>NC_035443.2:60095814-61295814 GCF_002127325.2 Helianthus annuus
TGTAAGGTGCTCTTGCTATCGGAGCTGCTCCAGGAATGATGTCTATTCTGAACTCCACTTGTCTATCTGGTGGCAAACCAGGTAGTTCTTCAGGAAAAACCTCGGGGTATTCAGAAATGACAGGAAGATCCTCGATCTTCGGCTTCGGTTCTTCAATTATTACCTGAGCCATGTAAATTACGCAGCCTCTGTTCAAACACCTTGAAGCTTTCAGCATAGATACGTCTTCGGGCAATCCGAACTGTGTATCTCCTCGAATGGTAAGAGATTCACCACTCGGAGTCTTTAATACTATATGCCTTTTGCCGCAAATGATTTGGGCCTGGTTACGGGATAACCAGTCCATGCCTAGCACAATGTCAAAACCCGCTAATTTGAAGGGAAGTAGAGATAAAGGAAAAGAATGGTTCCTAATGGACATTTCACATCCTTCTAGAACAGTTGAGACGGTTTCTATCGTGCCGTCTGCTAACTCTACTTCGTATTTCATATCAAGGGTTTTGATAGGCATATCTAGTAGTTGGCAAAATTTCTGGTCCACAAAGGATTTATCGGCGCCAGAATCGAATAGTACTCTTGCAAATATATTATTTACGAGAAAAGTACCTGTAAGCACATTGTCGTTCTGGACCGCTTCCTTTGCATCCATGCGAAAAACTCTCGCATTTGACTTCTTTGTCTCTTCCGCCTTCTTGGCATACTTTGGGCAGTTACTCTTGATGTGCCCTTTTTCATTACAACCATAGCATGTTGCATCCTTGATTTTCTTGCACTCCACGGTCTTATGATCCTTGGACTTGCATAGTCCACAGGAAGGAGTCTTCGATTGCGACTGTGAGTTCGATGCAAATCTGCATTTCCCAGAGTGGGGTTTCTTGCAGATCTTGCAGTTGGGCCTTTCACCAGTTTGCCCATCCTTCTTTGCCTCAGCCCCTCTCTTGCCGTCACCGTTTCCACGGTGCTTCTTTCCAGATTTTCGTGAGGTATCATCCTCACGTTTTCTCTTCTCAGCCTCCTTGTTCCTTAGTGTCCTCAGACGGACAGCGTCTAAGGTAAGAGACAAGGAAAGGTCAGTAACTGACCTGAAGGTCGTCGGACGAGAGGCCTTTACACTCGCCTTTATTGCGGGCTCCAAGCCCCCAATAAAACGGGCGATTCTTCGAGATTCTGGGGTCACAAGGTACGGGACCAGACGAGACATTGTATTGAAACTCGTCAAATATGCCTGGCAGTCCAGGTTCGTCATCACCAGTGACACAAAGTCAGCCTCGATCTTCTCAACCTCATGCTGAGGGCAGTAGTTTTCCTTAATGAGAGCAATAAATTCCTCCCATGTCATTTTGTACAAAGCAGACTTACCAGATGCCTGCACCAACGCCCTCCACCACGCCAGGGCCTCGCCCTTGAATGACTGGGACACATATTTCACCACATCCCTCGCTGCACACCCGCTGATGTCCACAATAGTGTCCATCTCATCTAGCCAGGTGATACAATCAACAGCACCTTTTTCCCCTGTAAATTCCCGGGGCTTACAAGATACAAAGTATTTGTAGGTGCAACCCTTAGCATTTGATGCATCAGTATATTCTCTATCGCGATGAACGCTGTTCTCCGTGGACGAGTGTTTGTCGTCTTCTTTCTTGGGTTCAGAGGGTGGTTTGGAGTGTGTCTTTGGTTTAGAGGGTGGTTTTGACACGGTTCTGCCTTGGGACTCAGTATATTGACGATCAAGAGCTGCCTGAACAGCATTGTCAATCAGAGCCTTCAGTTGTGCGCCTGTCAGATGCATTGGCGCATTGTCGTATTCATCATCATTAGTATGGCTATTCTCTCCGTTGGGGTCCGCCATTGTAACTTGAATCTGTTACATAAGATAACAAAATTTTATTCAGGAGATTATTATATAATTGTCTTTTATGAAAATTTGTCAACCATGGTACAGGGACCACATTTGGTTAACTTATTATTTCATTATATTTTAGGATTTGAATATATCCTATTTCAGCTATATAAATAGTATTGGCGGCATAAAGCCTAATCATGATGATGTTTTATAATATTAGCCGAGATTTCAGAGAATCAAAGGCACAGAGATTTGAACCGTAGTTCTTTTATCTCTTTCTGACAGGGAGTCATAGACCACCGCTGCCTTTTGTCTTTATAAGACAATTATTACGGCCCATAGGCACTACACCTCTAATGGATGTTTTAATATGGTTGGCCCGTAGGCACTACATCTCTAATGGATGTTTTAATACGGTTGGCCCGTAGGC
Organism: Helianthus annuus; assembly: GCF_002127325.2. Taxonomy (NCBI): domain Eukaryota; kingdom Viridiplantae; phylum Streptophyta; class Magnoliopsida; order Asterales; family Asteraceae; genus Helianthus; species Helianthus annuus. The sequence goes on from NC_035443.2 coordinate 60,098,091, forward strand.
ACTACATCACTAATGGATGTTTTAATAATACTGGCCCGTAGGCACTACATCACTAATGGATGTTTTTAATAATACTGGCCCGTAGGCACTACATCACTAATGGATGTTTTAATATTGTTGGCCCGTAGGCACTACATCACTAATGGATGTTTTTAATAATACTGGCCCGTAGGCACTACATCACTAATGGATGTTTTAATATTGTTGGCCCGTAGGCACTACATCACTAATGGATGTTTAATAAGATTAATCACCTTCATTGGTGATTTAACCCATGATTTATAAATCATTTAGTTGGGTTTTGAAATCCTTAAAGGATTAACGTATACGAATGACGTGCGTGATTTTAACGAATCACATCTGCCATGATTGTTAACATGCGTACAGAGGTTAACAGGGAATCAGAATCTTTTCAATTAGGTCGTACCATCTTGACTGGATCTTAAAAGACACCAAGCTAGGTTTCACCTTTTTTAAGATTCTTTATCTAGGCAGATCAATATAAAAGGAATGGTTTTGATTTATTTTATGCATATTAAAACAAAACTCATAACATACATTCCAAAATTTCAAATACGATTACATATTGCCCTAAACGGGTCTTTCAAATAGTACATACCTCCATAGAGGTTTAAAATAAGTGGCAAGTCCACGCAGGGACTAATACAAGATAAGTGTCCATGCAAGGACTAAAAGATAAGTCCACGTAGGGACTGAAATACGATAAGTGTCCACGCAGGGACTTATTTCAAAGTAGAAATTACATTAGTACAACTATTAAGGGCTAATGGTCACGTTTCTTCTTTTTGCCCTTTAGTAGGTTCGCCAAGCCTTTGAGAAATCCTCGGTGGCTCTTTTTCTCTTCTTCGAACTCTCTCTCCACACGATCTAGTCGATGGAGTATCTCTTCCTGTTCAGGAGGAGAGAAACGTGGTTGTGGCGCTTGATGCGGAACTGGAGGTCTGGGAGGTATTGGATACCCATGAGCTGAGTAGTCCGGTGGTCCCATGTTTCCATGTGCTCCGTCAGGGTAGCGCGCGTTATATCTTGCCGACACCACATATGGGTCGCGCTCATAGCCGTAGTTGTATTGTGCTTGTGACGGTTCGAACGGGTTGTAAGCCGTTGGACCCGTGTAAGCAGGTATGGGTTGGTCATACCCAAATGGTGGCGAATTTTGTGCAGCTGGTGCGGAGTTCGCCTCCTGTATAGGACTTGAAGGTCCTTCTTCTTGTAGTGGCGGATAGTGGCTACTACTAGAATGTCGAGGAGTGCTGAAATGGATACCCCCTCCTCCTCGTGTAGACATACGAGCATTTGTCCTCCTACGCCTTGGCGGATCAGGTATTACTGGTTGCGCCGGTGGCGGAGGTGGTGGCGTAACTGCCTCAAAGCGTGAATCCTCAGAGGGATCCTGTGGATGTCGCGGTTGTTGTGATGTCTGTTGAGGTGGCGTGTAGTACCACTCATGTCGGTCAAACAACGCTTGGAAACTGTCTGGCCCCTGATAGGGTGTGCCATGGAAGGATGACCCATCAGAGACTTCTATCGGATGCGTGGGCGTACCACGCGCAGGTTCAGTTGGATCAGTATCTTCATCCATATGGTCCTCGGAGAAGTGATCTTGTGGCCCTAGTGGAACAAAACCTGAAGGTTCCTGTATGTAGTCAGCTGGATTAAACTGACCTATGTAGTAGGGAGTAGGGTCGTCGTAGTTTCGGTGCGATACCGAACGTTGTAGAGGTATGAAGGAAGGTTGCGGGTTGTTGGGATCATTTTCTGAGTTTGGCCCAAAGGAGTGCCGGTAGGATGGCGTCGAGCTGTGCGAGGTGGAATGCCTCGCGGGTTCGTAAAGATCTCTTCGTCGTTGTGGCTCTTCGCTCCGTGTCATCGAAGGATGTCTTGTACCAGATGGTCCAGCTTCGTTATCGTGATGTGTCACGACTTCTCCTCTACCTCTTCTTCCCCTTCCTCTTCCTCGGAATATAACAGGTGGCATTTTCCTGCTTTATAAAACTTTAAATTCCAATAATAATAAAAGAAAAGACAAAATTGGAATAACAATTCGAATTTGTCCTAAGTTCTTGTCTAGACTCAAGTATGTGCAATTGTGTCATTGAGATTAAACACAATAGGATAGTGTTTAACTCGCTCAATGTTGGCTCTGATACCAACCTGTCACACCCCGATTTCCACGTGTCTCACCGGTGGGCCCGGTGGGGGATTACCGTGACGATGTTGGCAACAATATAGTCAAACCACACAATTATATAATGCATAGCGGAAGCTTAAAGATAAATATATAAACTTCAACCTCTGGTTGTAATATCAAATGTATTACAGAAGTTGAATATATCCACAGCGGATCAAAAAGTAATAAATATTGTTCATTCAGATGCAGCATCGTGTTTGCGAGACTATGTACGATGCTTAGGACGCCTATACCAGCCCATTACGTATAGTACCTGCATTTAATCTTTTTGGGGAAAATACGTCAGTTTACACTGGTAAATACATTCAACTGACACATTTGAAAATGTTTATTTAAAATTGATTTGAATGCACAAGGCACAAACTCTTTTATAACTTGAGAAAATTATAATAAAATCTTGTGAACGTTTTACATGTTCTTTTATGCGTTCAGTAGCCCGGGTCGTGCCGGGTTAAAGATTTATAGACACACCACATTGCGTAAAACCGTAGTATAAAAACCAACGGCTACGTCTTTTAATTTAATGTCGACAATATATACCGGGTGTACGCCTACACCGGGATGTCGATGGTCGTGGCCATTTCGTAAAATGATGCCAAGGATATCCGGGACAACGGTCATTAAACCCCCCAAAGGCTTTTAAGAAACAAAACTGTTTAAATGAGCCAATCATATTATTTAATTAACCACCTAAGCGATGGAAGAATATAATGCTCAATCAAGCGGTATTAATATACCGTAACCCAAGCCCATATAGGGGAAATAAGTTAAAGTATTTACCTTTGCAAGTATATTTCCTTAATTTGGATTAAATCACCGATAGCTTTTACTGGGGCTCCTAATCTGGAACGAAGGTTTTAATTAACCTCTTAGAATCCTAACGAGTCGTTATAATGGCCGTAGCCTAGACTGGTTGGTTCCGATATATATAGATATGGTTTAATCGCGCGAAAAGGCGAAAACCGAGAATGGAGTGTGATTCTGACCCAACAAGCTCAGAGACTTGTTTTATATGGGTTAATGGTTCACACTCTGGATTTTGGGGTTCAAATAATATAATTTGACCCGTATCGGCTAATTTATGAAAACTAGTTTCATAAGCCGAACCGTGCGCGCAATAGGCGAAACGGTTAACCATGAGGGTCGTACGCTTATTCCTAAGTCAATATGCCTTAAATGGGTTGTGGTATCAGTAGGATACCTTCCGTGACGCCCGTAACGAGTTTAAGTTAATATTATGCCCCGTAGGGGCTTTTCGGTCATTTTAAAGACTTTTAAAGAGCTTTTCGAGTTCTACAGGAAATCTGAGTTTCCCGAACAGCTTATAAAGCTTAAAATACTTTATTTATTATTTAAAATCAGTAGCAACTGGAATCGGGTCAAAAGACCTTGTAGAACTCATGTTTTGGTCGAAAAGGGCATATTCGGTACCGAACCGTAGCCATAACCGCAGGTTATGAGCGAGGTAAAAATTATTAAAAATCTTTAAAATTCCCAAAATATTATTTTAATACAGTGGGTAAAAGTTTTGGTGACGAATTCTTGGTTTAGATAGGTGTTATGCTAATTGTGCCGTTAATTACTAAAGTTTACTTTGAATGCGCCATTTAGCATAACTCTCATTCTAGACCTCGGATTGACGTGAAACTTTAGGGATATGCTTATAATTTATTAAGCAAGGTTCTGGTCCGTTCACGTGTCCGAATTACTCGTTTTAATTTCAAAAGGCCGTTACGGTCAACTTTTAGGCGAATGACGGAAATGCGCAAAAGACTCGGATAACTCATGAACCGATCACAGAGGTTTATACCGACATGTGACCTGGTCCTAAGAGAGTCCTAAGGCATATCTATACCTCACTAAAACGGGTCAGAACTGAAGTCAAAGCAAAAGTCAAACTTTTGCGACATTCGGCTCCGAACCGGGTCAATATAGCAAATGATCGATTCAAACGAGCGCAAACAAGTTTATATACTTAATATCATGTTTTATAAGTGTCAAAACAGGTTTCATAACATATACATTACAGATTATGCATAAATCGCTAAAATAGCTTTCTGTTGACTTTTTAACCATACGTTTGACTCGATATTTGACATAGTTAGAGTGGTGATCAGGGGGAACCCTTTTAGAGGTTTATTACCCACATAATTACATACTCAAAACTACTTTTGATCCGTCATAAGACTGAACCATTTGCAAGTTATTGTAATGACAACCGTTAGTTACGACGGTTGTGTTTATAGGCTAAAACTATGGAAATGTATGACCAAAATGGTTGTGAACGACTTACAGAAGTGTGTTCTTGCTTATAGAGCGGAGAAGGGTTCTTGGAAGCTCCTTAGAATGATCAGGGATGTATGTTTGAGTTGTGTGAATGTTATGCACATAAGTTTGCTATTTATAGCCAAAGAAAGCACCTAAGATCATCACAACTCAGTCTACATTTGATCATGGATCATGGGCAGGTGTCCCTAAGTGATATGGGTCAAGTGTAGGGTGCCCATGCCTCATTGATTGAGGTTTTGATCGTTCAAAGGCTCCAAAAGGCAAGTAGTTACAACTTTCTGCATCTGGGCGCTTTACGCGACCCGCATGGGAGTTCCATGCTTGTTTAACGCGGGTCGCCTGATATTCAAATATCAGGCGCGTATTTTAGGAGGCTCGCGACCCGCCTACACTTAGGCCATTACTTAACGCGGGTCGCGAGAGGCCAGATTTCCAGAAACTTTAAATCTTTTGAAATGATTACGAAATCCTGGTAATTAATAACGAAATCTTTCGTAATGATTTACCTGACCTTTCGGGTTCGAAGGGGTAACTTTGCGGTTTGGTCCTCGGTTATTTACCGATAGGGGCCTCGTGTTATTTACCCGCATTATTAAGTCCCCGGTTAGTTTATTATTTATTTGGAAAGCCTTAACTTTCACTGTTGACGCTTTTAACCCTTCTCTTACGAATTTGAGTATAACTCTCTCGTCTTAAGACGGGACTTTGCGGAATTTATACAGTATATTCTAGTGAGCGTATAATACTGTTACGAAGCCTTGGGAACGTTAAAGGGTCACTCAGAGGTATAATTAAACATGTTGACACAGTTAACCCCTGTAGCTCGTAATCTCTCACTTTCTTCCGCGTTTCGCTTCCGTACGATCTATGATTTATTCGTTTGAAGGTACAAGCGTTATTTAGGGTTACTATACAGTATATTTACCCTTGTTGACATTTATAACCCTCGAATTTATTTACTTTCAAGGTTTGTCAAAAATTAGTCCTTTATTTATTATAGATGCTACGTGTAATCAAATGACACGTGTTAACACATTATTGGACACAAAAATTCGAGGTGTCTAGTATTTCAGAATACGGGACCTTTCAAACAAGATTTCGGGGGTTACCCATATATCCAAGAATAGTTACCCACGAATCAAGCAAGTTTGATTTAGGTTTATATCTCGTTTCAATTTACTAAATGTGCGAAAATCTACTGACACATCCGCAGTAAGATCGTTTATCACTTTTAAACTTTCCAATTCTTTAGCATGTTGTGATAGTCCACTGATGTACTATCATTTCCTCTTTTTCGCAACAAAAACTCATTTTTTTGTTTTATCATGTTTTTTTTTTTAAATTTTCTGATGTTTTTGGATTTTCTAAAATTCTTACTCCCCCTAAAATTCAAATACATCTAAAAAAATTGAAAACAAACTGTACAGAACATGACAACTGATATCGAAACACTTCAATTCTCCATCCGTTTGGCTTAAACCATCAGAACTCCCCCTCACAACAAACTATTTTCCCATAATGATTTCAAAACACTTAAGTTTGTTTTAATCAAAATGGTTTTTCCGGAAAACTAGTTTAGTTGCTTTTACCTTTTGTAAAAATTTGGGGCAAAATCATCATATTGTTTACCAATTTCATGAATGATAGTTAAGTCAAGTTCAATTTAATGACCTTGATTTAACCACTTGTAAGATTTACAACAATCACAACCAGACAACCCCTGATATGTTTAGCAATTAATCTTTTCAAACCTGTTTTTCAACCAATTACCATCTTTTGGTTGAATTCTCAAGGTGCCTATTCCTACTCCACGCTTACAAACCTGGGAGTTCCGGCAGGTCCTGTAAAAATCTCACAAACAGATTTAGAAAGATGCCGATTCATGATCCACAATACCATCTTGGGATCTCCGGCAAGTCAGGTTTTCATTCTTGAAAAAAAATATCCACCCAAGCCTGACCTTCCTTGGGTGTAACCTCATTGTTTTCATCGTTACTTTCAACCGACATGTAAACCCATCCTTTGGAAGCATAAAAATCCTTAATGCTTTGGGCCTTACCATTGACCATTTTTCCAAAGATGCGTTTTACATTTCCGTTGAAAGTTTTTTCAACATCAATTTTCTTCTTGTCAGAATAAAATTGATTTGAAATTTCAACATTTCCAATTTTAGATTTATAATTTTTAGCATTTAGTGGCGGAAAATTCACATCGTTCACTTTCGGAACTTTCTTTTCAACCTTGTTCTCAACACATGGCTCCTCTGATTTTAAGGAATCAGAATCATTACCAGACTTTTTACCTGAACCTTTTACAACCCATTTCTGATTTGTAGCATTGTCTATTCTTTTGGAAGCACTCTTTGAACATTCTCCTTTTTCATAAGTTGAATTCTCAAAACCTGTGAACTTCCTGGTTGACAGTTCAGTTTTCTCAACAATTTTTTCTTTCATTTTTCTTGAGACTTCTTGTTTTGGTCGAAATGTCTTTGGACAATCTTTCGCAACATGACCCATTGCTTTACACTGAAAACAAGATCTCTTTTCAACCTTCTTCGGATCTTCCTTCTTCTTCATGTCCTCTTGCTTCTTAGCAAGAAATTCTTGATTCGTCTGATTTCTGAATGATTTTTCTTTTTCAGCTTCTGTTGTTTTTCCTGCAACAAACATTGTTTTTGGTTTATAAACTTTTTCATTTTTATAGTTTTTCTGTGGAACAAAACCAATACCTTTCTTTTTGTAATTACGATTATGGTTTGGTTTCTTTTGGAAACTATAACCACAATTGTAACCCATTTTCTTGTTGATTCTCTGTTGATCTCTTGAAGTGTATTGTTTGGGTTTTCCATTAAGATTTAAATCTTTTATTTCAGAAATATTAATTTCTGTTATTTTGAAAACCTTTTGAATCATTTCAAGTCTGACACTTCTTATTGGAAAACTCTCGTCAGAATATAATTTGTCAGAACCTTTCAAAGTATATGCCACTTTGAATGGTTCATCATTCAAATTAGACTTTGAAAGTAAAAATTCTTTATCATAAACCCGTTTGTCCTTTTTGACTGTTGGCTTTGACGCACTGGACCCAGACTTTGACTCGGGTTTTGACTTCAGTTTTGACACCTCATTGTCATCGCTGTCTAACACCTGATCGACCATACTTTTTATCAACTTTGACTCATGATCAGTGTCTGATGACGTATATGTGACATCAATACTTTCTGGTAAATTATCCGACGACCCAGACTCCCATTTCAAATTGATCGCTTTATTGACTCTTTCTGAATTTGGTTTTCGAGGTGAATATCCATTTTCTACCGGGGGCGGACATCTATTGTACGATACACTCGGTTTCTTACCAGAAGCTTTCAAATTTTCTTCAATATTTGTCACACACTTTTCTTCATCCGATGTCTTCTCTTCTTTGAATGTCTTTAAATCTTTTACCACCAGATAAATCCTGTCAACCACAAAAGTAGAACATGAGTAACTATCTAATAATTTCTTAATTTTCTCAGTTTCAATCTTTTGTGCTGCCAACTCAAGCTCGAGATCTGCACATTTCTTTATGTTAAAGTTCGCCGTATCAAGCTATCTCAGATAAGCTATCTTCAAAGTATTCATAGCTTCAGCTTGTTCACCATCCGAATCTGTATACTTGTTGATTTCTCTGTTCATAGTATCATACGATTCTTTCAACTTATGAATATTGTGCAGCAGCTCATTGTTCTGCTTAATCAGCGAATCACAGTTTAAGCACTTTTCAGAAACTTCAACTCGTTCTGCATCAATCTTCACTTCATATTCTGGAACTTCTTTGACATTTCTGCTTGGTTGTAAAAATTCAGCTCTTCTTCTTTTCTCAGCTTTCGCTTCTTCCTTCACTCTTTCTTCCTCTTCTGCCTCTTCTCTGTTCTTTCTTCGTTTTTCTTCAGCAGCTTCCATGACTTTTCTGCACCTTTCTGCACATTTCAAATCATAAGCATTAGCAAAGAAAGCATGAGAAGTATTTTTAGACATCTCTTTGCCCATAAGATTTTGATCTGGACAAAAATCATCCCAAGTAAAACCTTCAGCCAACTTGTCATCATCTTGTTCAGCCAAACACACTTTGCTATCTTTCGGAAGATACTTTTCCCAGGTAAAATTATCATATTTTCCCTGACTAACAACACATGCTCTTTTCGAATTATCCATCACATCTCTCCCATGAGCTGTTTGTGCCTGCTGCTGTGTTGATGGTGTAATTTGATGATAAATGGCCTTCTTATGATAGTCATTGTTTCCGAAAGGATTCTGGGCACCGGTAGCTTCACGGTTTTTGCACTCCCTCTTGAAATGTCCCTTCTCCCTACAACGAAAACATGTAACTTTAGATTTATCAAAACCCAAAGCTGAAACGTTTGCATCACGAAAATCATCACGGCCAGTAATTTGTTTAAACTTTTCAGCACGTCTCATCACACTCGCCATACACCATTTTATATCCATCAATTCCATTTCCTCAGCATCAATTTGATCGTAATCCTCTTTCGTGAGCATTGGATTTCCGATCTTTCCTGCAACAAAACTACTATAAGACTCTAAAATCATCCCTAACAAAGACATTTGATTTTTAGCAATTTCTTCAGTGTAGTCTTGATCATTTTCAAGGCTTTACACAATGTTACACTGAAGTTTTCTACCATTCTTTGTTACAGAAATGTTAGGATCGAAAGATGAAAATCTTGTGCTGTTGCTTGATCCTTGAGATGCCGTCTACTCAGGAGAATCTTTAACACTGTAAGCAGTTTCGATCTTAGGAGAATACTTTGTTGAATCAGTAACACCATGCTTATAGTACAGACTGATATCTTGTTCTCCATCGTAGTTCTTCATCCTAGCGATCTTTCTCTGCTCCATCTCTTGAGCTTCCAGATGCTTTATGAAGTCTCCTAGTGTCATCTTTTTATATTCTGCTTTGTTGGACCTCAGCATCATCAAAAATGTTCCCCATGTTTCATATGGAAGCGCATCTGCAAGTTTTTCAATTAATTCATCAGTATCTTTCTTAACACCAAGTTTCGTCATATTTCTAACCAAGTTACAATATCTATCAATAATTTGCTTGGTGTTTTCATTTTTCAATCCCCGAAACAAATCAAATTCTTTCTTCATGAGAGACATTTTGTTCTTTAAGATATCATCACTTCCCGAAAACTTTGCTTCCAATTCTGTCCACATTGAATATGCAGTTCCGTCATGTTGAAGCAGTATCAAGATATCTTCCTTTATAGCTTGCTGAAGCAGACTCACCATAAGCTTTTCATCGCGATATTTCTTTTTATCTGCTGTACTCATCTCTCTAAGTTTCAATGGAGTACCATTCACAACGTCGTTCTTTGTGGGTTTAACATATGGTTCCTCGGTGTGTTCCCACGCATCAAGATGATAAGCCTCGACCCAATTTCCAAAACGTTCCGACCACACATTATAATCGTCAATATCCATGAGTTTAGGTGGTCTTTGAGATGTTCCGGTTTCATTGTCGATCAAAGCACTTTGAGTAATCGAGGTTGGAGTAGCAAAAGCATTATAAAATTCAGTATCCATCATTTACAACTATCAAATATTAATACCCTGTTCACAAAAGCGAAGCTGACACAAGAATGAATCTACAACAGTCCAAATAAGCGAACTTAATACACTGTCTTTATAAGCGGACCAACTGATTGAACAAACAAGCGAACCGGATGAACTGACTAAAGAGCGGATCGTTCGAGCGGACCTACACGTTGATCCAATAAGCGGACCAGTTGACTTTACCAGATAAGCGAACCAAACTATTTGTCAGATAAGCGGTCCAAACAATTTAAACCCTTCGAGCGAACTGACTATGTAATATGGAGCGAACCTAAATGCTGATGTCACTTTTTGACCGAAACCGAAAAAGCGAACCCCCTAAAAATCAACTTTCTAGGTCGATTTTAGATCTGAAAACTTCAAGGGTTTATTAGTTCATGATTCCGAGTGTACTGTGCGATTTTGAGCTGGTTTTGCCGTGAAAAATTTTGAAAACGTGAAGAAAGGGTAGAAAATCAGAAGAAATGCAACTAAAATGGCAAGAACTCCTCCTCCTGAGCTCTGATACCAATTGTAGGATCGTTCTCGGCCCTGTTTGAGTCGTTCAGAGAAGTTCGTATCCGAATTAAGAGGCGGAAACTAATAATTCGGTGCTATTGAAGCCGTATTCACTTTAAACTTGCTGTTTTATTGATGTTGAACACGATTACACAATTTGACAGCACTTCGGCAGCATACCGGAACAAACACCTTCGACTATGTGTTTTTGGATCGCTCCTACGGACCTATATATAGACTGGCTGGTTCGCTTATACGTACATGTACGTATAAGCGATCCTACATCGTGACACATAAGCGATCCTAACCTAAACATGACACAAAAGCGGACCAAACCTAGTGACTGATAAGCGAACCCTATACAAACATGTATATCTAGGTTTCCGTGCCATGTCCGATCTATTCAACTTCAAGACTCGATGGAAGACGTAGTCAGCAGACGTAAGTGCACCAACAGTTAAAGAATCTTGCAAGTTCTTAATGCTTAAAGTCTGTTAAACAATATTTTGTATTATGTTTTAGATCCGCCTGTGGATCCTCTTACAACCGTCTGTATTATATTTTATTCGTACTTTACATTACGGTTTGTAATAGTATTTTCTACCAAGACTTCCGCTGTGCAATAAACTGTGTATATTTGACTATGATGATATCAACTACGTCATGATACTCCCCACCGGGCCCACCGGTAATATGTGGAAATATCGGGGTATGACAGTCATGAATATGAAAATAAGAAGACTAAACCCTACTAAATCCACAAACAACCTAGTGAGCTAGCTAGATATGTGCATCCCAAACATGGAAAGTGTTTGGAGACATGATGTAGCCTTATCCCTTTGTTGTAAATTATTTGAGATTTAGTGGTATGGGTATATCAACAAGTGAGGTAGTGGAACAAAGTTGGAGAGCCAAAGCATTGATGGTTCACACGTTCACCAAAACACAAGTCTCACTATATTGAAGATGGTGAGCTTGGATGGTCTCATCACTTGTTTGTTGTTTGAAACCTTGTCAAAACAGAAAGTTTAGAAGGTGTTTGAACCTCTATACTTATAGTAATCAACGATACTCAAGCTCCATAACCTATTAACCATAGGTTTGGTTAGAATCAAGGTAGGTGCAAGATTGTACAAGTTAAACATGTTTATAGTGTAACACCCCGTGTTTCCGAAAGTCAAAGTCAAAGTCAAGATTGAAGTCAAAGGAAGAAAAGATCGCTAATTGCGATCTGTCTCTCCTTGCTCAATCCCTGTTGACTTCTTTGACTATAGTTAGTCTATTTTATGTTTACGTTAGTTGTATTATGTGGAGTGATTAATTACAATCGAAGTAATCGAAGTATATTTCTCGATGCGAACCGCTTTACGACTGTGAATAATAGGAAGTAACAATGCGATAAAGTCAATTAATCAGTAATCGAACTAATCTAATCATCATCGAACTCGAGACTCAAATTACGCGAATTTGGTTGTTATTATATGTGTGTGTGTATGTGCCTTATGTGTTACTTGTGCATGTTTATTTATGTTATATGTGGTGATCAATCGAAACGCAATCGAAATTCAATCGAACTCAATCGAAATCGAATTATGATAATTCGTGGAGAAGGGACAGTGCGAGATATAGATGCTTGTATGTTAGATATAGTAGTTGGGATTAAAAGTAACTTGAATAGGAAACTTTATCATGCTCGCATCGTCCTCAATCGAAATCGAAATATCAAAAATCGTCGCACCGAACATTCGAATCAGGCAGCTGAACGATCAGGCTACCAGTCGATCGAACAGCCAGCCGATCGGACTGCTGTCCGATTGGACAGGCTGTCCGATCGAGCTGCCTGGCCGATTGGCCAACACTTTCCTCATTTGGCATCCTATAAATACCCCTTGTCACTATCAAACTTTCCACTTTTGGAAACCTCTGTCCGACCAGCTCGTGCTCCCCTCTTTTTCTCAGATTTCTCCCGATTCCGGTAAGTTTTCATCCTAAATCTTGTACTTTCTTGATCAACACGCACTCCTACACCTTTCTATCTTTCAAATCTTAACTTTTAACCGTGAAATCATCAAGAATCAATTCTAGGATGATGTCAACATGGGTTCTTGAAGAACTTCATGTTTTGGCCTCAATCCACCAAGAATCACTTGGATCTAGCCGATTTCCACATAAACAAACAAAGATCTTTCATAGATCTAAACATTTACACGGTGAAAAGGATCGAAAGATGGTTTCCCAACTTTCTTTCAGCTCTTTTACACTCAATACCTTCAAAACCGATAGAAACGGAGCCTGTGCCGACTTACAAATCGCTCCGGTGGTTGCATGGCTCAATATCCGGATTCTATCCACGAGGTTGACCGATTTCGGGTTAAACGTTAAACTCCGTTCTGAACAGTTCACCGGCCGGATTTGGGTGATTCCTGTCCTACTAGGGGAAACAAGTAAGGACGAGAGATCTATGGTTTAACTCGTTGTCAAAATACCTCAATAAAACGACAAACAATCAGAACAACCAAGTGTTAGACGAACAGGCTGATCAGGTCAGGATGCTGACCGATCAGACTGCTGTCCGTACTGACAGCCAGCCGATCGGACAGTCGGCCGATCGACCGGCCAGCCGATCGGCTAGCACAAGGTCCCACACTTAATCAATTTATTTTGAAGACTAGTATTGAACGAATAGCTGTTCGATCGAACTACCGTCCGATCGGATTACTCTTCGGATCATGAGATACTATACTTTAACACTTAATCGATTTTCAACATGTTCAATGCACTAGGACTGCCACCCGATCGAACTGCTGTCCGATCGAGTGACCTTTTGCTGAGGACATGTTCTCCCTTGAAGTATTAACCGATCGGGATGTCGGCCGATCGAACGACCGTTCGATCGACCGACCTGAAAGGTAAAGATACTTCAATGTTTTCAAATGCTATAACAAAAACTTCAAAAGGACAAACCATCATACACAAACACATCCTACTCTTAGGAAGGAACAATCCACTCGAACAGCCATTCGATCAGCCTACCGACCGACCGGACAACTGTCCGAACGGACTGTCAACCGAACGGTCAGCCGTCCGATCGAACTACCGTCCGATCGACCAGCTGTCCGACCCTCCGACACTTGTTTTCCGTTTTACGCGTTGCTTATCGTTATGCTATCAAACTATTCAGGCTAACCCTACTCTCAAGCGCTCCCTTCAATCCATCAATCGCTGTGAGTATACTCGATCCCTTTTTGCTTTTAGCACTTTTGGGTGCTACCTACGTTACTTATATGAAATCACATCGAACACACTACGCGACATTTTAAACGCTAACCGTTACCGCATGTATTACGTGACTAAATGAATGCTTGTTGTTATGTTTACACGTGGAATGCTGTCTACCTGCCTTAACGACGATAGTACTATAGTTTGGACTCAGCACCCATTCACACGGGGGTTGTTAAGGACAATTACTTGCATGGATTATGGTGGTAATCATGTATTGCGAACTCCCTCGGGCAGTCAACCCGCAGTCATTGGTACCGATAGATCCATGTCGATAATTAACATGCTTTGTTATTCCCCTGTGTACGTGCTGGTTATGCGTAAATTGTTTCGAACTCTATTATGCTATTATCAAACTTGTATGCTCACCTTTACATTTTATGTATTGGCTTTATTTTAACGTATGTTACAAGCAATTAGGATGCTTATCTGCTAGGAAGACGAGGCTAGAATAAGCGTCTAGAGCATAGTTGTCTGTAGATCTTGCAGCACGTGTCTCTAGAAGCAGATGAATAATTTTAATATTTAGATCTGAGTTGTCGGAACAGAATAATTGCCTGGATTTTTATCTGTAATAATTTGTTTGCTATTTGAGATACGGTATGGGACGTATTATTTAAATTGAATAGTGATGATAATTGTTATGGAAACTTCTGGACAATTTGTTTCGCTCAGTGCCATGTCCCGATGATTCCGCCATCGGTTGGGGTGTGACATATAGAAAGTGTAAGTAAAGTATTATCAAAAAAGAATTTTAATACCACTTTGGGCCTAAAATGTGGTGAGATTCCACCTTATTTTGCCATGCCAAACTTGTGAAAACCTTCCTAGAGGCAATCCAAGTAGTTTGAAAGAAGATTTGAAGAAGAATGGTGAAGAAAAGTGAGTGAAAATTCCCTTAGAACACTTGTATGTTTCTGCCCAAAATGTAGAATTTCTTGAGAGATTTGGAGAGTTTCAGAATGGATTAAGTGCTTAGTAGTGTATTGAGGCTCCTATTTATAATGGGGTTGATAAAATTTAGTGTTAAATGAGTTAGGAGGTGATTGGAGGTAAAAAAAAGGTGGAAAATGGACCAACCCATAAGCTGGAAACGGGCTGCTATAGATTAACCTCTCTCGCGCATCGCGAGGGGTGACCTGATATCTCCCGCGTGGCGCGGAGGAGTGAATTTTGAAAATGTCCATTTTTGGCCCTTGTACTTTGTAATTATGTTATTTTATGCCGTAAACTTGTATTTTAGCCTGTTTTTAGGTATTCAAAGTGTATTAAGGTATGATATGAGTGTCATGCATGTATGATTAATATTTCCAAGTATTTTGAGTCTCAGTTTTGCGTATATACATAAAAATGAATTTCCATAATGATCAAAGACTCAGATTACAAGATTGGAAATGAACTACGAATACGACACGGTTACAACTTTCTAAAAATAGAAATACGAATACAACTTTCTAAATAAGAAAAGTACAAAAATACGAAGCATGACAGTAGGTGTTTGATGATTGAATGAAGATCTTTGTGATCCAGATTGTAGATCCGAATCTCTAAAGTAATAATAATAATAATAATAATAATAATAATAATAATAATAATAATAATAATAATAATAATAACAACAATAACAATAACAATAACAATAACAATAACAACAACAAAAACAACAATAATAATAATAATAATAATAATAAAAATAATAATAATAAGAAGAAGAAGAAGAAGAAGAGTAATAATAAAAAAGTATACATGTTTTCTGAAGATTTACAAAATTGTGGATGAGAAGCTAAATCTTTGTTTCATACTGATCGAAATGATCAAAATCATAAATTTTAGTTAAAAGAAGAATTTTGAATATGTTTAATAGATAAAAATCATATTACACATAATTTTGAATAATTTAATAACTTTTATGGAAGAAGGGCAAAATAGAAAATTCACACCAAAACTAATAGAAGTTAGGCTGGGGGAATCAACGTCGAGCGCTTTTGGAATATCGGGGATCCAGGCAGCAAAAATGTCGTACTGGGGACTCGACCTGACATCGCCAACATTCTTCAGGGACATAAATTGCCGTTTACTCTATTAATAACAAGTTTAGACCCAATGTTTAAGAAAGAAATCCTAGAACTTACTAAAAATCTACATCCGGGTAAGATCAAGGTGGAATTACCCATGCATGGTGATGAGAAACATCTTCAATTCTTTTAATTCGGAGTTGTCTTCTTCAATTGGTTGATATGAGAGGTTTAGAAGAAGCCAATATTATGTAAAAATGCTCCCTAGGTGGATTGTATTCAAAAATAGGTGAAACCCCCTTCATAACTCATCATAATGGGTCAAAGACATGAAATTAGCAAGTGGAAGCAGCCCAAGGTGTCGGTGATACAGGTTTTGGTATCCCTGACACCCCTCCATGATTGCCTACACCAAAATGCGCTGTGAGACGCGAGACTAGGGCCAACTGATGCCAAAATTCACCTCGGCGACGCCAAGATTAAATTTTCACCATTTCAAAACCTAGTATTTAGATTCGCCTCGCTGAGCTACCCTAAATGCATATTATAAGCCACAAAACTTATTTCTAGCTCAGGATATACCCAAATGAAGTTTTGATTATTTCTAATGTAATGTTCAGTTCAGTTTTGCCTCTTTTCTTTGGTTTTCATCTAAATCTTTCACAAACACCATCCAAAACCACGTTTGAATATGCAAATCATAAATATACTTAAAATAACTGCGTTTCATGCATACAAACCATAAAAAAAAATCATCAATTAAACACTTTAGATTATCAACTTTAACCTACACATCAGAGTCAAGAGCCCACTCAAATAAAACAAATAAATAAACAAAAAATCCTAAAGTACAAAACATCAAAGCCTAATAAATCAATAATGCAAACAGTACATCATATTGATATTATAAATGTTATATAAACTAGGATTGCGACCCGCCGCAATGCGGCGGAGATTCTTTAGTTATAACTAAGTCGATCTAGGACCCGTATGTTATGTTAAACCTGTCAAACGGGGGAAAATAGACGATGTAAAAACGTTGCGTCGTGTTAACTTGCAAAATTTAGAACAAAACGTAAAAACGTTAAATCAAAGACGCACGTTGCGATTTGTTAAGTCACAAAATTTAGAACCAAACATAAAGCGAAAAATTTGTGGAAAATGAAAACTATAAAGGACCAAAGTTGAAAGTAAAAAAAAGTTATCAGGATAGATTGCAAAAGATAAAAAGTTTTGGGTTATAAGTAAAAAAACAAGTAGTTTTGCGTTAAAAGTAATTTATGAAATACTTTTGGGTGAAAAGTAAAAAAATCAATTTTTTTTTGGAAAACCCCCAAAGCCAACGTTACGACAACCATATGCATAACCATTTTTTCTTTGAAAACACCCCTAAGCACACCCCGCGTTACGGCGGGGCGTAATACAGTGTCAAATAGTACTAATGTCACACAATCGTCATCGACCACCAACACTGACTCGACCTAGGATATGCATGTTGCAACGAACCTGTCAAACATGGAAAAATAGAGGTAAAAACGTTGAACCACACATACACGTTGCGTCGTATTAACTCAAAAAATTTAGAACTATACGTAAAACGAAAATTTGCGAAAGACGAAAAGTATAAGTGACAAAAGTTGTGATGTTAAATTGCAAACATTTTGGGTTAAAGTTAAAGAAACAAATTATGTGGGGTTAAAATTGCAAAAGGTAAAACTTTTGTGTTAAAAGTAAAAAAAAAATAATTTTTTTTTGGAAAATGCCCAAATCACAATATACAACTCCATGCACATATAACTTGCTAATTTATATATGGAATCTATTATCTTCTATTATATATAATAAACAAAAAAATTTGGGACACTTGGCACAATATTAGGGCTTCCTAGATGTGGTTTTGGCAGGAAACTGAATGGGTATTCTTTTCACATATAATGAAGCCCGTTTTATATCCGGATCCGCTAATTCGGATCCGTATATATATGTTATAAAAAATTTAATATTTCCAATCTTCATTTGTGTCATCACCAACAACCATTGTTAACCTATCTTCTCTGTGTTATTGTGATGTCCGCCTCCGCCTCCTTCTTATCAACGGCGATATACAAGTCAAAATCCAATGTAATACAGTGTAAACTTTAAATATTCCATATCTAATCTTTCTTATTTATCCTCTGTTTTCATTTGATTCTTAAGATTTTTGGGTTTTCTGAAATTAGGGTTTCTTATATTCTGTTGACGACTCCTACTCCTTCTCTGTGTTCAATGATTTTATCATCGTTGATATACAACTGAAGATCCGATTTAATACAGGTAATTCTCTAAATCTTTGATGTTTGAAGGGGTAATTGAATCGTATTATATCTAGAGAAACCCTTTAATTTTTATCTTACTCGCACATGGAACTCCATATCTTCAACCACATCAATCCATTCTAGGGTTTTATTAACCGGATCTGTATTTGTTTTTCTTTCCATTAACTTTTAACTTTTGTTCGAAGAGGCAAACAATTAACGTTGAAGACGTATTCAAGGCGCTTCAAGATATAGAGTTTCCAGAACTCATTGCACCACTAAGAGCCTGGCGATTTGGTTCCAGCTGTCAAAGAGTTGCATATGCTAACTTTTGAGGAGCTTAGCAAGTTAAGCAGGGAGTGTGATCTTTTAATCTATTTTTGTTGTAAAATTTATAGGGCAAATGATATATTAATGTATAGTTTGATGCTGGTGTGATCTTTTTAACCCAGTTTTATTGTGATTTTTTAGGGCAAATGACATATGCAAGGAATCGAAGAGGCAAACAGTTAACGCTGAAGACGTATTCAAGGCGCTTGAAGAGATCGAGTTTCCATAATTCATTGCACCACTAAGAGCCTATCGATTTGGTCAGTGTTTTTTTGATTTTTTTTTTTTTGCCCAAAACCCTTAAAAATGTATATTACATGTTTGTGTGTGTGTGTTTATAATTAGAAAACTTAAATGTTACCAATTCGGTTATGATGTATTAACTCTTTAGTAAAAATATACCAGGACCACTAAGAAGTCGTGCTGCCAAGGCGATCGGTTTTATTGATATGATGATTGATTATTCGTTAGAGAATGCACCACTACAAAAAGAATTATCAGCAGGTCAGTGTGAATCTCATTAAGCAACTCAAATATAATGAATGTCAGCTGATCATTGCATCTAATTGTTTTCTTTTAAAATGATGGAATTAATTTATTGAAACAGAGGAAGTGGGAAATGCTACTACTTTTCAAATAAAGTTGTTTTGAGTTACTTAATTTGGGGTTCACAATTTTACATTGAATTGAGAAAGTTGGTGGTTAATTTTGACATTGTTGATTGTAACGGTCATAATTTGTTTGTCATTTCTAGAGCTTGGTGGAAACAAAAAACAAAAGAAATTCAATGGTTGGGATCCATTTTCATTTCTAATGGAGTGAGCTCATATGGTATATTAAGGACGAGAATTATAAAGATCCATTTTCATTTCTAATGGCGTGAGCTCATATTGTATTCAAGGCGCTTGAAGAGATCGGGTTTCCAGAATTCATTGCACCACTAAGAGCCTATCGATTTGGTTCTAGCTGTCAAAGAGTTGCATATGCTAACTTCTGAGGAGCTTAGCAAGTTAATCAGGGATCCTTCTATTACATCTAAAGTCCAAACACTATGAATACGATTTAATCTCATGTGATACACAGTTTTGTTTATTTTGTCATATTCATGTATTGGTAAAATAGGTTCGACTGAAATCTTTTTCATTTTGATTTTCAGTTTCAGTTTACAGCACCAATCTAATTAAAAGGGGAGTTCAAAATTCATGCATTCTACAGATCCCGTCCAGGTTTTGTACTCCCTAAGTTATATTTATTTTTTTCAATTTGGTTGGTCGATTTAGTCTCACCATTTCATGTGCATATCATGGAACTTTCGACCGTTAATTCAATCTTTCAGTTTCTAATTCAATAAATCATTAATCTCAAAAAAGTGTTGTCAAGATACTAGCTTTTGCAACGGATTTAAAAGCCCTAAATTTTACGGGTGTTGATAGGGTGTGTTAGTCGGGTTTCGAGTAGTACTGTTTGGGTTACCTGGGTTTTTGTTGTTTGAAAGTCTAACCGTTAACTCGATTGAATTACAACTAGGTTTGTTAGGTTTCAGGTTAGCTTGGGTAGGGTTTCGGTATTAAGTTTCATCTTAGCTGGTCATCCCTGAAGCTTTTCAATTTATATTGACATTTAACAGAAGGCAAAATGATTGTTTTTAATTGACTGTTTTAAACCATGATTTATTAATTTTCCATTTTGGCAGCCACCAAAAAAGTAGTGAAAAGATTCGACTCCAATGGCTTGTCAGAAGGAAAAAGAATGATAATCAACATTTTTATTGTATTCATATGCAAATTTAAAACTGGCAGAGAACTCAGGCTGGAGAGGCAGGACGATATTTTTAATCGCCACATCATTGTAAAAACCACATCTTTGGAATTGTCTCTTATTATTTCTTAATGCTTCTTCAGGTACTCAAAATAGGAAAATTTACCTGGCAGTTAATGACGGTTTAGTTAATGACACGTCATGCGGAAAAGACCCAAGCCTCCTTTTTGTTCATTTTTTTGGTAAGTAGTCATATACGATTACAAAAGTGATATTTATCTAAACAATAATAAGCTATTATCAGAAGAAACATGTAAGAGCTTTAGCTTTTGTGCATTAAATGGTTCGGCTACTTTCTTGAAACTGGTGTTTACTCGGTATTTGTTGACCTTATAGTGGTGTTTTATAGAGGTGCTTACTTGGTATTTCTTGAAACAGATGATTGTGATGAGTTGACTACAATGTGAAGTGTGCATGCTATCTCAATTCAGGTGTGTCTTAACTCTTAAACTAAGAATGCTAATATTTTCAGTGAAGTCCAGTATGAGTATTACCATTTAGGCCACAATCTTTGGTGTTTGGTGGCGTTTTTTTTAATGGTGTTTCATGTTCATCCTTTGCCTAATGGGGAACACACATTAAAAGATTCTAATGAACATCTCTACATATTTATTCATTAGTATATTTTTTGTATATTTTTATTATTTTATTATTTATCGTTTCTTTTTAAAGTGTCAATGACAGATCCGAAGCCGAGTTTCTACATAATGGGGAACACACATTTAAAAGTTAGAGATTAGTAAAAGTTTTGTGAATCTAAAACATCATATATGTGCAGACAAAGTGTTGAAGGTTCAAAGTTATAAAAGATGAAGATTTAGGCTCATTTGAATCGAGAAGAAAAACTTTGTGGTTGGAGTCTGTGGTATTAGATGACTTCATATCAAAGCATTGGTTGGCCTTTCTTCGGGCTAATAGTGTGTTGATCCCGTAGGCAAGGAAAGGTAGAAAAAATGTAAGTGGTCAAGTGGGCCATGAACTTTCCAAGTTTCATCTTTGATTTTCATTAACAGTATTTAACCTATTCACTGATAAAGCATGCAAATGGTTTTCTTAACATAGGTTGTGTGGATGTAGTTGGATGCGTTAACAGCGATGAGTTTGCATCATGGGAGGATCTTTCTCAACGGGGTTAGCATCTAGATTCAAAAGTCTAAACCTATATTCTCTACCAAACGTCATAAATAGTTAGACTCCGTAAATTGGAAGTAGACATTAGGCTATCTATACATAACAAAGTGGCTTCTTATTGCTCCATTACAGATTTCAAAACTCCGCCAGGTAGCAAATCACACCTTGAGAGGAGGAGGCTCATTGAAGTCGAGGCTGAAATGACAAGAAATTCAGTATATCTATGTCCATAGGGATATATATGACCAAACAGATTTGTGTATAGCGATTATCGTGGTTAGTCAACAACTTATTTTCTATCTGGAGTTTGTTTGGGTCCATGGGCCTGTTTGAAATGATAGGAACAAGTGATAGCATTCTTTTTGGGAAATGCTAAATACAATAGTGCTGATGGTTTCATGATAAATAATTTTTCGCTAATCTGTCATGAAAGCTCTGACTTGCAATGTGTACATGTATTCATGACAATACAAATTATATCATTGTTGTCATACTTTAGTCTCAAATTATGTTTTATTTATTTATTATGACAATATCATATTTCAAAGACTTATGTATGCAAGTCCCGTCATTGAATAAAGGAATCATCTCCCAGATATTTCTTTTGTCACCGAGATTTGCCTTTTTTTCATTTCTTTCAAGTGTTGATGAATAAACAAAAGTAGTTTCATCTTCATATTTAATTGTTTATATGGTTGGTTATTAATTGTTGTGCACTTAACCTTATCTAACTATTATCACAATGTACTCCTTCTGAGATCAGATTGACATATGTAACATGGCACTTTGTATTTTTATTTTGTTTATGCACTTAATATTTATTGAATTAATTTTCTCCCACCCGGGAAGCAATCTCGAGTGATAACCTAGTTATATATATAATCGTAAAAAGAAAAGAGGAGGGCAATTTTTCACTTAACCATGAAAGGGCTTATTTATATGTTGTTATGGTTTTAAGTGCTTTATGGCCCATTTTATGCAATCCAACCTTCATAATATTTCTACTTGAATTTATGGGCGAGTGTTTAAATATACAAGTGAAGTTGGGTATTTCGGCACTTGAAAATAAATTTTCCTTGAAAAGTTGTCTCATGAATAAACTTTTAAGGGTTTTTTCACAAATTATGAGTTAAAATGTTTGATAAGCTCCTCCCTTTGGGTTTTACTCGTAAACCTACATGACCATGGGATGCAAAATTTGGTCCAAACGAACAATTCCAACACATAAACCTTTCTATACAACTTCTCAGTATGAGTTGTCTTCTAGCTTTCCGGTGTCATGTAAACATCGAATTGTGTTTCTACCTAGTCTCTTGTACGCCTAGCTCCTTCCATAGCTCTCTTTTTATTTTATTTTAAAGTATTTGAAGCATTTAAAAAAAAGAGTTACCACCTTTAAAGTTTGAACAAACCAAAACAATTCGTATTATTGAATTTACATCAGTAAGTCATAATAATTTTTACGAAAATGTTATCTACAAAATATATATCTAACTAAGTTATAACCCCGTGTATTACACGGGTTGAATAAATAAATTTTATATACTAAATAATAAAACAATATATCTTTAAAAACCTCCTTTATTGCACGAGTTGAATAAATATAATTTTATATATTAAATAATAAAAATTTATATCTATAAAACCATATTGTACGGGTTGAATAAATGTAATTTTATATACCAAATAAAAAAGTAATGTCTTCAAAACCACGTTTATTATATGGGTTGAATAAATGTAATATTTTTTACTAAATAATAAAATAATACATCTTTAAAAAACCTCATTTATTACACGGGTTGAATAAATGTGATTTTATATACCAAATAATAAATGTGATTTTATATACCAAATAATAAAAAATTACATCTTTAAAAATATGCATATTACACGGTTTGAATAAATGTAACTTTTTGTACTAAATAATAAAAAATATATATATATCGTTAAAAAACCCAGTATATTATACGAATTGAATATATCTAATTTTATATATAAAATAATAAAAAGTTACATCTTAAAAACCTCATGTATTACATGGGTCAAGTAAATGTAATTTTTTATAGTAAAAATAAAAATATTTAATATATTAATAAGAAATTTGGTTTTCGTGATAAAAATAGATTATTCTGTTGTTGCAAAATTTATTAACGAAGTCTCAATAAATGTAACCCTTTATTTAAAACTCCGTAAATATATAATTGATAAATAATATTAGTTAATTTTATTTCAAGTTTCGTAAAATCTATTTGATACCAAACTAAACAAAACGCTCAAATATATAGTTAAGATCAAATTAGATAACTAAGTTTGAATTTGAAGTAAATAGATAAATATAAAAGTAATAATTACTTGAGTTAATTACTTTTTTCGTCCATGTGGTTTGTCAAAAATCACTATTTCAATCCATTAGTTTAAAATTGCGATTTAAGTCCCTGTTGTTTCACTATCGTAACAATTTCTGTCCCTGTGGTTTCTCTTTCGTAACAATTTCAATCCATTATTCTGTTAAGTACAAGGACTGAAATAGTTACGAGGTGGACTGAAATAGCTACGAAAGTGAAACCATAGGGACTGAAATCTCAATTTTTAAACTAATTGACTGAAATAGTGATTTTTGACAAACCATAAGGACGAAAACAGTAATTTACTCTAATTTATTCAAATAAATAATATTATAAATGAGAAGGAGATTAAACTAAATAATAATTATCCATAAGTTATT
The DNA here is from genome assembly GCF_002127325.2 of Helianthus annuus. Lineage (NCBI taxonomy): Eukaryota > Viridiplantae > Streptophyta > Magnoliopsida > Asterales > Asteraceae > Helianthus > Helianthus annuus. The sequence continues at coordinate 60,122,303 of NC_035443.2, forward strand.
AAACTAAATAATATTTATAGGAGGGTTATCTATAATTAATTAGAAGAGATTAAACTAAAATAATAATTATCTATAAGAGATGACCTAATATGATGACAATTGTCCCCAAAGTGGTTTCTTTTATTATATAGTATAGATACGATTTCACATTGCATCATTAGGCATAAAAAGGTAGAAGAAATACATAAAATATAAAATTATAATAAAAAATATTTTTTAGAGATTATGATCTTATAAATATTATTTTTTTTGGAAATATGTGTGTTGTACAACTTGTTGTGTTTGGATTTATTGAAATTGAGATACAATCTTAAATCCTATATCGTGGTACAAAACGAATAGTTTTGGTTCAAACGTTTGGTTTTGAAACGATTTTGGGAATCGTTAATTTTTCTAACTTTTGTGTTAGATCGAGTTTATTAGTGTAAACCGTACGTTTTTTGTAAACGTTCAATTCTCTAACATGTGTGTTAGACCGGAATTATTGGTGTAAACCATACGTTTTTGTAAACGTTAAATTCTCTTAAGTAAAGTTTTTTATGTCTTTAAATAAGAGTTTTATATTACTTGATTAGAGTTTTACATCTCTAATTAAGTCTCTACTTAAAGTAGACTTTTCATCCACCCATGGATTGATATAAACAAATAAGTCTCTATTTAAAGTAGACGTTTCATCCACCCATGGATTGATATAAACAAATAAGTCTTATAATGATTTTTGTAATCATTTGTCTTCTAACATGTTTGTTAGAAACGTCATGAAACGCGTTAGTTTAGAAGCAATTTTTTAATTGTTTAGTTTCTAACGTGTGTATTAGAAATGACTTATTTATTTGAACCATATATGTGTTTTAGCAAGTCGAATTAACATTTTGTGGAAATGTTAATATTTCTAACGTGTGCGTCAGAATTTCTTTAATTTTAACATGATTGTTAAAAAATAGTTAAAATACAAATGCTTTGAAATGTTTTATGTAAACATTTTATATAAGTAATTTGTTGTAGCATTGATTTTAATGCTTTGTATGATTTAAAAATAAAAGGTCATACATTGAATTTGTTGTTTGATTAATTGGCTTCAAGATTCAAATCACCATAAGTGATGGTGTAGTTGTGTGGGATTTATCACCAACTTTAATTTGTGATTTCTAAATCCATTTGTGTGAAATTTTAATTACTAATTAAACTCTTCATATGATGGAACTCTTGAGTAGAGTTTTAATGATGACATTTGATGAGTTTTATTAGAGTTTAAGTCTATAATTATTGAGACTCTTAACTCTTCATATGGTGAAACTCTTGAGTAGAGTTTTAATGATGACATTTTATGAGTTTTATTAAAGTTTAAGTCTATAATTATTGAGACTTTTAACTCTTCATAGGCTGGACGGTATGGGACCGTCCAGCAGTCGTCGCCGCTCCGTCACCCCATCCCGCCACCCTCGTCGCCGTCCAGTCATCGTCCTCTTCGTCGGAATTTCGACGTCCAGGATGGAGCAAAACATGTGGGCCCTCCTTCAAAAACTGTAGAGAAAGTGATAAATGCAGAGAGAGAAAAGACAAGAGTGGAGAAAGTCCAGACGAGAAGAAGTGCGGCGACGGCGCCGGAGAAGAAAATGAAAGCGTTGGAAGCGATGGAGAGTGATGACCACCGTATGCCGCCGGTGTTTCTGGCGATCTGACCGGAAAACGGTGACTGGTAAACTTCAGGGGACTTCATTTTGGAAAAAAGGGGGTGGGTTCGTCGGTAGGGTAAATGTGAGTGGTGGTTTGTTACGGGACAGTGGTGGCGATGCATGTGTTTTTTTTAGAGAGAGAAACAAAACGTTAGGTAGCAAAGATAATGTGTGATGTAAACTGAAACTCAGGGCTCACTTTTGTAATTTTACCCCTTGTTTTACAAAACCAAGGGTGGTTTAAATACCTTAAAGAAGTAGTTGAATAAAAAATAAATATAATAGATATCCGTTGTTGGTTTTACAAAACCATTTTGTGAGAGAGAAGAAGGTATGATGGTGTAGAAAAATTGGAGTTAAATTATTTAAGTCTATGTTTTTCTTTATTAAGTGTATGTTTTTTTTTTTTTGGGTTTATGTAATGTGTTTTTAATATTAATGAAAATATTTTGTTAGTTTATTTGTTAAATGTTAAAAAAAGTAAAAGATTAAAAAAAATAAAAAAACATAAAAGTGGTGGGGTAGGATCATCTAGGACCATCCTCCATACCCTCTAGTTTTGTGGGATGGACCATCCTTGGGAGGACTATGACGTGGCGCCTACGTGGCGGATCATCCTCCCTTGGAGGACCATCACCATACCATCTAGCCATATGGTGAAACTCTTGAGTAGAGTTTTAATGATGACATTTGATGAGTTTTATTAGAGTTTAAGTCTATAATTATTGAGACTCTTAACTCTTCATACGGTGAAACTCTTGAGTAGAGTTTTATTGATGACATTTGATGATTTTTATGATGACATGTAATGCCTTAATTTGGTCATGTTTTGTATATATAAAATGACTTAAGTTTTCTAACACGTGTGTTAGAAAATGTGTATCACGAATACGAGGTTAGATATTGTTCATAATGAATAGAAATGTTTTATGTAAACATTTAATTGCCTATGCGTGCATTAAAAATGATAAGAAATGGTTTATTTTATAAACTATATCTTTGGAAAACGTTTTATGTAAATGTTCGATTCTATAATGTGCTTGTTATAACATTTTTTTCTAACATGCGTGTTAGAAAATGTTATTTGGTGAAAAACAACTTGGTGTTGTTGTGAACAAATTTAATTGTTCAAGTTTACTACTTAAATGTAGTATTTGTAACAACTTGGTGTTGTTTTGAGCATAATTGTCCAAGTTTAAAGTTTCAAGATGAAATGGGGAACTTATACTTACACGTGCATGGAGTCTTATTGAGGGAGTACCTCAAGACATGACATGGGACGATATTGTTGAGAAGATTTTAGTCAGATTATAAAGTGTTTAAGATAAAAGTACTTTGCTATTTGATGTCTACATATTGTCTATACTTCCGTTTAAATTTCAAAAGTGATTGACACTTATGATTTAGTTTCCAATGTATTTTATTGTTTTGTGTTCAATATCTTCGGATAACACATGTAATTTTTTACAAAGAAATAAATCACTAATGGTTGTGACGTATAAATTATTTTTGTGGAAAATAGTTATAACGTCGGTTATACATTGTTTAAAAGAATATGATTTTAAACGGATAGTACATGAAACTACTTGGACATAAAGAACTTGAGAGTTGTTATATTGACTAAAAGTCAAAGACGAAACATCAAATGTATAACCACATTATGAGTGAGTAATGAAAGAACGTACTCAGTGTATTGAGATGAAATACACTAACGACATTCATATCGACATACTTCATTAGAAGTCATTGGAAAATCCACAAGTGTGAATTCTAACATATGAAAGTAAAAGTACTATATGTTATTGTATACCTTTAATAAATCTTGCGAGATTTATAAGTAGATGTGTCTACCACTTGATTATTGTTAGATCTATATAGAGATTTTACCTTCATTTGGGAGAGCATCCAAAATATACATATCTCCTAATGAATAACAATATATGTGTTCAAATCACTTATGGCAAAATTATGAATGTCATGTTGTTGAGTGTCGATCTAGTTGACTCTATCTCACACATAATAGTGATTGTAGACGAGAAATATTCATCTTGTTGGTGATGAATGTGTTCACCAAGTGACTTGGATTAAGACTTATGTTTAAGTACTTATGAGTCAATGGTAGATTGTTGGAGATCAAAGGTAAAAAAGTTATGTTCCTTAAATGAATGATGAAATTTAGCTATGTGCTATATACAATAATTTGTAAGACCTTCCTAAATATTGATATTTTAGGATTATGAATAAGTCTCATTATTTTGTCTTAATAAGGGATGAATGTTGCAAAGTGATATTATGATATCCTTAGGGCTGTGAAGAATCAGAATGATGCATCTTCTGTTCACATGCTAAAGTATTGTAGTCTAAAGTATGCTAGACTAGTACTTGGTTAATTTTAAGTCTTGACGGAGACTAATTAGCTCTAAACATTCAAATGTGTATGAATACAAAAAGAATTTGTGTATAGACAAAATTGAGGGAGAATTTTCATTCATTATAAGGAAAAGGCATGTAACTTTTTAAGAGTTTGTTCGAAAAGCTAATGAGGAGAACTCATTGTCTAAGCTTATTCTAGATGTTAAATTAGAATTATTCTAAGTTGGTGACAAACTTATGACAATGGCATGTGTTGCTTTGGTCAGCTCGGAAGCTTATGTAAGCTAATGCAATATGAGTTGAATTCACTGATACAATGAGGTTGATCTTGTTCAATCATATGTGTATAAATGTCGCCATAAGTGGTGTTACGAAAATGTTGATCAAATGGCAAGAAATGTGGGGGAGGATCCATTTAAGAAACAACCCTATAAGGGTATGAAGAAATGGTTCTCATTAACCCATCTAGATGTTATTCAATAACACTTAAATGTGGGGGTGTCTTGCATTTGTACCATAAAATTTTGGCAATAAGGATTTTGTAATCTAATCTAACATTGCAAAAAGACGACTAAGTGGAGGCCACAAATGTCTTACTGTATAATGGAGATGTGTTTGCCTTAAATGATAAATGTATCATTCTAAGACAAATATTATAACCAGATTCAGGTGGCCACTGAGGTTATAGTCTTAGAAGTTAACAATAGGCAATATTAACTTTTGACTTACGAACACGTCATGACAATTGATCTCAAATGCAAAGTTATTTTTAGTGACTTGTCAAAGACAAAGATAATGTTATGGATCCAACAACCTGAGGGTTTATTAGAGATTAAGTTGTGGAATGAGACTAAAGCCTATGGAAAAAGGGTGTGTGAAGGAAACCTACCTTAGTTGACTGGAGATCCCAAGATCTAAGTTCAATAGGACAACAAATTCATATGCCTAAGGGTGGTCACTATAGGGGCATAGCTGATATGCATAAGCTAATATATATGGTCATATATACCTTCTAAATGATAAAAGGGTGTTTAAATACGTCCGAGTTCATTCCTATGAAATTCAGTGACAAATTGTGAGGCTAAGCATATTATGTGGTAAATGATTTGCGTAATCATAGTAACCACGATGCTTTTAATGATTTAATAGAATCACTTATGTTAGAGAGAAGTGGGATCGCTTCGAATGGAATTGGGGGCACAATTCCTAGAGCTCTTGCAGAACCAGGAAAGTGTTCCACGACCATTATTGGACACGACTATGAGGGGATGGCTCGGCTAATGAGAGTATTGTGTGAAGTGTATTGTCGTCTACACAAATGGGGGTTTGGTCAAGGACATCGCGTCTACACACCGCTAGGAGACTAAGTATGCTTCACAAAGGAAGGTTCAAAGCTAATACCTACCTATCCTGCAATACTCAATTGTCGATGTTGCATTCGGATTTTTGTGTGTTTTGATCAATCTCCATTCATGTGGGGGATTGTTGGAAAATTAGAATAATGTGAATGGAAATTAATTTAGTGATAATTAATGGACTCTTCATGGTGACAAACTCTTGAATAGAGTTTTTATGTCACTTGATTAGCTTTTATTAGAGTTTTTATATCTCTAATTAAATCACTAATTAAGTGAAACTTTTATTAGAGTTTTATGTCTCTAATAAATCACCAATTAAGAGTAACTCTTCACTACCCACATCTCTTGTAAAAATGGTAGGCTATGTGCCTCATTGGAATGATTAGAAAACTACAAGAAAAAAAAAAGGCATGAAGAATTCTTGGAGAAGTGGTGAAGACTTGAAGACCCATGTGTTGGGTACTTAGAGAGATAAGTTTTCTCTATTCAATTTCATCACCTTCATATCATTATTTTCCACAAGTTCTAACACTATAATTTTATCCGGTGTAACCTCGGGCGCGTGGCCATTTCCGGTAGTACATACTGCTTCGGCTGTTGTACCCTGGGAAACAGACGCGTCATCTTTAGTAGAGGTGCGAAATTTGTTTTAAGGGAAGCGTGTTGAACACGTGCCTCAGCCACAACCGTCAACATCAGTTTGTTCATTTTTGCAGCCAAGAAGGATCGCACAAGGAGACGCGGTTCAAGTTCTCGTAGCAGAAATTGTACTAGAAGGCGCTTCTCAAGCTCTTGTCAAAGACAACGATTTGAATCGATTTATTTAAATATGTTGTATTTCATATTTAATTTTGTATGGATTTGTACACGGTACGGGTACTACAATTTCCTAAAAAATTATGTAAAGAGAGTATCTTTGCAATTTTATATTTATTTATATAATTTTTATTATAATTGTGACCCATTTCCTACAATATCTACTCAAAGTTCACCTCCATAACCAACTACATTTACTAATTTACTCCTGTTTTGTTCTAATTAATAAAGGAGCACATGAAAAAGAAAACATGATAACTATTCACACATCACGTTTTGTAAACCAAAACCCAAACCAATTTTGAACCAACAAAATCCCAACTTTCTAAACCAATAGATCCTGTCCGAGCTTTGAGTACGTTATGTCTTTATCAACTTTTTTTGGTTGAAGAAAAACAACGGATGACGATGAAGATTTATTCTCCGGTGAGTCTCGTGGGAATACCGAGAGCATCTGAACCACTTCTCTCACTGTCGGCCTTTCAACGCTATTTTCTTGAATGCACAACATAGCTATAAAAAACAAATGCATCGCTTCGCCTTGAGGAACGTTGATGAGCCTTTGGTCAATGATGCGGCTGACTTCTTCTCGTTAATGTCTTAGTCCATTGTACGATATCTACACCTTCACCAAACCCATCTCTTCTTGTTGGTGCACTACATCTGTTGATTCCGTCTAAGTGTCTAGGATCAGGTCTTACGTTGTATTGTATAGAATAGGGCACGTTATACGAGAAAACGGGAGTCTGTATAGGTGTTAGGTGCTAGGATCGCTTATAGGGTCACACAAGTCTTGGATCGCTTATATGATCATATGTGGGTCGCTTTTGTGTCAAGCCTGGACCGCTCATGTGTCACATGACCACATGAGCGGCCCCAGAAGCCTATAAATAGGGTGTGTTGAGCGATCCTCACTAATCAAGTAATTGTATTCCACGCCGAAGCTCTGCCGGTGTGACGATCGAGCTGTAAATCGTTTCTAATCAATACAAAAGACAGTTAGGAGGAAGAACAAGCTATATCTACTTGCTTTTCTTATTATTCCGCATCTGAATTGCAAGAGTAAACCTCTGAACGACTCGTTCGGGTCAGTAAACGATCCTACAACTGGTATCAGAGCTTGGGAGGAGGTTTTCTGCAGATTATAGCTGGATTTCACTGTTTTTTCTCACTCCTACACCTTCTTTTCTCATTTCCGGGAGATTTCACGGTTGAAATTCGCTCAAAAGCTCACAAACTGTGCGTTATAGTACCGAGACAAACCCTTGGAAGTTTCAGACCAAAATTCAGCTTAAAAACAGATAAAAACTTGTTCGAAATGTGGACCGCTCGTAGTGACATCATCATGAACCGCCCTTAGATCATTGTTTTGGACCGCTCATTCATACAGTTTGGCATCTGGATCGCTCCAAAACCTATTTCTGGATCGCTCATAGTGCATTCTTGGACCGCCCGTAAGACAGAACCTGGACCGCTCGAAATTCAGATTCTGAACCGCTCTAAAATTTGTGTTTGAACCGCTCGAGTGAACATCTTTGGACCGCTCTTAGTTCATTCTTGGATCGCTCGAAAAGAAATTTTTGAATCGCTCTTAGATTAATTTCTGGACCGCTCCAAAGGATCGTTTTGGATCGCTTTTCTGTTCATTGTTGAACCGCTTTTCTGTCAGTTGTCTTGAAAATCGTGCTAAGTCATCATGAATTCTGAGTTGTACAATGCCTTTGCTACATCATCATCACCAGCCGCGATTGCTCAAGCCATGAATCTTGAAAACGAGACGGGAACCACCCAGAAACCCCCGAAACTGATGAGTATTGAAGAATACTACGAGTGGAAGGATCGTTTTGAAAACTGGGTTCAGGCAAATCATCTCAGATCGTGGGAATGCATATTGGAAAAATACACATTACCTCGAACAGAGTTGCAAGTTATTAAACAGATATCCGAATTTTCAGAACAAGAACGTGCAATGTACAGAGCAGAAAAAATGATGATCAGTTTGTTACAGCAGGCGATTAAAGAAGATATATTCATTCTGCTACAACACGACAAAACTGCAAAATCAATTTGGGATGCTCTTAAAGTAAAATTCGAGGGTAGTGAAAGTATGATCAAAAGCAAGAAGGCATTGCTTAAAAAGGAATTTGATTTGTTTAGCAGTTTGCCGGGAGAGGATACTAAAAAGCTGATTGAGAGATACTGTCACTTAGTGCGTTCGTTATCGATGTTGGGAGTTGAAAAAGGTCGTGAGGAATGGGTTGATAAGTTGGCTGACGCGTTACCTCAGAAAGAGTGGGGAACGTATTTGATGATACTGAAAAACACGGGTGTTTATGACAAACTTACAATTGGTCAGTTTATTGAGAAAATTGAGAGTCAGGATCTTGAGCAGCAAAAGATCGCGAGGATGAATAATCCTAGTGGTCAACAAGATGTTAAAATGTACTATAAAGGTAGTATTCCAGTTTCTGAAGCTGAATGAAGTCCGAAAATTCAAACCGCTTTCAGTGCTGGTGATTCATCTGAGAAAGCTGATCAGGGATCGAACAAAAGTAGCAGCGGGTTTTCATCGTTTCCGAGTGTGAATCCGAAAGAGACTAACACAAGTTTTCAGTCTCAGAGTACAAAAACTGGAAACGGATATGTGATTCAGTGCAACATAGCTCTCAACCTTCCAGAAGGTCAAAGCTTCTCTGAAGACACTGCTAAAGACCACATGGCACTTCTGGGTTCAGTTCTGTTATCCTATGAAGGTCTAGTTGCTGGTCGGATCGGAAATCCTATGCTCACCAAAGAGGATTACGATCAAATAGACGCCGAGGAAATGGAACTTATGGATATTAAATGGTGTCTTGCAAGTGTTCTTCGTCGGGCTAAAAAATTCAAAACCATTACTGGGAGAAATGATTTTTTAGATGCTCATGTTTCAACTTTAGGTTTTGATAAATCTAAAGTAACTTGTTTTCGATGCAGGGAGAAGGGCCATTTCAAGCGGGAGTGCAAAGGAAGAGAAGCTAGCGGAGCACAGAATCCATTCGGGAAAGATGATTACTACCGCAAAGCTATCTATCAACAAGTTGGTCAATCCCAAGAACCTCAGACAGCTCATGGAAGAAAGATTGAAGATCCCAAGAGAGCATGTTTGATAGATTTTAGCTGGAGTGATTACATATCATCTGAAGCCACAGAAGCACGCATTATCGATCAAGATGATGAGAAACTACCAGAAGGTTTCAGTTGGGATATGTTCGTGGATGAAAAGGGAGGTTTTAAAGCTTTCATTGCAAAGATTGTCCGAGAGCCAAATTTATTTGCTACTTGGATGAGATCAATTGGAGAGAATGTGAGAAGTGAAGATGAAAAGTCTGTATCATCTGATGAAAGTTTAGATAGTACTGATAAACTTTCAGAACACTCTGGGGATATTTCAGATAGTTCAGATGAAATTGTACAAGATGAAACTGTTCAAGAACAGGAAGTTGTATTTGATAAAACACCGTCTGATTCTGGTGTTTCTGATGATGATTCTGAAAAATCTGTACAGTTTGATCAATCACCAGATCATAGTAGCAGTGATGATGAGGAAGAGAAACATATAAATATTGCAAAATCTCATATGTCTCCTGAAAGTTTTCATTTTTATTTTGCAGAAAGAATGGAGAAACTGAAGGAAAAACAAGCTGCTAAAGAACAACAATCTGAAGCTGAAGCTGATGTTCAGAATGCTGAAAATGTTGTTGAGAAGATTGGTGAGGTTGTGAAAGAAGTAGAAAAGGTGATTGAAGTAGAGAAGGTGATTGAAGTTGAAAAGGTGGTAGAAGTGGTGAAAACAGTCGAAGTTGAAAAAATTGTTGAAGTCATCAAGCCCTGTGAGAAGTGTTTGAAAGCCTGCAAAGAGTGTGCAGCAAAAGATGACATCATCTCTGAGTATGAGAAAAATAAAGAGCAGTTACTGTTCAATCTCAATTATGTGAAGGAATCGTACGACGTGTTGAACAAAACAGTAACTGGTCTCCAAAAGACAAACACAGAAAGAGAACAGGCGTTGACTATGATGAATGCAACTTTAATGTCGAAACAAAAAGCTATAAATTTCTACATTGAAGAAAGCGCCAAATGGAAGCAAGAGTTGGAAACTGAAAAGATTGAAAATGAGAGGATTAGGAGGTTATTATTGAGTTATTCTACCTCTGATTATGTTATTGATCGTGTTTACCCAACTGTTGCAGGTATGGAAGCTTTTCAAGATGAGAAACCGAAAGAAAAGAAAGAATGTGGTAAGAAAACTATTGTTAGCTATAACAAGTGTCCGCCTCCAATTTGGGATGGGTATTCACCTAGGGAACCAAATGAGGAGCAACTTGCAAAAGCAGTCAATATAAAGCTTAAAACCGACACAAATGACATCTTACCAGAAAACATTGATGTGACGTTTACCTCATCCGATACTGATCATGAGTCTGAAATAATCAAAAAGGTGGTCGATCAGGTGTTGGATACTGATGAGGAGACAGAGTCGAAATCTGAGTCTGAAAAGCCAAAGTCGTCTGTCAACAGTCAAAATTCGTCGGTTAAACGGTCTTATAGTAAAGAATTTTTGTTATCAAAGGCAGATTTGAATGATGAAACATTCGAAGTTGTTTATACTTTGAATGGTTCTGACAAATTATATTACAATAAAGAGTTTCCGATAATGAGTATCAAAACGGAATTAATCAACAAAACTTTTAAACTAATAGAGGTTAATATTCCTGAATTAAAAGTTTTGAAAAATTTTGATAAACCAAAAAAATATACTTCTAGAGTTCAACAACGTTTAAACAAGAAAAAAGGTTACAATTCTGGTCCTGGTTTTCCAAAGAAACCTAACCAAAATCGTAGCTACAAAAAGAAAGGTTTAGGTTTTGTTCCACCAGAAAATTACAAAGATGAGAACAATTCTAAATCAAATACTGAATTTGTGACAGGTGGAAGCTCGGAAGATGAACAGCAGAAACCATTTTGGAGACAGTCTAACAAAGAGTTTCTTGCTGAGAGGGGAAAGAATGGAACTGGAGTATTTCATCCGAGAAATACTCAAACTTGTTCTAAATGCAGTGAAGCTGGTCACAATGCATCGAATTGCTCGAAAGAGACTAAAGCAAAACAGGGAGAATCTCAGAAGTTAAAAGAAAAAGTTGTTGAAAAATCTGAGAAATCAAAAATTTTTAAAAATTCGAAAAATGAGGTTGGGGAATGTTCGAAGAAGACAAAATTTTACAAAAGAAAAGGAAATGACAACCAAGTGTGGGTTGCTAAAAAGGTAGAAGAAAAAGTAGGCGATGAATCTGGTTCCACAAATCCAGAAGAGCCACAAGTTGTGGAGAAAGTTTCAGTGAATGATGATGTTTTTCCATCACTGAAGTTTGAAGAGGTTAAAAAGAAAGTTGGCAAAATTGAAATTTCAAATCAATTTTACAATGAAGTAAAAGAATTTGATGTCGAGAAAACATTCAACGGGAATGTTAAAAATATTTTTGGGAAAATATTGAGTGGGAGAGCTAAAGGGGTAAAAGATTTTTACGCAACTAAAAAGGCGACATATAACCCTACAGCTGAAGAGTTGAAAGCCCTCAAGACTGAGAAGACTTGGAGGGAAGTTTGTTTCCCAGAATAGTCGAAGGACTACGCCGGAGATCCCAAGTTTATATCGTGGATCAGGAATCGGCATCATTATAGTTTATGATATGTTTGTTTGAGTGATTGTGATTAATGTTTGGATATTTTTTTTACAGGTGAAAGGACTACGCCTGAGCTTCCAGGTGGGTAATTGCGAAGCAGGAATCGGCATTTTGATTGGTAAAATGGTGATGTAGACGTAATATTCCTACAATTGGTAGTTTTTGGGTATCTACAAGTGGTAATCTTGATCCCACAAGTGGTATTTGTGGTTAAATTTTGAGATGCTCGGATACTTTGAAGTAATTACATTTACAAGTGGTACAGGAGGTTATTAAATGCAAATGGTAAATCAGGGACATTAAATTGTACTTGATTTACTATTCATGGCAAAAGATAGACAAGATGATGAACCACATCCCCATTTTTAAAAGATAAACCTACAAGTGGTTGTTATCAACACAAATTCATTTTCCGGAAAAATCATTTTGATTAAAGCAAACTTAAGTGTTTTGTAATCTAAATGAGAAAATGATTTGTGAAAGGGGGAGTTCAGATTGTTTATGCCTAGTGAATGGCGATTTGATGTGATTCAGTGTCAGTTGTCAAGTTTCTGTATAGTTTGTTTTACATTTTATGTTTCTAGTAGGTCAAGAGTCTTGAAGTTTTCAAATTTTCTTTAAAATGTGTTTGCATTTTAGGGGAAGTAGGGAAATTTCAGAAAATCCAAAAACATTTAAAAATTTGAAAAAGCCAAAAACATGAGAAAATTCAAAAATGAGTTTTTGTTGCGAAAAAGAGGAAATGATAGTACATCAGTGGACTTTCACGGCACGCTAAAGAAATGTAAAGTTAAAAAGAGTTAAACAATCTTACTGCGGATGTGTCAGTAGATTTTCGCACATTTAGTAAATTGAAACGAGATATAAACCTAAAATCAAACTTGCTTAATTCGTGGGTAACTATTCTTGGATATATGGGTAACCCCCGAAATCTTGTTTGAAAGGTCCCGTATTCTGAGATACTAGGTCTTTATACTCAGTGATATCTGGGGTATTATCCCGGGACTTCTGCTGTATGGAAGTACTGACCTAGTCCCCGGATAATGCTTTCTGCAAATGCTTGAAAAAGCGCCGCCCTCAGCAATCTGATTAAACAATAAAATTGATAGTCATTGCTGTTGTAAAAAAGATCCTCTAAAGGGGACCCACCAAAAGTCGAAGCCGTCATCTCTCTGCGTATACGGAAGTATCGACCTGAGCTCTCACGGCCCTCGCACATAACCCCTTTACAGATATCATTTGTGGTATACTCACCTGTAAGACTGAATATTTGGGATCTGGATACGGGAGTATATTCAAGTGGAGTGATACACAATTAAGTTTAAGTCTCTAAAACATTAATATCGTATCTCGAATCGATTGAAATTTTTGTTGAGAATTTAAAAGGACAAACATACTGACAATCTAGGTAAATTGTTTAAAGCTTAAAATGAAATCAGCTTAACGGTGTTGGTGATTTGTCTCAATAAACTGATATGATCCTCTTGCACGAACTCACAAAAATATTGTCTGTAAATATTACATTTCTTTATGTTTTTATTTTCTAGTGGTGTCAGATAGTGTCTCTCAGAAAATCCAAAAAAATTTTGGTGTGTTTTAGCATAAATTTTTGAAAAAGTCAAAAAGATTTTCGACAACTGATGTTGAAAAACTGATTTTCAAAATTCCGTGTGCTAAACATGATGAGCAGCATTTGAGGGGGAGTGTGTATATAAATCAAATTGTTTTCGATAAATCTAACCTTCTTCAAGTGGTTCATCATGGATTGTTTTGAAGGGAGTCATATGTTGGTGAAGAGATATTTGATATGTGATAAAATTAGAAAACTTATTTCTGGGTTAAGATTGTGCAGGTAGCTAGGTTTCGATCCCAGAAATGAATGCTAAAGATCTTTGATAGAGCTAGGATATTCGATTCTAAAAGTCTAAGAAGATCAGATTCTGATTCTGAAGATCATGTCAAACTGATGATGCTGATGAGCTTAAGGAATCAAGAGATCTGATCAAGAGAATTAGAGGTTTTTAGTACCAGACAACGATCCTGAAGATGTTACTGAAGAACAAAAAAATGCCAATAAATCGAGAGGGGGAATCTGAAGATTGAAAGAAGAGGAAGCCCAGAGACTGATCTAGTCTGAAGATGTGAAGACACAGTTTTGAAATCAAGGTGTGTTGGCGACTCCATCAACATCTGAGGGGGAGTCTGTTGGTGCACTACATCTGTTGATTCCGTCTAAGTGTCTAGGATCAGGTCGTACGTTGTATTGTATAGAATAGGGCACGTTATACGAGAAAACGAGAGTCTGTATAGGTGTTAGGTGCTAGGATCGCTTATAGGGTCACACAAGTCTTGGATCGCTTATATGATCATATGTGGGTCGCTTTTGTGTCAAGCCTGGACCGCTCATGTGTCACATGACCACATGAGCGGCCCCAGAAGCCTATAAATAGGGTGTGTTGAGCGATCCTCACTAATCAAGTAATTGTATTCCACGCCGAAGCTCTGCCGGTGTGACGATCGAGCTGTAAATCGTTTCTAATCAATACAAAAGACAGTTAGGAGGAAGAACAAGCTATATCTACTTGCTTTTCTTATTATTCCGCATCTGAATTGCAAGAGTAAACCTCTGAACGACTCGTTCGGGTCAGCAAACGATCCTACACTTCTAGCTCCCATAGTTTGCAAAAATTGCGGTTGTTGATATTGCAAACCCGGTTGTAATGGTGGTTGATATGTAGATGTTGTATGGATTATGGATGGACCTGGTTGAAATAGACATGGTGGTGGTATTTGTTGAGAATATGATTGTCCAGATGTTGGGAAGAAAGATGAAAAAGCTGGAACGGCTGATGATATAGGAGCATAACTAAAAGTGTATTCGGTTTGGGTATTTGTGGGTAAGGTGGTGTTGGTTGTTTTAATTTCAGGTGTTAATGTAGGAATGGTAGAATTTGTGGAGGTGTGGATGGTGTTGGTTGACCCGTAGTGGGTGGTGGTGGTGGTGGATCCATTGTGTTAATCGGTGTAACTGGTGTTGTAGGTGTTGGTGAACCACTGATTTTGTTTTCTTGTGGTAAAACTCTGTTTCTTCTCAAAGTTCGCTCAATTTCTGGATCGAAGGCTAATGGTGATAGCTTGTGAGAGCCTCTAGTATGCATGCACCTGTAAATACATGCACACTAAACACAACCAGCGTAAACCCGAAAAATAACAAACTAAACTACCAAAGATAACCCACGTTGCGCACTACTCCCCGGCAACGGCTCCAAAATTTGACGTACGGTCGAAGTCTTAATCAAATTTAATCCAATTACTACTAATTGTTGGCCGTAAGTGGGTATCGAACACAGGGAGTTTGTGGAATATGTGATATCTAAGTGGTTTATCTAAATGACTAAAGTTAACTAAAATGCAAGAAATGTAAATTCAGAATTTTGGTTGTTTGGTTATAAGATTGAAAATTAACTAGCTAAATTGAAAATCAAAGATTGGTTGTGAAAACAGATTAGGAAAAAGCGACCATCCTAGATTTCAGGTTTTAATCCACACTAATGTTTATGCCCAAATAGAAAGAACCACATAGACATGACTCGTGTTCGATTATCTGTTTGTGATGAAAGGGAACTAAGTACTCAGATTATAAAATGCGAGGTTGTTACCCGATGATCAATTGACTATTATCCAACCCTAATCCCTCCCATGATATCTCGATTGCCAGCGGCACCAAGAACGTATGGTTTAGACTAACATCAAACAAGAATCAACACTTTACAAACAAACATTCAAACACCATAATAACTTAAACAAACATTGCAAAGTCATTATTCTAGAAATTCAAGCACAAACATAGTGTTTCAAAAGCAAAACATACATCTAGGATGATCACCAATGAAATTAGCCTCTCATGGTTTGATGCATCATCATAACACAAAGTCTAATGTTCATACGGATTAAAAACACAAACCAAATGTTTAGAAATTGTTTAGAACCAAGAAGAACACCCAAAATCGCCCCCAAGCTCCTGGTAACCGACTAGGAATGATTGGACTTGAAAAGACTTTTTAAAACCGCATTAAAGGTGGCAGTTACAAGGTTCACGCCAGTCGGCGCCGTAAGCTACGACCCTTGCTGTAAGCTACGGCGCTGAGAACACTCCTACGGTGCGCCCAAACTGGACTACGGCGGCATGTGGAAACCCAGTGAGCGCCGTAACCTACGGCCCTGGCCGTAGGCTACGGCTGTGCCTGATTTTTCTTCTTTTGTTCTCTTGATTAATCCCCAATGCTCCAACTTGTTTTCGCAAGGTTCGTGCTCTCATCCAAGCACTCTAAAATCCTTTGTTTACGCCCGTTAATACCTGCAAGACCAAGCACACCATAGTTATCTCATTCCACTAATTAACCGAATTAAGTGTGAAGAATTAGGCTTTTTATAACACTTAAGGGTTGTCCAACGGACTACCCGTCAACAGGGAGATCCTGTCTTGGAGCCGCTGATACAAAGCTAGGGTTTGACAAATCAAAGGTTATCTGTGAATCCATTTAGAGATGATTATTATCAGAAAGCAATCTACCATCGCATCAGTGAGCCGCCAAAGGTAAATCAAAAGCAAATCGCTGAAGGTTAGTCAAAAGATAGAAAACAAGCAATGGTGGTAACTCAAGAAGACGAAGGATTCAATTGGGATAAATACATTCCAAGAGAAAAGTATGCGTTGGTTGCTGAGGTAGATAATAGATGGCAGAGAAGCTTTGCTCGAGAGGAGATTAATAAGTTGTATGATCCTTTTGATGAAGCAAAGGAAGCAAAGAGATGGGATGCTAAAAGAGAATGCTACACATATCCACAAGGTAATCCGGTGGTTGATCCCAATAAGGTGGAAAATTTGGACCAAACGACTTTAGACAATTCCAACACATAAACCTTTCTATATAACTTCTCAGTATGAGTTGAACTTTCAGGCGCTCATCGGATTACTTGAATTTGGATAGGTTCAATCTCAGAACTTTCATGTTTGAGCTAAACATGAAAGTTTAGAGTTGATAGCATGTAGCTCGGCTTGCATTGCGGGGAAACAAACAAAACATCATATGATTGTTGCTAATTTGCATGTTTGCAACCGATCTGGGTCAATGTAACAAAATGGTGTAGGATTCAACCGCTTAAATATATTAGAAATCATGAACAACAATACACCCAACACAAGAATAAAGAAGGTCATGCATGTAGTATATTTGACAACCTTATGGTGCATTTGGAAAATGAGAAACGAGAGATATCGGAAGAAATCAAAATCCATGCAATTGGAGGAGATGGAAGTATCTTCATACCTATGGCTAAAAAACAGGGGGAAATGTGTTTATTAGATTAGTGTCTTGGTGTAAATTTGTCTTCTAGCTTTCCGGTGTCATGTAAACATCGAGTTTTGTTTCTACCTAGTCTCTTGTATGCCTAGCTCCTTCCATACTTCTGTTTTTAATTTTTTTTAAAGTATTTGAAGCATTTAAAAAAAAGAGTTACCACCTTTAAAGCTTGAACAAACCAAAACACTTCGTATTATTGAATTTACATCAGTAAGTCATAATAATGAGTAAATTACAAAAATCATCCTTTATGTATGTCACTTATTGCAAACTGTATCATTTATTTTCAATAATTACATAAAACGTACTCGATGTTTGCAAACCCTTACAAATTATGTCCTTTAGCCCTAACTCAATTAATTTTGTGTGGTTAAATCTGACCAAATAGACCTCACATGAGGGTATTTTGGTCATTTTACTCCCATGTGGGGTGCATTTGGTGAAATTTAACCACCAAAATACACTCACATGGGGTCCATTTGGTCAGATTTAACCACAAAAATTAACTGAGTTAGGGCTAAAGGACATAACTTGCAAGAGTTTGCAAACATCGAGTACGTTTTCTGTAATTATTGAAGACAAAGGACACGGTTTGCAATAAATGATATACATAAAGGACGATTTTTTGTAATTTACTCCATAATAATTTTTAAGAAAATGTTATCTACAAAATATATATCTAATACGATTTTGCATTGCATCATTAGGCATAAAAAGGTAGAAGAAATACATACATAGATTAGCATGCATATAAACAAAAAGAATACACATGAAGATTCGAAGGTTCTCTTATATCTACTCAAAGTTCACCTCTATAACCAACTACATTTACTAATTTACTCCCGTTTTGTTCTAATTAATAAAGGAGCACATGAAAAAGAAAACATGATAACTTTTATCACATATCACGTTTTGTAAACAAAAACCCAAACCAATTTTGAACCAACAAAATCCCAACTTTCTAAACCAATAGATCGTGTCCGAGCTTTGAGTACGTTATGTCTTTATCAACTTTTTTTGGTTGAAGAAAAACAACGGATGACGATGAAGATTTATTCTCCGACGAGTCTCGTGGGAATTCCGAGAGCATCTGAACCACTTCTCTCATTGTCGGCCTTTCAACGCTATTTTCTTGAATGCACAACATAGCTATAAAAAACAAATGCATCGCTTCGTCTTGAGGAACGTTGACGAGCCTTTGGTCAATGACGCGACTGACTTCTTCTTTTCGACACCTCGTTAATGTCTTAGTCCATTGTACGATATCTACACCGTCACCAAATCCCCCTACCGGACGTTTTCCAGTAATCAGCTCAAGTAGCACAACCCCAAAGCTATAAACATCACTCTTTTCATCCACCCTTAACGTGTAAGCATATTCTGCAAATTAAAAAAAAAAGAACATTTACACATACAATACCCAAAAATAGTACAACAAAACATTAAATATTAATAATTTTCAAACTAATAGATATACTAGACTAAGGGGCTGTTTGTTTAGCTGTTAATGGTTCAAACGTCTTACTGATTCAGCATTTAATGGTTCAGAGTGTTTGTTTCGGGAGCAGATGTCTAAATGATTCAGACATTTGCCTCTGGATGGTTAAGGCCTCTTATCTGAATTGGTCAGACATTTGCGTATGAACGGTTAAACATTATACTGACTCTTAATGGTTCAAAACCTTTTATCAGTTCAGCACTTAATGGTTTAGAACTCTTACTAATTCAGTACTTACCCATATCAGAAGTCCCTAAATTATGTTAAAATATGTTAAATATGTGGTTGATGACGTGGATAAGTCAGCTTTTGTTTACAAATGAAAGTCTGTGTATAGAGACATGGATCTGTTATCAGATTTTTGTTGTTGAGTTGCCGTCAGCGTCAGATTTTGACTCAGACAGATCCCACCGTCCATTTTCCCTGCCCTTTAGCAGCAGTGATTCGGTGCGGTTACCCATAAAATTCTCTTACCATGTACCTACAAATCCTACGCCCTCAAATTGTTTAATCTCTCGTGCACAAATCACGGGTGTCTTTCATACGACACGTCACTTTCACTCATCAGATTTCTATCGTCTCTCCTACACCACCCCTTATTAGATCACTCAAATTTCTAACACGATGTAATGTGTACAGTTATTGTTATTATTTTTATAAAATGTGCACAAGAGATAAAAGAAATAAGAAATGTAACGTACCGGGAGCGATGTAACCGTATGACCCCGCGATAGCCGACATACATTCGGATGCACCGCCATCGACTAGGTACTTGGCGAGTCCAAAGTCAGCAACGTGAGCCTCGTAGCTCGAGTTTAGTAAAATGTTATTCGATTTCACGTCTCTATGCACGATCAATGGTGAACAATCGTGATGGAGGTAGCACAACCCTAGAGCGGCTTCTATTGATATTTTGTATCGTAAATGCCATCCTAGAATCCCGCTGCCTTTGATTTTCGGGTGTAGCGCCTCTCCTAGACTCCCGTTTCGCATGTACTCGTATACCAAAAGGTTGGTGTCTTTGTTGGAGCAAAATGCCAATAGTCTCACTATGTTTCTATGTCGAATGTTGCCGAGAGTTCGGATCTCGGCTCGGAAACCATGGTCGTGGCTTGTGTTTCCGAAACCAACAAGCTTTTTTACGGCTATTTCGGTCCCGTTTGGCATTTTACCATGGTAGACGATCCCAGCTCCACCTCGGCCTATCACGTTACCGTCTTTGATGCATTCTAAAACATCGGAAACTGTAAAATCGAGCTTTTGGAAGGATGTCATCTTCCAAGCGTCAGGACTCGATCTTCTAAATGACTTGGCTTTCATCATAGCCGCAGCCGCAAATACTAGTGAACAAATAAGAAGGCCGAGGGCGAATATCAATTTGAACCTTGTAGGCTTTTTGTTAGCGGAATCTGTGATTCTGCTAGCATTACAAGGGTTGTTTAACAACTCGCCACAAAGTTGAGGGTTGCCCGCAAACGAAGAGGCATTAAAAAATGAGAACTGACCGGTTTCGGGTATTTTACCCGACAAATCATTGAATGAAAAATCCGCAATCGTGAGACTTTTCATGGTTCCAATAGTCTTTGGAATAGAATCACTCAAGTGATTCCTCGACACATTCAAGTAATTTAAGATTCGAATATTCGAAATCTCTATTGGAATCGAGCCGGAAAGATTATTCCGGCTCAAGTCAAGATTAGTAAGATGAACACAGTTTCCAATATCAGGTGGGATTTCGCCAGAAAGCGAATTCCCACTCAAGTCGAGCTTTAAAACCTCGTGAAGTTGACCAATAGTGGCCGGAATAGATCCTGAGAATCTGTTTCCGGCCACTAATAAGATTTGGAGGGAAGAAAAATTCGAAATAGAAAACGGTAAAGAACCCGAAAGTTGATTATTCGACAAATCAAGTTGACTCAACTTAACCGGCCCCAAACCCGGATTCCGGTTTTCTGACAGATTTCCTGACAAGTAATTATTCTGCAACTCCAGCAAATTCAACTCCGGCAAGTAAACCAACCCATCCGGAATGCTACCATTCAAGTAATTCTCCCCTAATCTCACTCTAACAAGACTCGAACACGAACCCAAACCCTCCGGAATCGACCGAAACAAGAAATTCTTCTGCAGAATCAAGATCCTAAGCTCATTAGAAGCACAAAGATCCTGAGGGATACTTCCGGTGAGCTTATTCGACGACAAATCAAGCTCCCGAAGCTTCCTATTCCTTCCAAGACTCTCGGGTATCACACCGGTGAAATTATTCCCCCATAATCCCAGCTTCTCCAACTCCGAATACTCTGCTACAAAATCCGGTATGGACCCGTGTAATCTATTCATGAAAAGATTCAAAAGCTTAAGCCGGTTGAGGTTACCGAGCTCATTCGGGATTTCACCGGATAACGAATTTGCAGAGAGATCAAGATTCACCAAGCTCGTTAGATTCCCAAGCTGCTTAGGAATGGAACCGGAAAGCCGATTAATATGAAGGAAAATCGTGTCTAACGACTGCAAATTCCCAAGCTCAGGTGGGATTGGGCCTTCTAATTCACACCAAGAAAGATCCATATGAACTAGATTAACCAGCTTTCCAAATTCCCTTGGAATCCCACCTTCAAACACATTGAAATAACCCATGTAGATTTCTTTCAAGTTTGTTAGATTACCCAATTCTACAGGAATTGTTCCATGGAGATCATTTCCAGCGAGTGATAAGTACTCTAGAGTGATCATTTCGCCGAATTGTTTCGGGATTGTCCCGTAGAAGTAATTCCCACCTAAATCCAAGTATTTGAGCTTGTTTAAATTTGTGATTTGGGTAGGCAGGGGAGCAGTGAAATTATTATTGTACACATCAACAACTTCAAGCTTTAGTAAAGTTGAGTAGTTCCAATCTAACGCCCCTTCGAATGCGTTATTAGAAATGTTTAGAAACCGAAGGGCGGTTAGATTGGAGGGGTTGAAGTGGCCGGTGAAGTTGTTGCCATCGAGCGAAAGCTCGACGAGGCGGTCTAGAGAGGTAAAAACAGGGGAAACAGAGCCGTGGATTCTCAAATTTGATAAGTTGAGTGAGATGACTCGGTTTTTGGAGCATTTGATTCCGACCCATGAGCAAAGGGAGTTGGGGTTAGAGGAATTCCAAGTGTGGAGAGCAAAAGGAATGGAATCAAAGCCTTGTTTGAGAGTGATTAAGGTATCAAAATCAGTGGAAACAGAGGAGGGAATTGAAAGCCAGAGTGTGGTGATTATGACAAACAAGGACAACATGTTTAGTGGGTTTTTGTTTTTGTTTTTTTTCTTTTGTTTCAAGGGGAATTGGGTTGTTGGTATGATTTGTAGAAGAAGAAACAAAAGGATTTATGGGGTGGAATTGAAATGGGTTGCTTGAAAAGGAATGGAAAAGTGAAGGGAATCTGAGAAACTTGAAGGCTTAAAGAATCATACATCTTCAAAGAGAGTCTTGAAATTCAAGGAAGAAGCTAAACCCCTCCTTTATTTCTTTCCCCTTTCTCTTTCTCTCTCTCTCCTCTCTTTCTCTCTCTAAAAGTGGTAGGAATGGAAAAAGGGAGGAATGGAATTGGTAATTCCAGTGTCGATCAACAACTTCTTTACACAAAGAGAGTTTTATTACCATAGAGCTATTTAAAGTTTTAAACAAACAAGGAATGTACATCATGCATGAAAAGTTGTAACTTGTGCTTAAAAAGTTGTACACTTGTTTGGAAAAAGAGTTGGGATTTTGAGATTAGGGGGAAAGATAAAGTTGATTCTCTATATATCTTTATACTTTAAAGTGACAAAAATACCCTTTAGCTTTAATCAATGGGTACCCCATCTCTAACTTTGAATAAGGGCACGTAGGCTAGGGAGGAGGTGATGAAATATGCACTTTGGATCATGAACAATGGATGAATGATCACTTTTTATGTCATGATTGATGATGATGATGATGACCATGTATGCATATCTGGTGAGTCATACAGATAATATACATAATATAAAGGTGTTTTTCAACGTTTGATCATCATCATGATGGATCATATGCAATCTATGTCGTGTTGACATGTTTGTCTCAACTCATATTCATCAACAAATCAGATCTTAGGTTAAAATTTAATAGTATGAACAAAGTTTGTGAGAAGCATAAAAGAGAAATCTTTCGATAAGCGTTCTTTAATGAATTCTATACTTTTGGTAGTTTCAACTCATTTATATCAAACTAACGATACTATACTTTGGTAGTTTCAACTCATTTATATCAAACTAACGATACTAAACTAAATGGAATAGTTATAACCGCAACAAACTAAACTTCTTTATAATGTGCGTGTTAACGAAATCTTTGCATCAACATAAAATTTGGACTGAAGGGTATTTGAGCGAATGCAAGAATTTACTGTTTATCTGGATAGTTTAGTCACGTTTCTTGGAATTCAATCCTCATCTATACAAGTTATGCATCTTCGGATGTTAGGTTGGACTATTATACATGATGGAATAGTTTAAAACGTCATAGCGCATTAAATTTTGATCATAATGCAAGATCAAGTAGATTGTGTGGGACAAGCTTGGCTCGGTGGTTATAAATAGCACGATGCTTTTTATAGTCGTTTGTGATATTGTCATGTTACACAAATCTTCATCGTATCTTTTATAGCCCACATAACCAATTTAATTATTAAAGCCGATCTTTCTCTTTGCTTTTGTCAACGATCCTTTTCTAGTCATCGGCTAATCATTTAAATTTGAAGCCTCTTTAAGCATCTTTATCGAGCCCTAAAGCATTATGAACGACGATCTTCTTTCATTTTGAATTGACATAGCTTTATGTAGCCCCTAACTAATTATGAAGTATGAACATCAATGATTTTCAATTTTATTTGAGTGTTTGTAACGTTGTCCCAGTTAATTATGATGTACTATCATAGAAAAGCAAAATAATAGATTCTGTGGATAAACAAAGGTTGCATGACCTAGAAAAGAAAAGTACAGCCTTGAAGCATTTTGTGACGATTGTTTATGCATTGCACATGAAACCCAACTAGTTGACTATAGAGACAGAATTTTGTGTATTTATATGTATAGAGAACCCCGAAATAGATTTGGGTAAATCTATGCTGATATTTATAACTATAAAAGTAGAGATAACCACACGTATATAACCAACAATACAACACAATCTTGTATCGACATTTACTCACGTATCATTGTATATAGAGATGCAAAAATCGGGTCCTAGGGTTTCAACCTGAACTGGGTTCAAACCAAATTGGAGTGATGTTTAAAATAGTCAAAGCGGGTTGGGGGGTCAAACCAGGTTGGGTTCAACCCGGGTTAGGAGTCTATAAAACTCAACACTATGAAACCGATTTGGGTTGGGTTCTTAAAAAGGGGTTCAACCCATTTAAAAAAACACTCAAAATATAAATAATAAACAAAACTGACTAAAAGGTTTATTTTTGTAATTTTGCAACTAACTAAAACATAATTTACGACATGAAACACACACATTTTTTTCTAAGTTATTTGACGTCTTGGCGTAGTCGTTGTTTAGTTTTTAATCTTCTTCATTACTATTGACGCCCATGCGTAACCTTGTTTGACATCTTGCGTACAACACATAAATCGAATTTCCCATAAATTTAGGGTTCTTCGTTGTTTCCAAAATTCTCACAATGGTAGGTTGTGTTAAGGAACAACCCATATTAAGTGATGCTTGCCCACTTTCGCTTGCCATAGCGTTTTGAGAGCGTTGTTTTTTTATTGTGTTGTGATTTAACTGGTACCTTCCACGCATATTTATACTAATATTTAGGTTGGAAAAAGTCTAAAAGTTTGACATTAAATGCCTGTTGAAACAATGGTTAACACAAAGGATAACCAAGAGGGTCGTTTCACGTATGGGGTTCAACCTCTTCTCTTGCTCATGTCAAAGGCCTAAGATCTGCAAAACAGTAAACACCGTTAGTCTCGTTAAGAGGGGAAAAGGGGGTTTTCCCTCTTAACCAGGCTCCGGCGTGAGAATAAATACTGCTCTGAGATGAATAAAACAGTGTGTGTATAGTGTGAGTAAAGAGAGCCCAGATCCTTAACCTGAATGATGAAGGGTCCTATTTATAGCCGGATGGTGAAGAAGGAGGAAGCAGCTGTGCCAGCTGTGGGTGTGCGCCAGCTGTCCGACCAAGGGGAATATCCTCTTGGTCTGCTCTGTCGCGAAGGGTGTAGTGGTACACGTGGCGTCCTTCTATTCGCTTGCGCTGGATACCTCGTACTGGTTGCGTCAGACTTGCTCCCTGGATTGTCGCAGGCCTATGTGGCCTTCTCTCAATGGTGACACGTGTTGTCCTTTATGTTGGACGAAGCATCTTTGATGCCAGCTATGGACCGCCTAGACATCTTCTGGAAGCTTCTAGAAGGTCTTGGTGACATGGATGCCTTGTGTGCACAAAAAGTGGTGTGGTCCCTGCCATGTAGGCAGGGAATTGGGACCATACCTCTTCAAGTCCCCCCAGTCCAGTGTGCCTTCTAGTTGAGTTGATCGTCTAGGAGGGATTCTGGACTTATGAGAGTTGTGGTTTCTATGCATCGCGTTGGAGTTGGTGAATATAAAGTGGGCCGAGTGGACGCATGCCGCATGGGTCTTGGCCTTTGAAAAAAGTGAGCCAAATGGACGCATGCCGCATGGGTTTTGGCCCTTTGAAAAAAGTGAGCCAAATGGACGCATGCCGCATGGGTTTTGGCCCTTTGAAAAAAGTGAGCCAAATGGACGCATGCCGCATGGGTTTTGGCCCTTTGAAAAAAGTGAGCCAAATGGACGCATGCCGCATGGGTTTTGGCCCTTTGAAAAAAGTGAGCCAAATGGACGCATGCCGCATGGGTTTTGGCCCTTTGAAAAAAGTGAGCCAAATGGACGCATGCCGCATGGGTTTTGGCCCTTTGAAAAAAGTGAGCCAAATGGACGCATGCCGCATGGGTTTTGGCCCTTTGAAAAAAGTGAGCCAAATGGACGCATGCCGCATGGGTTTTGGCCCTTTGAAAAAAGTGAGCCAAATGGACGCATGTCGCATGGGTTTTGGCCCTTTGAAAAAAGTGAGCCAAATGGACGCATGCCGCATGGGTTTTGGCCCTTTGAAAAAAGTGAGCCAAATGGACGCATGCCGCATGGGTTTTGGCCCTTTGAAAAAAGTGAGCCAAATGGACGCATGCCGCATGGGTTTTGGCCCTTTGAAAAAAGTGAGCCAAATGGACGCATGCCGCATGGGTTTTGGCCCTTTGAAAAAAGTGAGCCAAATGGACGCATGCCGCATGGGTTTTGGCCCTTTGAAAAAAGTGAGCCAAATGGACGCATGTCGCATGGGTTTTGGCCCTTTGAAAAAAGTGAGCCAAATGGACGCATGCCGCATGGGTTTTGGCCCTTTGAAAAAAGTGAGCCAAATGGACGCATGCCGCATGGGTTTTGGCCCTTTGAAAAAAGTGAGCCAAATGGACGCATGCCGCATGGGTTTTGGCCCTCTTGTGCTTTCTTCTGTTGGAAGTTTGGTGGTTATGGGGAAGCGTTTGGTGTGACCGTCTGACATCCCTGTCTTTTCGGAGATGAACAGTTGCTTTTGCAGTGACTTTCTGTCACATCAGCAGACCCTGTTGCCCATGCTTCCCGAAAAATGAGCCGACGTCTTCTCTTTCCTCTGACGTGTCGGCCATCTATTGGTTACTTTTCCTGCCTCCTGACGTTCCACTATCTCTCGCATTTAATGCGATGAGTATAAATAGCAGAGCGGTTATTCACTTCCCCTCATCTTCGAAATTTCTAAGTGTGATTCTCTCTTTTTCTTCCTCTTTTGCTCTTCTTGTTCCTCATACGTTCTTGAGTCCGAAATTTCTTGCTTCTGATTTTTTCTATGGCGGAGAAAAATCCTACTCAGAAGAAGAGGAAACAACGGAGTAGGGGTCCTCCTGGCCCAGATCAGGCCATTATAAACTGGAAAGAGGAGGAATTTCATAACCTCGTTAGGGGTCATAACTTTCGACCTGAATGGGGGGCTCGATATCCTCCCTCCGGATCTACTGCACTGGATGCCCCCCCCCCCCGGTTTTATTACTTTATATGCCGCTTTTTCCGAGAAGGCAATTTTAGATTGCCCATTACTAAGTTTGTTGCCGGCGTTTTGAGGGGTTATGGGCTTCATATCTCTCAAATAAATGCCATTGGGCTTCCTCGGATTACTCACTTCGAGTTTGTTTGCCGGTCTTATCGAGTCGAACCGACGTTTCTAATGTTCAACACTTTTTATAGCGTGACATATTCTAGTGGTTTTTATTCCTTTCAAGCTAGGACGGGGGTTGTCCCAGTGTGTTCTGCCCCAATAAAGGGTATTCATGACTGGAAACAGAAGTTTTTCTATATTCGTCGTGGGGTGATTCCGTCGGAGATGACGTACAGGCAGGTGGATCAAGGGATTCCCAGGGTGGAACCGTTGGAGAATTTTGCTGCCCAAGAATGGTACGGGAGGATAACGGCCAAGGCAACTGCTATTTCTCAACTGGATGAAATGGCCTTGGTCGGTGCTGGGATGAGCATGTTATGGGTGCCTAAGCATCCTTTGGGTCAGCCTGTATACAGCCATAAGGGCAAATGTATGATTCCTTCCTGTTTTGTCGGTTGTTTACTTCCCTTTGGGCTTGTTTTGTGTTTTGATTTTTGTTGTTTTTCTGCAGTTGGCTACAGTTTGTTGAATGCTTTGGATCCCAAAGCAGCTGGTGCCATGGTTGAAGCCATCCAGGCTGATGGTAACCCGACGTGGCTGGATCAAATACAAGATCGCTTCTTGCACCCTACCGAGCAAAGTTTGAACCGATATGCTGCTGAGGTTCTTGGTGAGGATGTTTTGGGTGACTTTGTTAACTCTGATCAAGAGGATGTCATCGTTGTTTCCAGTGGGAGTTCTGGTCGGAGTGGTGGGGATCTAACGTCTCGTTCCGCGCGTGCAGGTACCGTGCCTGGTGGCAATGCTGAACCTGTACACGAGGTTGTTGGAGATGATGATGATGATGTGGAAGCAGATGTTGATCCGTCTGCCCAGTTGGAGACGAGGAAGAAAGCCCGGACTGATAGGTCTGGAAGGAAGGGAGAGGGAGCTGAGGGTGGAGCTGCCGGATCTTCTCGTAAGCGACCCTCCATTATTTCTTGTCTAGATTATGTAGTAGTGTCTGATACGTTGTCTGGCTTAGGCCCTGGGGAGGTGCGTCGAGGGTCAGATCCTGATGATGGAGCTACTTTGACTGAACATATGAAAAAGAAAGCTTTGGATGATCATAAGCGTCATCTGGATGAACAAGCTGCTGCTCTTCTTGCGGCCAAGAGGGCCAAGCTTCAAAAGGATGTCCCCCCAGCCCCTTCTGGATCTGAGGTTGATTTGGGTGTATTTAGTGGGGGTCGAGGGAATTTGTTGGAGAAGATATTTGAGGCCTCTGCTTCCCGCCCTGGTAACTTAGTTTCCGTGTATGTTTCTGTCATCTTTCCTTTGGTCTTTTTTTGCTAATTGTAGTTTTATGGCAGAATCTAAGACTAGCAAGAAGCCGCGGCCAGTGGATATTTCTCAGATTACTCCACCTACCTCTCCTCCTTCGAGGACTGTTGGCTTGACCCCTCCTCGAGATGATGTTGATGTAACTGTGAAGGGCGGGGAAGGGTTTGAAGGTATATTTGAGGGAGGTGACGCTGCTGGTGGTGATGTTGGTGGTGATGCTGGTGGAGTTGATAAGGGTAAAGGTGTTGAAGTGGAGGTGGAGTCTAGTGAGACTACTCCGCAACAAACCATTTACACAAAACGCCCTCCCGTTGAAGGTGGAGCCACTTCTGGCTTTGTGCGAAGTCCGCACTTTGAACAAAATCCTGGTGATTCCTGGGGTAACCCAGCTTGTGATGATATGCCGCACGTCCCCCGTTGGGGCCTTACTCAGGGCTCTCGGATGACTGACTTGCAGAACTGTCATGAGTTTTTCTCTTTGTCTCTTCCGCCTGCAGAGAGAATGTTTCAGAAAAACCGCAGCCGCTTTGCTCTTTTAGACGATCATGTTAGGGCTGGGGTTAACTTTTTTGCCACTTCTCAGGAGATTCTTCGCGAATGGCGATCTATGGGAGAAGAAACGCTCGAGTTTGAAGAGGCTAAGAAGGCGTTTTCTGAGGAGAGAGAGAAATTTAACACAGAGCAAAAAGGTTTGCAATGGCGGGTTGCTGATGCTGAGCGGAAGCTTGAAGAGCAGAAACAGTTAAACGAGCAAAAACAAAAGGATTGGGAGTCGGCATGTGCTCGTACGAACGCGGAGATGCAGTCGCAGCGTGATGCTATTGTGCGGCTGTCCGGTGAGAAGACGGCTCTTGCGGAAGAGGCTCATCAAGCGCGTCTTGCTGCGGAGAAGAAGGAGAAGGAGTATATTGCGCGGATAGATAAGCTGGAGCTTCTTGTGCAAGAGAAGGCTTCGGAATGTGAGGCTGCTCAGCGTCTCCTTGATGAGAAGACGGCTGAGTGCCGTGCGTCTGAGCTCCTTGCTGAGGAAGCTTCAGCTGATAGTAGGTGGCTGCTATCCCGCGGTGTTCCATTGGTAATGTTCTTTGCCTGTTCTATTTCTGTCTTCCTTTATTTCTACTTTTGTGTAGTTATTTCTGCTATCTTATTCGACCTTGTTTTTCATGCAGCTTGCTGATCGTATCTTGAATTCTCCTGAGCTTGCCCGCTACATGTTTGAGTTGGGTGGGGCAGGCTATAATAGTGGCCGCAAGAATGGGTATGCTGAAGGCAGGTGTGCTGCTGCAAACAATGAGAAGGATTACAAGT
This sequence comes from Helianthus annuus, assembly GCF_002127325.2. Classification (NCBI taxonomy): domain Eukaryota; kingdom Viridiplantae; phylum Streptophyta; class Magnoliopsida; order Asterales; family Asteraceae; genus Helianthus; species Helianthus annuus. The sequence goes on from NC_035443.2 coordinate 60,151,942, forward strand.
TTGAGTTGTATAAGGCTGATTGCGATAGTGCGTATGCGGAGAAACGGCGAGAGTTTGCAATGCTTGATTTTGCCGTAGTTAAGGCTGCTGGTAAGTTGGCCCTCAAAGCTGATGGGGTTGCTTTGTTAAAGAAGGCATTGGGAGAAGATGATGCTAGCGGTGCGGGTGGTGCTGGTTCCAGCCGCACTTAATTTGGGATTTCCGGCCTGTGTGCCGCGTACAGCCTTGTATGGGCTTATAATGATGTTTCAAGACAATTTCTTACTTTGCACTTCTAGTGTTGTGTACTTTGACGAATGTTTGTTACTCTGATTATGTTTATGCAAATTTTGAAATCGTCATAATATGTGCATGTTTTAATTGCTTTGATTAGGTGTCACGAATGAATGATGGCGCTGACAGGTGATGTTGTGTTACTACAACGTTTTTATTCTGTCGTTTAAGTATGCGCGCTTGTATGTGATATACGAAGTGATCGAGTTGCAGGTTATTGTGTGAGCTCGGCTGGGATTACAGCCTTGGGAGCATTACAATGTTTAGTTGCCTTGCTATCGATGTTTTCGTGTTTATGTGGGCACGAAGTTATGTTTTTTGGCGTTTTGTAGGCTTTGGTTGTGTTTTCGACCCGGCTGTGCACTTGGCTGTGACGAGCCTTGGAGGTCTACAACGTTTCCTATGGTCGAGCCATTGATGTTTTCGTGTACGCCCAAAGTGATAAATGCAGTTGTGACAAAAAATTTGCATGAAGTAAATATAGCCAAACACTTTTTGTATTAGGTAAATGTGTCGGCGATTCGCCCTATACGATTACATGTTTATATGTAGCATTTTCGTAACTGTTGGGCGTTCCAGGTTCGTGGAACCTCTTTGTCGTTCATGGTGCGTAGCTTGTATGCTCCCTTGCCGAGGACTTCATCGATGATGTATGGGCCTTCCCATTTGGGAGCCAGTTTTCCCGGTTTTTCTGCGTTGGACGCTTCATTGTCCCTTAAGACATAATCGCCTGGGTTGAAGGTGCAGATGCGGACTCGGGAGTTGTAATATTTTTCAAGCTTTGTCTTGTATTTGGCTTCGTTGATTGCCGCCATCTCTCTCCGTTCTTCTAGGAGGTCCAGGTCGATCCTCCTTTCTTCTTCGTTATTGATCAGATTCATGGAGAGCATTCTCGGAGATGGAAGCCCGATTTCTGCTGGGATCACAGCCTCGGACCCATAGACCAAGCTGAACGGTGTTTCTCCATTGCTTGTCTTGGGCATTGTTCTATGGGCCCATAATATGCTTGGTAGCTCGTCGACCCATCCTCGTCTTTTTTCACCGAGTCTTGCTTTGATGCCGTCAACGATGCTTTTATTGACTGCTTCAACTTGACCATTCCCTTGCGGATGTGCGACCGACGAGAAGGTGTGTTCAATGTTTAGTTCCTTGAACCATCGTTCGAGATCATCTGCTGCAAAATTTGTACCATTGTCGGTGATGATGCGGAGTGGAAGGCCGAAACGGCATATGATTTGTTCCCAGATAAACCGTTTAACGACTGCCGATGTGGTTGACGCAAGTGCTTTTGCTTCTACCCACTTGGTGAAGTAATCGACCGCGACGATGATAAACTTGACTGCCCCCGGAGCTTCTGGGAAGGGGCCCACCATGTCTATGCCCCATTGCTGAAAGGGCCATGCGGTTGTTACTGGCACCAACTCGTTTTTTGGACGCATGGTTTTTGGTGCATGCCGTTGGCAGCCGCTGCATTTCCTTAATTCTTTCACGGCATCGAGGTGCATTCCGGGCCAGTAGTAACCAGCGTTCATTACTTTAGCCACTACCATGCGTGGCCCGGCGTGGATGCCGCAGATGCCCTCATGTACTTCCCGGATCAGATAATTTGCGTCGTCGGCGTCAACACATCTCAGCAGAGGGCCGAGATATGACTTTCGGTACAATATCCCGTCCGCCATTTGATAATGTTCTGATTTGTACTGGATTTTCCGCGCCTCGGCTTTATTTTCTGGGAGTATCCCGGACTGTAAGTACATGATGATGGGTGTCATCCAGGACGTGGCTCCTGTTTGGATTACGCTGACTTCTCGGAGTGGAACAGACGGGTTGCTTAAAACTTCTATGCGTACGTCTTTGGCTAGGTGCTGAAAACTTGTTGACGCAAGCTTGCTTAAGGCGTCTGCCGGCTTGTTTTCGCTGCGGTTTATGTGGTGCACCTTGTAAGAATAGAAAGTTTGCAGCAACGTCTTTGCTTGGTTGAGATAGAGTGCCATTATGTCGCCCTTGGCTTCGTATTGACCGTTGATTTGGCCTGCCACTAGCATGGAGTCCACATGTGCCTCAATATGTCGGACTCCCATTTTGATTGCTAAGCGCAGGCCGGCCAGAAAGGCTTCATACTCTGCTTCGTTATTTGTGCTCTTGAAGTCTAGACGTATGGCGTAAGTGAACTCGTTTTTGTCCGGGCTCACTAGCCGCAGCCCCGCGCCTGCCCCATCTTCGTTGGACGCGCCGTCAGTATACAGCATCCATGGTTCTTCGATTTGTTTTTTCTCCGCTTTCTCCATCGCCTTACACTCTCTGTCTTTGTCATCGGGGACTTCCGTCATGAAGTCTGCCAAAACTTGGCCTTTTATCGACGGTCGTGGTCTGAAGACTACGTTGAGTCCCCCTAGCTCTATCGCCCATTTGGCCAACCTTCCTGATATTTCCGGCCTTGCTAGGATATTCCCAATATTGTAATTTGTTAACACGTGGATGACGTGATTGGCGAAATATCGGCGTAGCCTTCTCGACGCGTGAATCAGTGCAAGGACAAGCTTTTCCATGATTGCGTATCTTGTTTCTGGGTCGGTTAGGGTTCTGGACACATAATACACAGGTGTTTGGACACCTTGTCGATCAACCAGCAATACGGCACCGACGGCCCTGTCGGAAGCTGAGAGGTACAAAACCAAAGGTTCTCCTTTGTTTGGTGCGGTTAGAGTTGGCAGCTTGATGAGACAGTCTTTCATCTCGCGGAACGCATTTTCTGCTTACGGAGTCCATTGGAATTGGGTTTTCTTCATGCAGTTTCGTAAGGTCTTGATGAATGGGAAGGATTTTGCCGCGTGGTTTGCTAGGAATCGATTGAGGGCTGCCAATCGTCCTGCGAGCTTTTGCATATCTTTGATGCTTGCTGGTGAAGGCATCCTCTCTATGGCCTGGACCTTTTCTGGGTTCACCTTAAAACCATCTTTGGTGACTATGAAGCCCAGAAACTTTCCTTCCTCCATTCCAAATGAGCATTTTGCTGGATTCAGTTTGATGCTCACGCTGCGCAGCGTGTTGAAGGTTTTCTGAATATTTGCCAGCATCGCGCTCTCCTCCCTGCTCATGATTACCAGATCGTCCATGTATACCTCGATGTGTTTACCGATGGCGTCACTGAATGTTTCATTCATCAACCGTTGATACGTAGCACCTGCATTCTTTAAGCCAAACGGCATCTTGGTGTAGCAGTATAGCCCCGTTGGCGTGCGGAATGCGGTTTTATCCTCGTCTTGAACAGCCATCTGGACCTGGTGGTATCCCTTGTAGCAATCCAAAAAACATTTCCACCGAAATGTTGCCAAAGAGTCTATTTTCTCGTCTATGTCTGGCAACGCATAGCAGTCACGGGGGCATGCTTTGTTCAGATCCTTGTAGTCGACGCACATTCGCCAACTACCATTCGGTTTCTTTACCATAACTGGGCTTGCCACCCACGTTTGGTACCGGACTTCCCTGATGATTCCTGCGTTTAGCAGTTCTAACACTTGTTCTTTCATTGCATCATGTTTGATGTCTCCCAGGTGTCGTTTGGCATGCACTACTGGCTTCGCATCCTCTGAGACGTTTAACCGGTGTTCCGCTATATGCCGTGGAACACCAACCATATCGGCCGGTGTCCAGGCGAACACGTCCATGTTGTCATGCAGTAATTTCTTTAGCGCCGCACGCGTTAGGTCAGACATTGCGGGTCCCAGAGTGACCGTTTGTTCTGGGTATGCGCTATTCAATACCCATTTTTCTGCCTCTCTGCGCGGTGCGGGCTTGCTTGCTTTTGTCGGCCTGATTTCGTCTGTTGCTAGCACTTCCTTGCTTGCGTATATCAACGCAACGCCTGTTTCGGTTGGAAAGCCTATGGCAGAATGTGGTGCGGAACAGATCATGCTGAAATCTCCTTGGGATTCTCGTCCTAAGAGGATGTCATGTCTTGAATGTGCCGGTAGCACCATAAATGTGACCTCTTCAGTTCTTGAATTTCTCCCATCAGAAAGTAATACTGGGAAAGATATTTGTCCTAGGGGAAAGACGGCCTCATTGCAGAATCCAGTTAATGGGTAGTCAACTGGTTCCAGGCGCGCCTTATCCTCTTGGTCGAATTGATTGAAGCACTGTTCATATATGATGTCTGCAGTGCTTCCGGGATCAATAAAGATGTAATCTGTTTGGTAGTGGCCGATCACCCCTGGAATGACTATTGGCCGTTTTTCTCTTGGACCTCCCCTGACAACTGGGAACACTACTTGCTTTTCGCGCCATGAATCATCCTGCGCGCGTTTGTTGTAGTTTTTTCTTGGTCGCCGTGGTCCTCCTTGCACCATATGAGTTTCTAGCTTTCTGAGCTTTTTGTTGTCTGGACCTTCATCTCTTCGTTGTATCTGGCGGTAATCGCGCTTTCCTCCTTTGACTAAGTGACCGAGCTTTCCGTCTCTTAGAGCTCTTTCAATTTCTTGCTTTAAGCTAAAGCAATCGTCGGTCAAGTGGCCCGTATCTTTGTGGAATTCACAGAAGAGATTTGGGTCCTGACCCCTTTTGTTGCGCATCTGCAAGGGTGGTTTGAATTGATGGTTTTCTGTAGCTAAGATTTCAGAAGGTGTTTTGGTTAGTGGAGTCCACTGCTTTTCTCTGTTTTCGCGCTTTACTTCTTTTCGATGGGCTATCTGATTGATCGTATGGCGTGCGTCGTCCCGCGGGGGGCTTCTTTCTCTGTTCCCAGAAGCCCTCCAGGGTTGATTTCTACCCCTTCTGTTGTTTCGATCGTGATGGTTGTGTGCGCGCTGACGGTGATCGTCACCGGTCAGTTGCCTATCTGTCTGCGCAATGGTCTTGGCTGCTTCAATGAAGGTTTCCCAGTCTTTGGGTCCTCCGTCGCGCCCTTTGATTCTTTTAACCAGATCGTCGCATTTGACTGCTCGCATGAAGTGTGCGCGCATCATCTTTTCCGGTATGTCTCCGATTTCCAAACATTCTTTGTTGTACCTCGTAATAAAATCCTCTACGCTTTCGTAGTCTTTTCTGTATATGTTCAAACAATCACCTGGGTCTCTGGCGTGTCTTCGCTGTTGAGAAAAGTGTGCTAAGAATTTTTCTCGGAAGTCGACCCATGATTTGATTTTTCCAGCTGGTAAATTGTCGAACCAGATGCGTGCCGCACCAACGAAAGTTTGAGCGAACAAGTGACACCATGTTGGTAGGTTCCAACCACCTGTTGCTCCTGCGCCTTTGAACACCTGGAGGTGATCATCTGGGTCCGTCAACCCATTGTATTTACCTACGTTGTGTGGTAACTTTGTTTTGTCGATGGCTGCGCACGCGATTTCTGGAATAAATTTTGAATTTTCAGCCATGTCCTCAGGACGATAGCTCAAAGTGAAGTCATGCTCTGCTTTGGGGTTGTACCCCGCGCGCTTGGTTGGTTTGTAAGCCTCGTGTTCTGGAGGAAGTCTGCTAAACACTGTGGATTCTGCCTTGTATGTTGGGTCGTCTTCCTCCTCTTCCCATTCTGTATTCATGTTGCGTGCGCCCAAACGGGTTTGGATCGGCCTTCGTTGTTGATTGGAAGTTTGGACGAAGTTGCTCTCTGTTTCAGCATAGGTATCGCGCGTGTCTTGTATGCTGGGTCTTCTGACCTGTTGCACTGGTTCTCTTTCTGGTCGTAAGTTCCACGCGTTTGTCTGCTGAGCCGTGTGTGTACTCAGAGACCTTGGTTGTGGAGTTACGAATGCTGATTGGTTAGCCTGTGCTTGGAGCAAGGCTTGTTGTGCGCTGAGCTGCGTATAAACGAGGTTTAAAGACGCCATCTGTTCAGCATACCAGGAAGCCAGAGTTTTTCCTTCGGGTAGCCCTAAAAGTGCAGAATAGTTGAGTTGTGCTTGTTCTGATGGCGCCGAAGGGCCTGGCCCATGGCTTACAGTCTGCATCGGCGGTGGGGTTTGATGTGACATCCCCGTTGGAGGTTGGAGAGCAGCCCCGTTTGTGGTTTGAGTGATGATTCTTGTTGGTGTTTGGAAAATGGGTCCAGTTGTGGTCTGGCTAGCAGCCCTGGACGCACTTCCAAAAATGGACGGAAACTCGTTGTTCAGCTGGCCTTCTTGGATGGTCTCGTTCCTTTGACCGCGTTGGACGTGTGCCGTGTCCGAAACGAGTTCAAAAGAAGAGATTTCTCCGTCAGCTGGGTGTGAATGATTCTGGTCTGCCATTTTCACGAGTGTTTTCTAAAAGAGAAAAAGAGGTGAGAGTGGTCTTGCAAAAAAGCGGATGGCGCCAATGTTGAAACAATGGTTAACACAAAGGATAACCAAGAGGGTCGTTTCACGTATGGGGTTCAACCTCTTCTCTTGCTCATGTCAAAGGCCTAAGATCTGCAAAACAGTAAACACCGTTAGTCTCGTTAAGAGGGGAAAAGGGGGTTTTCCCTCTTAACCAGGCTCCGGCGTGAGAATAAGTACTGCTCTGAGATGAATAAAACAGTGTGTGTATAGTGTGAGTAAAGAGAGCCCAGATCCTTAACCTGAATGATGAAGGGTCCTATTTATAGCCGGATGGTGAAGAAGGAGGAAGCAGCTGTGCCAGCTGTGGGTGTGCGCCAGCTGTCCGACCAAGGGGAATATCCTCTTGGTCTGCTCTGTCGCAAAGGGTGTAGTGGTACACGTGGCGTCCTTCTATTCGCTTGCGCTGGATACCTCGTACTGGTTGCGTCAGACTTGCTCCCTGGATTGTCGCAGGCCTATGTGGCCTTCTCTCAATGGTGACACGTGTTGTCCTTTATGTTGGACGAAGCATCTTTGATGCCAGCTATGGACCGCCTAGACATCTTCTGGAAGCTTCTAGAAGGTCTTGGTGACATGGATGCCTTGTGTGCACAAAAAGTGGTGTGGTCCCTGCCATGTAGGCAGGGAATTGGGACCATACCTCTTCAATGCCCTATGTTAATCTCTTGGAATTTTGTGATCATCTTAAGAGATTATTTGGATAATCATTCATTATAACAGTAGACCATAACATACCAATTATTAATCAATTGAATTTGCAATTATGAAATTATGTGTTGTGTTCTTAAATTGTTTATTTACACACGTTTGTTCTTGATTACCTTAATAGGTTAAAAACTTTTGTTGCTAAGTTAACCAATATAAATTAAAGAATACGCTATTAGTGATTCACAATCGAATAATTGGTATCAAAAACTTGTTCTTCAATCAACTAATCTAACAATCGATTTTGATTCGAACTTTGCTCTTTTTATTCAAACTTTGCTCCGATTCTTCAATAACCAGAGCAACACGGGGATGTTTGGGATTCCTTTTAACTTCTGATTTATAACCTCTAAGAAGTCATAAGTAAGAACTTAGAATTTCTGACTTCTCAATTTCTCCTTTTTCAAGCCATAAAAATCTTTCTCAAAGAGTGTTCGGGATTCCTTTTAGCCATAAAAGTCAGTCTCAGATGGTGTTTGGGATTCCTTTTAACTTCTAAGAAGTCAATAAGTTAAAAGTTGGTGCAAAATAAGGAACCAATGTTTTAAAAACCGGTTTTTAAATCAAACCGGATTAGGCTAAAAAATGGTTCAACCGGTTGAATCGGGTTGTACCGAGCGGTTCAACCGGGTTGACTAGCTAACTCTGTAATTTCATAAATTACAACATCAAATCAAAAGTTAATTCAAAAAATGCATGATTACATATTAAAAGATAATCTAAAAGTAAATCCATCATAAAAATAATCCAAAAGATAATCGAAAATCATTCAGTTTTCCAACAAACTCTTTTAAATGAAAGTGAAAGATATGTTTAAGCCACTTGAGTGTTGAATACATCAAGTTCACGATCGCATAAAAGATGAAATTCACTATTATCATCATCCTCATTAACTAGATTGATAACTATTTTCGTCTCATACAATATTAAATAAGAAGTTTAAGTTACGAATAATCATAATATATAAAAATTACGTAAGATAAGTAACATATATAATAAAAATAAGTAACAACCCAAACTAAAATAACACTGGGCCGGTACCGGTATTATGTTTCAAACCGGTATACCGGATTTTACCGCCGGTACAAACCTTATGCCGTTTCACTTATTTACCGGGGTGTTTCGTACCGGATTTACATTTAAAAACGGTAATACCGGTATAACCGGCCGGTATTTACCGGTTTTTAAAACATTGTAAGGAACCCCAAACACCCACATGACATGTACGTTGGTCGTTCCTGATTTTACCCAACAATGGTCCCAAAGTTAAAAAAAAAAAAATAATCGGTTATTCTGATTTTACTCAACAATGGTCCCAAAATAAACAAAAAACCATCACTCATTCAATTTTATTCATCAATGGTCCTAAAAAATTATATGTCCTTGTATAGCTGAACATGACATATAGACAATCTTTTTTTAGTACGGTAATTCACTTATTTATTTTTATTAGTTTCTCCATAGATGAGCAAATACATGGTAATCATCAACCTATTTTCCCAATTATATACCTTTTTGTCGGTAAAACTCTATTTTGTAACAATCACCTATCTTAGAGGCTCATCATTCTCGATTAGGTTTGCCCCACCTTCTATGCCTAATGTGAGATTCACCTAATTAAGTGTTACAATTGTTAGGGTATCGGATCAGAGTAGGCTTGAGCGGAAGCGGAACAAACACACACACACTAGCAGAAAATAAAGAACACGAGAATTTACGTGGTTCGGTCAAGGTGACCTACGTCCACGGGTTGCAACTAGGGTTTTACTTTTATTAGATGCTCATAACTGTTTTCAGAATGACACAGATTACAATTACATCATAGGTATTTATATAACAAGATTAGGGTTTCCTACTTGGTCAATAAGTTAACTAAGTGGGTCAAATAACTAGGGCCAGCTAACCCTAACTAGGGCCGGCTAACCCTAATTAGGGCCGGCTACCCTAAAGCCTACGAACCCAACAATCTCCCACTCGGAGGCTTTGCATAGTCCACAAAGTGCATCCAAGAAACCCATTACCAGTAACTTCAGTAATCTTTACGTTCAAGTCTTCCCAGCCTCCAGTTCCAAGAACAAGCTAAGACTTCAGTCACATTCAAGCCACCTAGTTGTAACCACACCTCTCATCAAGTACCTGAGAGACCAGTTGAAGCTCCCGCAAGCTCCAACCCAACAGTCTTATCAGACCCATTCTCTATCTCAACCGGCTTGCACGATCCACCAGCTTCAGAGATACACCGAGAATTAATACCTCTCTCCACATTTTGCAAACTATTTCCAGGAGAGCTTTTTTCTTTAGTCGGAACCTTCGTCTTCAAAACCCAACGGTTCTTTGTGATTGTACCCGGAACACGACCCTGCTCCCACTATCACCAAATCCCCTGACTGGCTTAAACTTAGACCCCCGACCACATTCAACTGACATCCCCAAAGCACCAGGATTCAAGTTTGCAAATTGAACCCTCTTCCGCTTACTAGATTCAGTAAACCAGACTTTATGTTGTAGAGGGACGGCTACTCCCTCAGCAGGTATCTCAACTAGATACAACGATCCTCGTCTCCTCCCACAGGCAACAACAAAATTTCCATCAATCACCTTCCACTTCCCACCACCAAACTTAACATCTAGTCCTTGTTTATCCAGTTGACTAACAGAAATAAGTTTCTTCGTTAAACCTGGAATTACCCTGACGTTCTTTAAGTTCCATGTAGTGCCCAGTGGAGTCTTCAGATTGACATCTCCCATACCCGTAACATTAAGAACATGACCGTTAGCTAATCGTACCTTTCCAAAGTCTCCTTTTTTCAGATTCACCATCGTCTCCCCGCTGTGCATGGCGTGAAACGAAGAACCAGAATCCATAGCCCAAGAATCTATAGACTCTTCACAGCAAACCAGTACGTCACCGCCAGATTCATCTGACACAACACTGTTTACATGCTGCTTACCATCCTCTTTCTTAGGATCAGGACACTCGTTTTTAACATGCCCCTTTTCACCACAGTTCCAGCACCTCACATTCCTCCCAGCTTTAGACAAGCTTTTCCCACGACTCCCACTGCTTCTGTTATTACCTCTTCCCCTGCTAACACTGAACATACCAGAAGTAGATCCTCCACTAGTGTTCCTCCGGCGAACGTCTTCACCCAAAACACTATCCCGGACCCGATCAAACTTCAAATTTCCAGTTCCAGCAGTTTCAGTGACCATTGTCACAAATCCTGACCAGCTATCAGGTAAGGAAGATAACAAAACCACAGCCTGAGTGTCATCATCCAACTTCATGCCCACAGTTGCTAACCTGGACAAAATTGAATTGACCTCGTTAATGTGATCAGCAACTGAACTGCCTTCGTTCATTCTCATATTAAACAGTTCCCTCATCAAGAACACCCTATTACCGGCAGACGGCTTCTCATACATATTTGACAGAGCTTCTAACATATCACGAGCAGTTATTTCTTTCATGATATTAAATGCAACGCTCCTCGTCAAAGCCAATGTAATTTTACCTCTTGCCTTTTTGTCCTTTGAGTTCCAAATTGCCTCGGCAGCTTTATCCATTCCAGCAGGTTTTTCTTCCAGTACCACATCCAAATCGCATTCACCAAGCAACGCCTCTATTTGCATTCTCCACCAAGCAAAATCAGTACCGTTGAACTTCTCGATTCGGAACTTCCCGTCTTCAGCCATAGCAAACGAGAAAAACAAGAAAAAAACCACAAGGAACCAAGCAGCCGAAACCCGAGCAACTTTCAATAAACCAGAAACCCGAAGTACCCGAACCAGCGACTTCTCCTGCAAACCCGAGCGTAAACCAGCGAATAACCAGGGTTCAAGAACCTAAACCCTAATCGCCAAACACCCCAAAACCACCAGATCTGCAACAGCAAACCCTACGGCGCAAACCCTAGACCTTACGAGCCGTAACCAGAGAATAGGTACGGCCGTAAACAAGTCAGCGGCGACGGCAGCAACAGCAGATCAAGATCTCTCGTCCAGCTCTCTCCTTCTCTTGCGATAACCGTGTGAACCGTGTATTTTACTGAACCTTTGGCTCTGATACCACTTGTTAGGGTATCGGATCAGAGTAGGCTCGAGCGGAAGCGGAACAAACACACACACTAGCAGAAAATAAAGAACACGAGAATTTACGTGGTTCGGTCAAGGTGACCTACGTCCACGGGTTGCAACTAGGGTTTTACTTTTATTAGATGTTCACAACTGTTTTCAGAATGACACAGATTACAATTACATCATAGGTATTTATATAACAAGATTAGGGTTTCCTACTTGGTCAACAAGTTAACTAAGTGGGCCAAATAACTAGGGTCGGCTAACCCTAATTAGGGCCGGCTACCCTAAAGCCTACGAACCCAACAACAATCACCATCTTAGAGACTCATCATCCTCAATGAGGCATGCCCATCATTTCAAACGACACATGAGTGACACCGATATCATTTGTAACACCATACCCCTTATACCAACATATATTATCTGGTTTATCAATTGGAAGTGCATATATTTGTTTTAGTTAGACACTTCTAAACAGCCATCTATGAACAACATATAGTAACATATTCAACATGTATAAGTTTGAACATGCATGTTCTGAGACAACACACAACTTAACGTGTGAACAAATGAATCATTAAATTTCAGCTGGCCCATCAAAGTAACATAAACGTCGGTTGGTGAAAACTGTCTATATATCTTGACGGTGTTTTATACATTTGAACAGATATGGTTAACGTTTGGTTTGCAATAATGTGTTATTCATATATAAAAGGGTGTTGGGAAATGGGAAGATGTGGTCACACTGTCATAGTGGAACTGTGTGTAAGAAGTGAAAAAAGATGATTATAATTCATTTATCATTACAATGTTTTTCCAATCCTTTATTTCATATTACTGCAAAAGAACTGCATGGAATCAAGAAACCTTCTCTCTCTCTATATCTCTCACTCCCACTATCTATACATATATAATATATATATAGATATATGTACACATACATTGGCTTGTGTGTTGTGGAGCAGTAACGGGACCAAGATTGTTGTTTATTTTGAAGATCGATGATGGAATAGTCTAAAAGAGAGGACTGAAAAGCAAAAGAAAGATTTCATCGTCCACTTACAAAAAGAAAAAGGAAAAGAAGACTCCCATCCAATCTTTCTTTCACATGGAAAAGAGTGCTCTTGTATTTATGTTTACCTTAGTTTTTATACTTTAAACTATAATTAAGTATTCATTATGTATGTATAATCAATGTAACAAGTTATAAAAACTGCTTTAATTTAGACTCCCGTTAGCGGTGGCGCTAGGCACGTCGACGCCCAGGTGGCTCGCGAACACCACAACGTGGTGCCGCAGACGGTCGTACATGAGGTGTCAGGTGAGTGTGGTAGCATGGGTGAGAGGGTGTTTTGAGGGTGTGTTAGCTTTGACGAGCGGAGGTTACCACAACAGGCTCAAGTGAGGATGAATCCGGTCTTATGAGTTAAGTTGTAGTTCAACAACTAACAAAAAATAAATAAATAAAATAATACTTCCTACCTTTAAAAAAAATAATGTTTTATAGATCATGTTAATTAATCTTAACTAGTTTTTATTGGTGTCGCGCGTTGCGGCGAAACGGAGCAAATGATAATGTTAAACAAACGATGTTTGAAAATGAAGAATGTTGTTTCGAAAGCCAAACGGTAGAATCGGTTTAGTTTATTATCGTACCGTAAAACGATACCAAATAAATACTCTAGTTTGAATACAATTTCATTTTTAACAACACTTGTATCGGAATCTCCAGGGGATAAACACAATTACGTACTTAAGTTTTTTTTAGTTAATAAATGACAGTTATTAAATTTATATTTAATTGATTAATAAAGGTAATATCATTAAAAATTATGAAAAACAAAAAGTAAATAAAAAAAGGAATATGGTTTAAAAAAAATATTTAAAAAAAGAAAAAAAAGGAAATATGTTGAAAGTAAATATAATAATAAGGTATTATAATATTAAAATAATAAAATATTAAAAATTATATATTATTTTAAATTTAAAATTACTATTCATTGTTCTTTAACATCAATATATATAATCGTTAATCTCATTTTGTTTATAATAATAAAATAATTATAAGTCGAATACAGGAACTTCTAAAATAAAACCAAAACACATACAGAATAAACACACTTTCTATTAATTTATATTTTGTAGAGCATTATTTTCCAATTAATATTTAAAATTCGTACTTTAAAAAATACTAGTGATCAGTACTTAATGAGTGGAAATATATAGCTTTATTCACATTTGTCCTATATAAATCCTATACCTTTAAGAAAAATATACTAGTGATCGGTAAATGAGTGGAAACATATACCTTTATTTGCCCTATATAATACTATAATAATTTAATGATTATATATATATATATATATATATATATATATATATATATATATATATATATATATATATATATATGAAAAGTAGCAAATACTACTTTGATGAAAGCAAGAATTTAATTTCATTTACAACATTTTTTTACACCTACATACCTTATAGTCTTAAATTTGTAAGAATTTAAACCCACACTATTTTTTATTTAAGACAATCACTATATTGGTCCAGTTTGAAGTGTAGAAGGGATGAGAAATTAAGGAGAACCCCATTGAGTTAAATTACACTTATACAACAAACAAAAACCTAACAAAATAACACTTCCTACTTTAAATAATTAAAAGATCATGTTAATCACCAATCTCATTTTATTTATGAAAATTACCATAGTCAAGCATCAGAATTTCAAAAATAAAGAGCAAACCACATATATAGAATAAACACACAGAATAAAGGGCATAATTTTCCAATTAATATTTAAAGATCTATACATTTAAAATTACAAGTGATCAATGCATCACCGGAAATATATACCTTATCATACACATTTGTCATGTATAATATTATAATTATAAAGTATATTATTATAATTATAAAGTATAATGAAAAGCAGAAAATACTAGTTTGATTGAAGCAAGAATTTATTCAAGTGTATAGAAGGCATGAGAAAAGAGAACCCGTAAAAAGCCCATGCATGGGAAAGAGTGCTCTCGTATTAATATGAACCTCCAACACTTCTTTATTTTTTTCCTTTATCTTGTGATCTGTCTTGTCTACCCTTTTTAGGCACTACACATTATTTTAAATAAAATAATTTCAGTTAATACCAACATATATTAATTTTATTCGGTTCAATTTGTTATATATTTAAACCACCAACCAAATCAAGATATTCACTGCCTAAATATGGTTAGTAGTATAATAATGTTCTTATGTGCATTGACCATTAAATATTTTGGAAGAAAATGTATTTTTTTTAAAGATTTTGCCCTTTTGGTGTCAAATCATGATTTAACTTAAGATATGTTCTGTAATTAGGATATAATTCGATTGCTTTATTATTTGAAGAGACTTAGTTCCATTATTATTTCTCATATTTTTGTAAATATATTAATTAAATATTGATTTGTGATGAGTAGTGAGTGTTGATTGTGTTGGGATGCATATTGGGATTAGAGGTGTCCCCATGCATGTCTCAGGGTGTGGGGAGGGCTAACTTTTGAAGGGTCATTGTCGCCTGGCTTCGTTCCAATTTCAAGTTCAGATATGTACATTAATGGCTTCATCCAAGTACCAGAGAGTCAATACATGTTGGTGATCAATAGTAGTAAATACTGATTCTTTTTTAATTTATTTAATTTTTTATATATTTTTTATTATAATTATTAACTCATACACCCTTTAAACTATATCTGAATTTACACTACTAGTGTTCTAGTCGCTCAACTAATTAGAGGTGGTAAGCATTTTACTACATTTACCAATGCCGCTAAACTACAAGTCCTTTGGTAGTTAATAGTGATCTGTTGCATGTTCTTCTAACTATTTTGTAAGTTTATTATTCACATTGGATTATTCGTAACCTTTGAATGATCACATGTATGTGATGTCTAAGTATCGGTTCTCAGTTCTCACGACGAATGTGACAATCTATAAACAGCCGGCTCAACCTTTTTGTGTGTCGGAAGTTATTTTCTATAATCGGGGCTCTTTCCATAAAAACACGTATATCTTTTTTGGTTTGAATCCTAAACGTGAGATGGTTTATGTATGATTTATGTACGTCGATTAAAGAGCGAGGTCTAGTAACTTTTGGTAAGTATATTATTACGTTGCGTTATTCATATATGTTTGAACTTTGAATGGCCAGATATCAACACACATTTGTATAAGTGCCTCTTTCCTAACGAATCTAACAATCTATGGAAGATGCTTATTGTTGATGCAACAAACACGGGACCAAGGATGGTAGCTAAGCTGGTTAGGCAAAAGGGCTGAAGGGTTCAGTTTTGCCTAACGCAGGTCGCGGGGTGGAAGGAGGTTCACTAGTAAGTTCTTGTTATTTGCTTTGAGGTTCTTTCTCCGAGGCCAGCTCGAATCCAGAAAAGAAAGCAAATAGAATGAATGAGATGAATCTGATGAAGAGTTATTTGGAAGTGACAAAGAACTCTTTGAATGACTAGAGATTAAGGAATCTCTGTGCTCATTGGAATGTCTTTGAAGTGTTCAGGAGCTGTCCTCTTATAGTGGAAGACTCCTCCTGAAATGGCATAAACTATACTAGCGAGACCTGTTTGCATATGGAGGGTTTCCCCTTTTGGGGTTGAAGGCTTTGGACCCCTGGTTAATAGAGTGTGCCTGTGCAGACCTGCTCTGACTTTGTGAGTTGGTGAGCATGGGTTGGTGAGACTAGTCCTTGGACATGACTGATTACTGTTTCTCGATTTCCTCATTTTACAGCTTTTCATCCGATGAACCTTTCAACCTTTTAAGCTCTTTGCATATTAATCATTTTGTTTATCCTTGGGCTACCCCCGTCGTCAGCCCCCCAAGTCAGAGGTTTTTGGGGTAGTATACTCAAAGACTTCTGACTTTTATGCACGTCTTTTAAAGGCTTCAAGGGTTCGTTGCTTGGAGGCTTGAAAGGTTTGAGGCAGTTACTTTTTTGAATTTTGAATTTGAAACGATTTGACAGTTGATTTGATTGACATGTGTCAGGCGGCGGTTTTGCAGGTACCATTTATTTACCTTTATTACCCCTACTTTATCATCATATTTATTTTGTGTTTGGAAAATTTCTTCACTTTACTCTCAATCATTCACAGTATCCTTCCTCAGGTTAGTTTCTCTCCTTCCTTTTCGTTTTTGCTTTGTTCAATCATGGGTGCCCTTAAGGATTTAGCGAGGTCATTTTCTCGAATGACACAAGAGGAAGTAGACCTGTTTTGCCTTGAATATGGTATTGATAAAAAGTTTAATCCAACCGCCCCTTCTTGCGATGTTTCTATTGACAAACCGATTCCTGGTTCGATTGCCTTGTATTGTCGCCATTTTCAATGGTCCAATCTTCGTTACCAGTTTTCGTTTTTTGTTCTAAACTTGCTTGAGTATTACCGAGTGTCTTTTGGGCAAGTTCATCCAAAAGGAATGGCTAGGGTTTTGCACTTTGAAGTGCTCTGTCGTGCTCTTGGCTATGATCCCTCTCTGTTGCTTTTCCGGAGGTTTTTTCGTTTAGCCAAAAATGGCGATTGGTTTACTTTTGAAACGACAAAGGTTGATACTTGTCCCATTTCATCCATGGTTACAACCCTTGGATCCTGGAAGGATCAGTTTTTCTAGGTTTCTGATTCTATCATTCCTTTCAAAATGGTATGGAGGCGTCCGGATGCTGTTCTCAATGATCCGGAGCCTTCTGAGTCTGAATTGAATGATGCCTTTCTTTCAGCCATTCGGGGGTGCCCTTCGAGGGTTCGTCCCTTTCCCGAACATTTGTTAGTGCTTTTAGGGGTTAGTAATATTTGGGCAAAAGCCGATCGGGATCCGGTGTTAATGAGAAATGGCCTTGGTATGCATTTTCCCCCTTTATGCCTTTTTACTTTACTTTGTTTGTGACTTATTTTTCTTTACTTGTTTTTTGCCAGTTATGTCTGCTTTGGACTTTATCAAAAGTGACGACACGTCTGATGTTGTTTTTGAGGATGCCCCGACTGTTCCGGGTGAGAATGTTGTGGTGAGAACTTCCGAGCAAAGGTTTGAGGGCACGGGTTATGCTAATGTTGCCAATGTTAAGGGTTTTACCAAGTCTACTGCCCCCAAGTCTTCAAGTCGCCGATCTTCTCGTCGTTTGCTGAAAGCTGGGCCTCAATCCACTTCCCCTGAGCCAGTGGATTTGACTGATGATATTGAGGTTTCGGAGGATCAGGTTGAAGCGGGTGTTGAACAAGATAAGGAGTTGGTTGTTCATGGCAAGAAGGTTCGAGGTAAGAAGGTTATTCCTGTTCAAGAATCTTCAAGCAGGGACGCTGGAGGGTTGGACCCTGAAGGTGTTTATGTGCCTGCTTGGCAAGTGAAGAATGATGATACCTTTAAGGATGCTGCCATTTGTGAGGATGCTCTTAGTCATCTTGCTCCTCCCTCTGTTCGTGAAACCATTGCTGAGATGGACGATGACTTTATGTTATCTCGTATGGTTTTAACCACTTGTAACCTTGCTGCCATGCTTCCCCAAGTGATTACTCGCTTTCGCCAAAGGATGCGGGAGTATGAGGATTTTTCTAAAAAGAAGGACAAGATGAAATCCTCCCTAGCATCAATGAAGAAGGAAGTGGCTGGGTTTGCAGAGAAGGAGGCAGCGTGGAAGAAGGAGGTTGATGGTTTGAAGAAAATGCATGATATTGAGATGGGTGACCTGAGGAAGAGCTTTGAAGCAAATTTGTTGAAGTTGAAGGCTGATCGAGAGGCCTTGTCCGTCCAGCAGCAGGCTTTTCGTGAAGAAAAGGAAGGGTTGAAAGCTTCAGTTGGTCAGGTGACTGCGGACAATCAATGGTTGATCGAGCATGGTTTCCAGCAGGTGGTTACTTACCTTTTGCATTTCAAGGAATTTAACTCTGCCCTTGGTGATGTTTACACAAAGCTGCTGAACCTGGGGAAGCATCAAGGCCTTACTGCTGGCTATAAACTTCATGAATCTGGACAACCTTTGGAGAAGTCACCCATGTTTCGCCCCGAGGCTTCTGATATCTTCAAGGCTTCTGTTGAGCAGATGGAGAGGCTAACCTACCCTTACATTCATGAGGTATCCTCTTGCTTTGGTAAGCCTTTGTCTGTTTTACAGGGATTGAAGCCTGAGGGTTTGAATGAGAAAGTTTGTGCTGAGGTTTTGGATTCCTTGTCAAGGAAGAGGTCATACTCTGGGGATAGTGATGATACTCTCTCGAGTTTGCCTGAGGCTTCGAAGGATGCCGGTTTAGAGACCTCTGCGGTTGGTGGTGAAGAAGGGGCTAAGATGAAGAAGACTAAGAAAGCCAAGAAGTCTAAAGTTGAAGGTTCCAAGCCTTCTATTAACTGATATTTATTCGTAGCTTTCTTAGCAAACACTTTTATGTCTGTAATGGTTTAAACAATGTTAGGTTTTTGGGAACCCTTAAGGTTCCTGTGGTTGGTTGGGCCTGTATGGCCATTTGAACACTAGTTGTATTTGCAAGTCACTAGGGCTTGCTTTGACTATTTTCTGAAGGTCTTTTATGGCCTTCCTAACTATGACATGATGGTTGTTTATCTTTGTTTGCTCTAGTTGCTTAGTTTGTCTTGTGAGGTTTCAACCCTTCAGGCTTTTTTGTGTAGTTGTTAATGGGTTGAAGCCTTTAACCTTTCAAGCTTGTTTTCTATTGGCTTGAAATTTGGGTACCTTTTGGTTTGGTTTGCATGGTTAGTTGATAAGTTCGTTTATCTTTTGTCCCTTGTTTTTTATTTTCTTGCCTTGTCTTTGTTTACTTTGTCTTTATGTTTTTTACACTTTAAAGGGTTCAGTGCTGCAGTCACTTTGCCTTAGTGTTTATCATCAAGACGTAGTATCTATCCTTTTCTTTATTTCGTTGTAATTCGTTTGATTTCGTAAGTCTATTTATTGAGTACATTTTTTAGACTTAAGGAACGATTGGTGTAGGCTGTTCAAACCTGTCTATGAGACATTGTTGTTTTTCTTTGATAAGTCTCATGGAGTTGTATTGATCTAGGAACTCACCCCTTATATAGGTCCATTCAACCCTTGAACCTATTGAGCGATATGGCCTGGGAGCTCATCCCCTTACATGGCCCTTGCCATGGAGTTTTTTGCTAGGTTCTCAACCTGATATTAGGATAGAAAGACAAGTTTGATAAAGTAACTTCATTCATTCAAGCAACATTTGCTTTTATAAAAGGTTTTTGTTTTGCTACAAACCAAACTTTCTAAACATAGAATTTTCTTAAAGTTTTTCCGTTCCAGTGCCTTGGGAGCCTTTTGCCTTCTAGATCTCCCAGCTTGTAGGATCCTCCTTTGTGTGCTTCGAGGATGGTGTATGGACCTTCCCATTTTGGTCCTAGTTTCCCTTGATTTTCTTTTTTGCTTGCTTCGTTGTTTCTGAGGACTAGATCCCCTGGCCTGAATCGTTCGTTCTTGACCTTCTTGTTGTAATAGCTTTCCATCCTTTGCTTGTATTTGGCTTCTTGTATCGCTGCTTGATCCCGGGCCTCCTCTAGGAGTTGTAAGTTCAACATGGTCTCTTGTGTGTTTACCTCGGGATCCATGTTGACAATTCGCTGGGTTACAACTCCTATTTCAGCGGGGATTACGGCTTCGGATCCGAATACCAAGCTGTAAGGTGTCTTTCTGTGACTTGCTTTTTCTGTTGTTCTGATTGCCCATAAAACGCTAGGCAATTCTTCCAGCCAATTACTTTCATATCTCCCCAATCTTGTTTTGATACCTTCCACTATGCTTCTGTTGGTCCTTTCAACCTGACCGTTTGACTGCGGGTAAGCCACTGAGCTGAAGATTTGGTTGATCCTGTACTCCTTGCACCAAAGGCTGAAGGGTTTCTCAGCGAATTGTTTCCCATTATCGGTGACAATTACCCCTGGCAGCCCATAGCGGCATATGATATTCTCCCATACAAAGTCTATGATTTGCTTTCCTGTGATCTTGGCAAGGGGTTTGACCTCTGGCCATTTGCTGAAGTAGTCAATTGCTACCAACAGGAATTTTACTCCCCCTTTGCTTGGAGGGAATGGTCCAACAATGTCCATTCCCCATTTATGGAATGGCCATGCTGAGGTTATGGGGACCAAGTCATGTTTGGGACTTTTTGGTATTGGGGAGCGGATTTGACAGGCATCATATTTCTTCAACTGCTCGACTGTGTCACGATGCATTGAAGGCCAGAAATATCCCAAGTTCATGAGTTTTGCAACCACCGACCTAGCTCCAAAATGAGCTCCGCATATTCCTTCATGCACTTCCTTAACCAAATACTTGCTTTGTTCGGGGCCTACACACCTTAGCAATGGTGCAAGGTAACCTTTTTTATAGAGAGTTTCTCCTTGCAACACATATTGTCTTGCTTTGATCTTGACCCTTTCAGCTTCCGTTTGATCATTAGGCAGTTCATTGTTTTGAAGGAATTTCTTGATGGGAGTCATCCAATTTGGATCTTCCTCGGTGACCACATCTTGTACTTCCAATTCATCAATCGACCGGGCCTTCAACACTTCAACCAACACCTTTTTTGTGAGGTGGGCGAATGTGAGAGATGCCAATTTGCTCAAGGCATCGGCCTTTTTGTTTTGGGATCTCGGAATCTGTTTGATGTTGCATGCCTGGAAGGTGTTCATTAACTCCTTAGATTTTTCTTTGTATTTTCTCATGTTTGGCTCCTTGGCGACATAGCTGTCATTAACTTGGCTTGATACTAGTAGTGAATCAGTGAACACTTCAAGCTTTTTGACTTTAATTTCTTTGGCTAGCCGGAGACCAGCGATCAGTGCTTCGTATTCAGCCTCGTTATTGGTGGTCTGAAAGTTAAAACGAAGAGCATATGTGAATTCTAGCCCCTCGGGGTTGATTAGGATTACACCAGCTCCTGACCCTTCAACGCTTGAAGCCCCATCGGTGAATAGTTTCCAGACTTCAGGGTTGGAGGGTTCAGTGGTTGTAGTGTTTACTTCTTCAGTCTTTTGGCTTGGGACTTCGACTAAAAAGTCAGCCAGGACCTGAGCTTTGATTGCTTTTCGTGGGACATAGGTGATGTTATGTTCACCTAGTTCCACTGCCCATTTAGCCAATCTACCTGAGTTTTCAGGCTTTTCAAGCACATTCTTGACAGGTTGGTCAGTGACCACTTGTATAGGATGTGCTTAGAAGTATCTTCTAAGCCTTCTGGCTGTTTGGACCAAGGCTAGGGCGAGTTTTTCAAGGGGAGGATATTTGGTTTCAGCTAGTTTTAGAGTTTTGCTGAAAAAATAAACGGGTACCTGAGCCTTGTCTCTTTCAATAGTGAGAACTGCACTGATTGCTTCGTCGGCAACTGAAAGGTACACCGATATGAGCTCCCCAGTTTCAGGTGCTGCGATATCTGGTAGTGAAGCAAGGTGCTGCTTCATTTGATTGAAGGCTTCCTCAGCTTCATCGGTCCATCTGAAATCTCTTTTATCGGAGAAATTCTTGAGCGTCTTGTAGAATGGTAGAGACCTTTCGGCCAGTTTTGAGGTAAAACGCTTCAAGGCTGCAAGCTTCCCGTTCAAGCTTTCAACCTCCTTCTTGGTTCTTGGTGGTTTAGCTTCAAGGACAGCTTTTACCTTGTTAGGGTTGGCTTTGATACTTTGCTTTCCAACGATGTGGCCCAGGAATTTTCCTTCATCAAACCCAAACGAGCATTTTTCCGGGTTAAGCTTCATGTTGATCTTTCTAAGGTTTTTGAAGGTTTCTTGGATATCGTCAAGCATTTGGTATTCCGTTTTGCTTTTGATCACAAGGTCATCGACATATGCTTCCATGTTTCTACCAATTTGGCTTTCAAAGGCCTTGTCGACGAGTCGCTGGTAGGTGGCACCCGCATTCTTGAGGCCAAAAGGCATCTTTTGGTAACAAAAAATGCCCTTGTCGGTGTGGAAGGCTGTCTTTTCTTCATCCTCATCCTTCATGAGAATTTGGTGATAACCTTTGTATGCATCGAGAAAACATTTAAATGGATACCCTGTGAGAGAATCAACCTTGAGATCGATTTCCGGGAGCGGGTAGCAGTCCTTGGGACAAGCCTTGTTAAGATCTTTAAAATCTATGCACATTCTCCAAGAGTTGTCAGGTTTTCTGACCATAACAGGATTTGCAATCCATGATTGGTACTTGACCTCTCGGAGGATGCCAGCTGATACAAGTTTTTCGACCTCCTGGCAAGCTGCCAGGCTTCTCTCGGGTGCCAAGCTTCTTTTCTTTTGAACCACCGGCTTTACATTGGGTGGTATCCTTAGCTCGTGTTCAGCAATGCTTCGAGGGATCCCAGTCATATCTTCGGGAGACCAGGCGAATACATCGCTGTGATGTTTCAGCAGCTTTTCAAGGTATGAAAGGGTCTCTTGAGAAAGGTTGGGGTTGACCCTTATTCGTTGCTCGGGGTATTTAGGGTTGATGACTAACCCTTGCTTGTCTTTCTCACCACTCGAACTTTCCCCTTCGATTAGATAAGCTTCTTGAGAGGGTTGAAGGGTTGCAATTCCTCTTTCAGTGGGAAATTTGACAGTGCCATGGCCAACGGACACTGCCATGTAGAATGCACATTGTCCGGGCCTCCCTATGATTACGTCATAGTTGGAAGGGATGTTGATAACCACGAAGGTTAGTGATCGGGTTCTTTCCTTTGATCCCTCCTTAAGACAGACATCAAGGGTTATTTGCCCCAAAGGCTTCAGGGTTATATCAGCGATACCCTTTATGGAGGTCCCGGAGGGTTGAAGCCTTGAACGCTCCTCGTCGCTTAGTTGGTTGAAAAACTTCTCGAACATGATTTCAGTGGCTGCTCCCGTGTCTATGTATGCTTTGCATGTTTGTAAGGTACCCACGATGGCTTCAACCACAAGGGGACCAGGGAGTGGGTCCTTCCTTGTTGGGGGGAAGCAGACACACTGAAGCTCCCAATCCTCCAACCGTCGCTTCTTGTAAGGGACCTTTTCGTCAGAATATACCATGTTTACTTCCTTCCCTTTGCCTTCAGCCATTTTGTCTCGAACCCCTTTTACCAAATGGGCGAGTTCTCCTGACTTAACAGCCTCTTCAATTCTCTTTTTCAATTGGAAGAAGTCATTGGTGTGGTTTCCCTTTTCTTCATGGAATTCACAGAACTGAGAGAAGTTCTCATTTTTTCGACTCTTGGGAAGAGGTCTGGGAGGTCTAAAGTTTTGCTTGACTTCTTCCGTCGCCAGGATTTCTTGAGGGGTTTTGGTGAGGGGAGTGAAACTCATTCCTTTATCTCTGCTTGAAGGGTTTCGCCCTTCAACCCTTCGAGGGTCTGAACCCTTTGAGCGTCTTTCGTAAGAGTTAAAGTTTCCTCTCTTTCTGGCTGGGCTACTGCTTCGCCAGCCAGGACCCCTTTTTCTTTGTTCTTTGATATCCACAGCTTCCTCTCCCCGAATGTGAGCCTCGGCTCTTTCAAGGGCTTCTTCCAAGGTTTTGGGCAGAGATTTATTGAAATCTCGTGTGAGATACTTGGAGGTTATGGCGTTCATAAAACCGGCAACCCTCATTTTCTCATCAGCCCCCACATAGGTTAGCCCTTCTTTCTTGTATCGTTCAATGAATGCCCGTAGGCTTTCATCATCACGTTGTTTTATCTGAAAGATCACTGTTGCGTCTTTAACGTACCTCCTTTGTTGGGAGAAGTTTGCCAGAAAGCCTCTGCTGAGATCGTCGAAGCTTCGAATGCTTTGAGCAGGTAGGTCGTTGAACCAGATTCTAGCGGACCCAACAAGAGTCTGCATGAACATTAGGCAGCATTCAGCGTTCGTCCATTTTTCTATTCGAGCAGCTCCAGTGAAGATCTGAAGATGATCTTCGGGATCTTCAGTCCCATCATACGTTCTGATGTGAGCTGGCATCTTGATTTTAGACTGAAAATCATAATCAGCTATCTGTCTAGAAAAGCATTAAAGGTTACTTGGCTTGTAAGGCTTAGCCAGGTCTTCTTCATGTCTCGTACCTATGTTGTTGTTATTGCCATGGTTTCCCTGGGTGGCAAGCACTTGATTGATAAAGTGTTGCCAGGGGAAGTTGGCCATCATCTGAGACATCATGTTTGGTATGAAATTGAAACCTTGAAGGCTTCCCGGACCAACTGAGCAACTTACCCCAAGAGGGGTGCTGGCAACAGCACTTCGTGCTAAAGGGAGCACGGATAGGGCTTGCTCCCATGTGGTAGTTAGAGAAGTGGGACAACTGGTCACCGGGGATTGTAGGAGTTGGTCGAGTGTTAACTCGTGTCCCAGAGGAGTACCACTATCAGTTGGTTGGGAAGGGAGAATAGGATGAACAGTGGGATTTGTCATAGTGGACAGATAAGGGTGAAGGTTTGAAGGGTTGCTGGGACCGGCTTCACCTCTTGTAACGAAGGGTGGTAGAGGTGGCCCAGGAGACAACGTTGGCTCAGGTTCGTCGTAATCTAGACGAATCCTTACACCTTTTTCCCTTTCTCTGTTCACATGTTGGTTAAGAAGTGATCTTAGCTCAAGGAAGTTATTAGCGACCCCCTCGGGGGTAAGTTCAACGCGTGCCGGAGTGTCAGACACACCAACGTTGGGAGACGGAGCTCCAGATCTGGATGGGGTTGGTGTGTTAAAGGTAAGAAACTCGGGTGTACTCCCCGGAGTTGAAAAAGGTGTTGTTATTGTTGTGTGAGCTTGACCACTTCCCGGGGTAGAGGTGTTAGGGATCTGGTTTACCTCTCCCGGAGATCCACTTTCTGACATGGTGGTTTTGAATGCAAGGAGCTACACGTACCAGGTCTCTTTTGAGGAGAAACAGCGGCGTAGCCCCACGGTGGGCGCCAACTTGTTGATGCAACAAACACGGGACCAAGGATGGTAGCTAAGCTGGTTAGGCAAAAGGGCTGAAGGGTTCAGTTTTGCCTAACGCAGGTCGCGGGGTCCCTCCACGTTTGCAAAACGTGGAAGGAGGTTCACTAGTAAGTTCTTGTTATTTGCTTTGAGGTTCTTTCTCCAAGGCCAGCTCGAATCCAGAAAAGAAAGCAAATAGAATGAATGAGATGAATCTGATGAAGAGTTATTTGGAAGTGATAAAGAACTCTTTGAATGACTAGAGATTAAGGAATCTCTGTGCTCATTGGAATGTCTTTGAAGTGTTCAGGAGCTGTCCTCTTATAGTGGAAGACTCCTCCTGAAATGGCATAAACTATACTAGCGAGACCTGTTTGCATATGGAGGGTTTCCCCTTTTGGGGTTGAAGGCTTTGGACCCCTGGTTAATAGAGTGTGCCTGTGCAGACCTGCTCTGACTTTGTGAGTTGGTGAGCATGGGTTGGTGAGACTAGTCCTTGGACATGACTGATTACTGTTTCTCGATTTCCTCATTTTACAGCTTTTCATCCGATGAACCTTTCAACCTTTTAAGCTCTTTGCATATTAATCATTTTGTTTATCCTTGGGCTACCCCCGTCGTCACTTATTATTTACAAAATAATTTTAAGTGTTTTATTATGAACAAAGGAATACCATAAAATGTCAAAAGAAAAAAATAAAAAAAACAGTGAGGTTAATAATTGTCAAATAATAATCGCATAACGTTAAAAAACTAAGGCATTACGTATATATTTGTTTTGTAGCTCAGTTGTGCTATATATACATGAGATCAAACCCACCACCGTGAACAGGCTTGCCTAGAAGAAAGTGAACTTGAAAGATGAAAAACCTTTTTATACTAAAATAATATTTGGGATACCTTTCTCCATGAACCTGCATAAGAACTATAAGAAGATTAAACGTAACGGCAATATGGAGAGTTAGGAACGAAAAAATATTCAATTTCAAATCCTTTCATTTGGATAAAGTTTTGGACGACAGAGGACGATATAAAAGCAACCATTATATATGGATTACAAATAGGGCTATAGCCCAATAGTGTCAATGTTTTGCATAGGTGTTCCTTTAAAAAACTGGTGATGGTTCTAATGTTATTGGAAATAATTGATTTACATTTTAAGAGTAGAATAGTTTGCCATTTATAAAAAAACAAGGATCAGGATATTCACATTTTCTTGACTTTTTTTCACACCCTCCTAT
The DNA here is from genome assembly GCF_002127325.2 of Helianthus annuus. NCBI lineage: Eukaryota > Viridiplantae > Streptophyta > Magnoliopsida > Asterales > Asteraceae > Helianthus > Helianthus annuus. The sequence goes on from NC_035443.2 coordinate 60,178,448, forward strand.
GCGTTGTTCTTTGGCCAAAGATCGGCATATAGATCCGGCTGATAGACAAAGTAGGGCTGTAAATGAATTGAACGAACACGAACAAGGTCATGTTCGTGTTCGTTCGTTAAGGAAATTAACATGTTCGCGAACTGTTCACGAACGCATACCGAACATAAGCTCATGTTCGTGTTCGTTCGTTAAGGAAATTCAGTTGTTCACGAACAGTTCGTGAACACTGGTCTCGAACACAAACGAACGCAAGCAAATAAAAACAAACGCAAACGAACATTTAACTTGAAAATAAAAAAATAAAAACATCGTTATCCTTAAACATTGAATATAAAATAGTTAAATACAACCATATCAAATGATAAATCAAAACACAAGAAGTTTGCTAGACCACCAAACGATGAATCAAGTTCAACTAATTTAGACATAATTATCCCCAAAAATGTCTTAGAAAAAAATAGGGTTTCAAGTTTTTAATATGTTTAGATAAAATGATTATTATTTATTATTATTTTTTTATATAAGCAAACAAACACGAACGAACGTAAATGAACATATTACCGAATGTTCACGAACGTAGTCGAACGAACGAGACCTGTGTTCGTTCGCTAAGCTAATCGAACGAAATTTTTTGTTCGTGTTCGTTCGTTAAGCTAATCGAACGAACATAAACGAACTTCCCGCCGAACGGTTCACGAACTGTTCGCTGAACGTTCGGTTTGTTTACCGCCCTAAGACAAAGACTGATGGATGTCAGTCTTTGTCTCGTTGATCTCGTACCTATATGTTGCGCTTTGGCTAAAGCGCGGGTATGGAAACCTATATGTTGCGCTTTGGTCATAGAGCAAGGCCTAGGGGTATGTGAAAATAAGGCAAGTGTGTGTGAATATATCAAAATTGCTGCATATATGCTGCTCTTAGCCCATAACACAACATTTAGGTTTAAAGTTGCTGAGTTTAAGTTCCTGCCTCCCCCATTTTGCCCAAAAATGTACAACTTTTCAAATAAAAGTGTAAAATTTTTTAATATATATTTAAAAACTTTCAAATAAAAACACAACAAAATATACCCAAGTTTTAATGGTAAAACATATTGCATGATATAACAGACTTAGCTTTCAACATAATGAGATGATCAAAGAAGATATTCATAAACAAAAACACATAATATTAAGTCTTAAACTCATAATCATCCATTTACAGGTTAGGTTATCTAATCCTATTGATTGGTTAGCATGGTATTGATGGGTCCCATGAGTTATTAGGTTTTTTTTCTATCTTTTAATGATAACTTTTATTCGGTGCACCAATGTTTTCCTTTTTTGGTTTGTTCCCCAATGTATGTGCATTTTATTTAAAGTTATAATATAATATTAAAACAAACTGATAATATTGATTTAGTTTAACAAAAATTGTTACCTCTGTTTGAGTAAATAAGTTTTAGTTGTGTATGATTAAGTGTCAAAATACACCCAAAAACAACCCAAACAAAAAATCAGTGGCGAAGTATTGTGCGTGCCCGGGGGTGCACCCGCCCACCCCAATGTTTCGGTTAAAAGTGTATAAGTTCTGATTTTTCGTCCGAAAATTTTAAAATTGTATAGGATCTGCCCCTGATTATTTTTCCTAAATTGTATGTCCTAAATATTTATAAACTTTGTATATAAATGATGGGTGGTTTTGTAAATATACACTTTGTTTTATTTGGAACTATTATTATTTGACCCGACTTGAATCGAATAGCCGACCCGACCTGACCCGACCCGACCCAAAACATAACGATAGGAAAAAAAATTTAGGTCCCATCACTTCACGCCCCCTCGAAACTTTTGGTCAAGCTCCGCCATTGCAAAACATCAAATACCAATGCACTGCTCTTTAGCCTAAGAGCAACATATAGGTCCCGCCAACAGACAAAGACTGACGAGCGTCAGTCGATGGTCGTTGACCTGGTACCTAAGTGCTGTTTTTAGGCCAAAGAGCGTGCATATGGTGTGATAATAGACTAAAAGAGTGTGAAAACAGACCAAATCAAAAACAACAAACAAATTGGGCAAAAATGAAAGATTGAAAGTCCTCCTTTCAATCTTTTTCTTAGTTGTAAAACGTGTAGAACACACATTATCTACTTATATCATCATTTGAAGTGCAGAATCCAACAAATGAGATGTAATTATAATAAGAAAAGGTTAATAAACTTTTTGTATATTTCTGATGAAAACTTAGCAGAGTAAGCTGTTTGGCAATATCTGAACGGTTAAGTGCTAAACCAGTAAGAGGTCTGAACCATTAAGTGTTGAACCAGTAAGATGTCTCAACCATTAACAACCTGTATAATGCTTAACCGTTCAGAGGCAAATGTCTGACCAATTCAGATTAAAGTTCTTAACCATTCAGACTCTATATAATGCTTAACCATTCAGAGGCTAATGTCTGAACTATTCAGACACCTGCTCGTGAAACAAACAGTTTGAACCATTAAGTGCTGAATCGGTAAGAGGTCTGAACCATTAACAGCCTCATTAAGAGGTAAACAAACAACCCCTAAGTCTGAATAGTTAAGACCTCTAATCTGAATTGGTCAAACATTTACCTCTAAACGGTTAAGCATTATACTGCCTCTTAATGGTTCAGACCTCTTAATCGTTCAGCCCTTAATGGTTCAAACCTCTTACTGGTTCAACACTTAACCATTCAAAAGTTACCCAAACATCCCCTAAATATAGTGTCAAAATGTATGATAATGTTTATAACATCTAATAGTCCATAACTAGTTTAAAGACATAACTATGTGTGTGTATATATTGTCCAGTTTCTCCAAAATAAGTCTTATGTCTAAATGTATCCTTTTTTTTATTTTAACCAAACAACTTTAACTCTAATATTAACTTAATTAAGTCTATGATTAATATATAAAGTCTAAGTTATCTACATTTGAAGGCACAATTATAATTCAACAAAAATATAGATTTTAGCATTTATATATTTATTGCATAAAATATATAATATAGTAAAGACTACAATTTAATTAGTAAAATTATAATAAAAACTCTCCAACATTATATTTTGAAAACTAAAAGTTTTATTAATTTAAAATGATTAACATAAATTTCTAGCATAATGGACACTTACAAAAGAATAAGATTAGAATCTTGATTTTGACAAAATAAATAAATATGTAAACAAGATTAACATTAAAGCTGCTGAATTAATATCATATAATAAGTCTAAGATCTGAGTAGGCGTCTCCCCGCACCACGCAGCGGGGGAGGTTTGGTTTCACGCGTAGTGCGGAGGGTCACAATTGACCCGGTGTAAGGTCACCTAAACCTAGGATCTCAATCAAGAACACAATCACTAGGTGTGTGGAATGCACCTAGCAATCACCATTGTAGATATTGGATCAAGAACAAGAAAAATGAGAATGATATGAGAATACACAGAGTATTCTCAGATGAAGATGAGTGACATCACACACAGTAACCGCCATACAATGCACACACAAATGATTAGGGTTTTCTTGGCACACAAACTTTCCACAAAAGAAAACTTCTATCTTGTCATTATCACTAAAGGATTATATACAAGACATATCTGGACACACATGTCCGGATACAAGACAAAGGCCCAAAGCCCAATAAAGAACAACCTCGGACTGAGACACATGAGTCTCAAGTCCGGACTTCAACAATACCTAACAAAAACTCGAACAAGACTCTTGTTCAGATTACATATTCATTACTAAACTCGGACAGGGGACTCACCCTTAGTCAGAATTACAAGAACATCAAAACTCGGACACATGTGAGTGATAAACTCAGATTCACATGTGTCTAGTAAAACTTGGACTCACAAGAAACTCGGACAAGCTTATACTTTTACGCAATTACATAAAAGACCCTTGAACTTGTTGAGAGCCTACACTTATCACACAAAGTGCATTTACAGACTCCCCCTTGATCAATGCGGGATCTTCAATGCTGAACTTGTAATCCTCTCTTCATTTACGCTTCTAGTACTCGCTGCCTGCACAAACTTGGTTTTTCACATAGAACTGCACGACCTTGATGTATTGATCAGCTAACGGTCGATCTTCTTCAAGGTAATGCAAAGGCAGACATCGCAGCTTCTTCAGATGTTCCATCTTTAGATTAACGAGCCAAACTAGATCCAAAATCCGAATGATCTCGCCAGTCACTTTCTTTTGCGTGATGACTGCTTCACCAGTTTTCCCATCCACATACCAATAACTAATCCCCTAAATCTTATCAAGACAAACTTGCGCATGGGATCTTACGTAGGCATTTGGCTAGCTTATACACCATCTTCAAAACCTGTTTACCAATGAACTTATCTTTGGTCTTGACAGCTCGTCCAATTACAGGTTTGAATTTCTTCCATTTACTCTCGCGACTTTCAGCTTCTAGATGAGGGATTAAACCTCTGATGCTGCCTACGTTGGTATTGTTGTTTAGATCCAAATAGGCTAGATGATGAAGATCACGAGTAGGTAAGGTTTGCGGGTACTTAGCCCTTGGCCTGAAGTATTGAACCTCTTCCATACGTTTGATCATAACCAAACTATGCTGCTCATCAAAATCCAAATCTGACCCGAGTACTCCCCTTTGGTATTCACATACCTCTTCTTTTGAGTCTGATCATGAAGAGGTTTAAGCCATTTACGAGGCGCCAGATGGACCTCTTCGGGAACTCGTACGGGATTCAGAATTTCGTTAGGAAGAGCATCATAGTGTCTAAGATCATCCATATTTACATCCACAAATTCATATTCAATACTCTTGCCCTTACCTATTTCAACAAAGTCAAACTTGTCAGCAATCTCATCATCTAACCTCCAATCTTCCACAAACCCCTCCACAACACCGCCTTCATCCAAAATCAAATCAGCAACAGAGACATTATGATCAGAATCAGAAGATGAACCAGAATCAGCAGCAGCGAGACCCTTGTCTTTCCTAGTTTCGACTCCCGTTCCAGACTCCCCCCCAACCTGAGCAACGGTTCCAGCTTCAGAAGCTTGTGAGCTCTTTGGCTGCTCCCCCCCTGCTTAGCGACTTCAAGATCCTTGTCCTTATCCAAATCATCATGAATTTTCTTAAGTTCATCGATTTTGCATTGAGCTTGTACTTGCAGAGCTGAACTCTCCCCCCTGAGCAGCGAGGAACTCTACAAGATCCGTAATAATTAGATGAATCTGATCGGTAGCTTTAACCAGTGTCTCGTGTCTGGCAGTAGTAGAAATTTCTTATTTATTAGTATAACATGTGGATTCTGAGTTTGTCTGTTAAAACTGGGAATGTTTATTTTGTATGTGTATCTTGGACAATATGTTTTGTCCAGGTTTAGTCCCTAGTCTATACATATGTGTTGATAGGTTAGATTAGGGAAACTCTTAAGTAATCTTTCTAGAGAGCCTCCTTGGTGAGCTCTGTGTGTTCTAGAGAGAGAGAGAGAGAGAGAGAGAGAGAGAGAGAGAGGGACTATGTGTTAGTGAGAGAAAGCTAGGGTTTAGATCTTTGTGATCTAAACCAGCTTGTAGAAGATAATGTATACTCGTTCGGTATGTAATCTGTGTTGATTGTAATGAAATGAATTAGTTTCACCTACATCTTCTTCTCCATCTTCTATGTTTATGTTGTTTCACGTCTTGTTCAAGTGCAATGTTGGTGTTTGTCATCGATCTTGTGCTTTCACAAGAAACCTGGACAACTGATGTTGAATTAGTAAACCCGGAAGACAATTATAAAACCTAGCCATTTTAAAACATCTGAATACACTAATGTTGATACATTAAATTCGGACAAAGTTGTTGTTTTAATAAACCCGGAATAGTTTTGACAGATAAGACCGAAGTACTAATATAAGAATAATAAACCCGGACTACTGATATTGATTCAATAAAAACCTGGAACAAACAATTGTTAACCCTGACAAACAGTTGATGATTAATCCGGACTCACAATTGTGATTCATTAACCCGGACAAACAACTGCCTTTATGAAAAATCCCAAAGGGACATATCCAGACTAAACTTCCAGCTAAGAAATTCGGAATATCATTTCCGAACTATCTACTGATACATGACTTCACATATGGGTCATTGATAATCCGGAAGGAATAAATTCGGAACAGGAAGTCCTGACCAAGAAATTAGGAATTTTTAATACTTACAGAAATCCGGACAAAGATTTTTTTTCAGATCAAAACCCTAGATCTACCAGAAACCCAATACTTCTCTCGAAAATAACTCGAATTTCTTCATATCTGGACCAAAAACTTCATGTCTTCATGAAGTTTGGCGGAAACAAACATCAAATCAAGAGAAATGGTGATTCGGAAGGCGGTTAGACCATTTTGAATCGGTAACCATGCTCTGATACCACTTGTGAAAGCACTGGATCGATGACGAACATCAACATTGCACTTGAACAAGACGTGAAACAACATAAACATAGAAGATAGGGAAGAAGATGTAGGAGAAACTAATTCTTTTCATTACAATCAACATAGATTACATACCGAACGAGTATACATCATCTTCTACAAGCTGGTTTAGATCACAAAGATCTAAACCCTAGCTTTCTCTCACTAACACATAGTCTCTCTCTCTCTCTCTCTCTAGAACACACAGAGCTCACCAAGGAGGCTCTCTAGAAAGATTACTCAAGAGTTTCCCTAATCTAACCTCTAAACACATATGTATAGACTAGGGACTAAACCCGGACAAAACATATTGTCCAGGATACACATACAATATAAACATTCCGAGTTTTAACAGATAAACTCGGAATCCACATGTATACTAATAAATTCGGACAACAATAATAATCAACATATTCCGAGTTTAACATCATAAACTCAGAACTGATAAAGCTTCCGAATTATTGACTTGGCTTTGACTTTGTTGACCGTTGACAAGAACTCATAAAGCACAGTTACCCGGAAGGAACTGCACTTACACCCGGTCAATCGACGAGCCCGCATGTGTCGAGCAGGACCTGATTTATCTCCCCGCATGGCACGGGGAAGACCGAATCCAGAAAGTTCAGTAATTTGTCACTTTTGGCCCTTAGAGTTTGTTTTAGGCCAAAAATGCTTCGATTTGTCAAGATTTAACGAACATACTAGACAACATAATTTCTATAAGACATGTGTAAATTACAATTAGTAATTGTATCAATGCAAACCTCAAAACGAATAACAAAACATCCAAATTTCATAGATTATATCATAGATAAAGGATCTGACTTATAAATGGGTCACAAATACGGTTAATCCACGAGTGTCACACTCATTACTGTATTTCGAATCTTCTTTAACTTTTTATCAAGTATTCCATCCGATTCTTTAATTTAGTTAGTTTTTCACTAATCTCATTATCATCTAACATTACATACCATGTTTCATTAAATATGCACGTTCTCAAGTGGTGGGTATGAAATGTATTGCAGATCCCACTCATTTTATATGGAAACTCTATTTGTTTGCTACTTCCCGGTTTTTTCTAAAATCTTAAATCACCCAATAAAATTTAACGTGGATTTGTTTCACTGAAGCAAATGTAATCTTAATGGAATTGGATTCTCTATTCCATTCTTGATTGTGTTCATTTAGCATAGGATTTGGAATTGGAAATGAATTCCTCATTTTTTTAGAGAAAAATGTCCGGATAGTCCCTGTGGTTTGCTCCATTTGCACCTAAAGTCCCTATATTTCTAAAAATACAGCTTTAGTCTCCAACTTTTTCACATTCATTCTCGGATAGTACCTAGCATGGATGGGGGTTAGTTTTTGGTGTTAAGTTGGTGTGAAATTAGATCGCCACCACCACCTCACCCTGCCGGAAAATGCCACCAACTTACCTCGTCGCCAGCAAAACAAACCACCACCACTTCATCACCCTAACCCACCCCACCCACCAACTCACCCTATCGCCGGAAAAAACGAAACACTAAACCACCGCCCTTAATCCTAAGACCTAAATCCATAACCCACACCTATAATTGAATCGGAAGGTGTAACAAAAACTAATACCTGCAAGAACGAAGATTATGAGAGGAAATAAAAAAAATTCTGAGCCCTTTTAATTATTTAATATTTAAATGTCTGCCTCGTCTTCAATTTTCTTGAGTTCTTGAACAAGTGAAAATGGCATCGATCCCTTGTTCAAATATGGAATTCTTTGCGGCAATTTAATCAATGAAGAATGATGAAATAGAAGACAAAAAATGATGTAATAGGAGTAGGAAATTTTGATGTCTAGAACATTTAGAATCCTAAAATTTTTATTTGCTGTGAAATTATGTTGCAAAAGTGTTGGTCCCTTCTTCAAGTATTTGTTTGTTTGTGGATAAAAAATTAAAGGAGGTGGTGCAATGGTGGAGGTGGGTATTGTTGCAGGTTATGAATGGCGGATGGCAGCGATGGTGGACAGTGGTGCTAGGTTTGGTCGTGGTTTTAGCAGTTGGGGTTAAAAGATGAAGAAGGGGAAAGTGGGTCCCACTTGGTTATATTTAAATAATAGTGGTGGGCCCCACTTATCTTTATAAATGATCATTTAATGCTATTTTTTAATGAAGGGTATTTAGATAATTTCACACTCACTTAACACCAAAAACTAATCCCCATCCACGCTAGGGACTATCTGAGAACGAATGTGCAAAAGTTGGGGACCATAGCTGTAAATTTAGAAATGTAGAGACTATAGGTGAAAATGGAGCAAACCAAAGGGACTATTCGGGCATTTTTCTGTCTTTTTTTAAACTAAACGAATTAAAATCCCTTCAAATTTTGAAGGAATTCAATTAAAATAATTGGAATGTTCGACCAGTCACCAATGTCGAAAATGTCTCAACCCGAACTAGTTTATCACCAACCCGTAACGCCTCTCCCCAACCTTGCTCACCTCCGACCCGATCAGCCCGCGCCGACTATCAATGTCTTGACGCGACCCGACCTAGCGTCGAGCCAACATGTCTTGACCTGAACCGGAACGTCGTCAGCATGACACGTCTCAAACCGACCCGGCCCGCCCTCGACTCGACCTGACCCGTTAATGACCCAAAACCGGCCCAACCTGTTAATGACTCGAAACATCTTGGCCCGTCCCATCCAGTTAAGAAGCCAAAACATTCCTACCAAACCAACCCCTTACGACCTGAAACGTCTCGAACTGATCTGGTTCATTAACGACCTGAAACGTCTCGACCCGGCCCGACTTAAAAAGTCTCGTACTTGTTGGTGCATAATGTCTATAGCCTACGTCTACAGTCTAGGTCATGTCGGTAGCTTGTAGTAGGGTTAAATATGTCAAAAATGTAATTTTATGTATGTGTGTAAGTCATTTCCCACGAAATGGCATTTGGCTATTTCGTACGAAATGCAAGTTTGCTATTTCGTACGAAATGGCATGTTGCCATTTCGTGCAAAATTAATTGCCTATAAATAGGCAGTGTTGGTTTTTCATTTGGTACGAAATAGGTGAACGTGTAACGAAGTGCTGTCGAATTTTCACCGTGTAATCAAGTTGAATATCAATGAAAAACCTGTTTTAAGTATAATTCTCTGTTTCTACACCTTTCTATCACTGATTCTCAGTTGTTTGACTGTTTCCGCCTTTCAAACAGCTTAGTTTTGACTCTGAACGACTCATATAGGTCGTAAAACGATCCTACAAGTGGTATCAGAGCTCAGGATGAGTCAATTCGTTTGAATCAGTGCTTAGAATTCTGTTTTTCTACTCATTCTTGGATTTCTGGACAAATTCATGGACAAAATGGACTGATCTTTTGATATAACGTGTAAAATACAGTTTTAACAAACCCTTGAAAGAATCAGACCTAAATTCAGACTAAAAGTGACAAAAATGGGCCAAAAACTTCATTTCGTTTGAACAAGCCTTATTTCGTTTGAAAATTTGAGTTCATTTCGTTTGAAACTTCATTCTGTTTGGCTATTTCGCACGAAAAGAAGGTTTTTACTGATTTCGTACGAAATGACACTTCATTTCGCATGAAAGTGTTATTTCGCATGAAAAGTTGATTTGTTTGAAAAGTTGATTTGTGTGAGAACCTGATTTCGCTTGAAGTCCATTTCATTTGTGTCTTTTCGTTCAAAAGTTCATTTCGTGTGTAGAAGCTATTTCGCTTGAAAGTGACTGTTTTCAAAACTTGAAAATTTTTCAAAACTGTTTTCGTATAAATGGATAACCAAGAGTTTTACAACTTGTTTGCCGGTGGGGGAATGACGGCAGTTCAAACCCCAGCCAGTATCGTGCAAAATGTGAACATGGAAAATGAACTCGGTACGATGCAGAAACCACCGAAGTTGATGAATATTGATGAGTATGCTGGGTGGTCAGGATGATTTAAAACCTAGGTGCAAGCAAACCATTTCGAGTGCTGGATGAAAATCGAGTCAAAGTATGTTCCTCCAACAAATGGTTTGGGAATAGAGAAAACTATTGGAAATTTAACCCCCGGTTGAACAGGAGAGTTTCAAGGCAGAAAAGAAAATGATGAGTATTCTATAACAAGCAATCAAAGAGGATATCTTAGTTCTACTGCAACATCAAGATACTTCACAATCCGTCTGGAATGCATTGAAAATAAAGTTTCTTGGACGTGTGTCTCTGATTAAAAGCAAAACTGCTTTGCTAAAGAAGGAGTTTGATATCTTTACGGGCATCAAAGGTGAGACAACCAAGGAGTTGGTTGAGAGATATTGCCATCTGGTTGTGGAGATGAAAAGGTTGAACATAACCAAAACGGATGAAGAATGGGTTGATAAGCTGGCGGATGCTTTGCCGTACGATGAATGGGGTACTTATCTATTGGTGTTGAAAAACAATTTGTAGTATGTTGGATTCAACCTTAGCACATTCATTGAGAAGATTGAAGCACATGAACTTGAATTGAAAAAGATCAGAAAGATGAAGTCTTCTAGTGTACAACAAGACGTTTCATTATACTACAAAGGAAGTTCTTCGGCAACAACGAATCTAAGCCCAAAGATCCAGACAACTTTTAGTGTTGATTCTACATCCGGAGCTTCATAGAGTACATCAAGTAACAACAATCATTCACCATTTGCTAGTTTTGAACCAAATCCTTAGGTTCAGAACTCGCCAAATCAATCTTATACCCAAAGTTCTTTAGGATCAAACAGTCAAAGTCAAGGTCCAGGAATTCTATGCAACATAGCGGTGAACACAAAGAATGCTCAAGACTTTACTGAATCATCCGCGAAACAGCACATAGGACTACTTGCTTCGGTGCTTGAATCTTATGAAAGTTTGGTTGCAGGTAGAATTGGAAACCCTGATATGACAAAGGAAGATTATGATCAGATTGATCCAGAGGAGCTGGAGTTAATCGATATCAAATGGGGAATGGCAAGCTTGGTGAGGAGAGCTCAAAGATTTATGGAAATAACTGGTCGGAACAGTCTTTCGGGACCGGATAGCAAGCTTGGGTTTGATAAATCAAAAGTCACATGTTTCAAATGCAAAGAGAAGGGACATTTTTAACGTGAATGTCCAAACCGGGAAGTCAACAACCATCAAAATCCGTTCTCAAATGACTACTACAGACAAGCAATCTATCACAAGACAAGTCAACAACCATTCACCCAAAGACCTCAGATCGAAAACAATCCTGAAAAAGCTCTTTTAGTCAATCAGGATGATGAGAAGGTTGCTGAAGGTTTTAGTTGGGATAAGTATATCCCTGGTAGTGAGGGTATGGCAATGATGGCAGAGATTGTGGAAGAGCCTGAATGCGTTGTTGAAACAGAAGAAGTCAGTGAAGTCATGTCTGAAGAAAGTTTGGTAGAAATTGAAGAAGCAGCTGCAGAAGTTTACTACTATCAATCTGAATAGGAGATTATTGCTAGTTCTTTTAAATCAATAATGCCTCCTAATATGTTTGAGTCTTTTGCAGGTTTTTTCAGTGAGCCAACTACAAGATTCTGCCCACAATACGACGTTGAGAAAGCTCCAGTTGAAGAGATAATAGACGTTTCCAAAGAAATGAATGAAGAGACTCTAAAAGAAATTGCTGATAAGGCGTTGATGGGTAAGCTAAAAGTGGTAGAAACAGAATTTGTTGAAACAGAATCTATCGAAACAGAGTCAGTTGAAAATGTGTATGTCGAAACAGAGTCAGTTCAAAAGGAGTCTGACGAGAAATCAGAAAATGAGGAGATCAAATCAGGAGAAGAGTCTGAGTCAGAGTCTGATGGTTTTGGTAAACCAGATGTTAAAATTGATAACGAAGAAAAGGTTTCTGAAAAGGTTGATTCAATTCATGAAATTCCATGCAAAAACTGTTTAACACCCTGCATGGATTGTCTTGAAAAAGACAAACAATTTCAAGAATTGAAGAAATATACTGATGAAGTAAAATATGATCTCAGTGAGGTAAAAGAAGCATACGACACTTTGGCACGATCAATCAAAATGATCCATAACGAAAGTTTTGAAAATGATAAAGCTACAAATTTGTTAAAAACAACTGTCATGGATAAACAGATGGAAATCAAAATTCTGTTGGACAAAATTACTTCGTTGAAAAAGGAACTTGAATTAATGAGAATTGAAAATGAAAGAATTGATAAGAAATTGATGAGTTATGTTGCGTCATCTTATGTGATTGATCAAATTGTTCCACTACAACCTGATGATACACCTGTCTTCAAAAGTGTTCCACCCCCAATGTTGAATCATTATACACAAAAATATCCAGATGGGGTGGAAGCTGCTTTGAATCTCAAGCAGAGAACAGTGGAGAATGAACTACCAGAGAATATCGATGTTACATTTTCTCCGTCCGACACTGACAACGAGTAACAAGTGATCAAAACCGTTGTTGACCAAGTGTTAGATGAAGAAAGTGATAACTCGGAGTTTGATACTGTGAAAACTCATTTTGAAAACTCCATTTCAGATTCTGAAGAAGATGGTAACTTCTTAGACAAGTTCATACCAAAATCAGATACAGTTGTGAATGATGATTCGATCATTGTGGTTTACACAATGACCGGAACTGACAAACTTTATTCTAATTTTGAGTATCCAATTCAAAATACCAGATTGAAAAATGTTGAAAAGGTGTTTAAACTTGTTGAAATTGACATTTCTGAGGTTAACAACATTGTGTTTCTTTCCAAACCGAAAAAGTCTTTTGTAAAACAACAACTAAACAACTCGGAAAATAAAGAGTGTGTGGGTAACAATGGACACAACAAAAGACAAGGTAACAACTTTAAAAATAAGGGTGTCGGTTTTGAAAAGAAGATGACTAAGAAGAATGTCAAGCCAAAAGAAAAAATGAGTGATGTTTTTGTTGCTGGTCCTAGTGTTGATGCTGAAAAGGATTATATCTTCAGTCAAAAAGCCGTTGACGATTTCAATGCAGCTAAAAAGTTGAGAGAAGAGACCTACAGATCAACTTTTGTCGAGTATGACAAAAGAATCTGTTACCGCTGCAATGAAATTGGTCACATGGCCAAGCAGTGCGTGAAAAAGATTGAAAAACCAGTTTTGAAAAAATCCAAACCTAAAACTCCAACTGATGATAAGGGTAAAAAACCAATGATTTCCCCCATTCGTATTTTGAAAAGAGGTGAATCTTTGAAGTCCGAGGACAAGCCGAAATCAACATTCGAGATTGGTGAATCTTCGAAGACTCAAAAGACTTCAAAGGTTTATCCAAAGACAAAAATTTTTGAAAACCAATCATGGGTGGCAAAACCAAAACAGTCAGTGGAAGTAAAGAAAATGGAAAATGTTTTGAAAATTGAATCAAAAGTTTTTGCAAACGACATTGAAAAACTGGAATTTGAGTTGGACAAATGATGAATGAATTCCCACCAATCAAGAAGGGAGATATTAAAACAAAGACAAAACCTGTTGTTCCAAATGTCATCTTTAACATTCCGAAAATTGATGTGTCATGTGATCTTGTGTTTGGCTGTGTTCCATAGGTGAAGAAATCATGGGCTTCATTGTCTGAATGAATTTCTTTGATGTATGCAGGGGCTTCCGAGGTCGATAATCTCAAAGTGGATCATGGACAGCGGAGCTTCAAGGCGTATGACGGGAATGTTGGCTTTGCTCTATGATGTCAAATCAATCAACAGAGGATATGTTGGATTTGCAGGGAATCATGGTGGCAGAATTGTTGGTGAAGGAACTCTAACAAATGGAGTCGTAACGTTTGACAAAGTGAACTATATCATCGAACTTGAAAACAATCTGTTGAGCATATCACAAATTTGTGACAAGTCTTTTACAGTACACTTTACAAAAAATGAATGTTTAATCATAAAACCTGGTTTTAAAATTCCTGATGACATGGTGTTGATGCGAGCTCCACGAGAAAATGACTTGTATGTACTCGATATGAGCGTCGCAATAACAACAGATCATAAAAAACAATGTTTTGTAACAAAAGCGAAAGCAACAGAAAAGGCGTAAAAAATGTGGCATCGAAATATGGTCCACATTCATGTCAGAAAAATGAATTTTCTTGTGCACAATGATCTTGTTGAAGGTGTGAATCTTAAAAATTTTCATTTAAATGATGATTGTGTAGAGTGCAAGAAGGGAAAGCAAACAAAGATGACACACCCACAGAAGTTGCTGAATTCAATCAGAGTACCACTCGAGAGACTCCACATGGATCTCTTTGGACCAGTTAATGTGCAAAGTATTACTAGAGACTTGTACTGTCTAGTAGTCACTGACGACTTCACTAGATTTTCTTAGGTGATGTGTCTGGAAAGGAAAGATCAAACATTTGATTCACTGATGATCTTATTCAAGAAGATGGAATCACTGTACAAATTGCCGATCAGGAGAATACGAAGTGACAACGGAACGGAGTTAAAAAACAATCGCATGCTCGAGTATTGCGATGAGAAAGGCATTCTTCATGAATTTAGTGCACCATACACTCCACAGCAGAATGGTGTAGCTGAACGAAAGAATCACACATTGATTGAAATAGCTCGAACTATATTCGCCGATTCCAAATTGCCAATATTTTTCTGGAGTGAAGCAGTTGCAGCAGTGTGTTATACACTGAATCGTGTTCTCACAGTGAAGAAATACAAGAGAACCTGTTTTGAACTTCTTCATCGTTATAAGCCAAATTTAAAATTCTTAGAGTCGTTTGGATCACCGTGTACTTTCATTGATCCAGATGGTAAGTTTAGTGCTAAAAGTAACGAGGGTTTCTTTGTAGGTTATGCGAGTCCACTGAAGAGGGTGTTCGTTCCGTGCCTGGGGAAGATAATTCAAGTTCAGCATGTCAATTGTCAGAGGTTTACACCTCCACCGCAACTTCCTGGACAAAGATTGTTGTTTGACTATGACAAACTCTGGGAGTCTTTCCAACTGCCGACTGAGCCAAGTATCGAGGAACTCGTATTATTATACCAATGGCAACAATCTATGTCACAAGATCAAGTGCCAAGACCATTGGTAGTTTCTCAGCCCGACGGGGGTACTAATGATCACGAGGCCGGTCCAAGTGGAATGACACACGAAGCCCCAGAAGAACCAGCTCCAGTATTTGATAACTCCGACGACTCAGAATCGGAAGACGGTCTGATTTTTTACGAGGAACCAAATACTGCCACGACAGAAGCTGTGGATCACACCGGTGATCAGGATATCACAAACTTGCAATCGGAAGTGAACGTGCCTGACACTGTAATGCCAAGAACTTTGTCTTATCATCCTTCAGAGCAGATAATTGGTGATCTTCAGAGTGGAGTAAAGACGCGGGATCAAATTAACAGAGCTCTTACATGTTTTTATACATCTGTCGCTCCTTTACAAGTTGATTTTTCACTAAAATGTTTCATCTCGCATGTTGAACCACGAACGTATAAAGAAGCTTTAACTGAAGAAAGTTGGGTTAACGTTATGCAAGAAGAGCTGCAGCAGTTTGAGAAGTTAGGAGTATGGAGATTGGTGGATCTTCCTGAAAATTAGAAGCTGATAAAGACAAAGTGGGTTTTCAAGTGTAAAAGAGATGATAGAGGAATGATTGTAAGAAATAAATCACGATTGGTAGTATAGGGTTTCAGTCAGCAAGAAGGCATTGACTTTACGGAGGTATATGCACCTGTTGCTAGACTCGAGGCAATAAGAATCTTCCTGGCATTCGCGTCCTGGAAAGGATTCAAAGTCTACCAGCTAGATGTGAAATCTACATTCCTTTATGGAAAAATCAAAGAAGAAGTGTACGTTGGACAACCGCCGGGGTTCACAGATCCAGTGCACAAAAACAAAGTCTATCTTCTCGACAAAGCGCTTTACAGACTACACCTGGCCCCGAGAGCCTGGTACGAGATGCTTTCCCAATATCTGTTGGCCAACGGGTTCACCAGAGGGACGGTTGATAGTACTTTGTTTACAAAAGAGGTTGCAGGGCATCTGTTGATCGTGCAGATTTACGTCGACGACATCATATTTGGATCAACAAATGATGATCTGTGTAAAGAGTTTGAGAAAGTGATGAAAATAAAGTTTGAAATGAGTTTGATGGGGGAGATGAAGTTCTTCCTAGGGCTACAGGTGGAGCAAATGCCCGAAGGAATCTTCATTCATCAAACCAAATATGTGAACGATGTTCTGGAAAATTTCAACATGTCTGAATCTACTCCAACATCAACCCCCTTAGCTCAAAATCACGGGATCTGTCCGGATGAGAGTGGAGAAAAAGTGGACGAAACGTATTACCGGTTGATAATTGGATCTTTGATGTATCTTACTGCTTCCCGCCCAGACATCATGTATCCGACGCGTTTATGCGCCCGATATCAGTCCAGCCCAAGACAGTCACACCTGAAGATTGTGAAACGCATTTTACGGTATCTTAAAGGCTGCCCAAGCACCGGCTTGTGGTATCCTAAGTCTGGTGACTTTACTCTCACAGGTTATGCTGATTCGGATTTTGGTAGCTGCAAGCAAAATGCAAAGTCCACCACTGCAGGCTGTCAGTTCTTCGGAACTCGACTAGTCACCTGGCAGTGCAAGAAACAAACCTCAGTCACTCTCTCTACATGCGAGGCTGAAGACGTTTCGACCTCTAGTTGTTGCTCTCAGATCCTGTGGATCCAGCAGCAGATGAGGGACTTTGGTTTGCAGTTCTTGGACACGCCTAAATTTGTGGACAATGAGGCAGCGATAAACATAACAAAAAACCCGGTTCACCACTCTAAAACAAAGTATATTGAAATTCGACATCATTTCATCCGTGATTGTCACGAGAAGAAATTGATTCGAATTGAACATATACACACCGATGATCAGAGGGCTGATTTTTACACAAAACCGTTTGATCGAATGAGATTTAACTATCTTTTAAAATTAAATGGTTTGAAAAATTTGTTTTCTGGGAGGGTAATTGAGTGTGAAGCCGAGGAGGACGGCGATCTGAAGTGATTCACGTCATGTTGTCAAGTTTTTTGTACAGTTTATTTTCTTCTTTTGATAAAACCAAAAACACAAAAATATGTTTTTGTTTTTAGGGGGGGAAAGTTTGCAGAAAATCCAAAAACATGACAAAATGTCAAAATCCAAAAACCTTGAAAAATCTGAAAAAGAGTCTGTGTAAAAAGGGGAAATGATAGTACATTAGCTAGACAGATATAGTACGCTAAAGAAATGTAAAGTTAAAATAGTGTTAAGCAGTCTCGCCGATGATGTGTCGATAGGTTTTTACACATTTAGTAGATTTGTTTGAGATATAAACAAAAATCATAACTTTCTTTTACGTGGGGAACATCTCTCGGATATATAGGTAACCCCTGAAATCTCGTTTGAAAGATCCTATTTCTGACGTACTAGGTCTTTGTACGTGATGATATCTGGGGTATTATACCAGGACTTCTGATTATGCGGAAGCAATAGCCTAGTCCTCGTATAATACTCTGCACTTCTTTATTCAAAAAGCCTCCCCTCAGCATAAAAAATGATGAAACATTGCAAAATGCTAATCATGTGCTGTTGTAAAAAAGATTCCCAAAGGGAACCCACCGAAAGTCGAGCCATCATCTCTCTGATTGAATGGAAGTTCTAGCCTGAGCTCTCATGGCCTCGCATTCACCCAATTACAGATATCATTAGTGTGCACTCACCTGTAAGACTGAATATAGTGATCTGGATACGGGAGTATATTCTGAGGTGGTACACGCGTAAAAGTTAAAGATCTTAAAACACTAAATTCGTATCCTGAACAGATTGAAGTTTGTGTGAAAATTTAAGAGGATCAGTATATCGACAATCAAAGCGAATTGTTTAATGCTTAGTATGAAATCAAAGCTTAACGATGCTTGTATCTTGTCAACAGCTGATATGATCCCCTAACACGCTCACCGAAAATATTGTGTGTACAGTTTGTTGCTTATCAAGAACCCAAAAAGATTGTCAATTTGATTTAGCATTTTATAAAATCCAAAATGATTTGAATTTCATCTTATTTTCGACAACGGACGTTGGGGATCTGATGATCAAAGTCTTGCATGCTGAACAAGTTGGATCATGAGGGTTGGGTAAGCAGAAGTTTGAGAAAAAGTATTGGTAATTGCTTGAAAGTTTAAAAGTTCATTAACTTGAACTTAAAATTGTTTCAGAAAATCAGCATCTTCATAGTTTGGTCAGCCAAGGTCATTAACTTGGACTTGGCAGGCTAAACAGTTGACCAAGGTCATTAACTTGGACTTGGTTAACTGGGTGTGATGGTAAAAAGTCAAAAAGTTAAAAATTTAAAAAAATTAAAAAGTTTTGAAAAAAGTGAGTTTTCAAACGAAATGACTATTTCGTACGAAATAGCCATTTCGCTTGAACTTGTGATTTCGTTTGAAAATGCCTCGGTGCTTATTTCACACGAAATAGGCAAGTCTATAAATAGTGGGGGTATTTCGCTTGAACGGTTCATTACTTTCATTACGCATCAAACTCACTGACAGGCGATTTCACGCGAAACACCTGTGTTCATCGTTTCTAGCCAAACTCTTGCCTGTTTGTTGATTGTTATCTGATTTTAAGTTGGTCTGCTCAACTTATAATCATGGGGAAGGTAAGATTCATGTTGATTTGAACTGAAAGTCGATGAACAGATGTGTCAGACTTAGATCTAGGGTTTATTTGTGTATAAAAATGAACGATTAACACACCCATGAACTCGGAATATGTTGTAGATCTTATTTAGGGTTTCAATTTGATTGTTTGGTAAGAAATCGGTAGATCTGAAACTTTGAATATAGATCTAGGATGTGTTTTAGGTCTAAAATGAGAATAAAATATACCCATGTGCTCGAATTTCATAGTAAAACAATCTAAAGGTATCAATTTCATCATCAGAAAAGATTATGTAAAAGTTGTTCATGATTTGGAATTTCAAACGAAACGATGATGTATTTCGCACGAAATAGGCATTTCGTGTTAAACTGGTATTTCGCTTCAAAACAACCATTTCACACGAAATAGGCATTTCGTGTCAAACGTCATTCCGTATGAATTGTTATATCGCTTGTAAATGTCATTTCGTTTGAGTGTACTATTTCGCTTGAAATGGCATTTTGTTTGAAATCATTTTGCATGAATGATATGTGTTTTGAAAAATTTTCTAATTGTTAACTTGAATGCATGTTGTTATTTTTCAGGCGTCAAATGTTCAATTCGATCCATTACACAACACCTGCTGTGTGTATGATGAGAAATTACCAAAGATGGCCGATTTCAAGGGGATTCTGAAGTTCATGGAAAGGTTACCTATCCAGAAGGCATTAACAGATCAACATCTTGCTTTTGAATCACACATTGAACGTTTTTGAAAAAATGCAACGTGTGACGAAGAAAACAAAACGATAAATTCGATTGTGAGCTTGAATGACCAAGATAAACCGATCATCATTACAGAACAATTGGTTCGAGAAGTGTTGGATGGTGAAAGGTTGTATGCTACGGATGGGTTATACTGGTCCACTAAACAGTGCAAATTATCTGAAGTCATGTTTTTCTAAGCCTTACAAGTTCTTCATTCATTCAATCCTTCATGCATTGAGTCACAGGAAGGGAGGTTATGATGTCATGAGAGATTATCAAATGTGCATGGTAACTGCACTTGTGTTGAACAAGAAGTATAACTTTTCAAAGATTGTTTTTCATTACATGAAGGAGAATATTACATCAAAAAGTAAAACATGGATTTATCCTAGATTTGTACAGATGATGTTAGATCATGCTTATCCTGATTTGGAGAAAGATGAAGAAAATGATTTGTTGGCTTTATACCACATGCATAATGAAACGTTGAAAGTATTGGCCAGATATCACAAAAACCATCCAGAGTCATCTACAAAGGCTGAATTCTTCGGGTTTATCAAGGATGAAAATTACATTGATCCAGATCCAGTTGATTATTGGTGCATCCATCTGTCGCCTACGTCTTGTATCGAGTCTTATGTAGAATAGGCTAGAACAGGGCACGAAATCCAAGAGACTTGTATTAGATAGTGATTTCGCTCCTAATGACATGTTGTCATTTGGAGCGAAATCCCAATTATTCTAATTTCGCCCGAAGTGTATACATGAGATTTCGCTCCTGGTGACAAGTTGATGTAGGAGCGAAATCATGTCACTTATAAATAGGTGATTCTAGGAGCGAAATTAGTTAACAATTCTAGGTGTTTTTTTTTCCGGTGAGCCACGAAGTGCTGCCGAAGTGTTGTCAGAGCTTGTAATTGATCAATTGAGCAATAATACAACAGTTAAAAGTGAATATGGCTGAAATTGCACCAAGACATTAGTTTCCGCCTCTTGTTTTGGACAGGAATTCTTCTGAGCGACTCAATCAGGGCCGAGAACGATCCTACAAGTGGTATCAGAGCTCAGGAGGAAGAGTTCTTGCCATTTCAGCTTCATTTTCTGATTTTCTACACCTTCTTTCAAAATTTTGAAATATTTTTCTCGGTAAAACTAGCTCAAATTCACACACAGCACTCGTAATCATGTAATCATTAATCCTTAAAAGTTTCACAATTAAAGTCGATCTAAAAACTTAAATTTTGAGGTTTCGCTCTAAAACATTCGTGCAAAAGATGACGTCATGGGGATTTCGCTCCAAAGTTGAGGCTAATTTCGCTCGAAAATCTGATTTTACTCCTAGATCAGATTTCGTTCCAAGAATACGTGTTAATTCCGCTCCAAGGTTACAAGAGTTGATTTCGCTCGAACGGGTTATTGAGATTTTGCTCCAAAAGCTGATCTTGCCTGAAACTGCATTGTTGCTATTTCGCTCCAGAATCTTAATTTCGCTCGAACTTGAAATTTTGTGAACTTTGAAAATTGAACAATGGACAACGAATTTTATAATGCCTTTGCTAGTCCGATTACAATCACTCAAAATGCTTTGATTGAAAATGAAACCGGGACATCTCAGAAACCGCCTAACTCATGGATATTGATGATTACAATGCTTAGTTTGAACGGTTTGGAAATTGGGTTGAAGCTTATCATTTGGATGCGTGGGAACACACTGAAGAACCATATGTTAGACCCACAACGAATGGTGTTCAGCAAATAATTAGAGAAATGAGTACTGAAGAGAAAAAGAAATATAGAGATGAAAAATTAATGGTGAGTCTGCTTCAGCAAGCAATCAAGGAGGACATTTTGATATTGCTTCAACATGATGGAACTGCTTATTCGATCTGAACCGAATTGGAAGCAAAATTTGTAGGAGGTGATGATATGCTGAAAAACAAAATGTCTCTCATGAAGAAAGAATTTGATTTATTTCGTGGTTTGAAGTCTGAAAACACCAAGCAAATTATTGAAAGATATTGTAACTTGGTGAGAAATATGTCAAAACTTGGTATTAAAAAGGATACTGATGAATTGATTGAAAAACTTGCAGATGCGCTACCTCATGAAATCTAGGGAACTTTTCTGATGATGCTGAGATCCAACAGAGAAGATTATAAAAAGATGACACTGGGAGCTCAAGAGACGGAGCAGAGGAAGATCGCCAGAATGAAGAATTATGATGGAGAACAGGACATCAGCTTATATTACAAGAGTAGTGTTACTGGAACGACAAATTTTTCTCCAAAAGTTGAAACTGCTTTCAGTGCGAAAGACTCTTCTGAAAAGAAATCACAGGGATCAAACAGCACAAGATTTTTGTCACGGCCCCCGGCCCGGTTTGACCCGTTCCAGGGGCCGCGGGACAGAAATCCCATGGTATCTGATCTATGCGACAGCGGAAGTCTTTTATTACAGGATCTTTCACCGTGAAATGCTCGTTTAATATATATTACACAAAGTTTTAGAGATAAATTCCCATTATTTACAATCAATTGATTTCACACAGAAATCATTATTTGCCAAAACATGTTTTATTTATTTATTCACAATGAGCCACTTCTCTGAGCTTGTAGTGCTTTACTGCACTTTTTCTGGATCACACAGATCACCTGAAACATGTTTGAAAAGGTTTTGTCAGCGGGAAATACTTAGTGAATCATTCAGTTTTCTAAAATGACCTGTTAGTTATAAATTACAGTATTAAGGGGAATTATAATGTTTCTGATATCAAACCAACTACCCACAGTATTTGTCACTCGACCAACCATTGGCTAGCCCATTTGTCCAATGGTGTCTGTGACTGTGGTCAGATCACCCCTTGGCCACCCGTTTGTCCAAGTGTGACGGGAAATAAGTAATGTATACAAAACCCCACATACCGGCTGTAACTTGGTGATTACAAAGACTTAATCCCTGTAATTATAACTTTGAAAATAATTTGGAGTTTTGTAATATTTACTCACAAACTGTGAGAAAATAGTTTAAAAAGAAGAATGACTCACATTGCAGATTAACGAGCAAGATATAAGCCTACTGATTAGCCTTGATTAAACCTAGTTTAACACAATGCACACACAGGCAGGTTAGTAACTAATACAGCAGTTACGTCAATTCACGAGATTAAACACTCACAACGATTAATCAGTGCGATACTCGATAATTCAATCGGATTCACAACGAATAACAGAGCATAGTCCGAATTCGAACAGCACTCAAATATTCAAGTCGAAATCACGACGAATAATCAAAGTACAAGCTCAATTTGAGCAGCACCCGGACTATCGTTGGATAGTTATAATCGATCGGACGTTGAATCGTAATAGCGATCGAGTTATTACCCTGATTGCGGCAGCGTTTCGTGATCGTGTGTGTGTGTTTAGACTGATTTTGGAATAACTGAACGTCCACAGAAGATTTTGTGAAACGTTTTAACACCACAGTTCAAGTGCCAAGGTCGGCTATTTATAGCCAGAAATTCGACTCGCTTACGGACCGTATACCCTAACCCCTTACGGTCCGTAAGGGAACCTGGTTAGCTTACGGTCCGTAAGGACCAACCTTTACGGTCCGTAAAGGGTGCAGCCTACTTCCTAGCCTAGCTGAGTTCGGTTGTAGCCTTGGTGAATCAAAAATTTCAACCAATCAGCATCTAGCAACGAATTAAATTAGATAATTATCAATTAGATTTTTCCCCCTCGAGTTTTAGGGGCCCTGATCCTGATTCCGATTGTTCCGGAAATTTCAGGGTTTATGCCAAATTACTTGGGTGTCTTAATTAGGGTTTTCTTATTGGATAATTGTTATCCTAATTACGGGTTTTAGTGACAGTTGTTACATCCTCCCCACCTTAAGAAAAATCTCGTCCTCGAGATTTATTAGAATAAATGAGGATATTTTCGCTTCATTTCTGATTCCAGCTCCCAAGTGTATTCTGGTCCTCTCTTTGAATTCCACTTGACTTTGACCAATACCAGTCGCTTATGCTTGAGGAATTTGACTTTTCGATCTTCGATCTCTAATGGTTTCTCTATGAATTTCAGCTTTTCATTTACCTCTACATCCTGAAGAGGGACTACCAGGGATTCATCTGATAAACATTTCTTGAGATTGGATACATGGAATACATCATGTACTCCAGCTAATTCTTCTGGTAGTTGTAAACGATAAGCTACTGGTCCTATTCGTTGAATCACAGGGAATGGTCCAACGTATCTCGGACTTAGCTTTCCTTTCTTACCGAATCGTACTACTCCTTTCCAAGGAGAAACTTTTAAAAGTACTTTGTCTCCGGCTTGAAATTCTAAAGGCTTGTGACGATTGTCTGCATAGCTCTTCTGACGATCTCGAGCTGTTTTCAATCTTTCCTTGATCTGGGTTATCTTGTCAGTAGTTTCTTGTACAATTTCAGGGCCTGATAATTGACTTTCTCCGATTTCTGCCCAACATACTGGAGTTCTGCATTTGCGTCCATACAGTGCTTCGAATGGTGCAGCTTCGATGCTTGAATGTTAACTATTGTTATAGGAGAATTCAATTAATGGTAAATGGCTATCCCAATTACCAACCAAGTCAATTACACATGCTCGGAGCATGTCTTCTAGAGTTTGTATTGTCCTTTCACTCTGTCCGTCTGTTTGTGGATGATAAGCAGTACTTAAATTTAGTCGAGTTCCCATTGCTTTCTGAAAACTTGTCCAGAAATGAGAAGTAAAACGACTATCTCTATCCGATACAATGGAGAGTGGGACTCCATGTAGGGATACTACTTCGTCCACGTACAGTTGTGCTAACCTTTCCATGTTAAAGGTTTCTTTCATTGGTAGGAAATGAGCTGACTTGGTTAACCGGTCTACGATTACCCAAATTACATCATTACCCCTTTTGGTTTTGGGTAACTTGGTAACAAAATCCATTGTTATGAGTTCCCATTTCCATATAGGCATTTCTAGTTGTTGAAGTAATCCTGAAGGTTTCTAATGTTCAGCCTTAACTTGTGAACACGTTAAGCACTTGGATACGTATTCGGCTATATCCTTTTTCATTCCTATCCACCAGAAATTATTTCTTAAATCTTGCTACATCTTATTATTTCCTGGGTGCATGGTATACCTAGATTTATGAGCTTCTTCTAAAATCTTATTTCTTAATTCTCCTTTCTTAGGTACCCAAATTCGTTTCTTATGGAATTTCCAAATTCCATCATTTCCTTGTTCTAGTTCTTTTAGGTAACCCTTCATTCCTTCCGCATCATCTTTGATTGCTGTTTTCTGAACTTCTTTGATTTG
Source organism: Helianthus annuus (assembly GCF_002127325.2). Classification (NCBI taxonomy): domain Eukaryota; kingdom Viridiplantae; phylum Streptophyta; class Magnoliopsida; order Asterales; family Asteraceae; genus Helianthus; species Helianthus annuus. The sequence goes on from NC_035443.2 coordinate 60,203,627, forward strand.
TGCCATTAAATCTACTTGTAGATTTAACCTCAGAGCACGGACTCGTTTCTGTTTCTCATGGTACTTACGACTTAAGGCATCTGCAACTACATTTGCCTTTCCTTCGTGATACTGAATATTACAATCGTAATCACTCAGCATCTCCATCCATCTTCTTTGCCTCATGTTTAATTCTTTTTGCCCAAATATATATCTTAAACTTTTATGATCTGTATAGACAGTAAACTTACTTCCATACAGATAATGTCTCCAGATTTTAAGGGCAAAAATTATGGCTCCTAATTCTAGATCATGCGTTGTATAATTCTCTTCGTGCTTTTTCAATTGCCTAGAAGCGTACGCAATTACCTTCTTGCGTTGCATTAACACACATCCATATCCTAATTTTGAAGCATCACAGTATACTTCAAAATATTCTGTTCCTTCCGGTAAGGCTAAGATTGGTGCATTCGTTAATCTATGCTTTAAAATCTTAAATGCTTCTTCTTGTCTAGGTCCCCATTCAAACTTAGCAGTTTTACAGGTTAACTTCGTTAAAGGTACGGCTATCTTAGAAAAATCTTTGATAAATCGTCTATAGTATCCAGCTAAGCCTAGAAAACTTCTTATCTCCATTGCTGTTTGTGGGACTTTCCACTTTGTAATTGCTTCTATCTTAGCAGGATCTACATGGATACCTTCGTGATTTACCACATGACCTAAGAATTGTACTTCTTGCAGCCAAAATTCACACTTCGAGAATTTGGCATAAAGCCTTTCTTTTCTTAACAAAGTTAAGTGAACATGTAAGTGTTCACAATGTTCTTTTTGGATTTTGGAGTAAATAAGTATATCGTCGATGAAGACGATTACAAATTTATCCAAGTATGGTTTACAGATTCGATTCATCATGTCCATGAATGCTGCTGGGGCATTTGTTAATCCAAATGGCATGACTGTAAACTCATAATGACCATACCTAGTTCTGAAAGCAGTTTTAGGTATATCTTCTTCTTGTACTTTTAACTGATGGTATCCGGATCTTAAATCTATCTTTGAGAAGTACCTAGCTTCTTGCAATTGATCAAAAAGATCATCAATTCTAGGTAGTGGGTATCGATTCTTAATCGTAACCTTATTCAATTCTCTATAATCGATACACATTCTCATTGATCCATCTTTCTTTTTCACAAACAATACTGGTGCACCCCAAGGGGATGAACTAGGTTGTATGAATCCCTTGCTTAATAATTCATCTAATTGCTTTTTCAATTCTAGCATTTCGGTAGGTGCTCCTGTAAGGTGCTTTAGCTATTGGTGCAGTACCAGGAATTAAATGAATTCTAAACTCTACTTCTCTATCAGGTGGTAACCCAGGTAATTCTTCTGGAAAAACATCTGGGTATTCTGAGACTATCGGGATATCCTGAAGCTCCTTATTTTTAGTGTTAATGATTACTGAAATCAAATACACCATTTCCTGCTTTCTCGAATAACTAGCCAATTTCATTATTGAAATGAATTTCAGTGGCTTTCGAGGTTTATCTCCAGTAATTAAAATTACCTCTCCTGAAGGGGTTTGAATTTCTACGACATTTTTATCATATAGGATTCGAGCATGGTTGGCTATTAACCAATCCATTCCTAATACTACATCAAATCCGGCTAAATTCATTGGTAACATATTTGCAGAAAACTTATGGCCTAATAGTTCTATTTTTCCTTCTTGCCAGACTTTATCTATTTTCACAGAATTTCCTTCTGTTGTTTCGACTGTGAAGATCTGCCTAAGAGTGGTTAAAGGTAACTTAAGAGCTTGACAAAATGAAGTATTGATAAAACTTTGGTTCGCACCAGAGTCAAATAATACTTTTGCAAATACGTCATGTACTAAGAACGTACCAGCTATCACATCTGGAATGAGTTCGGCTTCTTGAGTGGTTAGCTGGAATGCACGCGCATTTTTCTTGGTTGCTCCTTCAGTTGGTTTAGCTTTGTTGTCTACTGGTTTAGCTAGCTTAGGACATTCGGATTGGAAATGCCCCCTTTCTCTACAGTTATAACAAATTCTTGTTTTCTTCCTGCAGTCTTCTTCACGATGTCCTTTTGCTTTGAAAAAGTTGCAAACTATATTGCATTGTCCATAATGCTTTTTTTTGCAATTTCTGCAGAAAGGAGGTGATGAGGATTGCCCTGTTCCTCTTTTCTTAGTATTAACCACACGAAATCCTTGGGTAATCTTTTGAGCTATTTCCTTCTTACGATCTTCCTCTCTTGTGCGCACCAATTCATCCGTTAGGGTATTAGCTAATTCTACAGCATCGTCAATGGTACGAGGTCTCGCAGCTTTAACGATGTTTCGGATTTCACTAATTAACCCCCAGATGTAACGGGAAATGAGTACCGGTTCTGGCGAAGCCAGTGTTGGCACTACCCTTGCGTATTCAAAGAATGTCGAAGTATAGCCCCGGCAATCTACCCCTGTCATGCGGTGACTTAGGGATTTGTTTGCCATTTGATCTTTTTCATATTCGGGACAGAATTTTCTTTCTACAAGATTCTTAAATTCTTCCCAATTCATGGCATAGGCTATCCTTCTTCCTTTTGCCTGGAGGATCGTGTTCCACCATTCTAGTGCTCCTTCTTTGAACAGATTTGATGCATACATCACTTGATCCTCTTCGGCACATTTGCTTATTGCAATTACTGCTTCGGTTTTCTCTAACCAGCATAGTGTTGCAGTTGCCCCTTCGTTACCTGCAAATTCAGTGGGTTTGCAAGCAAGAAACTCTTTGTAAGTGCAACCAGGCGTTGCAGCTTTTATTCTTTTTAGAAGTGGGACTTGTTGCGGATCATGATTGTTGTGATTGCCGCCTCCATTTATGCTGTTACTGCCTTTATCTTCCAGAGTACGTTTACTATGATTTAATTGTTGTGGTTCGGCAGGTTTGTGAATAGCAACCACAATTTCTGGAATAGCATGGGCTATCCCTTGGGCGATAAAGTGCTCGATATCTTGTCGGGTTATATATTGATCTTCCTGTTCTTGCTCAGATTGATTTACTTCATTAATTGGTTCATTGTTAGCGTTTTCCATCTGCTAATTTAGTAGGAATTATTAGTGTCTAACTTATTAATAACAAATTTAGCACAGATGAACACATAAATTACTACAACATACAAACATAACCAAAATTGTCGATTTCTCGACTTTCATTTTGTTATTGTATATTGTATATGCATCCGTACACACTGTATCTTACAGAGTTTTATTGCCCATTTTACAAAGTTTTAGGTTACTTATTTACACTATTATATAATATTGCTTCCTGACTTTTTCGTGGGTTTGACTGACAGTTCTAGTAACGATGCTCCCTCTCATCATATTTCCAAGATAGTTGCTCCCCCATTTCCCTGATCCTATTACCTGTACCTATCAGTTCTTCACCGAACTGACGAAGTTCGGCTAGGTTTTCATTACTCATGGGAGGATTAGGGATTGGTTCTGGATCGAATTGTGGAAGGAAACTATAAGGACTGTTAACTATGCTTTGGAATTGCCAGTCATTTGTCCACCATTCCTCCAGCTCGCCTAGTGGTCGGGTGTGGATTAAAGGTTCTGGAACAGATGGCGCTACGTTTAAGGGAAATTGGACTGTAGCCGGGTAAGGGTACAAATTATTGCGAATCGGGCTTATGACCTCACAGTTTTCTAGTAGACGGTCTATTTCGTCTTGAAACGTGATTTCTTCTGGTTGTTTTGAGCTTTCGCCAATTTCTATTCCCTTTTGCTTAAGATCTATCCCTATTTCCTTTTCTGGTGGTTTTGAACTTTCTCCAGTTTCTATTTCCTTTCCCTTGCTCATGCTCACAGGATTTTCTATTTTGGGAAGTCTCCTAGTGGCTGGTTTCCTACGGCGTACTTTCCTCCACCCTACGTATCTTCTCTTCTTTTTAGGTTTAGCTTTTTCCAGCGGTGGAGCTTGGAATTCCACAGGTTCTTCTATGTCAGCAATGTAACCAGTAAAGTCGTAAGAGACTTCGATAGGCACTGGGTATAAGTTGAGATTCTGAAATGCTTCTGATATCTCATTCATGCTGCATAGTATATATGCAAAATACAAGAATGCAATGTTAAAACTTTGGAACAAAGTTTAACAAACAAACACTGAAGTTTTATTGCATACCAATTTATACAGAGGACAACAGAAATAAACACACTAGGATTTTGTTTATTTACTGGATAGTGATTTTTCTTACTAGCCTAACTTATCAGATATTTAGAGGTTTGCATTTTCTGCTACAGTGGCTAGCATATAGAGATTTGCCCATTTCTTGTTTATTTTATCTTCCCAAGGTGTACTATTACCCAATTCTTGGACTTCTGGGTTAAACCTAACTCTCTTGGTTCGGGGTTTCTTTTTCTCCTGACTCTTTTTAAGTATCGAATCCCTTTTCTCTGGGGAAAGAGGATTCTCATAGTTTGCTTTGCGGACAAAGATTCCTTCTTCTAGGTTTACTGGGTTTTTAGAAGAAGATGCAATATCTAATTTGTGGTAGATAGCAGAAAGCTTTTGTTTACCCATACTGTAACTAACAAATAATCAGTTAATAAAACAGATAATCACAAAATGACAACTGATAGAATTAAGTATTTTGTCAAATACTTAATTTAGTAATAGGCTAAAATCAGTGGCTCGATCAGTGGCTCAATAGTTATTAATTAGCTCTGATACCACCTTATTTCTGTCACGGCCCCCGGCCCGGTTTGACCCGTTCCAGGGGCCGCGGGACAGAAATCCCGTGGTATCTGATCTATGCGACAGCGGAAGTCTTTTATTACAGGATCTTTTCACCGTGAAATGCTCGTTTAATATATATTACACAAAGTTTTAGGGATAAATTCCCATTATTTACAATCAATTGATTTCACACAGAAATCATTATTTGCCAAAACATGTTTTATTTATTTATTCACAATGAGCCACTTCTCTGAGCTTGTAGTGCTTTACTGCACTTTTTCTGGATCACACAGATCACCTGAAACATGTTTGAAAAGGTTTTGTCAGCGGGAAATACTTAGTGAATCATTCAGTTTTCTAAAATGACCTGTTAGTTATAAATTACAGTATTAAGGGGAATTATAATGTTTCTGATATCAAACCAACTACCCACAGTATTTGTCACTCGACCAACCATTGGCTAGCCCATTTGTCCAATGGTGTCTGTGACTGTGGTCAGATCACCCCTTGGCCACCCGTTTGTCCAAGTGTGACGGGAAATAAGTAATGTATACAAAACCCCACATACCGGCTGTAACTTGGTGATTACAAAGACTTAATCCCTGTAATTATAACTTTGAAAATAATTTGGAGTTTTGTAATTCTTTGATCAAGCAAAACAATGAACTATTGCACAATATTAACAGATTAAAAGAATCATATGATACAATGAACAGAGAGATCAACAAGTACACTGATTCAAATGGTGAACAAGCTGTAGCAATGAATACACTCAAAGGAGCTTACATAAGACAGCTTGATAATGTCAACTTTTACACAAAGAAGTGTGCTGATCTGGAGTTGAAGCTGGCAACACAAAGAATAGAAACTGAGAGAGTCAACAATTTATTAAAAAGTTACTCATGTTCTACTTTTGTTGTTGACAGGATCTATCCAATTGTGGAGAGTTTGAAGACTTTTGAAGAAGTAAAGACTTCGGAAGAAAAGAAATCCGTGACCAAAGACGAAGATGAAGTGGAAATTTCTGGTAAGAAACCAAGTGTGGTCTACAATAGATGTCCGCCTCCGGTCGAAAATGGATATTCACCACGAAATCCAAATACTGAAAGAGTCAAAAAGGCAATTAACCTACAATGGGAGTCTGGGCCATCAGATAATTTGCCAGAAAGTATTGATGTCACGTACACGTCATCCGACACTGATCATGAGTCAACGTTGATAAAAAGTGTGGTCGATCAGGTGTTAGATAAAGATGACTGTGAGGAGTCAAAAATGGAGTCCAAACCCGAGTTAAAGTCTGAGTCCTATGCGTCAAAGCCAACAATTAAAAAGGACAAACGGGTTTATGATACGAAATTTTTGCTATCAAAATCTAATTTGAATGACGAACCGGTCAAAGTAGCGTATACTTTGAAAGATTCTGACAAATTATATTCTGATGAAACTTTTCCAATAAGAAGTGTTAAACTGGAAATGATTAACAAGGTTTTCAAAATCACAAAAATTAATATTTCTGAAATAAAAGATTTAAGTCTTTCTGGAAAACCTAAACAGTACACTTCAAGAGATCAACAAAGATTAAACAAGAAAATAGGTTACAATTGTGGTTATAATTTCCAAAAGAAATCAAACCATAATCGTAATTTCAAAAATAAAGGATTAGGATTTAATCAATCGAAAAAATATAAAAATGAAAAAGTGTATAAACCAAAAACTGTATTTGTTTCAGGGAAAACGACAGAGGCTGAGAAAGAATAAGCATTCAGAAAGCAGACAAATCAAGAATTCCTTGCCAAGAAGCAAGAAGAGTTGAAAAAGAATGTTGTTCAGAAGAAGATAGAAACAAGAACCTGTTTTCAGTGCAAAACTGCTGCTCATATTGCTAGGAATTGTCCGAAACATTCAAACCAAAATTGGAAATCTCTGGTAAACTGAAAGAGAAAGTTGTTGAGAAAACTGAACTTTCAACCCGAAAATTTACAGGATTTGAAAATTCAACCTTTGAGGTGGGAGAATGTTCAAAGAATGTTTTAAAAAGAAAAGAAAATGTGAAAAATCAAAAATGGGTTGTTAAGGGTTCAGGAAACAGTTCTGGTGATGAATCTGTCTCCACAAAGACAGAGCAGCAGGTTGTTGTGAAAAATGAAAAATCAGTTTTGACAGTGGATGATGAGAACTTTCCACCACTGAATGCTAAAAATTTGAAATCTAAAATCGGGAAAGTGGAAATTTCAAATCAATTTTATTCTGACAAGAAGAAATTTGATGTTGAAAAGACTTTCAACGGAAATGTGAAACACATTTTTGGCAAAATGATCAATGGTAAGGCCAAAAATGTCAAAGAATTTTATGCTGCCAAAAGAAGAGTTCACAAGTTTGTTGAAAGCAATGATGAAGATAAGATTGTTACACCCAAGGAAGGTCAGGCTTGGGTGGACATATTCTTCAAAGAATAGAAACCTGACTTGCCGGAGCTCCCAAGTTGGTAATCGTGGAGCATGAATCGGCATCTTTCTTGTAAATGTTTGTAGAATTTGTTTTGAGAAGTGTGAATTGCCGGAACTCCCAGGTTGGTAAGTGTGGAGTAGGAATCGACACCTTGAGAATTCAACCGACAAGAGGGTAATTGGTTGAAATACAGGTTTGAAATTTTTAATTGTTAATCCTACAAGTGGTCTAATCATTGATTCTACAAGTGGTTAATCAAGGTCATTAAGTTGAACTTGATTTAACTTTCATTCAAAAGATTGGTAAACAATGTGATGAAATAACCCCATAACCTACAAATGGTTGATAGACGAACTTATTTCCGGAAAAACCATTTTGATTAAAACAAATTTAAGTGTTTTGAAATCTTAATGGGAAAATAGTTTGTTGTGAGGGGGAGTTCTGATTGTTTAAGCTAAGTGGATGGAGATTTGAGGTAATTCCAAATCAATTGTCATGTTCTGTATAGTTTGTTTTTCAATTTCGTTAAATGTTTTTAAATTTTAGGGGGAGTAAGAAATTTTTCAGAAAATCCAAAAACATTAGAAAATCTGAAAAGCCAAAAACATGATAAAATGAAAAATGAGTTTTTGTTGCATCAAAGAGGAAATGATAGTACATCAGTGGATTATCACAACATGCTAAAGAAATGAAAAGTAAAAATGTGATAAACAATCTCACTGTGGATGTGTCAGTAAGTTTTTACACATTTAGTAAATTGTGTCGAGATATAAACTTAAGCAAGTTTGAATGAAGCTTATCTCGTGGGGAATAACTTCTTGGATATATGGGTAACCCCCGAAATCTTGTTTGAAAGGTCCCTTATTCTGAGATACTAGGTCTTTATGCTCAGTGATATCTGGGGTATTATCCCGGGACTTCTGCTGTATGGAAATACTGACCTAGTCCCCGAATAATACTTTCTGCAAATGCTTTGAAATATAAGCCCGCCCTCAGCAAGTTGATGAAACAATAAAATTGATAATCACTGCTGTTGTAACAAAAAGATCCTCTAAAGGGGACACACCGAAAGTCGAAGCCGTCATCTCTCTGCGTATACGGAAGTATCGACCTGAGCTCTCACGGCCCTCGCAATTTAACCACTTTACAGATATCATCTGTAGTATACTCACCTGTAAGACTGAATATTGGGATCTGGATACGGGAGTATATTCAAGTGGTGGGACACTCGAATAAGTTTAAGTAATTAAGACACTAATTGCATATCTCGAAACAGTTGAAATTTGTGTGAAAATTTAAGTGGACAAACATACTGACAATCTAGGTGAATTGTTTAGAACTTAAAATGAAATCAAAGCTTAACGGTGTTAGTGATATGTCTCAAAATCTGATATGATCCTCTTGCACGAACTCACAAAAATATTGTCTGTAAATATTTTGTTTCTGCATTTACTTTCTTTCAGAAAACCCAAAAAGATTTTAGTGTGGTTTAGCATAAATTTTGTAAAATCCAAAAAGATTTTCGACAACTGGTGTTGAAAAGCTGATCTTCGAAATCTCAAAGTGCTAAACATGAAGAACAGGTTTGGAAGAGAAAGTGTATGAAAATGTTATGTTTACAGTGGTGTTTAATGAACAAATCATGGTGTATATTCTCTGACACCGATTCTAAATTTTAAAAAGTTTTAATTTTTGAGAAACTTATGTGTTGGGTAGAGATTGTGCAGGTGTAAATTTGAGCCAGGTGACAATCCTGAACCAGATGATAGCCTGATCACGATCTTGGAATATATTCTGAACTTGAAATTTCCAGACTACGATCCCAGCAAATTGAGAGGGAGAGTCTGAAGATAAAGTTGAGGAAGCTGTTAGAGCTAGTGTTGATTCTAAAATTGCTGATGCTGATAAAGTTTAAACAATCAACATCCGAGGGAGAGGAGTTTGTTGATGATAAGAAAGGATTCTTGCAATGACAAATACTTTGGAAAAGAAAGAAGACTGGTAAAGACTGAAGGTTGACAACCGAAGACTCGACACTGAAGACTCCGTCAACATCCGAGGGGGAGTTTGTTGGTGCAACCGTCTGTCACCTACGTCTTGTACCAAGTCTTGTGTAGAATAGGCTAGAACAGGGCACGAAATCCAAGAGACTTGTATTAGATAGTGATTTCGCTCCTAATGACATGTTGTCATTTGGAGCGAAATCCCAATTATTCTGATTTCGCCCATAAGGTCAAAGAACTGATTTCGCCCGAAGTGTATACATGAGATTTCGCTCCTGGTGACAAGTAGATGTAGGAGCGAAATCATATCACTTATAAATAGGTGTTTCTAGGAGCGAAATTAGTTAATAATTCTAGGTGTTTTCTTCCGGTGAGCCACGAAGTGCTGCCGAAGTGTTGTCAGAGCTTGTAATTCATCAATTGAGCAATAATACAACAGTTAAAAGTGAATATGGCTGAAATTGCACCAAGACATTAGTTTCCGCCTCTTGTTTTGGACAGGAATTCTTCTGATCGACTCAATCAGGGCCGAGAACGATCCTACATTGATCATCAAAAATGGAGGAATGACGAGGAAATGAAAGAAGCAAGTTATGCAGAGGAGTTGAAAATACTTGCAAACTTCAAAGAAACTCGAAACGAGTGGTTCGTGAAAGAGGAGAAGAAAACGAGGAGCGGAAAGGCAACTCCTAAAGTACAAGCTGAGGAGGGTTCATCTTCACAACCAAAGAAGCGTCAAAAGAAGGTTGTTGTAACCATGTTGGTAGATGAATCAGAGAAAGAAGATGAAGCTGAAGCTGAAGGTGATGCTAAAGGAGATCAAGTCCGTTTGTCTCCTGAATCTGCAAAGTTTTTGAAATCTCTTAATGAATATAATGCTGAAACTGAAAAGGCAGTTGGTGAAGAAGGTGACGATGTAGAGAAAAGTTTATCAAGCTCATCTGAAGAAGAAATTGATGAAAGTGAACGTGCGGAAAGAATTAGAGCTGAAGTAGAGAAAGAGAAACAGCTAAAGAGAAAAAGAAGAGAGGATAAAGATGATGAATTGTACAGTCCATCTCCTGAACATGTTCTAGAATCTCAAACACCTCCATCATCTGGTGGTAGGAAGAAGGCTAGTGCAAGAAAACGTGTGGTTTCTCATAAAGCAGCAAGAAGAAAGTTGATAGTCAAGCTGCCTAAACGCACATCTAAATCAAAACCTCCTACACCACCAAAACAACCTACACCACCACTGATGCGTGCTAGTGTGTATATATTTTAGATGTAAATTTAAGCCCTTTTTTACACTTTTGGCCAAGTTTTAAATTTATAAAACACGATATTCACTAACACTAAACACACATATGGGCAAGTGCACCCATCGTGTACGTAGTATAGTGTTGGTAAGATACCGAGGTCGTCCAAGGACACAAGAGCTTTTAGTACCGGTTTATCCTCAACGTCTAATCAAATCAAAAAGTTAGAAAAGATTTTTAAGCTAAGAAAATGAAAACTAACTAAATGCTGAAAAATAAAATAAAAATAAAAACAGATAGACAAGATGAATCACTTGGATCCGACTCGTGTATTAGTATATCCTTTGATTATTTTCGCACTTTTGCACTTATTTAAGAGATTATCTTAGTTATTATAGTAGGCCCCCCTTTTGAAGGCGATGTTACCCTCAACCCAGTAGTTTGAGTCAGCAACGATATAATCCTAAACGGTCGGATTATTGAAAGATAATGAATTAAGTTATTAATGCAAATTATGGTAGGCGCCCCTCTTTTGAAGGTGACGTTACCCTCGACTAAGTAGTCTGAGTCAGCAGGGATACAGTCCTAAATAGCCGGGTTATAGTATTAATAGTAGTTAACTTATGAGGGGGTCAAAGAGTTTGGATCCCCGACATCCAATACCTATGGGCATTGAAGGAGATCCTACTAAATTTGACCCAGGTCCCTTGCAGGACCTCTAAACGCTGAACAAGGGCAAGACCCTTACCAAACCGTTCCCTTAACCCCCGACCAGGTAGCCAACATACCTCCATATAGACCGTGGAGATATGAATGGTGAAAATCTTTTATTTTATATAGATAGTAAAATAATGCCAAGACACCACGGACAAACGATAAGGAAATATCACCTTCAACGTAAGCAACTAGTTATTAAAGTCATTAATACAAAACCAAATAAAAAGTGCAAAAGATTGAAAATAAAAAGTATTATACTAAACACTTGTCTTCACCAAGTGATGTAAGAGACTTAGGCAAACATGGCCTTGATTGTCAAGAACTCTTACGATCAATCTTGGATCCCGAGACGACTCACACACTCTATGATGGACAATGGATGATGGTGGTGGATGATGGTGTTATGGTGGTGGGGGGTGGTGGATGAAGTGTGAGAGAGGTGGTGTGCCAAGGGATGAGTTGCAATGAAACCAAGCACTCCTATTTATAGGCTGAACAGAAGGCTGGGCACGGCCCCGTGTCCGCTAGACACGGCCCCGTGCCTGTCTGACACTCTCTTTCTTCATTAATTGTAATTCGCAATTACAATTAATGCGCCTGCTGTACTTTCGCCACGCCCCCGTGTCCACTGGGCACGACCCCGTGGTGGGCAATAGAAGCTTCTATAGGTTTGTCTTTTTTGCTGCTTCTTGGGCACGGCCCCGTGCTGGCTGAGCACGGGGCGTGTTCAGTCTTCTGTCTTCTCTATTTCGCTTGGGAGGATGCTGTTGAGGGGTCGGGCAATCCACTTATGTTCCTTTTCTCGTATTTATGTCAGATTTAGCTGTCTTTTTGCTTCTTTTGTGAATTTGAGCTCATTTACTCCTGAAAATACAAAAGGAAGACAAAAACACTCTTTTTCCAACATTAGTACTTAAAAAGGGTTAGTTTTATGCCTCATTTGATGTAATTTATATGTTTCATTTTACACACATCAACCACCATCACCTCCTCCACAAACTGAACAACAATCATCACCACCACTTCAATTATCACCACCACATCTTTCACCACCACATCAATCACCACCACATCTATCACCACCACATCAAACACCAATCCAAGAACAACCTGTTATCACCTCGCAACATATCTTTCAAACACCACCATCTACACAACCACAAGTACAAACCTCTCCTGGTTCTTCAGGCTTTAAAGATTTTCCTCAAATTCCAGTGAATATTCCACTTGATGATATTGGAGATTTCAGCTTTGTAAATGATGAGCAGGTGAAGAAATTGGAAAAGAAGATAGAAGAAGTATTGGTTGAGAACAAAAAGTTGGTGGATCGGGAAAAGAAACTTGAAAAGCGTGTAAAGACAGTTGAAGCTGAAAACTCTTCATTGTTGCAAAGAGTCGAATCAGATCAAGCTGAGATTGATATTCTGAAAGTTAGAATTACAGAGTTGGAAGAAGAAAAGGCTCGCAGAGATGAGCAGAACAAGTATTTCAAGTTAAAGAATAAAGAGTTAGAGGCTCCCAATGCGAAGAAAGAACACGAGATGTATATGATAAACAAAGTGTTAGAAAATTTGCTTGGAAAATCTGTTGAGCAAAAGTTTGAAGAAATTGAAGTTGAAGAAGTTAGAGCTCGTCGTCAAGCTGCGATTGATGCTGAGATGAAAAATAAGGGTAAAGGTGTTGAAGGTACTTCTGAAGTTACTGAGAGGGCAATTGTTCCATCTTCTGTTTCTGAGTCACCTGTTAAAAATCCTCGTCCTATATCTGCGGTGTCTGGTATATTTGAGGAAGACGTGTTACTTGATGATGCACATGATGATGAGGAAGATGTTGAGGAGGATGAGGAAGATGTTGAGGAGGATGATGAAGATGAGGAAGATGATGAAGTTGAAAAAGATGATGCAGATGATGTATTTTCTGCTAGTAGTCATAGTGATGATGATAATGATGACGATGGTCAAGGTGGTACAGGCATTAAAGTTACAGAAGTGTCTAATGAAGAAAATATTGATGATTCTCTTCGTGACGATGCTAATGAAGAGCCAGATGCTGAAGGTGAGGGGGAGAACGTTGATTATAAGAATGTTGATGACAGTGAAAGATTGATTTTGCGTCTTAAACCTGATATTAAGGAAGGTGAAATCAGGCATACTTACACAATGGATGATATCATTAAGATGACGCACATTGATGAAAGTACTTTCAAGTTTGATTTCGAAGAAGAGTTGAATGCGTTTGATATCAATCAGCAGCCCGATTATCAGTACAAGTATGTTGAGGAAGCTGACAATTATGATAGAGCTGAGGTTGAAGACTGCAGTGATGAAGAAAGTGTGAATGTAGATACTTCAAACTTTCCAACGCTAGTTGAATTTTTCAGTCAAGTGAACATTGATGAATTGAGAAGGAAAGTTGAAGAGTGTTTGAAAAACAAGAATTTTGATGGAACGACAAAAGATGAAAGTCATGAAGAAAGGAAGAAATGGTTTAGAAAGAGTACTGAAATAAAATTCAAACGTCCACTGAAGTTTTATAAGAGAGACCGAGAAATTTCTCTTGGTGACATTATTAGCTGGGGATTCTTGCCACAAGTGAACGTGTATGCAATCAGAAGAGAATATGGGGTGCAGCATTTTGAGTATATTCAGGATATCATGTCTCTACCCTGGTGGGATGTTGAAGAATTGTCAAAAGTTAGAACTTTGAACTATCCTATCAGAAAACATGATGTGCCTATTTGGGGTTTGATGAAGTATGAAGCTTTCAGATAATTCAAACACTGGAAACCTCACTATCCAAAGAAAATGAAGAGAGTAGATCCTAATACAGGTGTTGAAGAGACAATCTTGAAGATAAAAAAGCCAAAAGTGATAAAGAACATTCCTGTGCCGAAAATGGAGCAGGATTTCCATACAGGTTTCTTATATTGGGTGTACAGCCGTTTGACAACTGAGGCTGTGATCACTTACAGAGTTGAAAATGAAGTCAGATACATCTCTGTGTATGATCCTTTATGGTTGGTAAACTGCTCAGCAAAAGATATAGAATATTTGTTTGTTAACAAGATTGGATTCAAAGCTGAAGACAAAGAGCAGGCAATGCAGTTTCAGAAGGTTGTATCTATCTGCTTCCAGAAAGGGATCAATGCTGAGAGTAAATGGTCGTCTAAGTGGCGAAAGATTGAGAAAGAGGAAGCGCTGAAGGCTGAGAAAGAAAGAAAAGCTCGTGAAGAAAAAGATAATATGTTAAGGCATACTGTTGTGCAAAGAATGGCTGCTGAAGAAAAGCGAAAGGTTGAAGAGAATGAAAAGCTTAGGAAGATGCTACTGAGAAAGCCTATGCCAAGAGAAGAGAAGTTCAAGTCATTGTAAAGCAAGTGCTGAAGACCTGACTGAAGACTCCGGCAATATCCAAGGGGGAGTTTGTTGGTGCATAATGTCTATAGCCTACGTCTACTGTCTAGGTCATGTCGGTAGCTTGTAGTAGGGTTAAATATGTCAAAAATGTAATTTTATGTATGTGTGTAAGTCATTTCGCACAAAATGGCATTTGGCTATTTTGTACGAAATGGCATGTTGCCATTTCGTGCGAAATCAGTCGCCTATAAATAGGCAGTGTTGGTTTTTCATTTGGTACGAAATAGGTGAACGTGTAACGAAGTGCTGCCGAATTTTCAACGTGTAATCAAGTTGAATATCAATGAAAAACGTGTCTTAAGTATAATTCTCTGTTTCTACACCTTTCTATCACTGATTCTCAGTTGTTTGACTGTTTCCGCCTTTCAAACAGCTTAGTTTTGACTCTGAACGACTCATATAGGTCGCAAAACGATCCTATAGTACTAACCCGTTAAAGACCCGAAATGTCTCGACTCTACCTGACCCGTTAACGACATGAAACATTTCACCTGACTCGGCCCGTTACTGACCCGAAACGTCTTGACCCTACATGTTAACAAACAGAAGCTACTCGAACCACCCGACCTGATAACAACCCGAAATATCTCGACCCGAACTGACCCGTTAACGACCTGAAATGTCTCGACCTGACCCGACCTGTTAAGGACCTTAAACGTTTTGACCCGACCCAATAACGTCTTGACCCTACCCGGCGCCACGCCGACCAGTAGGGTCTCGACCCAACCCAGCTGTCACTGGCCTAAACTGGCCCACCCGATCAGCGGGACGAGATCAGTAGATTCCAATTCATTTGAAATATGGCGTTCGAAGTGTGTTGAAACGTAAGAGATAGCTATAGCCATTGCAGCAACGAGGACGAGATTTGGTCATGAATAAGAGTATCAGGCATTTCGAAGCGCGTTAGGGTACGATGCGAGAAATAGATTGTGAGTGATCAAGGTTTGTATTCAATATAGCTGGGAAACACCGAATTTCTCATGACACGTTTTTTTTTTACGAAAGTTTGGTAATATGGTAGGAACACTTATATATAGGAAGTACCCGCGGCGTATCCACCATGTTCGTATCATGTTACGTCCGTTTCGTTATTCGGTGTCATGTTACGTTCCGTGTCATGGTACACAGTAGAACCTACTATGGTTTTCATGCGCCTACCAATATAATCCCGTGTGCATCCATGATTGTTTTGGTTTGTGCTTGGTCCGCATAGTTTGTACTAGTAGTGTACGGGTCAGGGTATATTAACGTATTACGAGTGATAACGATAGCGTATAGGATTTTAAGTATGAGAGTATAGAGTTTAAGTATGGGTATGATTAAAGTCTTTGAATAGTCCACACGAGATATTTAGTTAACTATATTAACGCATTACTGGCATGTGATCTCACTGGTCAAACCATCGTGTCCGCAAGTATGTATGAATGTCTTAAGATGACCGCAAGTCCATGCGGTGGGCGTTACTCCTATAGCTCTACACAAGCGCTATATATGTTAAGGTGAGGCTTCAAGCGAAGTTAATGACAAAATGTCAACCCAACGTTGAACGCAAGCGTCATCTAATCATAGCACAAGTCATCATTTCGTTGCTATGAAAAGATCCGTAAAAGTTTAACTTAACATGACCCCAAGTCCATGAAGTGGTGCGCTACTCCTATAGTGCTTCACAAGCACTATATACGTTAAGGTGTGGCTTCTTACGAAGCAAATGACCAGTTCATCACACAAAGAATGTCCAGTAATCCAGAATCAAGTATAACGTATCAGTATGCGTGTATTAATTTATTGTGTAAAAACGATGATTAGGTAACAAGTATTAAATCGCATTAATATAAAAGAGAGGCTTGATAAGTATTAGAGTGCTTTGGGTTTAGAAACTTCGACTATTCCAAAGTGAATCGCAAGTCCTTCCGAATTACGGAGACATGCTTTGGCCTACTAGGTATAATATTCTCGTCGCCATGCGATTAACGGTATTTTACCCTTCCATTTAGTACATGTCCCTAATTTGATTGAAAATACGAAACTTTGGCGAGATTGAAAATCGTAGAGCGGGACCAGTCACCAAGGTGTGGATATCAATCCTAGCTTGACACTTTCGTCCCCAAAATGTGGTTTATTGAATGAAACAAGATAAAATCTCGACTCGTCAATAAGGAACTACTAGAGTATGAAATGGAAATTCCCATCAAGATACGAATATCACTCCTGACTTGATGGTGAAATTTTGTGCAAAGTAACATGTAAGGTGGATTGAAATTCGTCACCAAAGGCGGGAATCACCCCTATTTTGATGAGTTATTTCAATTGTGGAATATGAGTGTCTTCAAGCTATTTATTGCGAAAAATGTCTTAGAAAAGGCACATTGTATATTTAGACAAAACGAAGAGGTAGAAGCAAATAGGGAGAATGTCATATTAAGCAAGAATCAGGAATGGTCAAGTTTTGGTACTTAGACTATAGACTAGGTCGAACATGGCAATTCTACCTAATTCCCTATAGTTATGGATCTGATACCAATCTGTCACACCCCAACCGATGGCGGAAACATCGGGATGAGACGAAATAGATTGCAAGAGACTTCATAACGCTATTTGTGACAACTATTTAATAGTTACTTTTTACTTTGCTTGAACTAGAAACACCACAAGTTTGAAATAAATAAAATACAACAAGTATTCAAGCAATTAGGTTTCATTTCATTGATTACTGGTCTCATACAAAGATTGGAAACAAATTACAACATGTTTGAAAATGAAATACAGAACAACAAGTATTAGAGTTTAATTGCGTTTCTAGGCAACCCTTCTAGATTCCTTGCATCATCCAATCTTGCAATACATGTTAAAGCATAGTTCAATACAAATAGTATTGGCGAGCATACAAGTTTGAGTGTAAATATAAAAATGTTTTAAACAGATTTTTCATGGCAATGACTAAGTACAAGCATATGACTTTAACACGTATGATTGCAAGTATAACACGTATGATTGCAAGTAGTATGAGCAAATATAGAGATTATTTGTATAAACAAAATTCTAGCATGTTTGTGTACTTGATTCAAAGTACATGTATTGCATCCCAAAGGTAATAAAGCGTAAAAAGGGATCAAGTATGCTCACAGTTTGCGAAGATTCGATCAACTAAAAACGCAACCGCACGATTTGAATATCGACGCGTTAGAAACCCTAAATCGCCATGTGAGACTGATGAGGAATAGCTGCTTGGCGGCTTGAAAACAACCGAACAAAACAGAGTGTGTGAAGGTGTGATGGAACTCGTTCAAACGGTTAAGTGGTCGATCGACGAAACATAGAAATCATGCGAGAATTGCACCCAAAACGTGTCAATTGAGCGGCGAAGGTAGATGGTCGGAGCGTCACTTTCCGGTGAAGCTTGGTTCTTCCATAACTATTCAACTGATAGCAAAGGGATGTGTGGGTTTTGAGAAGAAAAGGGTCTAATCAGGGATTTTGAGAGGAAAAGCATAAAAGAGCAGCTGGTGAAAAATGAGGTTATTAGGGTTAGTGTAGTTACTTATACTTAGGTTTTCACTAGTGGGCTTGGGTTTGGGCCCAAGGCCCACAAGCCCACTTTGCGTTTTTATAAATGTCCCGTTAGTTCCTACGAAATCCATTTATGAACCCGAACTTCTTGGAGCGTCGTGAATTAAATTTATAGGATCAAATTATAAAAAAATAGAATCGTTAGTCGCGTTTGGCGCGTTCGTTCGTCGATAACGGTAAAAATTGCTTAAAGTTGTGTCATTTGTCGTTTTCGCATAAAACGTTTCCTTGTCGTTTTTAATCCGTTGTCGTCTGCGATTCTAAAAAGTAAAGGAACGATCTCGTATTTTCTAAGAACGTGGAATTACGAAAATACGAGGCGTTACACATAGAGTGTCGGGATTTCCAAGATTCTTTATTAAGTTTTATTTTTATTTATTTACAATCCTATTCGTCATGATTTATTTAAAACGTTACATAAGAGAAATTATTTAATAAGGCATAACATGCCTTTTCAAAATTCCATTTATATACAAGTTCACATACCTAACGGGATATCACTCAACACTCGGCCGAAGATGTATTTTTGTGAAACACTCGAGAGCGACATGGAACTTACTTCTACCATATGCTTGCCAAGCAATCAATCCTCCTCCTTTTTAAATATACACCTTTGTAAATATCAAGAGGACTTTGAGGGAAGGGTTAAGCTTGGGTTAAAGGTAGGTGGTTTGGTTAGTGGTTAGTAGAAAAGGGTGAAAGGCGTAAAAAACGTCGGTTTTCGTAAGACTTTTTATTTTTGTAACTTTTTATTTTGATGAAGCAATTTTTCAAACAAAGTTCTTTTTGATAAACTTGTTTGTTTATTTCTTTTGGCTTCATCATCTTTTTTTTTTATCAAGAAGTCATAAGAAAAACCGAGCTTTGTTACTAAAATAAAGGGTTTAAAATGAAAAAGGGTTTTGGTGGGTAAAAGGGTGTTTGTTTTGGGTTAAGAAATGAAAAGGTTTAGGTTCAAAGGGGAACTAGGGGGATTTTGGGTAGGTGGTAAAAAAAAAAAAGAAAAATAATGGTGTAGAAATAAAAAGGGTTAGTCCTAATGCCTCTATCATTTACTTACTTGGGTTTAAGTTGGTAAGGACCGGGAATGTATCATCGTGGCAAGTTCTAGAGTCGTAAGAACCAAGCGGCTATTCACACAAGAAACGAAAAATGAGCATTTAGTTTAAAGATGTATATTTGTATGCTCAATAAAGGCTCAAAACTCACTTTTTGTGGGAATGGGTTTTTATGTGATCAAGTATATATAATCAAATTTTAACTAGGTTTGTCATGCCGTTTCATAATTTTCTTATGTTGGTTCTTTTTACCACTACGCTATCGGTTGTAAATTTGTAAAAATATAACCTTTTTAGAACTTGAAATTCCCAAATTAAACCTAAACAAGTAAAAAAATGAAAATTTTTTTTGAAAAAATTTGGGGTGATTAGCGGTTCCAATAGAGTTTTGTGTAAGGCTTGTAATTAGGACTTGCAAAATTCAAGGTTTTAGCATCCATCCCACACTTAAATTACACATTATCCTCAATGTGTCCCAAAAATAAGTTTTTAGGTTGATTGAATGTGTAAAAGCGTGTTTAAAAACAAATTTTTATGTTACTGGGCATCTGGACATGACCCGTGTTGGGTGAACACGGCCCCGTGGTCAGAGTGCCAGTAACGAGAACTTACAGAAGGTGGACACGGGGGCGTGTCGGCTGAGCACGACCCCGTGTCTGGCAAAAGTCTGCATATTTTAGACAAACAGCAGGTCTGGGGAAACGGGCATGGGGGCATGTCGGCTGGACACGACCCCGTGTAGACAATCTGCAAAGGTGTAAAACAGGTTTCTGGCTTCGGGTTTCCTGTCTCGGCTTTAGAAGCACTAATTTTTAGTACTCTAAGCCTCGTATGTACCTGTTTAACTAATAAATACCACACCAAACCATAGCAAACATTCTAAATTACCATTGTTCAACCATCCATGTCACAAGTTAAAAATAAAAAAAAAATGCAGGAAATTAAAAAGAGTTAAAGAAAGTAAATTGTTCAACAAACGGCATGCAGGCCGGAAATTGTTTGTGAGAAAAAAGGGGTTAACCTGATAGACCTTTGTTGAAACGGTCCAACTGGTTCACTGTTCCTAGAAGATCCATGCACACTTGTCGGGGGTATTCCTCCGGCCTGGTTCGAAGCACATCGTATCTTGCTTTAGCATCCAACTCATTTGCATTGAACCGTGTGAATTTCTTAGCCATCTGAAAGGAAACACCAAACAATTAGCACGAAATAGTGAAATTTTCGGAGAAAACTCAAAACAGTCGGCTGAACATGGCCCCGTGTTCAGCGGACACGCCCCGAGTTGGCCTGAAATTAGCTGGACACGCCCCCGTGCTCAGCGAGCACGACCCCGTGTCCAGACGTCTGTTTCCCAAAAATCCCATTTTTCGACCAGGTCCCGGAAACTTGAAAAATTTTTGTCCAATAGGGGCGGTTTTCCCCGAAAATTAAACCCCAAGTGCCGTTTTTCCTAAAACAAACCGTTTACCCCTTCAATTTTATCTTTTTTGGTTCAAAAACAAGGGTTTGGGGTTTTTGTGAGAAATCGGACAAATCTACAAACAATACAAGTTGATTTACTTCCTATAACATGTATCTATACTAATGCTAACAGATCTAAGCAAAAATTTGAGGTTCGATCTGGATGAAGTTCAAGAACCCTAGATTTTTCCCCAAATTTTTGATGTTAAACTACATGGAAGTGCTTAATTTAACTACTAATGATGATAGGATCTTACCTTGATGTTGTTAGAAGTAGAGGAGACATCGAAATCTTGCAGAAAAAACGCCAAAACCAGAGAGTTTCCGGGGAAACGGGGCGTGGGAATGAAGAAACTGTTATGAAAAAGGGGTTTTATCCGGACAGTTGCGCAGACACGGCCCCGTGCTCGAGCAATTTTGAAAATATATTTTTTTGTGCTCGTGTGAGTGCCCTGTTTCCCAAAAACATGGTTAGAAGACTTACCGATTTAGATGTCAACCCGTTTATTCGTAACTTACCAGGTATGATGTTGATGCTTTCATTCTTCAACCGTTTGAAGCGAGATTTCTTCTTCCTCATCCTCAATGAATCCTTGATAGAGCTTCAGCCGTTGGCCAATGACTTTGAATGGAATTCCATTCCGAGATCTAATTTCGACTGCACCGTGCGGAAAAATATGGGTGATGGAAAAAGGTCCTGACCACCTAGACTTTAATTTACCAGGAAACAATCGAAGTCGTGAATTAAACAATAGAACTTGATCTCCTACTCGAAATTCATTAGGTTTAATGTGTTTATCATGCAAGTTTTTCATTCTTTCCTTATAAATTTCGGAGTTAGAGTATGCATAATTACTTAGTTCGTCTAATTCATTTAATTGACAAAATCGGTTTTTACCGGCAAATTCTAAATCTAAGTTTACATTTTTAATTGCCCCGTAGGCTTTGTGTGCAATTTCTACTGGCAAATGACAACTTTTTCCATAGACGAGCTTATATGGGGTTGTACCTATTGTGGTTTTATAAGCAGTTCGAAAAGCCCATAAAGCGTCATCTAGTTTGTTGGCCCATTCCTTTTTATTTAACCCTAAGGTTTTTTTGAGTGTTCGTTTTAAACCTCTATTAGTCACTTCGGCTTTTCCGTTTGTTTGAGGGTGATATGCCGTTGAGACCCGATGATAGACCCCATATCTTGTTAAAAAAATTTCAAGTTGATGGTTACAAAAATGGGTACCTCTATCACTTATTAACGCTTTTGGTGTTCCAAAACGAGAGAATAATTTTTTCAGAAATCTTACCACGACTCTTCCATCATTTGTTGGAAGTGCCTCGGCCTCGGCCTCGGCCCATTTAGACAAGTAATCTACTATCACAAGTATATATTTTTTTCCTTTTGACGGTGGGAAGCGTCCCATAAAGTCGAGTCCCCACACATCAAAAATTTCACAAACAAGAATGTCGTTTTGTGGCATTTCGTTCCTGGAAGAAATATTACCTGTTCTTTGGCAAGCATCACATGTCTTGACAAGACTTTGGGCGTCTTTGTAAATTGTTGGCCAATAAAATCCGGAATCAAATGCCTTTCGTGCGGTACTAGCGGCACCATGATGTCCTCCGTATGGACCTTCATGACAATGGCGGAGAATGCTTCTTGCTTCACTACCATGTATGCATCGGCGGATGAGTTGATCGGCACACATTTTGAAAAGGTAAGGATCTTCCAAAAAATAATGCTTCACATTGGCAAAGAATTTTTTTCTTTGATGATGTGGCCATTCTTTTGCGACTATACCGCTAGCTAGGTAGTTTGCATAGTCGGCGTACCATGGCTCTTCTCGGTATTCCACCATTTCCAGGGACTCTGTTGGAAATTTTTCGTTGATATGCTCGTCCCTGGTTGCCTCCAAAGCTGGGTCTTCTAAGCGCGAAAGATGATCTGCTGCGGTGTTTTCTGCTCCTCTTTTGTCTTTGATTTCAATATCAAATTCTTGGAGGAGTAGAATCCACCGAATCAAACGTGGTTTAGCATCCTGTTTCTTGAAGAGATATCGAATGGCTGCATGATCTGTATAGACTATTGTTTTAGAAAGAACAAGATAAGAATGAAATTTATCAAAAGCAAATACCACGGCTAGTAACTCTTTTTCTGTTGTTGTATAATTTTCTTGTGCATCGTTAAGTGTTTTACTGGCATAATAAATTGGGTAAAAATGCTTTTCTTTTCTTTGTCCCAAGACGGCTCCAACTGCAAAGTCAATTGCATCACACATGATTTCGAAAGGTAATTTCCAATCAGGCGCTATCATGAGAGGTGCATTAACTAGCATTTCCTTTAGTGTTAGAAATGCTTGGTTGCAATCCTTGTCAAAGATAAAAGGGGCATCTTTTTCAAGTAATTTTGTTAGAGGCCTTGAGATTTTAGAAATGTCTTTGATAAATCTGTGACAACTGTCAAATTTGCATGCATCCATACAATTATTAAATGATGATTAGTGCTTAATGACTGTGCCGACTTACAATTTATGACTTGAATTGCTTTTTGCTTACTGCATCATACTTACATGTGCATCACATTTCATATTGTCGCATCATTCTTACATGCAAACTTTAGTGACATAAATTATGCACAAAGCACAGTTAGCACAGTTAGCGGATAACTCAGAAAAAGGCTGACGATGTTCATAAGTTACACACTTAATATTGTGAAACCGAACACAAGAACGTAACTTACAAGGTATTTCGGAAAATAACGTTATAAATATATTTTTGGTAGATATTATTTTGGATACAAAAGAAATGAAAATAGGATTATTATTATTATTATTATTACAAAGTATATCATATTTTCGACAAGGAGGAAATATATTATTTTTGAGAAGTAAATATATATTTTCCTAGAATTTTTAGAAGATGTATTACTTTGGGAAAAATATACGTTTTCATGGATAAACTTGAAATACATTATGTTGGATAAAAATAAGTTTATATATATTTTCTAAGTGAGACTTGAAAATATATTGTTTTGGAAATATATTGGATATTTATTAAGAAAATACGTACACACCGGAATACGACACCAATACGTGGCAAAATATACAAATACAAATACGAATATACCCATCCTTGGGAAGGAAATACGAATACAAATACTTGAGAAGTATAGTTACAAAATATTGTTTAACAATTATTCCAAAAATTAAATATAATTTAAAGTTAAAATATTTATCATTTTAACAAATAATTATAACTTGGAATATTATCAGAAATGTAACTCAAAAGCACTAATCAATACTAAGACAAGGCACGACCCGCTCGTCTAACGGACCGTAGTACGCATGTAGGTAGTCGTGCGTTCTAGAGGAAGCTTTGAGTTACATCGGATACAAGGAACGCAAAACTGTGAGTTCATGTCCCCCTTTTCTCTTAACTGTTTTCAGTTTTATAACTTCGGGGGTGAAATACATGTTACAAACTGTTTACGAGCATTTTATGTGGTATGATTAGCTAAGGAAGGGTACTGCTTGATCATGTGAGTGGTGGGTATGACACTTAAGGCCATTAATCCTCGTTGTAGGACCGAGGGACATGAGTGATAGGTCTATTCGGGTGTAGCGAGCCCCATCCATGCGCACGCCGAATGAGCCATGTGGTGACTATGTCTTACTGACGAAATCTGCTAGGTTTGAGTTTTCCTGCATCACTTCACACATATCAATGGCCTTGCAAAGCATTGGCGATTTGTTTCCTTGTTGCTTTCATACCTGGACTTATAAACTTACAGACATACTTACAATGATTTCAAAGGTTTACTCATACACACAAACAAACACATGAACTCGCTCAACTTTTGTTGATGTTTTCAAACTATATGTATTTCAGGGAATTAGTAAGTGGATCTGGCGGGCGTTGGAAGTTTTTATGCTGCGTTAGGAATAAAGATGTCATCCATGGTATTTGAGTTTGGTCAGTGTGTCTTATTCCTGGACGAGACACGGCTTCCAAACCTTGGTGTTTTTCAAAATCTTTTGATGAGTCCTTAATGGACTTATAAACAATATGTATGATTGTAAAACTAGAATTTGAAGTCTACGTTTCAAAACAATGTTGTTATGTTTCAAACTTATTTAATGGATGACGAATTTATGGTTTTATCATGTAGTTGTTGTTATGATTGAATGCAATGGTATTAAGAAAGTCACACCATAACCACGCTTCCGCAAAAGTCAGGGTGTGACAGCTTGGTATCAGAGCTTCGATCGTAGCGAACTAGGATTCTTTCTCGAGTCTAGATACGATCATTAGGGCTCTCACGAAAATGTTTTACAACATGTTTTCATTGCATACACAAAACGCCCAGATCCAGGAGACAAACATTTTTCCAAACAAAAGACACGAAACACATTTCAAAGTTTATGCTTATGATTCAGTCTAAGAGACTCGGAAGTTTAGTCTGAGAGACTAGGGAGTTTAGTCTGGGAGACTGGTTGGGTAAGTCTGGGAGACTAGGTGGTTTAGTCTGGGAGACTAGGAAGGATAGAAAGTTTCATGAAGAATAATGTGAACACATGATTACATGATATATTACCTTTGTTTGCATATATTAAGTGCTAGTGATTACTATGAATATACATGCTGTGATTAATATGTACCAGCACACATGTCGCTCTCTTTAGAAAGGGAGTTGTCAGACGTTGACGACCCTATGGCCATCACCACAGATAATGAGGTTGCACCCGCGTCGGAGATATATATGTCAGACAGACACTGAGAGTGATCCTGACATGCTGTCCAAGGATGAGGACGACTTCCAGCCGTCGCGCTACCAGACTTTGGTGATGATTTACCCTTGCTGATGGCTTCTCTGAAAAAGATCCTCCTGTCACTCTTGTTTCAGTCCGTGACCACTTCATCACTGGTCATCCTGATGGTGAGCACACCATGGCTCTGATCCTCGACAATGCGCCTCCTGTGGGCATTCCTTCCGAACGTTGGCTACTCGACGAATAGTTGATGATGACATTGACATGTTTATTGATGGTCCTCCTGATGACACCCATGATGATGGAAAGTTAGATGAGAACGTTATTACAAATTTCACTTCTAAGACCCCTGTTATAAAGCTATCCTCTGATTCTAGTATACACTCGATTTCAGACTCCTTTGAGTCTGCGACAATTTCAGCTTGACAGACGGTCATCGCTTTTTGCTACCGACTCGGACGACGACGCCGCTAAGACTGCTGCACTAACACCTGCTCGAGATCACATACCCTCACACGACCCAGAACATGCTCCTGAGACAGCTCTAGTTCCTTTTGGGTCAGCTTGATGTTGCACCTGCTGATCCTACGCCCTTGCTTGATCATGACCCAGTTTCTTTTGATCTACTAGACATTGCACCCCTTATATCTGACCCAGTACCTACACCTGACGATCTCCTTATTGGTTGAGACGTTTGTTCCTGCCCCTGCACCCGCTGATGTTGCTCCTATGGAGACCGACGTCCATTGCACCGACATGCCTATCACTTTCTTTCAGGACATACCCGCACCCCGGAAAGGTACTCCAGGTCAGCACCCGCGTGACGATCCTTTTTACTACAGCAGCATTTTCTACGACCTCACAGGCTACACCGTTTGCACCTTTCAATACTTCACCGATGGACGAGCCATTCCGATGGTCCCTACCATACACTATGCTGATTTCAGACCCCTGCAACCCCTCACATTATGGAGACTATACACAGAATGAGTTGCTCCTGTCACATCAGCTACAGTTTGAGGTTATGAGTCGCAGATTTTTGGACCTTGAGCTGACACCACGTCCTCCACCCTGTCTATTGCCAGTATACTTTGATCCTCCACATTTATCAAAGATTCCTTTTGCACTCTCACCTGCTGCTCTTATACCTTTCCCAAGTTTACAATGCTCGTTTCTTTACTGTCGAGCGGCAGATCAGTTAATTACTTCGACACATATACAAGCTCGAGGAGGAGTTCACGTATGTTAGCAGTTTATCTTTCTTTCCTCCTCCACCTCAGTCACCAGTATAATTGGTTTCTGGATTATGCGGATTGCATTACATATGGGTAAAGACACTAATGATAAGCCGAGATCGTGGAGACTTTTGAAGACCACTTCTGACTACGTAATTTTGATACACTGACATACTTAATGGACAAGGGTAGGGTGACCCTGTGTCCCTTTCGATGTAATACAGTTTGTAAGACAATGTAATTGTGGCCGGAGAATAATGAAAGCCCAATCATCATTAAGCATGCGACAATACTTGTGGCAAATAACCAACGAAAGCTCAGTCACTATGTCTTCGTTAAGCACATTGTTGATCTGCATATGTGTGCTATAATTATAATGCTACGTGCCTGCTTGCTATGTCTCATTAACACTAAATCCCAAATTACTTGGTTATGCTATGATTATGTTATTGCTTGATTGGTTGCTATAAAAATCTAATATGTGTATGTACATATGACCTCTAAACAACTATATGCAACCCCTGAACAAATAAAACCTGACCTAACTGATCTTCTTCTTAGAAGATGTTGATACAAGGGAACATCGATACCAACAACCCTCTGCCGACGACAGCGGCAGAACTACAAGAGCGGATCTCACAGGCCATTGCGCAGTACGAGGCCCTTCGCTCCAAATGCGGTGGAGGTTCCCTAGGAAATAACCCCACCCAATGGCTGCACCTACAAGCATTTCTTGAGCTACAAACCTCGAGACTTCGAGGGCACAGGGGGTGCCATAGCTTTTATGCTTTAGGTTGAGAAGACGGATTATGTTTTGCGATTTAGTAAATGCGCCCCCGAACATTAGGTCACGTACATAGCTGGACTGTTTCTAGATGGGGCTCTGTCATGGTGGAACCTTCAGGTTCAGACGATGGGTGAGACCGCTGCGTATGCTTTGACGTGGGAGAACTGAAAGAACGGATGCGTAAAAGATATTGCTCAAGGGCAGAAGTCCAGAAGTTGGAGACTGGACTATGGAACTTGAAAATGGAAGGCCCAAAGATAACTGAGTATGTGCAGAGATTTGACGATTTATCACAAGTTTCTTCGCATTTGGTGGAACCAGAATCTAGGAAGATCGAACGCTTCATCGAGGGATTGGCACCTCAGATTTTATGTCTGGTGACAACTTCTAAGCCTCCAACGATCACCGAGGCTATCGACTTAAGTGTGGCGCTCACTGAAGAAGCGATTAGACTAGGAAAATTTTCCACTACGGAAGAGAAAAGGGAGACTCCTGTAGAGCCACCTGGAGATAACAAGTGGAAGCTCGCAAATTTCAAGAAGGTTACTCGGGCGAATAGTAAGAACAGGGCCAAAAAGGGAAAAGAATACATGGGTATCTTACCTAAGTGCGACAATTGTCGACGTTATCATATCGGGCGATGCAGATATGGAAGATGTGAAAATTGTGGCAAAGTGGGGCATGTCAAGGAGACTTGTAGGCAAGGTACTGAACGTGAAAATGAAGGCCAAGATGGTAGCAATAAATCACGAAGGGAACAACGACAAATATCAAGGCAGGACGAGTGGCAAACAAATACGTGCTCAAGATTGTTTTAACTGTGGAAGCAAAAAGCATTTCAGAAGATACTGGCCTAAAAACAATCAGGCACAAGGGTGAAAGCTCAACACCGGAGCTAGGGAGACATGCCAGGAATCCAAGCATGGACATCGGTACGTCCCATATTAGTCAACGTTATGCATTTGTGCTGCTAGTTACTGTTGCCAATTTTAGCTTCACACCTCTAGAGTTCGAAAGTATACTTGGTTTAGTAGTAAGTAAGTTAGATAACCCATACTCAATAGAACTAGCTAATGGAAAGTTAATGGAAGTCAACGAAGTAATTGGAACGGCAAGATAGAACCCGGAGAGCGTGAGTTTACGCTTGATCTACTGCCAGTTAAGTTGGAAAACTTCGACGAGGTAACCTGGAAGGATTGGTGGTCGAGCGATCGAGCGGAGAGTGATATCCGCATCCCGATGGCGAACAAAGAAACGATCGTGACTCATGAAGCAATGAAAATATGATTTTTATTATTATTACAAAGTATATCATATTTTCGACAAGGTGGAAATATTTTATTTTTTAGAAGTAAAAATATATTTTCCTAGAATTTTTAGAAGATGTATGACTTTGGGAAAAATATACGTTTTCATGGATAAACTTGAAATACATTATGTTGGATAAAAATAAGTTTATATATATTTTCTAAGTGAGACTTGAAAATATATTGTTTTGGAAATATATTGGATATTTATTAAGAAAATACGTACACACCGGAATACGACACCAATACGTGGCAAAATATACAAATACAAATACGAATATACCCATCCTTAGGAAGGAAATACGAATACAAATACTTGAGAAGTATAGTTACAAAATATTGTTTAACAATTATTCCAAAAATTAAATATAATTTAAAGTTAAAATATTTATTATTTTAGCAAGTACTTGTAACTTGGAATAATATCAGAAACATAACTCAAAAGCACTAATCAATACTAAGACAAGGCACGACCCGCTCGTCTAACGGACCGTAGTACGCATGTAGGTAGTCGTGCGTTCTAGAGGAAGCTTTGAGTTACATCGGATACAAGGAACACGAAACTGTGAGTTCATGTCCCCCTTTTCTCTTAACTGTTTTCAGTTTTATAACTTCGGGGGTGAAATACATGTTACAAACTGTTTACGAGCATTTTATGTGGTATGATTAGCTAAGGAAGGGTACTTCTTGATCATGTGAGTGGTGGGTATGACACTTAAGGCCATTAATCCTCGTTGTGGGACCGAGAGACATGAGTGATAGATCTATTCGGGTGTAGCGAGCCCCACCCATGCGCACGCCGAATGAGCCATGTGGTGACTATGTCTTACTGACGAAATCTGCTAGGTTTTAGTTTTCATGCATCACTTCACACATATCAATGGCCTTGCAAACCATTGGTGATCTGTTTCCTTGTTGCTTTCATATCGGGACTTATAAACTTACAGACATACTCACAATGATTTCAAAGGTTTACTCATACACACAAACAAACACATGAACTCGCTCAACTTTTGTTGATGTTTTCAAACTACATGTATTTCAGGGAATTAGTAAGTGGATCTGGAGGGCGTTGGAAGTTTTTATGCTGCGTTAGGAATAAAGATGTCATCCATGGTCTTTGAATTTGGTCAGTGTGTCTTATTCCTGGACGAGACACGGCTTCCA
This sequence comes from Helianthus annuus, assembly GCF_002127325.2. Taxonomy (NCBI): domain Eukaryota; kingdom Viridiplantae; phylum Streptophyta; class Magnoliopsida; order Asterales; family Asteraceae; genus Helianthus; species Helianthus annuus. Next base: position 60,233,512 of record NC_035443.2, read on the forward strand.
AACCTTGGTGTTTTTCAAAATCTTTTAATGAGTCCTTAATGGACTCATAAACAATATGTATGATTGTAAAACTTGAATTTGAAGTCTACGTTTCAAAACAATGTTGTTATGTTTCAAACTTATTTAATGGATGACGAATTTATGGTTTTATCATGTAGTTGTTATTATGATTGAATGCAATGGTATTAAGAAAGTCACACCATAACCACGCTTCCGCAAAAGTCAGGGTGTGACAAAATCGCCTATAAAATCCAGCATACCCTAGGAAACTTCTGATAGCTCTAACGGAGGATGGGGGTGGTAATCGAGAAATAGTGTCTATTTTGGCTCGATCAACCTCCATTCCTTCGTTGAGATTTTGTGACCGAGTACTATTCCCTCTATTACCATGAAATGGCATTTTTCCCAGTTAAGGGCGAGGTTAGTTTCCTCACATCGGGATAGCATTCGTTCAAGGTTATCGAGGCATTGTTCATATGAATCTCCAAAGATAGAAAACTCGTCCATGAAGACTTCCATAGTCTTTTCTATCATGTCATGGAAGATGGCCACCATGCAACGTTGGAAGGTTGCGGGGGCATTACATAAACCAAATGGCATGCGTCGATAAGCAAAAGTTCCATAAGGACATGTGAATGTTGTCTTTTCTTGGTCTTCGGGTGCTATCGGGATTTGAAAGTAACCTGAAAAACCATCCAAAAAACAATAAAATTTATGCCCGGATAATCTTTCTAACATTTGATCAATGAAGGGTAAAGGGAAGTGATCTTTCCTTGTTGCTTCATTTAATCTTCTATAATCTATACATACCCTCCATCCTGTGACGGTTCTTATTGGTATTAATTCATTTTTCTCGTTAGTTATTACCGTCATACCTCCTTTCTTTGGAACTACTTGTACGGGACTTACCCAAGGACTATCGGAAATTGGGTAAATGAGTCCGGCGTCAAGTAATTTGATGACTTCGTTTTTAACCACTTCTTGGACATTTGGATTTACTCTTCGTTGTGGTTGTATTACCGATTTATAGTCATCATTCATTAAAATTTTGTGCTTGCACATGGAAGGAGTTATTCCTTTAATATCTACAAGCTTCCAAGTGATCGCATTTTTGTGTTTTTTCAAAAGTGTAATTAATTTTTCTTTTTCTAAGCTAGATAATTTAGATGAAATAATTACAGGTAATTTACCATCATTGTCTAGAAAAGCATATTCCAAACCTTTCGGAAGTTCTTTGAGCTCAAGAGGTGGGTCTTTCAAAGACTCCTTATTTGGTTGCTCATTTTTATCAAGAACCATAAAAGTTTGTTCACTTGTATCGGGTGGGTCATCTTCATCTTCAATTAGGGGGTCATTATTACCGAATGGATATTTCATTGAACGCTCAAGATCGACACTTTTTTTAAATGCCCCTAATTGAATAGATAGATTGTTGTACTTCCGGTTTTTCAAAGCCTCGTGGGTTTTTACAAAAGGTCGTCCCAACACTAGAGGAGCGTCATCAAGGATGACAAAGTCGGTTGGGATTACCATTTGATTTGTTTGAACCAAGACATCCTCAACTATACCGATTGATTTTATTACTTTCCGATTAGATAGAAAAATTGGTATTTGAAGTGGAGAAAAATCATTAATACTTAATTTTTTGAAAATGTAGTTTGGCATTACATTAACACAAAGATCTTTATCAATTATAACATTACTAATAAAGGAGTTTTGAAAAAAACATGGAACCGGTGTAATGTTGATTTCAAACGGGTCTTCTTTTATTAGCGAGGTTTGATCATTTCTTAAGTTAACGCTTACCGTTTCATCAATTTTAGTGTTAGTGTTCAACTCTTTTAAAAGCTTAGCATGAGTGGGTACTAAACAATGATTTTCGAAAGAAGGTGACAAGAGATTAATTTTTTCAAAATTAGACTCTTCTTGAAATTTAACGTTGTCGGACTCACCTTTTTCGTTGTTTAACTCATGTGTTGGTTTTTTCACTTATTTGTTCTTCCATTTTTACATTTTCAACTATGTCTTCTTTATTTAATTCTTCTCTTCCGCGGGACTCCTCTTCCCTTGCGGGAGATTATGCAACATTCGATAGTTTTAATGTGTTCTATTATCTTATCGGCTATGTCGGTGATAGAATAAGGGTCGGGATCCTCACAGCTTGAATCCGGATGTCCGATCCTTTGTTCCTCATAATACTCATAGGAAGTAGATGGTTCACACCATTGTTCTTCATTGTAAGTATATGATGGATAAGGGTCGTAATTTTGTTCTTCATAATACTCATATGAGGTGGGTTGTTCACGCCATGGTTCCTCATAATAAGCATATGAAGGTGGTGGCTCATATTGTGGTTCCTCAAAGTATGAGCACGAAGGCTCATACCTTGGTTCATCAAAATATGAGTATGAGGGAGAAGGTTCATACCTTGGGTCTTCATAGGATGTGTATGAAGTTGATGGCTCGTACCTGGTCTCCTCATAATAGGTGTATGAAGTGGATGGTTGAAATAAGTCACAATATTGAACCGAGTGCGGGTCACCACAAATGGTGCAATAGTCTTCCCTATAATCATCCTCCTCATAGGTGTAGTTGTAATCTCCTGAGTATTTATCCATAAGAATCACTCAGCATACCACAACAGAGTCTCGAGACCAGAAAACAAAAATAAAAACGGAAACAGAGGCTGGACATGGCCACGTGTTCAGTGGACACGGCCCATGTTCAGGTTCTATATCTGGGCGTTTGAATAAAAGTTACTGGTTTTGTGCAGCACGGGGGGTGTGTTCAGTGAGCACGACCCCGTGTTCGGACTCTGTATCTAGGTGTTTTTATGAAAAATATGCAGCACGGCCCCGTGTTCAGCGAACACGGCCTGTGTTCAGGCTACTGTAAATGCAAAACTAACTAAAATACAGAAAAATGTGCGCGCGTTTTGAAAAAGTTTTGAAAAACTGATTAGGCTGTCGATTTTAAGCTTTCTTAAAATCCTTGTGTCCCCGGCAATGGCGCCAAAAACTTGATGCGCGTGTGGTGTTATAGGTTTTTATGTATATTTTTAGCCCTTTTTACACGTTAGTTAAGTTTTAAATTTATAAAACACGATATTTTACTAACACCAAACACACATATGGGCAGTTGCACCCATCGTGAGCGTAGTATAGTGTTGGTAAGATATCGAGGTCGTCCAAGGACACAAGAGATTTTAATACCGGTTTATCCTCAACGTCTAATCAAATCAAAAGTTTAGAAAAACGTTTTAAACTAAAAAAAATAAAGATGCTGAAAATAAAAATAAAAATAAAACAGATAGACAAGATGAATCACTTGGATCCGACTCGTGTTTAGTGTAACCTTTGATTATTTCCGCACTTTTGCACTTTTTAAGAGATTATCTTAGTTATAGTAGTAGGCCCCGCTTTTGAAGGTGACGTTACCCTCAACCCAGTAGTTTGAGTCAGCAAGGATACAATCCTAAAGGGTTGGATTATTGAAAGATAATTAATTAAGTTATTAATGCGTAATGTGGTAGGCCCCTCTTTTGAAGGTGACGTTACCCTCGGCTAAGTAGTCTGAGTCAGCAGGGATACAGTCCTAAATAGCTGTGTTAATGTTTTAATAATAATTTACAAATGAGGGGATCAAGGAGTCCGGACCCCCGCCATTCAACACCAGTGGGTATTGAAGGAGGTCCTACTAAAGTTGACCCAGGTCCTTGCAGGATCTATACACTGAACAAGGCAAGACTCTTACCAAACCATTCTCTTAACCCCCGACCAGGTAGCCAACATATCTCCATATAGACCGTGGAGATATGAATGGTGAAAATCTTTTATTTTATATAGACAGTAAAATAACACCAAGACACCACAGACAAATGATAATTCACCTTCAACATAAGAAACTAGTTATTAAAGTCATTAATACATAACCAAATAAAAAGTGCGAAAAGATTAAAAATAAAAAGTATTACACTAGACACTTGTCTTCACCAAGTGATGTAAGAGACTTAGGCAAACATGGCCTTTGATTGTCAAGAACTCTTACGCTCAATCTTGGATCCCGATACTACTCACACACTCTATGATGGATGATGGATGATGGTGGTGGATGTAGGGTGTGATGGTGGTGATTGGTGGGTGAAGTGTGAGAGAGGTGGTTTGCCAAGGGATGGTTTGCAAATGAGCCAAGCACCCCTATTTATAGCCTGTACAGAAGCCCGGACACGGACCCGTGTCCATTGGGCACGGCCCGTGTCCACCCATCTTCTCTTTCTTCATTAAATGCAGTTTGTCTGCATTAGTTGACCACGCCCCCGTGTCCACTTGGCACGACCCCGTGTGCAAAAGCGTATCTGTACTATCAAGATTTTCCTAGATTCTGCGAATCTTAGAGTTGACCACGGCCCCGTGTCCGCTGGACACGCCCCCGTGGTGGGTGATAGAAGCTTCTACAACTTTGTCTTTTCTGCATACACTTGGGCACGCCCCCGTGCTCATTGAGCACGGGGCGTGTTCAGCCTTCTGTTCTCTTGTTTTTGCTTGGGAAGATGATGTCAAGGGGTCGGGCATGCCACGTCTATTCCTTTTCTTGTATTTGTGTTAGATTTAGCTACCTTTTTGCTTCTTTTGTTCATTTGAGCTCATTTAATCCTGAAAATACAAAAGGAAGACAAAAACACACTTTTTCCAACATTAGTACTAAAAAAGGGTTAGTTTTATGCCACATTTGATGTAATTTATATGTTGCATTTTGCGCACATCAATGGCGTTTTTAGTTATTTTAGTCGGGCATTTTAGCTTCTTTTGTGGTTTTCCAAGAAAGAGGCGGCTTGCTTGGAGAACAAGGCTCAAGGGTCTATAAATAGTGGACTACACCTCACTTGAAGGCGTGCATTTGTGAGCCACCACCCCGGGGGAGCTCACCCGGGGTGGATGATTATCTTGTAATCTTTTATCAATATCAATGAAAATATCTTTTGTTCCAATCCTTAAAGTTTCTATCTTTCTTGTTTATTATCGCTTGTTCTTGGCTCGAATCAACCGTCTCCATATTTTATTTCGAACTGAAACCGAAGCCGGATCGTTACGGGACTATCATTAACTGTTGCTATCACTTCTGTCTGACACTAATATCTTTAGTCATCGGATACTTCACTTACAGACTCCCCCTTGATTGATGATATCATGCATGCTTTCAACTTTGGCTGAGACTTGATCTTTCTGGCAGAGCACAGTGATCTTCAACCCTTCTAATAAAAGACTTACTGACGATCACTTAAGGCGGCTTTGAGAAACCCAAAGAATCTAACATCAAACACTATAGATCCTCCCCCTCAAACTACTCCCGAATCAAGTTAATGCGAACCGACCTACAACCACATGTAAGAATATCGCTCGATACATTAATCTTCAAACCTAACTGGCAGCAGAAAGAAACATTAGATTTCTAATGCCCGACCTTGAAAACTTCAAATTCCGCAAAGACATGAAGCTGAGTTTGATAAGTTAATAACAAACTGAACTTTGTAAAAGTACATCCACTATCTTGATCAAAAGTCTTCAACCCTTCATGTATAATCTCATCTCGTCATGTATATTCATGAATCAATCCCCTATCTTCACGAGTCCACTGAATCCTTGATGGCTTTCATCTCCGGTCTTCTCCTCAAATCAAGAAGCACCACATTATTTTGAGACCAGAACTAATCTTCTCTACTCTAAACATCAACTTAATAAGGCTCAATCTTCAACTATTCGTCAACCGAAAAATCAACTTCATCACGTCAATACTTGATTAACAACAGGAACACACTTGACAAAATTCCATCATACACGAGCTTTTTCATGAACAAGTTTTAGATTTACGAAGAAAATAGGAAATTTCTACTCCCCCTTTTTCTTTGTGAACTTTCAAAGTCTAACCAAGTCTTATTTTATTCACCTCTAGTGTTCGATAATAGTCTTAAATTGTTACATGAATCTCTAGTAAGAACCACAATCCAACACCAAGAATCTTGTAAATAACCATGGACTGCTGTTACCGAACAAAAATTTGCGGAAAATTTTCATCACCAAAATTTTCCCAGACACTCTACTTATCAAACTTATCATAATCCATCATTTACGAAAAATGGAATTTTGACATTTTCATGCCTTTTTTTTACTCATCGTCACTTAATCCGGACAACATAAGTACCCTAGAACTTTTCAATAATCCAAAACCGACTTCTAGTTTCCGAACTACACAAAATTCTGAGTCTTATCTAATTATCTGGTACCCTAGGTAACCCGGAATAACTAGAAAAACTCGAAACATGCAAAACTCGGAACTTCCGAACTACACAAGCTTCTAAACATAGCTAAAAATCCGGTACCCCAGGTAACCCGGAATTCTAGAAAATTCGAAACTCGTAAAACCCGGAAACTTTTGAAACCTCATATCAGATCATCTGAACAGTACTTATTGATGAGGATTAAGTTCTTAATGAAGATTAAGTTGAAATCACTAAGAAATCAAGAAACTTTATCACATAGTGAACACGGTTATGAGAGTATGATAGTATCGAAAGGGTTTTTATTCTAACTGGGTTTTTTTAATTAATGAGTGAATAAAGTCAAATCCCTTCCCTTTATACACAACAAATCCGGAATAAGGAAAACCCGGAATCTCTCTTGTACAAGTTAGGACTAAATAGAACAATACACAAAACCCCGGACGCCCACTGTGTAAACCCGGAAGGGAGAACCTCGGAATAACAGTTCTTCAATCAGTTGACTAAGTAATCCGGAAGACAACTATTGTTAATTGACTGCTTTGTTTGTTTAGCAACATCTCGGAGTAAATTGTAAACTGAATGCTTATTCCGGATACTCGAAAACCCGGAAAAATAGTTTTAAACCATAAAACCCAGAGAAGACTGAAAAGGGTTTAAGTCGAAAACCCGGACAAACAGTTTTAAACTCGGAAAGCGTTGATTTAAAACCCGAAACCTGAAGTTAATTTAATAAATCCGGACTAACAGTCATTAAATCCGGAAACACTATTGACACTGCAATAAACCCAGACAACTGTTAAAGAACTAGTAAACCCGAAGTACATGATTGTATATAAAACCCGGTGAAAGTATAACACTAGAATTGCATAAACAACCTTGGAAGAAACCCAGACAACTGTTAATCCCCGGAATCTTTTGAAAATCTTAGAAGCCCGAACAACTTATGTTTGAAAAATAAACCCAGAAATGATAACTTAATGTTTGATCCGGAAGATCGTATCAAAACTCGGAATAAGTTATCTCTGGAACCAGTTTAATGATTCAATAACCCGGACTAACAGTTGTTGACTATTAACCCGAACTAAACATTTGAATAAAAGAACCCCGGAAAACTATTTAAGCATTTGACTGATATCCCCGGAAACACAGTTGATTCAAAAACCCTGGACAACTGATAAACTGTTTGAAAAGTCCGGAATACGGAAATCCAGAGAAGTTGAATGGGATGAGTAATCCGGGACTATCTACCCATAAATGACTTCACTTATGGTCACTGATAATCCGAAAGGAACAAGTTCGGACTGAATAAAGTCGGAACTTTTAACACTTACAGAAATCCGGACAGAGCCCTTTTTCTTCATATCAAAACCCTAGATCTACCAAAAGCCCAGTAGTTCTCTCCAAAACAGCTCTAATTTCTTCATATCTAGACCAAAAACTTCACGTCTTCATGATGTTTGGCGGAAACAAACATCAAATCAAGAGCAATGGCCGGAAGGCGGTTAGACCATTCCAAATCGGTAACCATGCTCTAATACCACTGTGAGAGCACTGGATCGATGACGAACATCAACATTGCACTTGAACAAGACGTGAAACAACATAAACATAGAAGATGGAGAAGAAGATGTAGGAGAAACTAATTACAATCAACACAGATTAATACCAAACGAGTATACATCATCTTCTACAAGCTGGTTTATATCACAAAGATCGAAACCCTAGCTTTCTATCACTAACACATAGTCTCTCTCTGTAGAACACACAGAGCTCACCAAGGAGGCTCTCTAGAAAGATTACTCAAGAGTTGCCCTAATCCACCCTATACAACACATATATATAGACTAGGGACTAAACCTGGACAAAACACATTGTCCGGGATACAAAACAATACAATAATCTGGAACAACATATTTCTGGAACAATAACATACACTAAGTAATCCGGAACATTAACCTGGAACGCCTGGTAATCTTCATTATCGTTGACTTTGACTTGGACTTCTGCTTTAGTTGACTTGAACAGTTACCCGACAGGAACTGCACTTACAGACTTCCCCTTAACTGTTGCTATCAGTTCTGTCTGGCACTGATATCTTCAGTCACCGGATACTTCACTTACAGGGCCACGTGGCAAGGAGTGACTCTTTTCTAATTATAATTTAGGTATTGCCGCTACATACCCTACATCAACCTTAATCAGAAAAACTTTGTGGCCCTCATCCCTGACTAGATATTACCACACTCAACAAGCCATCGAGTCAGAAGAGGTCATCTAGGGTTTTTGCCCCCAGCAGCAAAAGCCATACTGGCCAAATCAGGTATGATTTTCGTTAACAGGTTAAAATAAAACAGTAAATAATACATATACATATTGAGCATTAAATTAAGTGAAAATGCTATAAATATATATTGAATGAAAAACACTAATAAACAACATTAACTAATAATTCAAATACAAAACTAGAGTTACATAAATGAGGACGATAAAAGACAAATCTTCTACCTTAAACTAAAAGTCACATTGTTCAAACTATGTTAAAAGAAATGCAAACGTATTACTCTCCAGATGAAGAGCTAGGTTGTGTGAAGATACCGTTCCATAGGCTAAGTTGAGAAATAACCTTTAAGCATACATTTTTGTGCAATGCAATGTTTCTTGTAGGGGTGTGAATCTCTGACACGATCTGAAAACCCGACACGAATCTAACACGAAATTCGCGTGTTTAGGTTTAGTCTAATCGAGTTCGGGTCAGTTTCAGGTTGAACCCACGAACCCGTTTAGCTAAACAGGTCAGGTTCGGGTCGAACCCATCGGGTTTGCGGGTTGACCCGCTTAACCAACTTATATTATATTTTATTTTTCAAAATGTATCTTTATGTTATAAGTTAAATTAGTTGGGTATTTTATGCGATAACTATAATTTAAAAGAGAACTTAACATAAGATTTTTAAATAAAATGTAATTATTTTATATACATTCATATTTTTGTTATAAAATTTAATTTTAATATATTAATATGCAAAAGAAAATAAAAAGTTCGGGTCATTTTCGGGTTAACCCGCGAATATTCGGGTCGTGTTCGGGTTTAGGTGTTTGATATGATTTTCGTGTTCGGGTTCGGGTTAGTGTAAATTTTTTAGGTTCGGGTCGGGTTGGACCTGTTAACCCGCGAACACGACCCGTTTAGCACCCCTAGTTTCTTGTCATGATACTAGCAAGGCCATGAGATACTTCATGGACCGGTTCTCGAGAAACCCTAGTTGGTGCTTCGTCGCCGCTCGTTTTGTTGGGTGCGTATTTGGGTGTATGTCCTTGTGGTAGCTCTGCGATACTTTTGGTAGTTGGTGAGGTACCTTGTGAGCAGGGCCGGCTCTTATGGTGTGCGGGGAGGACTTTCGCACAAGGCCCGTGATTTCGAGAGGCACGGGATTTAAAAAAAAATTGATATATATATATATGTGTGTGTGTGTGTGTGTGTGTGTTATTTAAAAAAAAGTTGTAAACAGATACAAATCCAATATAGAGGCCCATTATCAAATACCCTTTTATGCTTTATACTTTACCCAGCTTAACTTTAGGTTTATTGGGCCCAACTCAATACTAATATGATTTTTTTAAAAATAAAAATAAAAAAACAATTTTCGTTAAAGCATATGGGCACATATTTCGAGCTCGAACAGGGTACGTGAATTCTCAGAGACGTCACTGCTTGTGAGTACATTAATTGTTCCTTAGTACATACTCTTATTTGTTGCGACTTGTCGAACTTTTTGGATGTGTAGGTGGTTTGAAAAATGACTAAAAGCTTATAGTCGTTTTTGAAATTACTTGTATATATAGGCATTTGCTATCCATGGTAGCGAACTCATGCAAAAGTTAACAAAACATTTTGGAATTTGCTTGTCGGACGAGCGAACTCTGTTTGCTTATGACCTTCACCTTTTGCGGCCAGGCTTATTGTTGATTTGTGGCGTACATGTTCATTGTTGTTGCTAAAGAACCTTTTTAGTGGGTTAAACTCGTCAAGGATACATTAAGTGTTATGTGTAAGCTACTAACACAAAATTTATGTTGAAAAAATGCTTAAAAAATAAGTATTCACATCGTAAGGAACTATATGATAACTCATTCATTTACACGAGTTGGTCCACTGTGTAAAGCTGAAGGAGCTTGTGGTACCAAGAACAAATATGTGAAGATATGAAAAAGAAAAAAAAAAGCATCAAAAATGGAAAGATCTGGCCCCCACAAATATCAATAATTATATCTATCATTGCAATGTGTTCAATCAAACAAGTCTTGGAGTAGGATTGTGCACAAAATCAGACAAAGTACTTCTTATTGGATTAATTTTTCTGTTAAACTCACTTTTTAACCAAATCTTATGTTAAAACTCTTTTAAGAATATGGGAAACTCATGTTGATGATGTATATTTTGTTATTCTCTAGCTCAAGTGATAGGAGGATTTGTGTTCTTCTTTGAAGACTCGAGTTCAATTCCCATTTTGGTGCAAAAACAAGAGTGAGGCACTAGTGGGCAGTGATAGGAGACCCAAGGAAACCTGGGTTCGATCCTTGAGCCAAACGGGTTTTACCGGTAATTTACCGTCGTGCCTACGGGCGGGTGGATTACAGGGTTTTCCCGGAATTGATGGTGGACGACTCGGTTACTCTCGGAGTACTCCGTTTGTCCAGTTATTGCCCTGAGAGTGCTCGGGATTGATTTGTTGACCGTTAAAAAAAAGTCTTTTTAAACCTTCTTAAATTAGAGTGGTATATCATAATTTCCTTATCGACATATTGTCTTCATTAAATTCCGTTTTAACCTTTCTTTTAATGTACATTTACTTCTAAAAACTACTTTTTAATCTAAAAAATTAGTATGGTTAATCAAAATTTCCTTCTTGACATAGTGTCTTCACTAAAGTCTCTTTTAAACCTTTCTTTTATTAAGAAAATATATGTAAATTTATTTTAAATATATCAAAACCGGTAAAACTACTTTTCGAACATCTTAAAACAACCCTCTCAAAGCATTTTTTCAAATTTTCATGTTAAACCCATTTAGTAAGACATTTGCAACTATATTTTAGTACAATACATAGATTATTTCACCATTTCTAATACTCAAATCACGAGCTTTAATCTGCACAGAATCGAACAAACGCAAGTACACAAGTGAACAAATCAATGTATTTGAGCATGACCTTGTGTTTTTCACTTTTGATTGTTGAGGACCTAGAAATATCTATGATAAATGAGGTGCAAATCCTTTTGTTATACGTGGTCATAGAGTAATGTTTTACCATGTCCAGCTACAATGTTTCTCATGTTTAGATCTCAAATATCTCAAGTGATGACCGATGAGGATATATACATGAAATAGCGTGATGAGTCTATGATCCTTAGAAACTGATAATACAAAACTAATTAATTGATCCTAATGCTTGATAAGTTGAAGACAATGAACTTGTTGATAACAAATTCATAATGATGAGTTGATATTGTTGTTATAGATCCTACGGATATGAGAAAAAATTTCTTGATAATGATCAGTGGCAGACCCAGAAATTTTTTGCAGGGGGCGCGGATGAGATGTTTAACCATATTTTCAAGTGGTGCGGTCGGATTTTTTGCCTAAAATATACACAACAATTTTTTTTCAAGGGGTGCGGCCGCCCCCCACCCTGACCAAAGGCTAGGTCCGCCCATGTAATGATGAAATGGCTTAAGCTTACAAAAGTGTTTGATGATGATGACATTATGTTAATGCTCCCACTACATGAGTGTTTTTAGTGTTTATCATGGGTTAAATAGAGCATTACTGTTTATAGAAACTATTGGGAATCTCATTACTATTCTTATAACTGTTTATTGTAAAATTTGCTTGGCGTATAAAAAACATTTAAAACGAATGAACACATACACACAACTTTTTGTTTATAACAATTAAAAAGACATGTTGCATCAAAGTAAACATGTCACTTACAAAGATGAGCTTTAAAGAATCTCCTCTTTTGCTTCTTTACTTCTTTTAAAAAGAAAAGTTATAGAAAAAAAAGACAGGGTATAAAATTCATTATCAATTTATTATACATCAAGTACTTAGTTTGATGAATTTCTTAAATACCTCCAAGTACTCCCTAGTCATCGTCACCGCTATCGGTCTTCGCTGTCGTTCGTCGTGGCCACAACAACCATTGATACTACCACGTCCCCACAACTGCACCACAATCGTCACTCTCGACGACGTCACTCCTCTCGTCATCACCATCTACTACTATTGCCGCAACCACCATAAGTACACGGTCATGATCGCCACCATGACCATTGTCGTAGCCACCACCGCCACCAGTTGGTTTATATTTTTAATTTCCTTTTCAAGTTTCAGTTCTAAAAGTTGATTTCATGTTTTGTTGCTCGATATGTATGTTATAAGTAACTATAAACTTCCATGTGTTTCTGACCACCACATACATTTATTACAACCTATTGAATCTTTTTACACCTTAATAACAAAGTATGTTACAAGTAACTATAAACTTCCATGTGTTTCTGACCACCACATGTTGGATCAGTTCTGCTTATACATGATGGAAAACATGAAAACGTACCTGTCACCGCAGACAGTGCAGTGGAGAATCCAGTAAGAGAAGACGACATGGAGTTCGACATCTTTGTCAAGGTGATCTGGTTCCTCCTTAGGGTGCTAACTGATGATGGGGACTTAAAAAACCGAAAAGGGTATCGGTTAGGAGAGGAGGTCGAAATTATGATGTTATGGCTAATGGGGTGTGTGTAATTGTGTAACTGAGTAACCCCTTAACCTCCACATAATTCTCCTTATATAAGCAACCAGGAGGAAACCTAATTAGTTAATAAGGGTAATATGGTCCATCAACAATTACCAACTAATTATTTAATAGGTTATAATATATTTTGATCTATATTATGTAAATGATTATAATGGCTATAGATTAAATATTATTACATAATATATTTAATCTTACATTCTCCCACTTAGCCGAGTAATCATTTACTATGAGTATTAGATAAGTCTGATCAGGAGTTAACACTCATTTTAGCCTTAAACAAGTACTATAGCAGAGAAATACAGCCGTTGAATCATTATGCGACTCAGGACCCCCATTAATCATACTATAGCCTTAATTTAAAACCTAATCATTATGATCAAAATACGCATAAGCCCTTTGTTTGATTTGTAACTTTATTTGTCTATATGCCATTATACCAGTTGAACATATTCTAAGAGACATACAAAATCAAACTGAGAAAATTTCATTAACATAAAACATAAGCTAGTACAATATGCTAAACAAGGTCTTTACTAAATCCCATATTCCGAACATGTTCTTCATAAACCTTAGGAGGGAGACCTTTAGTCATCGAATCCGCAAGCATATCCTTAGTACTAATATACTCGATACAAAGATTATTTTCCTCAACTCGTTCACGTACAAACAGATATTTTGTATCGAGATATAAACCAGCTCCAGTCGAATTGTTACTGTTCGAGAAACTAACGGTAGCTGAATTATCACAGTAAAGCTTCAATGGTCTAGAAATGGAATTAACAATTTTGAGTCCAGTGACCAGATTTCTAAGCAACATTCCATGACAGGTTGCGTTATAAACAGCAATGTACTCTGCCATCATTGTGGAAGTTGTGGTCAACTGTTGTTTATGACTCTTCCATGAGATAGGGCCGCCTGCTAACATAAAGATATAGCCCGAAGTGGATTTCTTGTCGTCTTTGCATTTGGCAAAGTCAGAATCAGAATAGCCCACCACTTCTAAATGATCACTTCTTCTATAAGTCAGTTTATAGTCTTTCGTCCCTTGCAGATATCGAAGTACCTTCTTAGCTGCTTTCCAGTGATCTAGGCCAGGATTAGTCTGATAACGGCCTAGCATTCCAGCAATATAAGCGATATCTGGGCGAGTACAGACTTGAGCATACATCAAGCTCCCGACTACTGACGCATAAGGTATCTGGCTCATTTGCTCCTTCTCAACCTCTGTTGTCGGACACTGGAATGAACCGAAAACATCTCCCTTAACTACTGGAGCGACGGAGGGTTTGCACTGTTGCATGTTGTAACGTGTAAGGACACGATCTATGTAAGCCCTTTGGGACAATCCTAAGATCCCTTTGTGTCTATCTCGGTGAATTTCGATGCCAGTGACGTAAGAAGCATCTCCGAGATCCTTCATGTCGAAGTTATGCGAGAGTAACCGCTTCGACTCATGCAACATGTCTAAACTATTACTTACCAATAGAATATCATCTACGTAAAGGACAAGTATAGTAAAGTTGCTCCCACTCATCTTGAGGTAGGTGCATTGATCCACTTGATTCTTCATAAAACCTTGCCTCTTCATGACTTCATCAAACTTGAGGTACCACTGACGTGATGCTTGTTTTAACCCGTAAATGGATTTCTTCAACTTACAGACTAGATGCTCCTGACCCTCAGGTTTAAAGCCTTCAGGTTGTTTCATGTAAACATCTTCGTCCAAATCTCCGTTAAGGAAAGCGGTTTTAATGTCCATCTGAAGTAACTCCAAATCAAAATGAGCTACTAGGGCCATGACGAAATGAATCTTTACGAGAGACAGGTGAAAACGTCTCTTGATAATCAATTCCCTCTTTCTGAGTGTAGCCCCTTGCAACCAATCTCGCTTTGTAGCGTTCAACGTTCCCATTCGGATCCAGTTTTGTTTTGAACACCCATTTACATCCTACGGGTTTGACTCCGTTGGATAATTCTACCAAATCCCAAACGTCATTTTTCTTCATGGAATCAAGCTCATCAATCATCGCTTTATTCCATTCAGAAGACTGATCACTGCTAATGGCTTCATTGTAGGAGATAGGATCATTGAGCTTTCCGGGATCCATTTCAGTCAGGTAGGTAACATAATCATCCCAATTAGTAGGCCTTCTTTGCCTAGATGACCTCCTGAGTGGATTATCGGGTTCAGCGTTGTCTTGGTTTTGAGCGTTTGATGTGCCTTTGTCATGAGGTATAATGGGTTCTGATTGTGGAGGTGAATTTGGAGTTGGTGCAGTAGCTTCAGGTGCAGTAGTTGCATTGGGTACAAGAGGAGTAATCGAAGTAATGGCAAGCGACGAATCTCCCCCCCCCCCCCCCCGCGTCTTGTACTTCTTGCAATTCTTCGTAAGGGTTGGTACTGCTCCCACTGACCTTGAAATCCTCCAGGAACGCGGCACGCTTGGTTTCAACAATACGGGTGACATGGGAAGGACAATAGAAACGATAACCCTTTGAGTTCTCAGGATACCCGATAAAGAAACAGGTAACTGTTTTAGGGTCAAGTTTCCTTAGGAAAGGATTGTAAAGTTTTGCTTCAGCAATGCAGTCCCATACTTTCATATATTTAAGACTCGGTTTCCTTCCTGTCCAAAGTTCATAAGGAGTTTTAGGGACAGACTTAGAAGGAACTCTATTGAGTATATGAACAGTTGTTTTTAACGCTTCGGTCCAGAGGAATAATGGTAAATTAGTGTTGGCTAACATACTACGCACCATGTTCATAAGGGTACGGTTTCTTCTTTCAGCGACACCGTTCTACTGAGGTGTACCAGGCATGGTGTATTGGTTCACAATCCCCTGGCCTTTACAAAACTCATAAAATGGACCAGGAGCTTGACCCATATCAGTATGTCTTCCATAATATTCACTGCTTCTATCTGATCTCACAACTTTAATCTGACGATCTAATTGCTTTTCAACTTCAGCCTTATAATCTTTAAAAGTTGTAAGACATTCAGATTTCTCCTTAATGTCACACCCCGATTTCCACGTGTCTCACCGGTGGGCCCGGTGGGGGATTACCGTGACGATGTTGGCAACAATATAGTCAAACCACACAATTATATAATGCACAGCGGAAGCATAAGATAAATATATAAGTTTCAACCTCTGATCATAATATCAATGTATTACAGAGTTGAATATCCACAGTGGATCGAAAATAAAGATAAAGTATTGTCCCATCAGATACTGCAATCAAGCTTGCGAGGCTTATCCCGACGCTAGGGAGCTAATACCAGCCAATTACGTTTAGGTACCTGCACTTAATCTTTTTGGGGAAAATACGTCAGTTTACACTGGTAAATACATTCAACTGACACATTTGAAAATGTTTATTAAAATTGATTTGAATGCACTAGGCACAAACTCTTTTATAACTTGGGAAAATTCATAATGATCTTGTGAACGTTTTACATGTTCTTTTATGCGTTCAGTAGCCCGGGTCATGCCGGGTTAAAGATTTATAGACACACCACGTTTGCGTAAAACCGTAGTACAGAAACCAACGGCTACGTCTTTTAGTTTTAATGTCGACACTTTATACCGGGTGTACGCCTACACCGGGATGTCGATGGTCGTGGCCATTTCGTAAAATGATGCCGAGGATATCCGGGACAACGGTCATTAAACCCCCCAAAGGCTTATAAGCAACAAAACTGTTTAAATGAGCCAATCATATTTAATCAATTAACCACCTAAGCGATGGAAGTATATAATGCTCAATCAAGCGGTATTAGTATACCGTAACCCAAGCCCATATAGGGGAAATAAGTCAAAAGTATTTACCTTTGCAAGTATTAATCCTTAATATAGATCAAGTCACCGGTAGCTTTTACTGGGGCTCCTAATCTGGAACGAAGGTTTTAATTAACCTCTTAGAATCCTAACGGTCCTTGTATTAGCCGTAGCTTAAACCGGTTGATTCCGATATATAGATATGGTTAATTCGCACGAAAAGGCGAAAACCGAGAATGGAGTATGATTTGGACCCACAAGTTCAGTGACTTGTTTTATATGGGTTTATAGTTCATACTCTGGATTTTGGGTTCAAATAGTATACTTTGACCCATATCGGCTATTGCACGAAAACTAGTTCCGTGGGCCGTGCCGTGTGCGCAAATAGGCGAAACGGTTAACCATAAGAGTCGTACGCTTATTTCCTAAGTCAATATGCCTTAAAAGTATTTTGGTATCAGTAGGATACCTCCCGTAATGCCCGTAACGAGTTTAAGTTTATATTATGCCCCGTAGGGGCTTTTCGGTCATTTTAAAGGCTTTAAAAGGGATTTTCGAGTTCTACAGGAAATCTGAGTTTCCCGAATAGCTTATAAAGCTTAAAATACTTTATTTATTATTTAAAACCAGTAGCAACTGGAATCGGGTCAAAAGACCTTGTAGAACTCCCGTTTTGGTCAAAAAGGGCATATTCGGTATTTACCGAACCGTAGCCATAACCGCAGGTTATGAGCAAGGTAAAAATTATTAAAAATCTTTAAAATTCCCAAAATATTATTTTACCACAGTGGGTAAAAGTTTTGGTGCCGAAAACTTGGGTTAGATGAGCGTTATGCTAATTGCGCCGTTAATTACAAAACTTTCTTAAAAGTGCGCCTTTTAGCATAACTCTCATTCTAGGGCTCGGATTGACGTGAAACTTCAGGGATATGCTTATAATTTAATAAGCAAGGTTTTGGTCCGTTCACGTGTCCGAAATACTCGTTTTAATTTTAAAAGGCCGTTACGGTCGACTTTTAGGCGAATGACGGAAATACGTAAAAGACTCGGATAACTCATGAACCGACCACAGAGGCTTATACCAACATGTGACCTGGTCCTAAGAGAGTCCTAAGGTATATTTATACCTCACTAAAACGGGTCAGAACTGAAGTCAAAGCAAAAGTCAAACTTTTGCGACTTTCGGCTCCGAACCGGTTCAATATAGTAAATGATCGATTCAAACGAGCGCAAACATGTTTATATACTTATTATCATGTTTTATGATTGTCAAAACAGGTTCCATAACATATATATCACAGGTTATGCTTAAATTGCTAAAATAGCTTTCTGTTGACTTTTTAACCGCGCGTTTGACTCGATATTTGACATAGTTAGAGTGGTGATCAGGGGGAACCATTTTAGAGGTTTAATACCCACATGAATACCAACTCATAACCATTTTTGATTCGTCATAAGACTGAATCATTTGCAAGATATTGCAATGACAACCGTTAGTTACGACGGTTGCGTTTATAGGCTATAACTATGGAAATGTGAACCAAAATGGTTATGAACGACTTACAGAAGTTAACTCTTGATGAGAGAACAGAAGGGAAAGCTAGAGAGCTCTTGAATGATCAGTTATAAGTGTTTTTGAGTTGTGTGATTGGTAATGCACAAGAAGTGGCTATTTATAGCCAAAGAAGGCCACTTATGATCATTACAAGCTCTACTATCAGTCCAGAGCTGATGGGTAGTTGTCCCCTAAATGTATGGGTCATTTGTAGGGTGCCCATGCCCCATAATTACGTGCATAATCGTTCACAAGTTCCAAAAGCCAAGTAGTTACCATTTTTCTGCATCTGGGCACTTTACGCGGCCCGCATGGGAGATCCCATGCTTTTTAACGCGGGTCGCCTAAAGTTAAGAAATCAGGCGAATTATAAGGGAGGCTCGCGGCCCGCCTCAACTTATGTTGAAACTTCACGCGGGTCGCCTAAGGTTAATATTTCAGGATTTTTAAATCTTTTGTCATGATTATCAGAATCGGGCCATTAATAACGAAATCTTTCGTAATGATTTGCCTGACCTTTCGGATTTGAAGGGGTAACTTTGCGGTTTGGCCCTCGGTTATTTACCGATAGGGGCCTCGTGTTATTTACCCGCGCTATTAAGTCCCCGGTTTATTTATTAATTATATTGGAAAGCCTTAACTTTCACTGTTGACGCTTTTAACCCTTCTTCTACGAACTCGATCGTAACTTCCTCGTTTCATATCGAAACTTCGCGAAATTTATATATATTATTTTAGTGAGGGTATAATACCGTTACAAAGTCTTGGGAACGTTAAAGGGTCACTCAGAGGTATGTTGACACAGTTAACCCCGGTAGTTTGTAATCACTCACTTTCTTCCGCGTTTTATATATGGACGATCTATAATTTATTCGTTTGAAGGTTTAAGCGTTATTTAGGGATACTATACAGTATATTTACCCTTGTTGACATTTATAACCCTCGAATTTATATACTTTCAAGGTTTGTCACAATTAGTCCTTTATTTATTATAGATGCCACGTGTAAACAAATGACACGTGTTAACACATCATTGGACACAAAAATTCGAGGTGTTACATCCTCACCCCCTTAAAATAAATCTCGACCCGAGATTTACTCAAATAAATAGGGGTATTTTTCTTTCATTGTAGCTTCGACTTCCCACGTATATTCAGGACCTCTACGAGCATCCCATTTGACTTTTACAATTGGTACGTGCTTTCTGCGAAGCTTCTTCACCTGTCGATCTTCAATCGACAAAGGTTTTTCTATGAACTTTAAGCTCTCATCTATATGCACATCTGTGTGTGGAATCACCAACGACTCGTCGGCGAAGCACTTTTTGAGATTGCAGATGTGGAACACATTGTGAATTCCATTGAGCTCTTCCGGCAAGTTTAGTTTATAGGCAACTGATCCGACTCGTTCAACGACCTCAAAAGGCCCTATGTATCTCGGACTCAGCTTGCCCTTCTTGCCGAAGCGCATCACCCCTTTCCAGGGTGACACCTTAAGTAATACTTTTTCACCCACTTCGAAGTGAAAATCCTTACGCTTTGGATCAGCGTAGCTCTTCTGCCTATCACGGGCAGCCTTGAGACGTTCCCGGATCTGGACAATCTTGTCCGTCGTCTGGAAAACAATCTCTGGTCCCGATAATTGGACCTCTCCTACTTCCGCCCAACAAACAGGCGATCTGCATTTCCTACCATATAATGCCTCAAAAGGCGCAGCCTTTATGCTGGTGTGGTAGCTATTATTGTAGGAGAATTCGATCAGGGGTAGGTTCTTATCCCAGTTACCACCTAGATCGATCGCACATGCACGAAGCATGTCTTCTAGCGTTTGGATAGTACGCTCACTTTGACCGTCCGTCTGTGGATGGTAAGCCGTACTAAAGTTCAAACGCGTGCCCAAAGATTGCTGGAAACTCTTCCAGAAGTGTGACGTGTATCTAGTATCCCTGTCGGAGATAATAGACACAGGTATGCCGTGTAAGGCTACAATCTTATCAACATATAGTTGGGCTAACATATCGGAGCTATACGTCTCCTTGATGGGTAGAAAGTGGGCTGATTTAGTCAGCCTATCGACTATGACCCATATTGTATCGTTTCCTTTCCTGGTCTTGGGTAACTTGGTTATGAAATCCATAGTTACGCATTCCCACTTCCACTCGGGAAGTTCAGGCTGTTGTAGCAAGCCAGACGGCTTTTGGTGCTCGGCTTTGACTTGAGCACAAGTCAAGCACTTTGCTACGTGGGCGGCTACAGACTTTTTCAAGCCTATCCACCAATAATTTGCCTTTAAGTCTTGGTACATTTTATCAGCACCAGGATGGACTGAGTATTTGGAACTATGGGCTTCCTGGAGAACAACATCACGTAGTCCTCCGTAAATCGGAACCCATATACGTCCGTTCAGCCTAAGAATTCCATCCTTGCTAAGAGTCAACTGCTCCGCAGTTACTCCCAGCTTTTCATTAGGATAATTAGCTTCCAACACAGCCTCTCGCTGTGCAGCCAAAATCCTTTCAATCAAATTATTTTTAACTTCAATGCTCTTGGCATTGATTCGAATGGGTTTTACCCTTTCTTTCCTGCTCAATGCATCGGCGACTACATTCGCCTTGCCGGGATGGTACCTGATTTCGCAGTCATAATCATTCAGGGTTTCCATCCAACGGCGTTGTCTCATGTTCAACTCCTTCTGG
Organism: Helianthus annuus; assembly: GCF_002127325.2. Classification (NCBI taxonomy): domain Eukaryota; kingdom Viridiplantae; phylum Streptophyta; class Magnoliopsida; order Asterales; family Asteraceae; genus Helianthus; species Helianthus annuus. The sequence goes on from NC_035443.2 coordinate 60,254,637, forward strand.
TTGAACAGGTGCTGGAGGCTTTTGTGATCAGAATAAATCACAAATTTAATGCCATAAAGGTAATGCCTCCATAACTTCAGTGCAAATACAACGGCACCCAACTCCAAATCATGGGTGGTGTAATTCTTTTCATGCACCTTTAATTGTCTTGAAGCATAGGCAATCACCTTGCCCTTCTGCATAAGCACACACCCCATGCCTGTATGTGATGCATCGCAGTAAACTACGAATTCATCTGTACCTTCCGGTAATGTCAACACAGGTGCGTTGCTCAGCTTCTGCTTCAGTATTTCAAAGGACTCTTGCTGCTTTGGGCCCCAAATGTACTTTTCCTTCTTCTTGGTCAAAGAAGTCAAGGGCGCAGCAATCCTTGAAAAATTTTCAATAAATCTTCGGTAGTATCCTGCTAAACCCAGGAAGCTACGAATTTCGGTAGGCGTCTTTGGCTCTTGCCAGTTCATGACTGCCTCTACCTTAGCGGGATCCACTTGGATACCACGCTCACTCACAACGTGTCCTAAAAACTGGACCTCTCGTAGCCAGAACTCACATTTCGAGAACTTGGCGTAGAGTTTCTCACGTTGTAGTAATTCGAGAATGCAACGGAGGTGCTTCTCGTGGTCATCTTGATTCTTGGAATAGATAAGGATATCGTCGATGAAGACTATGACGAATTTATCTAAATATGGCTTGCAAACGCGATTCATGAGATCCATGAACGCAGCCGGTGCATTTGTGAGCCCAAAAGGCATCACTAGGAACTCGTAATGACCATAGCGAGTCCTAAATGCAGTCTTGTGTACATCTTCATCTCTGACCCTTAGTTGATGATAACCCGACCTTAAGTCGATCTTGGAGAAGTAGCTTGCTCCTTGCAGCTGGTCGAACAGATCATCGATCCTTGGTAAAGGATATCTATTCTTTATGGTAACTTTATTCAGCTCTCTATAGTCGATGCACAACCGCATCGATCCGTCCTTCTTCTTTACAAATAGGACAGGAGCTCCCCAGGGAGATGAACTAGGTTTGATAAAACCTTTCGCCAGCAGTTCATCCAACTGGGTCCTCAGTTCTTTCATTTCCGTTGGCGCTAATCTGTAAGGTGCTCTTGCTATCGGAGCTGCTCCAGGAATGATGTCAATTCTGAACTCCACTTGTCTATCTGGTGGCAAACCAGGTAGTTCTTCAGGAAAAACCTCCGGGTATTCAGAAATGACAGGAAGATCCTCGATCTTCGGCTTTGGTTCTTCGATTATCACCTGAGCCATGTAAATTACACAGCCTCTGTTCAAACACCTTGAAGCTTTCAGCATAGATACGTCTTCGGGCAATCCGTAATGCGTATCCCCTCGAATGGTAAGAGATTCACCACTCGGAGTCTTTAAAACTATTTGCCGCTTGCCGCAAATGATTTGGGCCTGGTTATGGGATAACCAGTCCATGCCTAGCACGATATCAAAACCCGCAAGTTTGAAAGGAAGTAGAGATAAAGGAAAAGAATGGTTCCTAATGGATATTTCACATCCTTCTAGAACGGTAGAGACGGTTTCTATCGTTCCGTCTGCTAACTCTACTTCGTATTTTACGTCTAGGGTTTTGATTGGCATATTTAGTAGTTGGCAAAATTTCTGGTCTACAAAGGACTTGTCAGCGCCAGAATCGAACAGTACTCTTGCAAATATATTATTTACGAGAAAAGTACCTGTAAGCACAGTGTCGTCCTTGACCGCTTCCTTTGCATCCAAGCGAAAAATTCTCGCATTTGATTTCTTCGTCTCTTCCGCCTTCTTGGCATACTTCGGGCAATTACTCTTTATGTGCCCCTTTTCATTGCAATTAAAGCAGGTTGCGTCCTTTATCTTTTTACACTCCACCGTCTTATGATCCTTGGACTTGCATAGTCCACAGGATGGAGTCTTTTGTTGCGACTGTGAACCAGACGCAAACCTACACTTCCCGGAGTGAGGTTTCTTGCAGACCTTGCAGTAAGGTCTTCCATCAGCTTGCCCCTCTTTCCTTGCCTCCGACCCTTTCTTGCCCTCACCGTTTCCACGGTGCTTTTTACCGGACTTTCGTGAGGTATCATCCTCACGCTTTCGCTTTTCAGCCTCCTTGCTCCTTTGTGCCCTCAGACGGACAGCATCAAGTGTAAGAGACAAGGAGAGGTCAGTAACTGACCTGAAGGTCGTTGGCCTAGAGGCCTTTACGCTGGCCTTGATCGCCGGCTCTAAGCCCCCAATGAATCGGGCAATTCTTCTTGGTCCTGGTGTCACAAGATATGGCACCAGGCGTGACATAGTGTTAAAGCTTGTCAGATAAGCTTGACAATCCAGGTTTGTCATCACCAGTGAGACAAAATCAGCCTCAATCTTTTCAACCTCGTGCTGAGGGCAGTAGTTTTCTTTTATGAGGGTAATAAACTCCCCCCATGTCATCTTGTACAAGGCAGACTTACCTGAAGCCTGCACCAGAGCTCTCCACCATGCCAGGGCCTCGCCCTTGAATGACTGGGACACAAACTTAACCACGTCCCTCTCAGCGCACCCGCTGATGTCCACAATCGTGTCCATCTCGTCCAGCCAGGTTATACAGTCAACCGCACCTTTCTCCCCTGTAAATTCACGGGGCTTACATGATACAAAGTATTTGTAAGTGCAACCCTTAGCACCAGACGCATCAGTATATTCTCTATCGCGGTGAACGCTGTGGTCAGTAGACGAATGCTTGTCGTCATCTTTCTTGGGTTCAGAGGGTGGTTTGGAGTGTGTCTTTGGTTTAGAGAGTGGCTTTGACACAGATCTGCCTTGAGACTCAGTATTTTGACGATCAATCGCTGCCTGGACAGCATTGTTGATCAGAGCCTTTAGCTGTGCGCCTGTCAAATGAACTGACGCATTGTCATAGTCATCTTCATTCGTGTGGCTGTTCTCACCATTGGGATCCGCCATTTGTAACTTGAATCTGTTACAGAAGATAACAAAATTTTAATTTTAGGAGATTATTATATGATTGTCTTTTATGACAATTTGTCAACCATGGTACACAGACCATATTTGGTTAACTTTTTATTTCATTTATTATTAGGATTTGAATATATCCTATTTTAACTATATAAATAGTATTGGCGGCATAAAGCCTAATCACGATGATGTTTTATAATATTAGCCGAGATTCCAGAGAATCAAAGGCATAGAGAGTTGAACCGTAGTTCTTTTATCTCTTTCTGACAGAGAGTCATAGACTACTACTGCCTTTTGTCTTATAAGACAATTATTATGGCCCATAGGCACTACACCTCTAATGGATGTTTTGATAATATTGGCCCGTAGGCACTACATCACTAATGGATGTTTTAATAATACTGGCCCGTAGGCACTGCATCACTAATGGATGTTTTTATAGTACTGGCCCGTAGGCATTGCATCGCTAAATGGATGTCTTTATAGCACTGGCCCGTAGGCATTGCATCGCTAAATGGATGTCTTTATAGTACTGGCCCGTAGGCATTGCATCGCTAAATGGATGTCTTTATAGTACTGGCCCGTAGGCATTGCATCGCTAAATGGATGTCTTTATAGTACTGGCCCGTAGGCATTGCATCGCTAAATGGATGTCTTTATAATATTGACCACCTTCATTGGTGATTTAACCCACGATCTATATATCATTTAGTTGGGTGTAGAAATCCTCAAAGGATTATTGTATAGGAATGACGTGCGTGATTTTAACGAATCACATCTGCCATGAATGTTAACATGCGTACAGAGGTTAACAGGGAAGTCAGAATCTTTTCAGCTAGGTCGTACCATCTTGACTGATCTTAAAAGACCCCAAGCTAGGTTTCACCCCCTTAAGATTCTTTACTAGGCAGATCAATATAAAAGGAATGGTTTTGATTTATTTATATATATATTAAAACAAAACTCATAACATACACTCCAAATCTCAAATACAATTACATATTGCCCTAAACGGGTCTTTCAAATAGTACATACCTCCAGAGAGGTTTTTTTTTAAAATAAGTGACAAGTCCACGCAGGGACTAGTACAAGATAGGTGTCCATGCAAGGACTAAAGGTAAGTCCATGTAGGGACTGAAATACGATAAGTTGTCCACGTAGGGACTTATTTCAAAGTAGAAATTACATTAGTACAACTATTAAGGGCTAGTGGTCACGTTTCTTCTTTTTGCCCTTTAGTAGGTTCGCCAATCCCTTGAGAAATCCTCGGTGGCTTTTCTTTTCTTCCTCGAACTCTCTCTCCACACGATCTAGTCGATGGAGTATTTCTTCCTGTTCAGGAGGGGAAAATCGTGGTTGTGGCGCTTGATGCGGAACTGGAGGTCTGGGAGGTATTGGATACCCATGAGCTGAGTAATCCGGTGGTCCCATGCTTCCATGTGCTCCGTCAGGGTAGCGCGCATTATATCTAGCCGACACCACATATGGGTCGCGCTCATAGCCGTAGTTGTATTGTGGTTGTGATGGTTCAAACGGGTTGTAAGCCGTTGGACCTGTGTATGCTGGTATGGGTTGGTCATACCCAAATGGTGGCGAATTTCGTGCAGTAGGTGCGGAGTTCGCTTCTTGTATAGGACTTGAAGGTCCTCCTTCATGTAGTGGCGGATAGTGGCTACTACTTGAATGTCGAGGAGTGCTGAAGTGGTTACCCCCTCCTCCTCGTGTAGACATACGAGCATTGGTCCTCCTACGCCTCGGCGGATCAGGTATTACTGGTTGTGCCGGTGGCGGAGGTGGTGGCGTAACTGCCTCAAAGCGTGAATCCTCAGAGGGATCCTGTGGATGTCTCGGTTGTTGTGTCTGATGAGATGGTGTGTTGTACCACTCATGTCGGTCAAACAAGGCCATAAAGCTGTCTGGGCCTTGATACTGCGGACCATGATATGAAGATCCATCAGATACTTCTATCGGATGCGTGGGCGTACCACGAGCTGGTTCAGTTGGATCCTCATCTTCCTCCATGGGATCTTCAGAAAAGTGGTCTTGTGGCCCTAGTGGAACAAAACCTGAAGGTTCCTGTATGTAGTCAGCCGGATTAAACTGAGCTACGTAGTATGGACTAGGGTCGTCATAATTCCGGTGCGAAACCGAACGTTGTAGAGGTATGAAGGAAGGTTGTGGGTCGTTGGGATTATTTTCTGAATCTGGCCCAAAGGAGTGCCGGTAGGATGGCGTCGAGCTGTGCGAAGTGGAATGCCTCGCTGGTTCGTAAAGATCTCTTCTTCGTTGTGGCTCTTCGCTTCGTGTCATCGAAGGATGTCTTGTACCAGATGGTCCAGCTTCTTGATCGTGATGAGTCACGATTTCTCCTCGGCCTCTTCGTCCCCTTCCTCTTCCTCGGAATATAACAGGTGGCATTTTCCTGCTCCAAAACTTATGAAAATCAAGTCGAAAATAAAGACAAAAAGGAGTATAAATCCGAATTTGTCCTAAGTTCTTGTCTAGACTCAAGTATGTGCAATTGTGTCACTGAGATTAAACACATTAGGATAGTGTTTAATTCACTCAATGTTGGCTCTGATACCAACCTGTCACACCCCGATTTCCACGTGTCTCACCGGTGGGCCCGGTGGGGGATTACCGTGACGATGTTGGCAACAATATAGTCAAACCACACAATTATATAATGCACAGCGGAAGCATAAGATAAATATATAAGTTTCAACCTCTGATCATAATATCAATGTATTACAGAGTTGAATATCCACAGTGGATCGAAAATAAAGATAAAGTATTGTCCCATCAGATACTGCAATCAAGCTTGCGAGGCTTATCCCGACGCTAGGGAGCTAATACCAGCCAATTACGTTTAGGTACCTGCACTTAATCTTTTTGGGGAAAATACGTCAGTTTACACTGGTAAATACATTCAACTGACACATTTGAAAATGTTTATTAAAATTGATTTGAATGCACTAGGCACAAACTCTTTTATAACTTGGGAAAATTCATAATGATCTTGTGAACGTTTTACATGTTCTTTTATGCGTTCAGTAGCCCGGGTCATGCCGGGTTAAAGATTTATAGACACACCACGTTTGCGTAAAACCGTAGTACAGAAACCAACGGCTACGTCTTTTAGTTTTAATGTCGACACTTTATACCGGGTGTACGCCTACACCGGGATGTCGATGGTCGTGGCCATTTCGTAAAATGATGCCGAGGATATCCGGGACAACGGTCATTAAACCCCCCAAAGGCTTATAAGCAACAAAACTGTTTAAATGAGCCAATCATATTTAATCAATTAACCACCTAAGCGATGGAAGTATATAATGCTCAATCAAGCGGTATTAGTATACCGTAACCCAAGCCCATATAGGGGAAATAAGTCAAAAGTATTTACCTTTGCAAGTATTAATCCTTAATATAGATCAAGTCACCGGTAGCTTTTACTGGGGCTCCTAATCTGGAACGAAGGTTTTAATTAACCTCTTAGAATCCTAACGGTCCTTGTATTAGCCGTAGCTTAAACCGGTTGATTCCGATATATAGATATGGTTAATTCGCACGAAAAGGCGAAAACCGAGAATGGAGTATGATTTGGACCCACAAGTTCAGTGACTTGTTTTATATGGGTTTATAGTTCATACTCTGGATTTTGGGTTCAAATAGTATACTTTGACCCATATCGGCTATTGCACGAAAACTAGTTCCGTGGGCCGTGCCGTGTGCGCAAATAGGCGAAACGGTTAACCATAAGAGTCGTACGCTTATTTCCTAAGTCAATATGCCTTAAAAGTATTTTGGTATCAGTAGGATACCTCCCGTAATGCCCGTAACGAGTTTAAGTTTATATTATGCCCCGTAGGGGCTTTTCGGTCATTTTAAAGGCTTTAAAAGGGATTTTCGAGTTCTACAGGAAATCTGAGTTTCCCGAATAGCTTATAAAGCTTAAAATACTTTATTTATTATTTAAAACCAGTAGCAACTGGAATCGGGTCAAAAGACCTTGTAGAACTCCCGTTTTGGTCAAAAAGGGCATATTCGGTATTTACCGAACCGTAGCCATAACCGCAGGTTATGAGCAAGGTAAAAATTATTAAAAATCTTTAAAATTCCCAAAATATTATTTTACCACAGTGGGTAAAAGTTTTGGTGCCGAAAACTTGGGTTAGATGAGCGTTATGCTAATTGCGCCGTTAATTACAAAACTTTCTTAAAAGTGCGCCTTTTAGCATAACTCTCATTCTAGGGCTCGGATTGACGTGAAACTTCAGGGATATGCTTATAATTTAATAAGCAAGGTTTTGGTCCGTTCACGTGTCCGAAATACTCGTTTTAATTTTAAAAGGCCGTTACGGTCGACTTTTAGGCGAATGACGGAAATACGTAAAAGACTCGGATAACTCATGAACCGACCACAGAGGCTTATACCAACATGTGACCTGGTCCTAAGAGAGTCCTAAGGTATATTTATACCTCACTAAAACGGGTCAGAACTGAAGTCAAAGCAAAAGTCAAACTTTTGCGACTTTCGGCTCCGAACCGGTTCAATATAGTAAATGATCGATTCAAACGAGCGCAAACATGTTTATATACTTATTATCATGTTTTATGATTGTCAAAACAGGTTCCATAACATATATATCACAGGTTATGCTTAAATTGCTAAAATAGCTTTCTGTTGACTTTTTAACCGCGCGTTTGACTCGATATTTGACATAGTTAGAGTGGTGATCAGGGGGAACCATTTTAGAGGTTTAATACCCACATGAATACCAACTCATAACCATTTTTGATTCGTCATAAGACTGAATCATTTGCAAGATATTGCAATGACAACCGTTAGTTACGACGGTTGCGTTTATAGGCTATAACTATGGAAATGTGAACCAAAATGGTTATGAACGACTTACAGAAGTTAACTCTTGATGAGAGAACAGAAGGGAAAGCTAGAGAGCTCTTGAATGATCAGTTATAAGTGTTTTTGAGTTGTGTGATTGGTAATGCACAAGAAGTGGCTATTTATAGCCAAAGAAGGCCACTTATGATCATTACAAGCTCTACTATCAGTCCAGAGCTGATGGGTAGTTGTCCCCTAAATGTATGGGTCATTTGTAGGGTGCCCATGCCCCATAATTACGTGCATAATCGTTCACAAGTTCCAAAAGCCAAGTAGTTACCATTTTTCTGCATCTGGGCACTTTACGCGGCCCGCATGGGAGATCCCATGCTTTTTAACGCGGGTCGCCTAAAGTTAAGAAATCAGGCGAATTATAAGGGAGGCTCGCGGCCCGCCTCAACTTATGTTGAAACTTCACGCGGGTCGCCTAAGGTTAATATTTCAGGATTTTTAAATCTTTTGTCATGATTATCAGAATCGGGCCATTAATAACGAAATCTTTCGTAATGATTTGCCTGACCTTTCGGATTTGAAGGGGTAACTTTGCGGTTTGGCCCTCGGTTATTTACCGATAGGGGCCTCGTGTTATTTACCCGCGCTATTAAGTCCCCGGTTTATTTATTAATTATATTGGAAAGCCTTAACTTTCACTGTTGACGCTTTTAACCCTTCTTCTACGAACTCGATCGTAACTTCCTCGTTTCATATCGAAACTTCGCGAAATTTATATATATTATTTTAGTGAGGGTATAATACCGTTACAAAGTCTTGGGAACGTTAAAGGGTCACTCAGAGGTATGTTGACACAGTTAACCCCGGTAGTTTGTAATCACTCACTTTCTTCCGCGTTTTATATATGGACGATCTATAATTTATTCGTTTGAAGGTTTAAGCGTTATTTAGGGATACTATACAGTATATTTACCCTTGTTGACATTTATAACCCTCGAATTTATATACTTTCAAGGTTTGTCACAATTAGTCCTTTATTTATTATAGATGCCACGTGTAAACAAATGACACGTGTTAACACATCATTGGACACAAAAATTCGAGGTGTTACACTTAATAAGATACAAGTACATGTAACGAGAATAATCGTCAATGAAAGTGATAAAGGAAGTATGTCCTGTTATGCCAGCGATTTGGTAGGGACCACTAATGTCAGTGTGAATGAGTTCTAGTAAATTAGAACTCCTAGTGGCACCTTTCTTATTCGCTAATGTCATTTTACCTTTAAGACATTTGACACATGTTCCAAAATCAGAGAAATCGAGAGGAGGTAAGACTTCATCCTTTATGAGACGATTTAATCGTTCTTTTGAAATGCGGCCTAAACGCTGATGCCACAACATGGATGAAGTCTCTAAGTCTCGTTTCTCTTCCATCTTTGTGAGTAATTCATTAATGTTATATGACAACAAAGATTTGGAAAAGTTATCTTCTAGTTCTAATCTATAGAGACCACCATCCAGAATACCAGTACCATAAAGAACAGAATCATGAAGGATAGAGAGTTTGCGATGACCGTGGGAAACAATGAAACCGTCCATGTCTAACTTTGGTCCTGATACAAGGTTCCGAGTTACCTCAGGAACATATAAGGTATCATAAAGTTTAATACATAAACCAGTTTTCATAACTAATTGTAATGTTCCAATGGCCTTCACTTCTAATTCTCGATCATCCCCAACCTTAAGCGTTCTTTGGTTTCTTTCCAGCTTCCGAATTGAAAGGAATCCCTGAGTAGAATTGGTAACATGAACCATAGAACCAGAATCAAACCACCAAGAATTAGCAGGAACACTTAAATTATAGGACTCAAGTATCATAAAATAATCGTTACCTTTCTTAGCCAGCCACTCCTTAAAGTCAGGGCATTCCTTCTGCATGTGTCCTGTCTTTTTACAGAACTTGCAGCGGATACTGCCTAAGGAGTTCTTAGAGCTGGAAGGTGCACTTGTATTAGAATTAGGATTAGGCCTTTGGACTTTTGAAGCATCCTTCCTCTGATAATTGTTCTTCCTTTTCTTAGAATTGGAGGTAGTGAAGTTTGCAACATCAGTATGGCGATCCATCCTCATACGCTCTTCCTCCTGTACGCACATGGCGACCAGCTCACTCATTGTCCATTTTTCCTTCTGAGTGTTGTAGTTGATCTTAAATGCTTCAAAGGACGAAGGAAGCGAAGTGATGATAAAATGAACGAGGAAACCATCACTGATTTCCATTTCTAGCCCCTTCAGCTTATTGGCCATGTCATTCATCATCATGATGTGCTCGCGAATGCCGCTCCTCCCATCATACTTAGTTGTCACCAGCTTAAGAATAAGGGTACTAGCGTGTGCTTTAGACGTCCCCTTGAACTGCGCCTCCACAGAAGCCAAGTAGGTTTTAGCATCTTCAGAATCAGGAATAGCTCCCCTGATAGCATTGCTTATGGACTGCTTCATAAACATGAGACACATGCGGTTACACCTAGTCCACTTTTCATAAGTATCTGCTCAGCAGCAGTACTCTGAGTGGTAAGGTCCGCTGGCTTATTCTCCCTTAGAGCATAATCAAAATCCAGCAGCCCAAGCGTAAGCATGAGAGCATCCTTCCATGCAGCAAAGTTATCACCAGTCAAAGATGGAATCCCCTGATTTGGTGCTGATAGTGGAAATAAGATGAGCAAGTTATGATACTAAGGAAGAAGTTCTAATGTGATCTAAGGGCACGTTAAACTAAGGCAGGCATAAATAATGACCATTTTTCATTATGAAGCTGTGATATTGTCTATTACTAACATCAAAATAATAGACTTAGTTAAAAATTCTACTTAAACGAAGACAAAACAGCTTTGGCCAGAAGTGTAATCATTTAAGCATATGTGCAAAGTGGTTGTAACAAATCAGCTTTGGCCAGAAATTGAGACAATCACTTTAGTTATGCACTTGTTAAGTATGCCATCTATGAAAGAATTAAATCAGCTTTGGCCAGATATTAAAACATTCATGCTTATGATGCACACTTAACATAGCTTTCGTAATACTTGAATGATAAGTAGATGTATCAAGTCAGCTTTGGCCAGAAATGATACATCAGAAGCTCATTCAAGTTAAGCTATTTTGGTTTTGCAAAACATTATCTGATTCTGATTAATTAACTAAATAACTACAAAACCAATTATTTAAAACCAATTATTTAATAGCAAACTACCCGTTTGCAAAACAGAAGCTCATTCAAGTTAAGCTATTTTAGTTCACATTTAAACAGCCTAAAATAATGAGGTTTCGAGTCAGGTCTCGACTGAGTTATGAGATCTCGAGTCAGTTATGAGGTCTCGAGTCGCAACCTTGTTGTCACGAGTCAGAACCATGGTCTCGACTACTATATCTTATGAGATCTCGAGTCATGATGAAGTCTCGAGTCGCAACCACGGTCTCGAGTCGCAACCTTGTTGTCACGAGTCGGAACCATGGTCTCGACTACTATATCTTATGAGATCTCGAGTCATGATGAGGTCTCGAGTCGCAACCACGGTCTCGAGTCGCAACCTTATGGTCTCGAGTTATGACGTTATGGTCTCGAGTCGCAACCTTATGGTCTCGAGTTATGACGTTATGGTCTCGAGTCGAGACCTTTGTCTCGAGTTGTAGACCTTTGAGCCCTTATGATTTCGAGTCGAGACCTTATGGTCTCGAGTCGAGACTGATGGTCTCTAGTCGTAATCTGATGATCTCGAAGCTTCCTATTAACAGCTGTTTATTGTGATAACATAACTGAAAATTCAAAATCAAAGGGATTATGAGATATTATTTCCTGTTTTAAGATGATCTAATTTTATCAAAATATTTCGAAAATTGTAATCTGTTTATCTTTAAACAGTTTTCGAAAAATCTTTAGAGGACAAAATCAGATCAAAACAGGAAAAACACTTAATAATCCGAATCATATTCCAAAACATAATAGAATTTTCGAATTTTCCTAAGAACATGATGAACCCTAAAATAAAACATAAATTCTGGAACCCGAAATCTGAATTTTTTTAACGCTTTCTAAAACAGATTTTGGACATAATTTTAACTGTTTAGATTTCGAGATATTTAAAATAGTTCTTTTCCTCGAAACAGAGATTTCGAGTAGTTTTATATGACTCGAAAACGGCTGTGATGTTAATAAGATTTTCAAAATTTCTGTTTTCATGATTTCAATCCCAGAATTATGGATATGAAAACAGAACTGACTAATCAACATATACTCTGATACCACATGTTGGATCAGTTCTGTTTATACATGATGGAAAACATGAAAACATACCTGTCACCGCAGACAGTGCAGTGGAGAATCCAGTGAGAGAAGACGACATGGAGTTCGACATCTTTGTCAAGGTGATCTGGTTCCTCCTTAGGGTGCTAACTGATGATGGGGACTTTGAAAACCGAAAAGGGTATCGGTTAGGAGAGGAGGTCGAAATTATGATGTTATGGCTAATGGGGTGTGTGTAATTGTGTAACTGAGTAACCCCTTAACCTCCACATAATTCTCCTTATATAAGCACCCAGGAGGAAACCTAATTAGTTAATAAGGGTAATATGGTCCATCAACAATTACCAACTAATTATTTAATAGGTTATAATATATTTTGATCTATATTATGTAAATGATTATAATTGCTATAGATTAAATATTATTACATAATATATTTAACTAGAATTGCGACCCGCCGCATTGCGGCGGGGATTCTTTAGTTATAACTAAGTCGATTTAGGACGCGCACGTTATGTTGAACCTGTCAAACGGGAAAAAAATAGACGGTATAAAAACGTTCACCCACACACGCACGTTGCATCGTGTTAACTCGCAAAATTTAGAACGAAACGTAAAAACGTTAAACAAAAGACGCACGTTGCGATGTGTTAAGTCACAAAATTTAGAACGAAGCATAAAACAAAAAAATTGTAGAAAATGAAAACTTTAAAGGGCCAACGTTGAAAATAAAAAAAAGTTATGAGGATAGATTGCAACAATCATATGCATAACAATTTTTTCTTTGAAAAACCCACAAAGCCAAGATTACAACACATAAGTAAAAAAATCAAAGTGGTTAAATCACAAAAGTGGAAACTTTTGAATTAGAAATGAAAAATCAAATTAATCAAACGGGTTAAATTGTATAAGATGGAAACTTTTGAATTAGAAGTGAAAAATCAAATAATGAAAGGGGTTAAATTACCAAAGATTAAAACTTTAAACTCAAATTGTCAAAGATTAAAACTTTAGGGTTAAAAAGGAAATAAAGATTAAAATTTTAAACTTAACTTGCCAAAGATTGAAACTTTAGGGTTAAATTGTATAAGATGGAAACTTTTGAATTAGAAGTGAAAAATCAAATAATGAAAGGGGTTAAATTACCAAAGATTAAAACTTTAAACTCAAATTGTCAAAGATTAAAACTTTAGGGTTTAAAAGGAAACAAAGATTAAAATTTTAAACTTAACTTGTCAAAGATTGGAACTTTAGGGTTACAAATGAAAATTTCAAATTTTTTTTGAAAAACTCCCAAAGCCAAGTGTACATCTACTATATGCATAAAAGAGTTGCTTTTTAATAAGGTTTTAATCTTACACCACATACATTTATTACAACCTATTGAATCTTTTTACACCTTAATAACAAAATAACCACTAAAGCATATTTAACTTAATGATATTGTGGTAAGTCATATGGTGTCACATTTGCCATGCCATTATAGCCTAGTGGCATTTTTTGGGTGGGATAAGGTTTATGACCATTAGGCTAGAAGGTGTAGTATAAAGCCCTTCACGCCACGTCAGATCCACCTAGGCGCCACGTCATATGGGGGGCTTTAAAGCCTCTCCCTTTAACTTGCATGCAATGGTTTAAAGTCCCCTATTAAACAAAATTAAAAAAAATATTGGTTGAAAAGAGGTGGCCCCACCTGCACACACCTTTAACGCTCGTTAGCATGCTAGCGGAAGGGCCATAGCACCCCCCCCCCCCAACCGCGGCGGTATGGTGTATGGCACCCCGGGGCGCTAAAAAGATGAGGTGGCGGGATGGCGTTAAGCCACACCCCCTAGTCTTAGTTTATGGGTTCGATTCCCACAAATAGGGTTTTTTTCCCATATTTGACTTATTGGGTTTTCACCTGAATTGTTTTATAAGCATTATTGTCTAGTGGAGACGAATATGATCGGGTGGTTCTATTGGTGACACGATGATACTCTAGTGATCCGTTAGTGATCCAAATTTGTCTTGAAAAATATGGTGTCACATTCTCTAGAGGTTCATAGTTTGAGTTCTTCCATAGACAATGAAGTAGAATTAGAAGTAAACTAAATGGTTTTCTAAGTTACTATTCTTGAAATATAAAAGATAGAAAAAAACAAATTAACCATGTCATCATCCTTTTCTTTTATACGTTTTCATGATCAACCAAGCCTTCATTTTGTAACTCTTCCTTTGAATCCTTGATTCGATATTATCGAAAAAATACGTTAAAAACCATCCTACTTTCTTAGTTTTCATGGAAAAGACACTTTGACAAATTTCATTAAGGGGAAGTCACTCAATTTGTAAAACAAAATTATGAAAAAACTATCAAATTATTTTTCATGTATTTGAATTTATCTAAATGCATGTATTTGTTTATATTTTTTAAACAAGAGTAAATTACAAATATTGTTGATACTAAATTACAAAGTGTGTCATTTGTCTTTAAAAATTACAAAAAATACTCGATGTTTGCAAACACTTACATATTATGTCATTTACCTCAAATTCAGTTACTTTTAATGGTTAAATATGACCAAGTGAACCCCATGTGAGGACAAACAAGTCTTTTTACCATTAAAGAAATTTTATAAGGAGTAAATTACAAAAATCGTGTGAATCCTAAATGCTACCCAAATCACAGTGGTTTGATTGTTAACACCCAAACACCTATTGATTAGGTGTTTGAATGAGTGAAAGTTAAGAAGATCAAAAGATGAAGATTCTTGCAAGGATCAAACAACAAGTGTTGTTTATGTAATCCCAAATGATATAAACACTAAAAGCACTTGGATGTTCAGATTAAGCACAAGAAACAGAATCACAACACAACACAACACAACACAAGAGAATCACCAAGAAACTTGTCCAAGAACCTTGAACAAGGGTTTTCATTCATCCACTATATATAGACAAGTACAGACTGCATGTCGTATTTATTAAATACGCCAGGACTTTAATTACGCTGCATATTACAAACTTTCAAACAATTACACTTCAGTCCCTAAACTTTCTAGAACATTATAAAACATAACTAAACAATCCAAAACTTACTGAAACCAGGTACCAACGATCTCATAAGCTCTAACAATATCCCACCTAGATCGTTGCGTACTTGATCGTTCTTCAATCTTGAGCTTCGGTTTCTGGATTTGTCGCAGCTTGATCTGCAGTATGTTCAGGTGGTGGTTGATTGATAACAGCTTCACTAACGACTGGTGGATCCTCCATAGTGGCCTCATATGTAGATGAGGCCGGAGGTTGAGATTCTGTTGCAACTGGATCAGGTGATGGATCTTTCTGCTTTGCTGGAGACTTTTGTTTCTTTTTCTCTTTACTTTCTTTGTCTTCGCTTCGTCTCTCCTTTTGTTTTTCAATTATTTTCATGATATCCATTATTTCTATCTTTCGTTCCCTTGCTGGTTCTACCACCCTTTGAGACAACATACCTTCTTCCTTTTACTCGTTTCCAGCACCGACATGAATCTTCTGGCCATATAGAACATTCAAATCAGACAGGCAGAACATGAGGACATCCATTCGATCCAAAATGCGGATACCTTCATTGGAGTTGGATTTGATGACCGCTTCACCTGTTTTTCCGTCGTAAAACCACTTTTTGAAGTTGGTGAGCATCACTGGAAACTCTGGAGGGATCTTGATTCTTATCACAACTTTAGCAGGGTCGATGACCCACGTAACTTTGCCTTTACCAGTGATTAGATCCTTAGTGGTCTTCGAAACCCTTCGGCGTGGGCACTGGGGTTTGAAGACAGTGAATCCACGATTGCATTCTCTTAATATCAGTCTTTCAAAATCAGCTCTGATGCTGCTATAGGTCGGATTGATCATATCTAAGTTTCCGAGCTCACGGATATCCCATCGAGGAAGGCTTTGCATGTCTAATTTAGTCTTGAAGTATTGTATGACCCTACCACGTCTCTTAACGATGAACATCCTTTTTAAATCGCAATACTTCTAGCTGATGATCTTGTCGGTAGCTTCTGACTTTTCAACTGTAACTACCTGATAAAAATCCTAAAGTTTTTCTATTTACACTCCGGATATTGCGGGGTCACTTCATCACCTTCTTCTGTTTCATATAGAACCTCGTCCTCCAACCCCCATTCGAAGAATCTTGCAGGCATTTCATCTCGATCCACCTCTTCTTCCTCACTTTCATCATCTTCGTTGACATTCACAGCCGATTCCAACCGTCTTTTCTTTCTCTCGGCTTTGCACTTTGCTTCCTCTGTCTTAAACTTTTCATAATCGAAGATGTATGTAACTGAGAACATTGGTTGTACTTCTGCTTTAGCATATAGTTCTCTGATCATTCTGTACATCTTATACATCCCATCTTGTTGAAACCTCATAAATCTCATTTGTTCCGTCACGTATGCATGAAGCTCCTTGTTTTTCTTTCTTTGTTCTTTGAGCTTCTCTCGTAGCACGTTCGTATCGTTCACCCGATGCTTTAAAATACATATTTCTTTCGTAGGACTCGCTCCAATTTCTTTCAACAGCTTATCATAGAGTTCTTGGAAAGGACGCGGTCTGCGTGGAGCTTGGTGAGGTTATGTGATCGGAGTTGGTTTAGTCGGTACGTCCCTTGAAGATCCTTCCCCTGTTTTCATCTTTTTCTAGGGAGGTGATTTGCTTGGTACTGTTTCATCAGGATCTACTAGGATTTCATCAACAAAAGCATCCAACCGTTCTTGCTCAGCTGTCACTATCACAGGAGTCTCGGACTCCGTCATTTCTCGCCTTTTCCTTTTCTTTTCTCTCTTTTTTCTTTCCTCCATCTCATGAATAGCTCGTAAGCTCTGAATATGCTCTCTATGTTCTCTAGTTTCGCCTGCACGTATGCTATCGCCCATCAAATGTTCTGGATTCGAGGTATCTTTCTTTTTCTTGGAAGATCCCTCCTCTTCCACAGGTTGTTTTCCTTTCTTCTTCCTAACTAGTTGTTGTTGTTCTTCTTCCTCTACTTCCTCTTCATCGTCTTTTTGTTTCTTTCTTTTAACTCCATCCCGATATTTCTCATATGCAGCTTTCACCAACAGAAGTCTTACATCTCGGTACATCCAATGGTGAAGCATCACCCACTCATTCATCTTCAGTTCCGTAATTTGTCGACCGGCCAGCAACTGAAATTTATATGTGTTCCCTTCGTGTGGGAGTTCGGGATATTGATCATTGATGAGGAGCTATACAAATCGAGGATACATGGCCCACATTTTTCGTATTTCCGTAATCAACCATGGAATAGAATATCAGGCCAGAAATGTTGAATGGTTGTTTGGTGCACAGATTCAGCATAGCAATAGACCATTCAAGGTTTAACCCGTCGTAACCTCCTTTTCTGTGGGCCATACTCATTGCAAACACATGTAGAACGAATCGCCAATCTCTTGTGAGACTGTTTCATTTGATCTCATTCTTGTAATGAAAGTCTCCGACGTACTTCATTCCCTTGAATCCATCCAAAATTTCTTCTTTCTTTAAATGTAATGGATCCTGATTCTTATCTCCGAGACTTAAGACCCTTTGATGTACTTAAAATACAACATATAAATTATATCAAATACGGCATAAAATCAGCCCATTTTCGGTACTAATGTTGGAGAAAGCTTGTTTCTTTGTTCCTTTTTAATCTATAGGGTCAAAAGAGCTTAAACGTGCAAAAGGAGCAAAATAACAGTAAAAACCAACATAAATACAAAGAAGGAGGATTGACGCAACTCGCCAAGCCCCCATCCACATCCAAACCAAGGAAATAGCAAGATCAGAAGCTCTAGCACGGGGTCGTGCCCACTAGGCATGGGTCGTGCCCAAGACAAGATTCTCTGCAGAAGAAAAGACAACAGCAACGGACAAATCAGACAACCAACACGGGGCCGTGCTAAGGCAACACGGGGCGTGGTCAACTCTAAGATTTGCAGAATCTGAGATAGTACAGCAAGTACATTGGCCACGGGTCGTGCCATTGACACACGGGGCCATGTTAGTACAAGACCTAACACTGCAGTTAATGAGGAAGAGGGAGAAAGATGGCCATGGGGCCGTGCCAGGCGGGCACGGGTCATGTTGATCGTCTGTCTTCAATTGTAAATAGGGGTGCTTGGTTCCATTCCAATCCATCCCTTGGAAAACCACTTCTCTCACATTTGCCACCACTCCACCACTACTACAACACCATCATCCGCCACCATCATCTATCTTCCATCATTTAGAGTGTGTAGTAGTCTCAGGATCCAAGATTGATCGTAAGAGTTCTTGTCAAACAAAGACCATGCTTGGCTAAACTCTTACATCACTTGGTGATAAAAAATCTTTTATGTATTTATTTTTTATTTCCAATCTTTGGCTCCTTTTTTAATTGGGTATGTATTAATGACTTTAATAACTAGTTTTTTTATATTGAAGGCGAATTTATCTAACCATTCTTCATATGTTGTTGATTCACATATTCGTGTCTTTACGGTCTATATAAAGCGCGTTAACTACTTGGAAGGGGGTTAGAAGGGTGGTTGGGTAATTCTATGTCTCGTTCAGTGTATAGATCCTGCGAGAACCTGGTTCAAGCTTAGTATTACTTCACGATGTGGGCGGGAATGACTGCCCCGGAAGAAAGTAAGAAACCGCTTGAATCCCTCATCTATAAACTACTATTAAAATTTTAAACCAACCCTATGAGGACTGTATCCCTACTAACTCAGACCAAAGGGTTGAGGGTAACGCTGCCTGGAAGGGGGCCTATCACTTTTTGCATTAATAACTTACTTAATTATCTTTCAATAATCCGGCCTTGTAGGACTGTATCCCTGCTGACTCAGACCAATAGGTTGAGGGTAACGCTGCTTGGAAGGGGGCCTACTACTATAACTTAAAGATAATCTCTTAAAATGCCCAAAATGCGGAAATCATTAAAGGATACATAAAAAAGGAGTTGGAACCAAGTGATTCCTTCTTGTCTATTTGTTTTTCCTTATATTTTATTTTTGTTTTTTAGTTTATCTTTTTATAACTTTAAAACCTTTTCATCAAAATTTGGTTAGATTATACGTTAACGATAAGCCGGTATTAAAAACTCTTGTGTCCTTGGAGGACCTTGGTATCTTGCCATCACTATACTACGTCCGCGATGGGTGCACTTGCCCTACGTGTGTGTAGAGTGATAGTATTATATCGTATTTTATAAATTTAAAACTTGAATTGGTGAGTAAAAAGAGTTAAAATATATCTAAAAATAGATATACACCGTACCACGTCAAGTTTTTGGTGCCATTGCCAAGGAAACAAGGATTTTGAGAAAGCTTAAAATTAACGGCCTAATCATTTTTATCTATTCTTTTTAGGTTTTTCTTCTTTTTCTTTAAATTTTTCACTTTCTGCAAAAGTGACACGTGGCCGTGTGTGATCTACACGGGGCCTGTCCCTCTCTAGTAACCTCAAAACTATTTTCTACCAGATACAAACTGCAGCACGGGGTCGTGTTAACCTAACACAGGGTCGTGTTAGATTAGCAGTTTGTAGGAAAATAGTAATCACCTGATCCCGACGGTTAAAAAACTTTCTGGAAAACATGGACTTTATGATTATTTTTACCCCCGCCACTCTTACGGTGAATGGTGCAATTATTGTAGGGAGGAGCATGAAGAATTGGAATGTGGCGTTCTAAACTTCACTCCCCACTACTTAGCCCCATCGTTTTCCTGTGACGATCATCTTAAGATGGGCGGAAGTAAAAATGATAATAACGTCCATCCACCTGAACTCCATCAACCCTCTAACCTAGGAGATTTAGAAGACATAAGTCAATTAGAAAAGAGGATTCTCCAAAAACTCCTAACTCTACAAATTAGGGAAAACTACCATGAACAACATACTAATCACCTTAACTTGCTTTTAAGTAAGTAATATCTTCATCATGTTCTTGATATGGACCACAAGCATGGTCATGCTAGACAACAATCTTGGCCTAAATCATCATACTAACATAACTACAAACTACAGAATTCATATAAACATTCTTCTGATCTTTCCAAGAAAGAATTCATACACATGTTCAAATCATCATTCAATTCATGTTAGTAATTACCATTCCTAGTTTCATGCAATGAATCAAACTAACAAGTTAACAAGATTCAGCAATCATAATCTTTACATGGGTTTTCCAACACATCATGTATATAGTTATGATTAAACATTCAAGAACAACAACTTTAAACATGTACATGATTAAGTCTTCAAATGATTAAGTTTTCTTCAAAGCTCCTCCTTGACTCCAACAAGCTTCCAAGTCCAGATTTTTGAGAGAAAACTCTCCAACTCCCTTGCAAATAAGCTTGAGACTCGTATTTAAGCTGCTGGGAGTTTGGCACGACCATGCCACCTTTTGGCACGGTCGTGCTTGGCATATGTCAGGCTAGCTTTCTGTCTGTCGATCTTGTTTGCTACCATTTCTGGAAAAATCCCGCTCAAAGTTTCTTGAGGTGGCACGACCGTGCCAGACTATGGCATGACAGTGCTTATCGATGAATTACCGACGATGACTATTACGATATCGGGATTGGGCTGGTAAGATATTGGCTTGGATCAGGCATGATCCTGCTTGGGGATGGCACGGTCGTGCGAGTTGTTGATTCTCCGGGTTTGGCACTGATGATTGATAGTGCTGGTGAGAGTGCCGACGATGGCTGGCCTCGCACAGTCGTGCCAGGTGTTGGGACGGTCGTGCCATATCTAGCAGTTTGCTGGAATGTTCCGTTTTTTCTCCATTTTGCTCTGAAAGCCTCCGTTTCAACACCGAGCCGAAGCCCGAACCTGTATTTTCACAAACAACTCAAATGAGTACCAAAATCAATGAAAATACAAAGAGTTCTCGCACAAACGGGGGTAAATTTGATGTTTTAACGATGTATAAATTCTTATACACTAGTGTACTTTGCTCCTTCGGTCTGATATTCCCAAAGACATGCTTGATTAATAAACTCGTTGAATTCCAACATAGAAAGATCAGGTGTTGGTAAGGAAGTCCGATCAGCACTGTCTCTTTGGGCGTTGAAATCCCCTCAAAAAACCCACTTCCTGGGTGTATAGTGTTTAATCGATCATAGGTTTTCCCAAATAAATTTCCGATCTGAGACATCCCTAGGTGCATATACATTAGCCAAGTTCACATCACCTTCATTCCCCTTCCGGGAGCCCAAGAGGAAGATGAAGAAAGGGTTAGAGATAATCGAAGTCTCTGTGAATAAAGAAGGGTCCCAACAAAACCCATGCCACCCAACCTTTCATTAGATGCAACCGTAATGGACTGAAACCCCATGTTACCCCACATCCTAGAAAACAATATGCGACTAGTATCAACAAGTTGAGTCTCATGTATGTTGATAATTTATTAAAACTTTAAATATTATATTAAAAAAACGTTTCTAGGATTAATTGTCGCAACCCCCGATCCCTATCTCCGGGAACGGGCGGCCGAGAGCCAGTTTCGGTGGTATCACGTTATTGTCCAATTTGGCAGTGGAAATTTTCATCAGGACCGTAGTTAGGAAATATATTTTATCAGAGTAAACCACCATATTTTATAATAATAAACACATGGGAAAAACCCAAGTTTTCATTACAATCTTGTTAATAGGAATAAATCCTATTTTATTGAAATAAAACATCTCTTTCATTTAGGTAACTTTTATAGCCACTTTTTCCAAGCCTTCAGTGCTCTCCGGCTGGCTTCTATTTGGCTTTTACATTTTGTTACCTGAAACGCGTTTTAAAAACATTTGTCAGCAGGAAATACTGGTGAGTGAATCCCAATTTAATCAAAACAAGAGTTTTATCATTTTACAGTATTGAGAGCGATTACAATGTTTATATCTACACAATTACTCATTCAGTACTTGCCACTCGACGGATCTGTGGCTATGGTCATATCACACATTGGCTAACCCATTGTCCAATTGTGAAGATTATCAAATAATGTATACAAAACCCCATAATACCGGCAGTAATTGAAGAATTACACAGACTCAATCACTGCTAAATTGCATTGTAAAATATTTAAGGTTTTGTAAAAACTGTTTACAAAAATGAGATTACTCACAAAAAGGTTTACACAAAAAGAGGATTACTCACATTGCTGTCTTAGGGTTTTCAGTAAGGATTTCCTGGGAATAATCTATAAATTACACAAATGCACGCGTGTTAGTATAATAACCCATTTTAACATTAGTAATACCCTCCCGAGATGGCATTCCAACGACTACGTCGGGCAAAACCACGACAGCCGTTACGGAACCCTAGATCAATCGGGCAGAGTATCTAATACGTCTCCAGGGGTTATAATACTTACAACGGAGCAGAACCTCTCTATTTAGGGGGTATAATACCCGAGTATTACTTCTACTATTCAGAAATTAAGTAAGAAAGAAAGGATTTGAGTGACGGAAATGAAATCCCGAGGCCTCCTTTATATAGTTGCTGATCCTGGTTCTCTCGCGGCCCGCGTAGCATAAGGGCAGGGCCTACGCGGCCCGCGTCAATGCTGGGTCAACGCGTAGCTTGTCCCGGTCATGATCTAGCCTCGCCACAATGATGACACGTGTCATCGCTACGCCATAAATCTCGATCTTAGGCGGCTTGCGTAAGGTTGAGGTGGGGTTCACACGGCCCGCCTCAACTTATAAGTTAACAAATTCTGATTTAAACCTCTATACCGCCCGCGTGAAGGTTGGGGTGGGTTCTACGCGGCCCGCCCCAACTTAAATAAACTTGTTTTTAATTTATTTTTAATGCTATATTGTATTTCGGGCTCGGTTTTCACATACGGGGTGTATTTAAAGACATATAGTGATATTTTAAAATATAGTAAGGTGTCGGAAAATTATGAGGGTGTCGGTTTTATTTGAAGATTGTTACATCCTCCCCATCTTATTTTAGAGCTCGTCCTCGAGATCTACTGGAATAAGTGTGGATATTTCCTTTGTATTTCTGATTCAAGCTCCTATGTGTATTCAGGTCCTCTTTTGGAGTCCCACTTCACTTTGACCCGAACTAATCTCTTGTGCTTGAGATTCTTAATTTTCATGTCTTCAATCTGTAGAGGCCTTTCTACAAACTTAAGTTGTTCATTTACCTCTATATCCTTAAGAGGTACTATTAGTGATTCATCAGCTAAACACTTTTTGAGATTAGATACATGAAATACATCATGTATTTTTGTCATTTCCTCTGGCAGTTGTAGCTGATAGGCTACAGGTCCTATTCTTCTAATAATCTTAAAAGGTCTAATACACCTGGGACTTAGTTTTCCTTGTTTGATGAATCTTACCACTCCTTCCTAAGGAGAGATTAATAATACCTTATCACCTACTTGGAATTGTAACGGCTTACGTCTGTTATTAGCGTAGCTCTTTTGGTTATCACGTGCTGCTTTCAGTCGTTCCTAGACTTGGATAATCTTGTCAGTTGTTTCCTGCACTATCTTAAGTCCAGATAGTTACTTTTCCCCAATTTGTGCCCAACAGACTGGGGTTCTGCACTTTCGTCCATAAAGTGCTTCGAATGGTGCAGCATCGATACTTGTGTGATAATTGTTATTATAAGAAAATTCTATTAAAGGTAAGTGATCGTCCCTAATTACCTCCGAAATCAATTACACAAGCTCTAAGCATGTCCTCCATTGTCTTAATTGTCCTTTTGCTTTGTCCGTCCGTTTGAGGGTAATAAGCTGTGCTTAGGTTCAGTTTTGACTTGGGAACAAGTTAAGCATTTAGAAACATAAGCTGTTATATCCTTTTTATTTTTTCATTCCTATCCACCAGAAATTTTTCCTTAAATCTTGATACATCTTATCACTTTCTGGATGCATCGTATATTTAGACTTATGGGCTTCTTCTAATATACGGTGACATAGGTTTCCTAATTTAGGTATCCACATTCTCTTTTTATGGAATCTCCAAATTCCATCTGTTCCTTGTTCTAATTCCTTAATCATTCCTTTTAATTTTTCAGTATCATCCTTGATTACTGATTCTTGTGCCTTTCTAATCTGTTCATTTAAATCTACTTGTAGATTTAATTTAAGAGAACGTACCCTTTTTGGTTTTCCGTGATACTTTCGACTTAAAGCATCAGCCACTACATTTGCTTTCCCTGCATGATACTGGATATCACAATCATAATCACTAAGCATTTCCATCCAGCGTCTTTGTCTCATATTTAACTCTTTTTGCCCAAAAACATACCTTAAACTATTATGGTCGATGAATATGGTAAGCTTACTACGCTAAAGGTAATGTCTCCAAATCTTAAGGGCAAAAATTATGGCTCCTAACTCTAGATCATGGGTTGAATAATTTTCTTTATGATCAACTAAGTGTCCAAGAAATTGTACCTGCTCTAACCAAAACTCACACTTGGAAAACTTAGCATACAATTTTTCCTTTCTTAATAGACCTAAAAGTAAGTGTAAGTGGTTTGCATGATCCTCTATACTCTTAGAGTAAATTAGAATATCAAAGACAATTATGAATATATCCAAATATGGCTTACATATTCGGTTCATCATGTCCATAAATGTGGCTGGGGCATTGGTTAAATGGCATGATAATAAATTCATAATGACCATACCTTGTTCTAAATGTGGTTTTAGGAATGTCCTCTTCCTGTACCTTTAATTTATGATATCCTGATCTTAAATCGATTTTAGAGAAAAATCGAGCTCCTTGAAGTTGATCGAACAGATCATCGATCCTTGGTAATGGATACCGATTCTTAATCGTGACTTTGTTCAATTCACGGTAGTCAATGCACATACGCATTGATCTGTCCTTCTTTTTAACAAACAATATTGGCGCTCCCCATGGCGATGAGCTTGGCTGTATAAATCCTTTCTCCAACAATTCGTCCAACTGTTTCTTCAGTTCTTGCATTTCAGCGGGTGCTAAACGGTAAGGTGCTTTGGCAATCGGTGTTGTTCCTGGTAACAGATGGATTTTGAATTCAACTTCCCTGTCTGGAGGTAGCCCTGCAATTCTTCTGGAAATACATCTGAAAACTGGGACACTACTAGAATGTCTTTTAGTTCTTTTCCTTTAGTGTTAGTGATTATAGAAATCAAATACACTATAGATCCTTTTCTTATATAACTTGCAGTTTTCATTACAGAGATGAATTTAGTGGATCTAGATGGTTTATTTCCTTTAGTTGTGATCTTTTTACTCTGTGGTGAATTTACTTGGATTGACTTTTGATCACATAAAATACTGGCTTTATTGGCTATTAACCAATTCATTCCTAATATAATATCAAATCCTACCAGATTCATTAGGTAAAGGTTTGCGATAAACTTTTGGTTTAAAATTTCTATTCTTGCTCCCTGCAAGATTTCAGAAATCCTAATAGTTTCCCCATTTGCTGTCTCTACTAGACAGTATTGTGGTAGTTTAGTTAATGATTGATTTAGAAGTTTGCAAAACGAAGTATTGATAAAACTTTGGTTTATACCAGAGTTAAATAATACTTTAGCAAAAATATCATTAACTAAAAACGTACCGGCTATGACATCCGAGATCATCTTGGCCTCATCTGCAGTCAGAACAAACGCTCTAGCATTTTTAGTAGTCTTGTTGTTCATGGCTGGAGCTAGTTTTGGATAGTTTGGTCTGATATGTCCTCTTTCTTCACAATTATATCATATCTTATTGTTAGGTTTCTTCCGGCAGTCTTCTTCCTTGTGTCTAGATATTTTGCAAAAATTGCAATATATAGAGCATCTTCCATAATGCTTTCTTTTGCAATACTTGCAATAGGTATAGAGGTAGAACCTACATTTTTCCCATGGTTGGAATTTCCAGATCGAAATTCCTGGAATCCTGGGTAAGTCTCTGAGCTAGGTTCCTCCTTTGGTCTTCTTCCCGTGTACGCACTAATTCATCTGTCAATGTGTTAGCTAGTTCTACAGCTGCTTCTATGGTTTGGGGCCTAGCTGCCTTGACTACATGCCTAATTTCCCCAATTAATCCCCAGATGTAACGGGAGATTAATACCGACTCAGGTGATGCAAGGGTTGGCACTATTCTAGCATATTCAAAGAATGTAGTAGTGTACTCCTTACTATCTACCCCGGTCATTCTAAGGTTCAGAAATTTATTTGCTATCTGTTCTTTTTCATTGGGAGGGCAGAATTTCCTTTCTGCCATATTTTTGAATTCCTCCCATTCTATGTTGTATACCCTATCACTTCCGTTTGAATGGAGGATAGTGTTCCACCATTCTAGGGCTGAATTCTTAAACAGATTAGAAGCAAACATTATCTTGTCTTCTTTAGCACATTTGCTTATTTTCAGAACAGCCTCAGTTTTCTCTATCCAGTGTAAAGCTACAATGGGTTCTTCATTGCCCGAGAATTCTATTGGTTTGCAGGACCAGAATTCTTTGTAAGAACAACCATACGGCATGGTTCTTCTTTTCTTGGGAATGGGCACTTGAAGTACGGGTCCATTGTTCATGCTGTGTTCAGGTTCAGTTGGTCGCTTATTGTTATGTTTACTTTTATTTTCAGCTTCCTTAACAGTTTGGAAAATAAGTGGCATCGCATCTATTATCCCTTGTGCCACTATGTGTTGGAGGGAACTATTATCTACTTGGTTTCCATTGTTATTGTTATTCGGATTCTCATTATTCAGATTATCGTTTGTAACACCCCGTGTTTTCGAATGTCAAAGTCAAAGTCAAAGTCAAGTTGACTTCTTTGACTGCAAATAGTCTAATTTATGTTTTATTTGTATTATGTGAAGTAAGTGTTGTTAATCTAAGAATCGAAGTAATCGAACGTTTATCGACGCGAACCGATTTGCGACTGTGAATAGTAGGAAGTAACAATGCGATAAAGTTAACTAACCAATAATCAAACCGATCGAACCATCGTCGGATTCGAAGCTCGAATTACGCGAACCTTGGTTGCTATTATACGTGTGTGTGTGCCTTATGTGTTACTCGTGCATGTTTACTTTATGTTATGTGTGGTGATCAATCGAACCAATCGAATCGAAACTCGAAACTCAATCGAAATCAAGTTGTGATAATTGGTAGAGAAGAGATTACGCAAGGTGTAGATGATTATATGTTAGATATAGTGATTGGGACTGAAAGTAATTTGAATAGGAAACTCTATCGTATTCGTATCAACTTCAATCGAAATCGAAACGTTGAAAATCGTCGCACCGAACACTCGAACCAGGCTATTGATCGATCAGGCTGTCAGCCGATCGAACAGCCTAGCCGATCGGACGGACTGTCCGATCGAGCAGGCTGTCCGACCGGGATGCCTGGCCGATCGGTCAACCCATTCCTCTTTGGGAAGCCTATAAATAGGGTTGTGGCTGTCATTCTTTCCACTTTTGGAAACTCTCTGACCGACCAGCTCGTGCTCCCCTTCTTTTCTCAGATTTCTTCCGATTCCGGTAAGTTTTCATCCTAAATCTTGTACTTTCTTGATCAATACACACTCCTACACCTTTCTATCTTTCAAATCTTGATTTCTAACGGTGAAATCATCAAGATCTAAGCATTCTAGGATGATGTCATCATGGTGTTCCCCAAGAACATCATGTTTTGGCCTCATTCCACCATGAATAGCTTGGATCTAACCGATTTCCACATAAACAAACTAAGATCTATCACAGATCTAAACATTTACATGGTGTGAAGGATTGAAAGAAGGATTTCCAACTTTCTTTCAACTCTTTTACAATCAATGCCTTCAAACCGGTAGAAACGGAGCTTAAGCCGACTCACCAATCATTCTAGTGGATGAGTGGTTCAAGATTCGGATTCTATCTACGAGGTTCACCGACTTCGGGTTAAACATCAAACTATTGTTCCGAACAGTTCACCGGCCGGGCTTGGGTGATTCTTGTCCGAGCAGGGGAAACAAGTAAGAACGAAAGTTCCATGGTTCAGCTCGATGTCAAGCTACCTCGATATAACGTCAAATAATCAGAACAGCCAAGTGTTAGACGAACAGGCCAACCAGGTCAGGATGCTGACCGCACGGTTAGGCTGTCCGAACGGACCGCCCAACCGATCGGACATGTCAGCCGATCGACCAGGCCAGCCGATCGGCTAGCATATGGTCCCACATTTTGACAATTTCATGAAGTATGGTATTGAACGAAATAATGTCCGATCGAACGACTGATTGGTAAACATTACTCTTCGGATCATGAAATACTATGCTTCAACACTTAATCGATTTTCAACTCGTTCGACGTATTGGAGTGCCACCCGATCGAACATGCTGTCCGATCAGGTGACATTCTGCTGAGGACTTACTACTGAAGTGTCTAACCGATCGGTTAAGCCGACCGATCGAACGACCCGTTCGATCGATCGACCTAAAAGGTAAGAACACTTCAATGTTCTCAAATACTACAACGAAAACCTCAAAAGGACAAACCATCATACACAAACACATCCTTTTCAAAGGAAGAAACAATCCACTCAAACAGTCCATCCGATCGGCCTAACCAACCGACCGGACAGACTGTCCGAACGGACTGGTTCACCGAACGGTCAAGCCGTCCGATCGGACCTACCGTCCGATCGACCAGGCTGTCCGACCCCCAATCACTTGTTCCCCTTTAACGCGTAAAACGTTGCTTATCGGTATGCTGTCGAACTATTCAGGCTAACCCTACTCTCAAGTGTTCCCTTCAATCCATCAATCAATCGCTGTGAGTATACTCGATCCCTTTTTGCTTTTAGCACTTTTGGGTGTTACATACGTTACTTATATCAAAACACAAATGATCACACTACTCAACTATTTGAACGCTAACCGATTCGCATGTATTACGTGACTAAATGAATGCATGTTGTTATGTTTACACGTGGAACGTTGTCTACCTGCCTTAACGACGTAGTACTATAGTTTGGACTCAGCACCCGTTCACACGGGGGTTGTTAAGGACAATTACTTGCATGGATTACGGAGGTAATCATGTATTGCGAACTGTCTCGGACAGTCAACCCGTAGTCATTGGTATCGATAGATCCATATCGATAATTAACATGCTTCGTTTTCCTCTGTGTACGTGCTGGTTATGCGTAAACTATTCGAACTCTATTATGCTATTATCAAACCTGTATGCTCACCTTTACATTATATGTATTGACTTTATTTTAACGTATGTGACAGGTGTTTAAGATGTTTGCTTGCTAGGAAAGCGAGGCTAGAATAAAGCTCTAGAGCCCCCCAACAAATAGTTGACTGTCAGGAATAAGCAGCTAGAGCATAGTTGTCTGTAGATCTTGTCAGACCGGGTCTCTAGAAGCATTTGAATAATATTTTATTATTTACATTTAAATCTGAGTTGTCAGAACAGAATATTTGTCTGGTTGTCATCTGTAATAATTTGTTTTATTGTTTGCGACACGGTATGGGACGTGTTATTTAAACAGAATAGTGATGATAGTTGTTATGGAAACTTCTGGACAATCTGTTTCGCTCAATGCCATGCCCCGATGATTCCGCCATCGGTTGGGGTGTGACAGATTGGTGTCAGAGCCATAACTATAGGGAATTAGGCTAGACACGACCTAGTCTGGGTCGTTGTCTTAGAGACCTAGACTATAGTTAGGAACCAACAGACCAAGCGTATACGCTAAATCCTGCTATTCTACACTATCACTACACTCGAATTTTCAAAGATGAGAAGGCGATTTGGTCAGGATCAGGTGTGAAAACCGCAAACTCCCAACTAAATTGCTGGATCGATGCTGTTTTATCCACCTATTAAAGGACTTTTCATTACTTTTTCAACAACAAACGAGGAGAGTTATACCAAATCAGGAGTGAAATCCATATTTTGATGAATAATCTCCTCAACTTTACTAAAACAAGGAAGAAATTGCTAAGCCAGGGGTGAAACCCGAACCTTGGCAACTTATTCCAACTTTTACTCATCTCACCAAAGCCTCGACGGAACTCCAACGACCTGAACTCACGAGTATGACCTAGGGAATACGTGTTGAATGCCCAAGAATCGAGGCGAAAGCACGATCCTAAAGGTCGAACTATGATGACAAGTCTATTGTGAATAGTCGAATCGATTTGGGTAGTCAATGTCTAGTAGCCGCAGACAATCTATCTCTCGATTTTATGTGTTTTCGATTCTGAACCCGCAGTTGTGACTCTGATGACTCATTGATTTTATGTGGTATATGTGTTTAACTGTTTATATGTTTAAAATTTTGAGGTTTATTCGATTTTTGCTATCACCTCGATCGACACACACGATTCACATTGCTCTTCTACCTCAAAACGCTAACAAATCGTTACGAACTTAGACGATGCTATGCTATGATATACGCTATACTATACTCAACATACTATACTATTATACGATACTATTCAATATACTATACGCGAACGCTATATACGAACGACATACGAGCCTTGAATGATAGGTTTCTGTATTCTGACTGCCTCTGTGATTAAATGTGTATGTGTTTCTGTGCTTACGTGTCTCTGTGCCCTATGTGCCTATGTGTTTATGTGATGCGTGTTCCTAAGCTTTAGTAAGTAGAACTATACGTGTGAGGTGATATTCAATCATGTTGTGTTGAGTCCTGTGACGATGTCTGTTGCAGACAATGTCGTCTGGATCCCGACACCATCTTACTCACCAAGAAAAGAGGGACAAGCGTCTCGCTACTATCATTGCCAAGAGTGTGGCAAAAGCTGTGAGCGAGGTGTATGAAAATGTCAGCAAATCATCTGAGGAGTCGCGAACTGAAGCTCCTAAGGATACCAACAAGACTGTTTTCAGCTTCAAACAGAGAAGATGGCCCTACCGCCATGTTTCAATGGTTTGATTCTGTCGAAGTCACTCTGCGCCAAAGCGGCTGTCCTGAAAATCTCCGCACCCTCCATGCAACCGGCGTCTTCCAGTCCCGAGCTCTAGACTGGTGGACGGCCGAACGAAACAGGCGCGGAAATGATGCAGCTTATGAGCTGACTTGGGAAGAGTTGAAGGCAATCAAGATGGACAAATTCTGCCCTCCCCACGAACGCCAAAAGCTGGAGGACGAGTTTTGGAATATCAAGCAGAAGGACGGAGACAACGCTGCTTTAACTGCTCGCTTCAAGAAGCTTAGCATCATCTGTCCCGACCAAATCAAGACGCCAGACATGGCTATCAAGAAGTACATTCGAGCTCTACCCGATTGTGTTGCCGACTTTGTTCACGCCGCCAAGACATCATCGATTGAGGAGACCTACCTGCTTGCCGCCGAGATCAATGATAAGCGGGTAAAGTCTGGTTTTTGGGATAAACAATCCAAGTCTCTGCATCAAGCCACCACCACATCGACCATCGATACCACCACTGCTCAACCCTCCAAGTCCTCACGTCGAAAGAAGAAGCACAATAGCAACAGCTCCAGCAACAAGAACTGTGCTGTGACAACAACCGCTGCCCCTCTACAAGCCGTACAGGCTCAGCAGCAGTCTCACCACCGACAAGCTCCAGTGATCAATGCGCCGCCAGCCAAGCACGCTTACACAGGTCCCCACCCGCTCTGCCCGACATGCTCATATCATCATCCGGTGGGAATCGCTTGTCGTTTCTGTGCCCACTGCAACCTCTACGGTCATTTCACTGCGAACTGTCGCTATGGTCCCCGTCAAGCCCCAGTTCAAGTCGCCGCTCATCAAGCTCTACTTCCAGCCCCTCAAGGCCAACCTGCAACTCAAACACCAGTGTTTAATGCTCGAGTCTGCTTTGCATGTGGTGATCCTAACCACTTTGCAAACATGTGCCCGAACCGGGTTGTGAAACAAGAACCCCAACAGCAGCAGCAACAGCCTCAGCAGCTGCAGCAAGCAGCCCGTGCCATAACCTTTAACATCAACGCCAGTCAAGCCCAGGTTGACAACAACGTGGTTAATGGTACGTTCCTTGTGAATGGTATTTATGCATCATGTTTGTTTGATACTGGAGCTGATAACTGCTTTGTGTCGTTTGAATTCGAGAAGCTCCTTAGTCGTAAGCGCTCTTATCTTCCCTCGTCATTCGAAGTCGAAGTTGCTACTGGAAGAACCGTCGCCGTTAACTCTGTTCTTCGTGATTGTACCCTTGAGCTCAACAATCACATTTTTCCAATCGATATTATTCCGATGCAGCTCGGAAGTTTTGACGTCATAGTAGGCATGGACTTTCTTCGCGAAAACCATGCTGAAGTCGTGTGTTTTGAAAAGATGATCTGATTCTCGCTCGCAAATGGTGATCTATTATGTGTATATGGTGAAACAGCTTCGAAGGGTCTCAAGCTCATGTCATGCGTCCAAGCTAGCAAGTATCTCCGCAAGGAATACAGCGCTTTCTTGGCCAACATTGTAGTAGCGGAGAAGGAAAAGAAAAAGAAGGCCGAAGTCAAAGACGTTCCAGTGGTTCGTGAATTTCCTCAGGTGTTCCCTGACGATCTTCCCGGGCTACCGCCAAGTCATGATATCGACTTTCGTATCGACCTTATTCCTGGAGCTAACCCTGTTGCCAAAGCCCCTTACCGACTCGCGCCATCCAAAATGAGGGAACTCTCAAACCAACTCCAGGAGTTACTTGAAAAAGGCTTTATTCGCCCGAGCACCTCTCCTTGCGGCGCACCAGTCCTTTTCGTCAAAAAGAAGGATGGGTCGTTAGGATGTGTATCGACTACCAGGAATTGAATAAGCTGACCATCGAGAACCGTTATCCTTTACCTCGAATCGACGATTTGTTTGATCAGTTACAAGGTGCATCGTGTTTCTTGAAGATCGATTTACGCTCAAGTTATCATCAATTACGCATACAAGAGGAAGATATACCCAAAACCGCCTTCCGCACTCGATACGGCCACTATGAGTTCGTTGCTATGCCTTTTGGTCTAACCAACGCACCCACGGTTTTTATGGATCTGATGAATCGCGTGTGTAAGCCTTATCTTGACCGTTTCGTCATCGTGTTCATCGACGATGTCTTGATTTATTCCAAGTCGAAAGCCGAACACGCGCAACATCTACGTTTGGTTCTTGAGTTACTCCAGGGGAACCAACTCTATGCCAAGTTCTCCAAGTGTGAATTCTGGTTGGAGGAGGTTCAGTTTCTGGGTCACATCGTGAATAGTCAGGGTATTCATGTCGATCCCGCGAAGATTGTAGCAGTTAAGAGTTGGATTACGCCGAAGAACCCATCTGAAGTCCGTTCTTTTCTTGGATTAGCGGGCTATTATCGATGATTTATCGAGGGATTCTCTAAGATCGCTGTGCCGCTTACCGCTCTTACCTATAAAGACAGATCTTTTGTTTGGGGAACTGAACAAGAATCTGCTTTTCAAACCCTTAAGCGCAAGCTCTGCAATGCTCCTGTTCTCACATTTCCAGACGAAAACAATGATTTCATTGTCTACTGTGATGCTTCCAACCTTGGTCTTGGCTGTGTTATCATGCAACGAGACAAGGTTATAGCTTACGCATCTCGTCAACTCAAAATCCACGAGAAGAACTATACAACCCATGATCTCGAGCTAGGCGCAGTTTTTTTTTGCATTGAAGATTTGGCGACACTACCTGTATGGTACCAAGTGTACGATCTTCACCGATCACAGGAGTTTACAACACATCTTTAATCAGAAAGAACTTAACATGCGTCAACGCCGATGGGTAGAACTTCTTAACGATTACGACTGCAAGATTCGTTATCACCCGGGCAAGGCAAATGTTGTTGCCGACGCGCTCAGCAGACGGAGTTATTTGCTCAGTATACGCAATACCCAAGCCCAGCACAACCTCGAAACTCTCATCCGCGAAGCCCAGCATGCTTGTTTCAACGAACGCACTTTGAAGAGAGAAAGGATCTACCACGATGGAGCTCAACTAGTAAGCAAAGCAAATGGGATTTTCTATTATCTGGACCGAATTTGGATCCCCAAGCGAACCGATTTGCGAAAGATTATAATGGACGAAGCCCACAAGTCCCGCTACTCTATTCATCCCGGTGCCGACAAAATGTACCAGGATCTTCGTTACAAGTACTGGTGGCCGGGCATGAAACGGGATATTGCTCTCTATGTTGGAAGATGCCTAACTTGCACAAGAGTCAAGGCTGAACATCAACGACCTTCTGGCCTACTCGAACAATCTCCAATCCCTATATGGAAGTGGGAGAGTATAGCTATGGATTTCATAACCAAACTTCCGCCCACGCCATCAGGTCACGACAGCATTTGGGTTATAGTTGATCGTTTGACCAAATCAGCCTACTTCTTGCCAATACGGGAAGACTACAAGGTGGAACGACTAGCCCGAATCTACACCGACGAGATCATTTGTAATCATGGTACGCCTCGTGACATCATTTCAGACCGTGACGCTCGGTTTACTTCGCGATTGTGGGAAACGTTTCAAGCAGCTCTTGGTACGTCGCTTAACCTGAGTACCGCATTCCATCCTCAAACCGACAGACAGACTGAAAGAACGATCCGTACTCTTGAAGACATGCTCCGCGCGTGTGTTATAGACTTCGGTGGTAGTTGGAACAAATACCTACCGTTAGTCGAATTCTCGTACAACAACAGCTATCATGCCAGCATACAAATGGCACCATTCGAGGCTTTATATGGAAGAAGATGTCATTCGCCTATTGTGTGGCACGAGATCGGTCATTCGCAACTAACTGGTCCCGAGCTATTACAAGAAATGACTGACAAAATCCTCGAGATTCATGACAACTTGTCGAAAACCAGGGATAGACAGAAAAGTTACGCCGATAGGAGACGCAAACCCCTTGAATTTGACGTTGGCGACTACGTACTCCTAAAGGTATCACCTTGGAAGGGTGTGGTCAGATTTGGCAAGAAAGGAAAACTAGCGCCTCGATATGTTGGACCCTTTAAGATTCTGGAAAGAATCAGAAAAGTCGCCTACAGACTCGAACTACCGGAGGAACTTAGTGACGTCCACCCAACTTTCCATGTGTCGAACCTCCGAAAGTGTCTAGCTGATCATGATCTGATTGTACCGCTCGACGACCTTCAAGTAAAAGAAACGCTACACTTCGTGGAAAAGCCTGTCGAAATCATGGATCGCCAAACCAAGCAACTCAGACGCTCACGCATCCCTATCGTAAAAGTCCGATGGGAAGGTAAACGAGGCGCAGAGTTCACTTGGGAACTCGAAAGCGACATGAAGGCTAAGTACCTGCAATTGTTTAAATGAAGATCTGAAGCAAGAAATTGGTAAGAACGTACAATTTAACGTGATTCACGGTGCTGTGCAGCTTCGAGCCTAATTTCGGGACGAAATTCCCTAAACAAGGGGAGGGTGTAACACCCCGTGTTTTCGAATGTCAAAGTCAAAGTCAAGTTGACTTCTTTGACTGTAAATAGTCTAATTTTTGTTTTATGTGTATTATGTGGAGTAAGTGTTGTTAATCTAAGAATCGAAGTAATCGAACATTTATCGACGCGAACCGATTTGCGACTGTGAATAGTAGGAAGTAACAATGCGATAAAGTTAACTAACCAATACTCAAACCGATCGAACCATCATCGGACTCGAAGCTCGAATTACGCGAACCTTAGTTGCTATTATACGTGTGTGTGTGCCTTATGTGTTAATTGTGCATGTTTACTTTATGTTATGTGTGGTGATCAATCGAATCGAAACTCGAAACTCAATCGAACTCAATCGAAATCAAGTTGTGATAATTGGTAGAGAAGAGATTACGCAAGATGTAGATGATTATATGTTAGATATAGTGATTGGGATTGAAAGTAATTTGAATAGGAAACTCTATCGTATTCGTATCAACTTCAATCGAAATGGAAACATCGAAAATCGTCGCACCGAACACTCAAACCAGGCTGTTGATCGATCAGGCTGTCAGCCGATCGAACAGCCCAGCCGATCAGACGGACTGTCCGATCGAGCAGGCTGTCCGACCGGGATGCCTGGCCGATCGGTCAACCCTTTCCTCTTTGGGAATAAATAGGGTTGTGGCTGTCATTCTTTCCACTTTTGGAAACTCTCTGACCGACCAGCTCGTGCTCCCCTTCTTTTCTCAGATTTCTTCCGATTCCGGTAAGTTTTCATCCTAAATCTTGTACTTTCTTGATCAATACACACTCCTACACCTTTCTATCTTTCAAATCTTGATTTCTAACCGTGAAATCATCAAGATCTAAGCATTCTAGGATGATGTCATCATGGTGTTCCCCAAGAACATCATGTTTTGGCCTCATTCCACCATGAATAGCTTGGATCTAACCGATTTCCACATAAACAAACTAAGATCTATCACAGATCTAAACATTTACATGGTGTGAAGGATTGAAAGAAGGATTTCCAACTTTCTTTCAACTCTTTTACAATCAATGCCTTCAAACCGGTAGAAACGGAGCTTAAGCCGACTCACCAATCATTCTAATGGATGAGTGGTTCAGGATTCGGATTCTGTCTACGAGGTTCACCGACTTCGGGTTAAACATCAAACTATCGTTTCGAACAGTTCACCGGCCGGGCTTGGGTGATTCCTGTCCGAGCAGGGGAAACAAGTAAGAACGAAAGTTCCATCGTTCAGCTCGATGTCAAGCTACCTCGATATAACGTCAAATAATCAGAACAGCCAAGTGTTAGACGAACAGGCCAACCAGGTTAGGATGCTGACCGAACGGTTAGGCTGTCCGAAGGGACGGCCCAACCGATCAGACATGTCAGCCGATCGACCAGGCCAGCCGATCGGCTAGCATATGGTCCCACATTTTGACAACTTCATGAAGTATGGTATTGAACGAAGTAATGTCCGATCGAACGACTGATTGGTAAACATTACTCTTCGGATCATGAAATACTATGCTTCAACACTTAATCGATTTTCAACGCGTTCGACGTATTGGAGTGCCACCCGATCGAACATGCTGTCCGATCAGGTGACATTCTGCTGAGGACTTACTACTGAAGTGTCTAACCGATCGGTTAAGCAGACCGATCGAACGACCCGTTCGATCGATCGACCTGAAAGGTAAGAACACTTTAATGTTCTCAAATACTACAACGAAAACCTCAAAAGGACAAACCATCATACACAAACATATCCTTCTCAAAGGAAGAAACAATCCACTCGAACAGTCCATCCGATCGGCCTAACCAACCGACCAGACAGACTGTCCGATCGGACTGGTTCACCGAACGGTCAAGCCGTCCGATCGGACCTACCGTCCGATCGACCAGGCTGTCCGACCCCCTATCACTTGTTCCCCTTTAACGCGTAAAACGTTGCTTATCGGTATGCTGTCGAACTATTCAGGCTAACCCTACTCTCAAGCATTCCCTTCAATCCATCAATCAATCGCTGTGAGTATACTCGATCCCTTTTTGCTTTTAGCACTTTTGGGTGTTACATACGTTACTTATATCAAAACACAAACGATCACACTACTCAACTATTTGAACGCTAACCGATTCGCATGTATTACGTGACTAAATGAATGCTTGTTGTTATGTTTACACGTGGAACGCTGTCTACCTGCCTTAACGACGTAGTACTATAGTTTGGACTCAGCACCCGTTCACACGGGGGTTGTTAAGGACAATTACTTGCATGGATTACGGAGGTAATCATGTATTGCGAACTGTCTCGGACAGTCAACCCGTAGTCATTGGTATCGATAGATCCATGTCGATAATTAACATGCTTCGTTTTCCTCTGTGTACGTGCTGGTTATGCGTAAACTATTCGAACTCTATTATGCTATTATCAAACTTGTATGCTCACCTTTACATTATATGTATTGACTTTATTTTAACGTATGTGACAGGTGTTTAAGATGTTTGCTTGCTAGGAAAGCGAGGCTATAATAAAGCTCTAGAGCCCCCCAACAAATAGTTTTCTGTCAGGAATATGCGGCTAGAGCATAGTTGTCTGTAGATCTTGTCAAACCGGGTCTCTAGAAGCATTTGAACAATATTTTATTATTTACATTTAAATCTGAGTTGTCGGAACAGAATATTTGTCTGGTTGTCATCTGTAATAATTTGTTTTATTGTTTGGGACACGGTATGGGACGTGTTATTTAAACTGAATAGTGATGATAGTTGTTATGGAAACTTCTGGACAATCTGTTTCGCTCAGTGCCATGCCCCGATGATTCCGCCATCGGTTGGGGTGTGACATCGTTATTCGGGTTGTTGTCGTTCTGGATGTTATCATTCTGGTTTTCGTTGTTCAGGTTTTCCTGGTTTACCTCATCGTCCATCTGAATTCTAGACATTTACCACATATTAATATCAATAATATTTGAATATAGCCAATCACATGTCACACACTTTTGGTCAAAAGCGTCGAGCATTGCGACTTTTACTCTATTCATATACTATGCGTCTATTACACACTAGTATTGAAATAACAATTACAATATCGACTGCAATTTAAAACTACACTACTAGTAATAGGCATCCGTAGTTTTAACTAGGTTATAGGAATATTATACTTAACATGCTTATGTGTAGGGTTTATTCTATATCCTTATTCTTTAATGGTTCAACTAATTAATATAAGTTAGCATTCACTGATGTGGTGGCTAACATATAGAGATTTTCCCATTGTGAGTTATTGTCTATTTCCTGAGTTTTGTTTCTTTATTGATTATTACTTTCTTTGGTTGTGACCTATTCTTTATTTTCTCTTGACTTTTTCTAATAATCCAATTTCTTTTCTTAAAGGTAAGTGGTTTCTTAGACTGTGCTTTACGAATAAATATTCTTTCCTCAGTATCTGCTGAGTATCCTGGGGGATTTGGTTGAAATGAGATTCCCTTATCTTTTGGTGAACTATCTAATTGACGGTAGATGTCCGAAATTCTTTTCTTACCCATACTGTAGACTAACAAATAGTCAAAGCACATAATTACATAAGTTATTTCCTAACACAAAATTTAAAACTTAAGTGTCAGCAGAACACTTCTTTGGCTTGAACCAGTGGCATGGCTCTGATACCACCTTCTGTCGCAACCCCCGATCCCTATCCCCGGGAACGGGCGGCCGCGAGCCAGTTTCGGTGGTATCACGTTATTGTCCAGTTTTGCAGCGAAAATTTTCGTCAGGACCGTAGTTAGGAAATATATTTTATCAGAGTAAACCACCATATTTTATAATAATAAACACATGGGAAAAACCCAAGTTTTCATTACAATCTTGTTTATAGGAATAAATCCTATTTTATTGAAATAAAACATCTCTTTCATTTAGGTAACTTTTATAGCCACTTTTTCCAAGCCTTCAGTGCTCTCAAGCTGGCTCCTATTTGGCTTTTACATTTTGTTACCTGAAACGCGTTTTCAAAAACATTTGTCAGTGGGAAATACTAGTGAGTGAATCCCAATTTAATCAAAACAAGAGTTTTATCAATTTACAATATTAAGAGCGATTACAATGATTATATCTACACAATTACTCATTCAGTACTTGCCACTCGATGGATCTGTGGCTATGGTCATATCACACATTGGCTAACCCATTGTCCAATTGTGAAGATTATCAAGTAATGTATACAAAACCCCATAATACCGGCAGTAATTGAAGAATTACAAAGACTCAATCACTGCTAAATTGCGTTGTAAAATATTTAAGGTTTTGTAAAAACTGTTTACAAAAAGGAGATTACTCACAAAAAGGTTTACACAAAAAGAGGATTACTCACATTGCTGTCTTAGGGTTTTCAGTAAGGATTTCCTGGGAATAATATATAAATTACACAAATGCACGCGTGTTAGTATAATAACCCATTTTAACATTAGTAATACCCTCCCGAGACGGCATTCCAACGACTACGTCGGGCAGAACCACGACAGCCGTTAGGGAACCCTAGATCAATCGGGCAGAGTATCTAATACGTCTCCAGGGGTTATAATACTTACAACGGAGCAGAACCTCGCTATTTAGGGGGTATAATACCCGAGTATTACTTCTACTATTCAGAAATTAAGTAAAAAAGAAAGGATTTGAGCGACGGAAATGAAATCCCGAGGCCTCCTTTATATAGTTGCTGATCCTGGTTCTCTCGCACCCCGCGTAACATAAGGGCAGGGCCTACGCGGCCCGCGTCAAAGCTGGGTCAACGCGTAGCTTGTCCCGGTCATGATCTAGCCTCGCCACGATGACGACACGTGTCATCATCGGGCTACGCCACAAATCTCGATCTTAGGCGGCCTGCGTAAGGTTGAGGTGGGGTTCACGCGGCCCGCCTCAACTTATAAGTTAACGAATTCTGATTTAAACCTCTATACCGCCCGCGTGAAGGTTGGGGTGGGTTCTACGCGGCCCGCCCCAACTTAAATAAACTTGTTTTTAATTTATTTTTAATGCTATATTGTATTTCGGGCTCGGTTTTCACATACGGGGTGTATTTAAAGACATATAGTGATATTTTAAAATATACTAAGGTGTCGGAAAATTATGAGGGTGTCGGTTTTATTTGAGGATTGTTACATTAATGAATATAAAAATTGTCTTCATATAATGTAATGTTTGAATAAAGCTTTTGTGATTGTAACTAAAATTTGAGTTAACAAAAAAAAAATTACATTGTATACTTTCATTTCATGTTTTGAACTTTTATTGTTGCTACTTTTACTTTGATTTGTTTGAACTTTGGATGTTACTCTTAGTTATATGTTTTAAATGGTTTGATTGTTTTAATTGTTTTTTTTTTTTTTGTTGTTAGTATAGGATTTAATTGGCAACCAGTACCGATGAGAACCGTTTAACCTAGTTCTGAACCGAACCAGAATCGTTAAAATACGGTTCAGTTCCAGTTCTTATATTCAGCATTAAACGATTCCAGCTTGGTTCGGTCCAGTTTTGAACCGTTTCACAACCCTAGTCACGCAAATTCTCATGTTTATTCAATTTAATTATCAAACATGCAAGTCAATGTGTAGATTATGTGTTATGCGTACTTGTTACTTGTTGTTTATTTTGAAGTCTCAGTCAACTGTATTCAAGCACGTCATATTGTGGATCCACTGGCTGACCGGTTCCCCACGGCCATGGGTGAGCTAGGTATCGCCATCATCATTCAGTTTCACTCTATGTAAACTTAGATTTTCTCACCAACTTCTTTTATTTCTCCCAAAAATTATTTTACGCATAATTATTTTACGCATGGTATAGGACACTAGGTTTGATAGGGCGAGGATGAAGACATGTAGGATTGCCTTAGATAAAATAACCGTGATTATTTTTATGTTATGAATTTTGTTTGGATTATTTGGAAATTTATATGTTTGATTTGACATTTTTTAATTTGTGACATGAATAAATATTGCAACATTTAATAGTGTCATAAGCTTTGGTCCGACCGATAATCTGCTGCAGGTCGGGGTGTGACAATATCGATGCCATAAAGTTCCCGATCCCAACATCCTTCAAGAGCCCGTTGATGGTACGTAAAGTGGTAAAATCCACCATTTGAGCCACCAAAGTTTCCTCATAGTTTGCATCCAAGCATTAGTGATGGAGATTACCTCTTCGCCAAAAATAGTGTGTCAGAGTGGGTACGTCCAAGGTTGATAGCCGCCTGAGATGCATCAAAATAGCATGGAGCCATGTAGGGTTTATACGTTGGATTAGGCACTAGGATGTCCTCCCAAAGCCATTTCTCAGGGTTAAGGCCAACTTGATCCTTCATGAATTTTGCAAGATTAGCTCTAAGCATGGTACCATCCATATCCACCTTACTGATATCCTTCTCCAACTTAAACTTGCATTCGACATCACGAAACCTGATGAATCCAAACCCCCCCCCCCCTTGTCTTTTTCCTAACCACGTAGGTGCCGGAGATGCGTCCATGCTTCTCAAAAGCCTTTGCAAGCGTCGACAGAAAACAACCCATTGGAAGATTTGATACAAAGAAGGTTGTATCATGGTTGCCCTCCTGGTCTCCTTTGTTTTCTTCATTCCTTTGTTGGCGACGACTTATTCTTCCCCTAATCTCTTGATATTCCTCCTCCTATGGCCTTCGAGAGCTCTCTTCTTCTCCCATTTGTGCAAAGTTTCTTTCTCCTTCTCTACTACCCCTACCAAGAGATCCACCTAGAACCTTTTCGTTGAGAATTTGCATTCATTCCTATGCTTCTATAAGCACCAAATTGATCTATATACAATAGTGGCCAATGTTTTCTTCCTACACCCTCTTGTTATCTTCTTCTCCTTACGCCCTACACCCTCTAAACAAAACGTAACACCTACAACCCTTAATTATGAGTTACTATTCAAATTAAACAACCTAACGTGCTTAAATAAGTTTTGATTTACTTTTCTTCAAAATAAACCATCTTTGTCCTCCTCATAATTACCCCCACACCCATCTTCTACCTAAAGTATAATATGTTACTAGTTTTTATACATGTCGTGCGTTGCAGTTGCAGCGTACGCGACATGATAAATTAGACTACAATTAACCCGATTTGTTTTTGAACTAAATTTACGTTGAAACAAAGCGTAATCTGAATTCATACCGTTGAATGAAAACATATAATATTTGACCCAATTTATTTCTAAACAAAATTTACGTCGAAATATAGGCCAACTCAAAACGTACATAAAATAAACATGTGTGGTTGTGTCATACACAACGTAATAAACCAAATTTACAGTGAAACATATAGTAACTGAAATTTATACCGTCGAATGAAAACACATTATATTTGACCTGAATTGTTTCCAAACAAAATTTATGTAAAAATGAGCTTTGAATTGTAGCGAACATATAGTGTGTTAAACAATTTAATTACAATAGGTGAGATTCGGCTACAAAGTTCATTTTTCCTACAAAGTGTACAAAGTCATAAAACACCACAATTTTAGCTATAAAACACACTCAAAACCCACAAATAACATAGTGAAGATCACTAAAACACAATATCCAAACCCTAACAGTCCATAAAAACTTCAAACACACCATCGTGGAACTCT
This sequence comes from Helianthus annuus, assembly GCF_002127325.2. Taxonomy (NCBI): domain Eukaryota; kingdom Viridiplantae; phylum Streptophyta; class Magnoliopsida; order Asterales; family Asteraceae; genus Helianthus; species Helianthus annuus. The sequence goes on from NC_035443.2 coordinate 60,297,806, forward strand.
GAATATAAAACACACTATGATAATCAACATAAAACACACTAATGTTAGTCATTCGATAATCAAAACCTTATCATCCAAAACACAACACAACACAAAACCCACAAATATGGCGTTTTAGTAATCTTCATTTTGGTATTTGTGGGTTTTGAGTGTGTTTTTTGGTTGAGATTATGGTGTTTGATGACTTTTTACACTTTGTAGGAATAATAGACTTTGTAGCCAACTCCCACCCTGTTGTGCAATATTGGGTTAAATATATACGGTTTCGACTAGTTTTGTAGTCTAGTTTTGTTATTTCGATAAAAAAAAATTATATGAACTTTTAAGGTAGTGTTTAACCTGTGGTAACCAGGATGAAAAGTAGGGGTGCAAACGAGCCGAGCGGCTCGCGAGCACTTGAGGTCGGCTCGAGAAAAAGGTTGAAACGAGCCGAGCCTTATCGAGCCTGAGCCGAGATTGAGCCTAAAACAAAGCTCGTTTGTTTATCGAGCCCGAGCTCGAGCCTCGCATGTGAAGCTCGTTAGGCTCGTCGAGCCTTATTGAGCCTTAGTGTAAACGAGCCGAGTCGAGTCGAGCCGAGCTTATTTAAACTTGTTTAAAAGCCGACCTCGAACCTAAAAATAAGCTTATTTAGTAAACAAGTCCGAGCCCGAGCTTCACTTATCGAGCTCGTGAGTCTAAAAAGTCTATTATTTATATTATTTTTATTTAATATACTAATTAGTAGATAATAAATGAGCCGAGCCCGAGCCGAGCTTTAGAAAATACAAACAAGCCGAGCTCTCATAAGTTAATCGAGCTCGGGCTCGGAGTCAACTCGACTCGTTTACACCGAGAGTGAAATGTGATTGGGATGTTTATTTTTTGAGGCAGACAGGGTTTCTATGTATGATTCAAAGTAGTGGTAAATAAAAACATGATAAAAACGTTATAAAAAAGTATTTCATGGGTTAAATTGTTGAGGAAAATCTAAAGTTGATTATAAAAATATATTTTTTTGAACGGCACATTTGGATCACTGACGGAATACTGGAGTATCATCGTGACATCAGCGGAACCACCGAATAATGTCTATACACCAATTTAAGTGAATACCCAATAAAATAAATCTGAGAAAAACCTTCTTGTGGGAATCGAACTCGTCCTAAGCCTTATCCTACCTCCAAAATGACAAAAGGCAATACTGTCATGGACAAAATATAAAAATATTAAGACAGAAGGTTAAAACATTAGTATTATTAACTAAGTTAATAATTTATGTTTTCACTCAAGCTGTCGGGATCAACAAAGCTAGTTTCTAATCTAAACCGTTACTTCATAAAATTCTTAGTATAATATGATATGATGCTTTTTGTATTTCGAAAGAAGATAAAGCATTTGAACATAGATACGCTAGAGTTAGAAACTTTTAAAGTGGAATTTCATGTTCCACAACTAGGACACCAACTAAGAGAAACGCTATAAAGTCATAAAAGATGCTTTAATAAAGCCCGTTAGACCACTTGAAAACTTCAAATTTTCTTGATATTAGAACCATCTCAATCATACAGATCATAACAAGCCAATAATGCTCAACCTATCTGAACTACGAGTCTCTAGAATCTATCCATAATGAAGAAATGATATGAACATTTATTGGAAATATATCTCTATATATATATAAATGAGATGTGATTTGGGCTAGGTGGCATTGGATTTGGGACAATTTTGCTGATGTGACAACTCATTTTTTTTAGTTTAGGAGGGAAATCATATTGATTCTTATACACAAACCAAAATTCTTAAAACACAAACTAAAAAGATGTGGTACGCGGGATCCGGTTATTATCGGGTCGGATGTATGGGTTTTTCAAATTTGAAAACGGATCCCTTATATTTTTTTGAGCGATTTCTTCCTCCACACAATTCCATATTTTCACAAACCCTAACATACTTCATCGCCGCTTTCGCTCTTCTCCATCTCTGTGTTTTCTCTTATCCATTGAAGCCGCTTATTCGATTCTTTGAGGTATGTTAATCCCCTACGCATTTCATCTTTCAATTTACCTTTCTTTGCAAACCCTAACCAAACCTCTGCATCATCATTTTCTTCAGACAAATCAATCCTATTAATCCAATCAAAGGATGTTTCTTTGTTTATAATTTTATTGTTTTTGATTTCTGTGTTTTATGATTCTAATCACGTTATTCATTTTTTTTCTTTTTCTTCTCATAAACCTTACAGACTGATTCTATTAATCCGTCTTTTAGGTTTTTTTTGTTTGTTGAACCCGGGCTAATCATCCTTACTCCCAGTTACAAGTCTTCAAGGATGTGGTAATGTTCAAGACACTCTTTTCTTTTTCATTTTTTCCATATTGTTTTCTAATTAACATCGTATGGGACTTGCAGGGTTTTGGTAGTGTTAGGAGCCATATTACATAATCTTGCAAGAGTTCAGGACCGACAAGGGATCTACCTATCAATTATGATCAACATGCTCTTCCTGTAGAAGTTTTAAAAATAGTTTACACATTAAAAGATGAGGGACCATGAGTTGTAAGTATGGATATTGTGGATGTTAATTGTCCAAGATGGAAGCTCAGGTATTGTGGGTTTTATTTCTGTACATGGATCTAAATTGCAGGTATAACCTGATTCATAATGCAATCGGATCATATACATATGATTTGGGAAGATGGTGAATTAATCAGGAAAGATATGTATTTAAAAGTTTTCGATTTATTGAGTATTTCTTATGCTTGATGAATGGTGCAATTAACTTGGTGAAAATGATGAATTAATCAGGAAAAATATTTATTTAAAAGTATGTTGTTTTCAAGTTTGTGCTCTTATAATTTTGTTGATGTCAAAGTGAAGAGGTCGTACAATATTGTTTTTTATCTAAATAAAGTCAAAAGTATTGTTTTTCAAGTTGCTTCTCGCTGATGAATCACTATGAAAATTGTGATTCCTATTTTTTTTATCTTTGGCTAATGAAACCACAATTTCAGGGGCTAGGGTAAACGACACATTCTGTGACCCAAATAGTGGAGATAATTGAGTGGAACAAGGACAGCCGTACCTACCGACAACGGTGGTGATCCGAATGGTTTTGGTGTAATAGAGTTGGGGCAATGGTTGGAATCGATAACAAGCCAAACGAACTGCTCAGTTTCTATGACAGGTTCAAACGGATTCGCAAACCGAACACATGGGAAGGTATAAACCATTCACATTGAACTTTATGAACACGATAATATATTTAGGCATGATTTTATTATTAGTCAACTTATATACTATGAATTTGCAACATGCTAAGCCACCGACTATTTTGATTTAGAGCTATGTTGGTTCGATGTTGTTGTGAGTTCTTGGATGTAAGACCTTTTTTTTGGATGATATCTGATGGTTTTTTACTTGATGGTGTGTGTGTGTTTGGTGTTCACGATTACGTTAGTTTTTCTTTAGTTCGGTTAGCTATTTTGCTGCAAGATTTGCGTATTGGATGGTTTAAATTCTTTGTTATGGTCATTAATTTGTTATTTATTTATATCTCGGACTCGTGAAATTTTGCAATTTTTTTTACTTTTCTGTCAGTCATTTTTTTAATGTGTTCTTAAATTAGGTTAAAGTGGAGAGCACATCTCTCATACATTGATCTTGACTAGAGGTGGTAAAATGGGCGGGTTGGGTTAGGATGGGTTTGGGTCAGGATGGACTGGACTGATAAAAAAGGATAACAATGGGTTTGGGTTAGAATAAGTTTAGGTAAAAATGGGTTTGTGTTAGGATGCGTAACTTAGAAATAGAAGGAATGCTGATATAAAGATGCGTTGGGTTTTGTAATTGTGTGTTCAGAGCTTTGGTTTGCTCTTATTTAATGGAATTCAATTTAATTCTATATTAAATATAGTATTTTATTTGAAATAGCTCTATCCCATTCCACTTCTTGGAAACATATATATACTTTTACTTTTAGTGCACAATACTCTCACATTGATTTGTATTAGTTTCCTTCACAAGTTCACAACTTAATCGTGGTGATCCATGGAGTGTGCACAGAACATGAACCGCACTAAAGACGACCGTAGATGTGGATGTGTAGTGTTTTGTGTCCATAACTTATGATGGTTTGGATGGCGTTGATTGTTGGTGATTGCGGTGGCAGAGATAAGTGATGGTAAGACTCTTATTTTCCATTAGTGCGGTTCTCTGAATTTTCTCAAGTAGTTGTGCTTACAACTATGTTCTCGATGATTTGTATCTATGTCTTTGAGCTTATTTTAATTTGTAGAAGAAATATGTTTGCCCATATACCATGTTTTAAGTAATAAGTGATGGTAAGACTCTTATTTTCTATTAGTTTAGCTTTGATGTTTTTGGCTTGAAATATGACTATCTAATGATTACGGTGTGCAGAAAAGTTCGAGACTCGGAGCGTTATCATTGGGCTGCTACACAAGGGGTTAATGAAGAAGTGCTAATGGAGAATTTGCCTGAAGACTTGCAAAGAGATATCTGCTGCCACCTCTTCAAATTTGTCAAGAAAGTGAGTTTCAAATATTATTGACATTTTCATATCTAAGCTTTATCTGTGTTCGGCAATGATTACACTTAAAACAATTTTTAAATAATTGAATTTGTAGGTCCGGATTTTGGCGTCAATGGATTGAACCGATTTTAGATGCGATATGTGAAAGATTAAGGCAAAAGACATATATAAAAGAAGGAACAACCTTATATGAAGGAGGGTTTGTGACAAAAATGGTTTTTATTGTAAGAGGGAAAATGGAAAGCACAAGAGAAGATGGGAATGTGGTTACGTTATCTGAAGGTGATGTATGTGGTGAAGAACTCCTCACATGGTGCCTTGAACCTTCCTCTCTTAATGGAGGTATAATATAAACTATTTTCTCATAGTCTTTTATTACTTTTTTCACAAAGTTTGGATTTTGTGGTCATTTATTTATTTCAAAACACACATCCAAACACACCTGAATTGAAATGGATTGTAGATGCAAGGACACGGGGGAAGCCAGGATGCAAATTGGTGTGCAAGAGGACAGTGAAATGCTTATCAAATGTGGAGGCATGCGTGCTTTGCGCTGCAGATCTTGAAGAAATCACCACCCTTTTTGCTGGATTTTTGAGGAATCACCGCGTTCAAATGGCAATAAGGTACCTGCTGTAAACAGTTTTTGTTCAGGATGTGAATTGAATGTAATCACGCGTTTAACCATGTTTAGGCATGAATCTCCATTTGGTTAAGTTGGTTGTCCATGAACCTTAGTCCGATGACTCATGTTGATCTCATATATTTTGGAGAGAATGGGATAGCCAACCACTGCACCCGGCAGCGACGCGATTGAGCTACAACGGATCTATGGCAGCGGTGAGACACCCTGATCCAAACTTGAACTTATCAACTTATTGATTTCTGTTTAATTGTTCGTCAGGTTGAGGAGGGAAGGCAAAATTCTATCCTTTTCTAGGAACTGAAGTGTAGCACCCTCTACTAATCAAGAAAGAGATGAACTTCAGGAATGTATAATGATTCTGGAAGGCGTTCAATTTAGGAGCGGGGAAGACAGTTGGAGCTGGTCGGGAGCTCGGATGGCGCCTTTTCGGTTAAATCCATTCGAGCTCTCCTTGCTTGGCAGGGGCTACAAGTGGATGTGAATCCCTTTATGTGGAACTAACTCTTACCCAAAAAGGTAATATTTTTGGGTGACGTCTTAATCAGAATCGCTTACAAACTCGAATGACACTAATTAGCAGGGGAATTAATGTTAATTCTTCTATATGCCCTCTTTGCAACGACGAGTAAGAGACAACAGAACACTTATTCATTTCATGCTATGTAGCTTGGTGCTCCATTCCAAATGTGTTTGCCTTCCAGATTTCAGATTTGCTGAAGTATCATGAGGTGGCAGTGGAATCAGAAACAGAGAAAATAATGTTGTAGTCGGTCATCTTAACGGCATGCTGAGTGCTATGGAAATTAAGAAATGAGGTCATGTTTAGATCAGAGAAGAGAAGATGGAGATCGGCAACCTGCTAGATGAAATAAAAGACTTTGGCTTTCTTTAGGTTAAAAAACTGGCATCATTGGAGTGGACTCAATGGAATAAATTTGTGTTTCTTTAATTAAATTGTAATGGTATATTTGGTTGGTGGGTCATGCTCAAGATGTAATTGTGTTTGGTGGTTAATAAAGTTGACTAAAAAAATAAAAAATAATAATCAATCGTTGTAAATGGAATATGCTTTACTTTGGAGTTCACATCAGACATTCATTATGTTCTGTAGTGTTCGTCGCTGATGGAATTGCCTTTGTTTTGTAGTGTTCGCCGTTGATGGAGCTTTTAGGTTCAACCCTTTGTTCTCACCCGTTAATTCAGGTTTGGGTCTTCGCTTATAGGTTTAATCAAGTTCTTCATTTTGTTTGTGAACTTTAGTTTGTTCATTAAAAGGGGAATTTGTTATAAGATAATGGTAAACTCACCCAGGTCGTTTTCCTTATTTTTTCGGATTCCATCGAATGGTTTAAAACCTCTCAACTACTCAACTATATAGGTTATAGTTTTAAGTTTTAACCAATTCATATCATGGAAACGTGCCAAACAGATTAAATCGGTTAAACGGGTCAAAAGGTGGAAACTGTTCTTATACTTCTACCAAAAAAATTAGAAAAATGTGTTTTTTTTTTTACTTTTCAGCTAATACTTTCTGGCCCTGTGTGTAAATAGAGAGAGAGAGAGATGTAGCGATGGAGTGCGTTGCTTGGTTTGGCGGTTTGGCACGTTTCTTGCGCTCTGGTACCCTCATTTGCTTCTTACTTTTGCCTGAATGCTATTAACTATATTTATTATTTGTGCCAGATTTACCAAGATGCCTGAATGCTATTAACTATATATATATATATATATATATATATATATATATATATATATATATATATATATATATATATATATATATTTGCTTATTTAAATATGCAGGTGCATTTGATTGTTTTTATATATATATATGGTAGAATGTAAGCATGTCTTTGCTGTTGTATTTGACGTTTTTGTTTTTCTTTCAGTTTTTATGCTTTGGACATAATGCTGGATTTCTGTGTCAGCCGTCTTACAGGTATGTTTTAGCAAATTATAGGGTGTTTTGGTTTTTATGGAGTGGTTTTATGCTAAAGATCCTTTATTTTTTTTTTTTTTTTTTTGTCTTTCAAGGCAGTTTATGCTTAGAGACACGATTAGTCAAATACTTAATTGACGGACTGCTTCACAGAATAACAAAAACTTCTCTTCTCTTTATTGGTGTTCGTTTGTTGTCCTTGGAATGCGCTTTCCATATTGAAGATTGGTAGTTGTTTTGTGTTTCATGTTTATTAATAATTATCTGATTTATTTAGGGTCTTCGGGTCATAAGTCATATATATAGATGTTGTATCAAAACTAAATTAATAGAAGCATCAAATTATATAGTTAGCGCGAATTGTGTACTATAAAGATAAAGATTCGTTGTTTAGATTTGGGTCGGTTTACGGGTCATGTTTTTATTATTTAACAAGTTTATTTAGTCATTTAAGGGTAAAATAAAGAAAGGAAATCATGTGATTGACTGAGTTTAGTGGGAAAGGTACGTTTCACGAACTCCACGTTTGAGTAGGTTTGGTTGATTTGTTCTGTACTTCTGTTGTTTAACTTCATAGTTTATGGTCGCAGTTTGTTAGTATCCTTTGGTTTTCTTTGATTTGTAGGCTATTTATAGCCATTAGTTTATTCAATAAAAGTGGGGCCTTTAATCCCCTTCGCTTTCTTTTCTTTGTCTTTTATTTACTCTTCACAGTTACATACAAAGTTAGATTAAGTGCTTTTGTTCTTATTTCAAGCTTGATATCCAACAAAAACATCAATTTTTTTACAAAAATCTATATTCATATCAACTTTGACCTATTTACTTATCTGCATACATTACAAGTTACCCTTTGGTGAGATTTTGTAGGATGTTTGGGTAGCTATTGCCTATAGGTAGTCTTTATGTTTTAAATTTGTTGTATACATAAAATAAATGGTCCAACCCCCTGAAATTGATTGTTTGTGAAGGGGCTGAAGCAAAGGTTCAGATGTGGACACTGTATGGTTTATGGTTGGGCCTTTATTCGAAATGTCTTTTCCCTTTATTTGGTTCACAATTCATAAATAGAAAACAATATTGGTTATCTCATTGTAGCTTTTTTGTTGGGTGCGGCTCCTGGTTTTGTTAGTCGCGAAAGGCGTAGTTGATTGGCTTCACGGGGTAAATAACTGGTCAACTAGAGTAGACATCAGAAGTGTAAGAAGATGTTGACAGCAGTGATGTTTGCGGCTATGTGGAGAGCTTGGATGGCCAAGCACAAAAAAATGTTAACGGCAGGGCGACTTCATTACACCAACTGGTAGACAAGGTTAAAGAGCTGCTTTTCTTATGGGGATGGTGTAATTTTGTTAGTTGAGTCGTGCTTTTTTTCCTATGACATTAGTGTGGGGTTTGTTGTTTCCCCCTTTGTTGTAATGAGTTCATCTAATCATCTCTAGAATTTCTTTGGATTTAATATATTTACCTTGCCTTTTAAAAAAAAAACTTTCTGGGCCATGCCATGTTATTCTACCATTTACGAACATGTTTCTTCCACTTGAAGTGTGGCATACCATTCTCTCAAATAGAAGAAATAACAGGACTCTCCACAGAAATATTTGATTTCTGCCCTTTACAAGCTCTGCAATACGGAGGAAATTGTCATTTAGAGTTGGCAAAACCACATAAATACTTTTTTGTTCGTTCCTTACTGAACCTTAAAAATAAATTTAATAAGTCATTTGGGAAGTTTCATACAATTTAAATACATTTCGGACAACATTTGTCCCATTCAACCTATTTCTTTTTTAGCTAATATTTTGTTTTACCAATTTGACATGTTATCTATCGACTCATTCTTTATAAAGGGTCAAACTTTTCACATGTGATGGAAGATGCAAAATTAAAAAAATGGTAGCATGGAGCTCACTTGAGATGTTATATAAACATTTGTGATTAATAAAATTTAAATATCCAACCCGTGAGTATTCACGGGTGATAACCTAGTTTATGTTATATAATATATTCATGAATTATTAAGGCTTATTATGCATAGCACATCTATACCTTATAATAAAACAAAACCATCTTAGGCCACTTGGCAGCCTCTTACACCAATTATTGCTGCCTGGCATCTCCTTAGGCCTTCTTTTGTTCGTTTAGGAGGGAAAACTTCTTCCGCTTCTTTTCTAAAGTCGTGATTGAACAATTCATTTTGCAAACCCCGCTCAAACCCTAAAAACTACAACGCCGCACATTGCATCTTCTTCAATCGATCTCTTCAATCCTTTTATTTGATTTTATCCTGTAAGTAAGAAGCCTCATAATCTTCCAAATAGGGATTGATAACCACATAGCCAACATTGCCCATGAAATCAGGCCTAAGAAGATATGAAATGGTCGCCATACTTGATACCAATGCTTGGATTGTATGACTCTCTTTGTCTCAATCATCACAAGGACCACCGAACCATTTAGGTTATGATTCATCTTTTTTGCCATTAATGACGTATTGATCTGAATTGAATCAGTGTTGGGGTTAGGGTTTAGAGCGTTTTTTTGTATGAATAATGTTGATATGTATATGTGATTAACATTGTAGGGGTTTTGAAGCATGATGATGAGGGTTTGAATGCTAAATCTCTTTCATCTTCTTCATTTGTAAACCCTAACCTCCCATCTTCTTCGATTCATTTGAGAAACCCTAATTTATTTTTTGCGACGATCCACTACATCGCCCTTTTACATAAGGAATAATCCAGAACTAGAAGAGATGTGTATGTTCATACATTCCCGTATGTTCAATTCTCTAATTCATTAAATGGTTTCTGCATAGAGTAAAGTTTATTTGTTATATGAAATTTATGTAATGTAGAGCTTGAATAATGATATTTTGGGTGTTCTTGAAACTTTTGAATGAGCTTTCTTATTCAAACAGATAAAACTGAGGTACAACATCAGATAGTAACTTTGCTTTTTGTTGGAATGACATGTGGTATAATGATGCTTCTCTTTACAAAGTTCTGGGGAGAATGGGCACTCACCGGTAATAACATCTCTCTCTTTTCATTGTTGTGTAATTGATGCCTTTAACCCATGCTATTGATATTGATATGATTAGACTTAATTAAAAACATGAGTATTGTTTTTTGTTTAAAAGTAGTACAAGCAATATAAAGGATCTTGATCTTTGTAGCATAAATAACACCATGTCAATTTTGAAGTTGGCCAGTGTTGTTTGACTATCAAATTTGTCTTTAAAATTGAATTAAGCTATCATTTTTTTTGTAATTTTTCATTAATAAAGTTCCATACTTAAATATTTTCAGCTTTTTCTGGAGCTAAGAATACACATATTTTATCAGTATCAAACACATATGTTCAGGTTCTTTGGATTCTACAAACTTTTTGCATAACAATTACTCTTTTAATCTTTGTTATTCAGAGTAATTACTCTTTTGACCTTTTTGCATAAACTTATTACTTATTTCTATGGAGGTTGCATATAACTTAGTCTACGCCATTACCTTAACGTGAATCTGTCTAAAACCCGACACATAACTTTCCTCGAAGAACAAGAAGATTATATTGATACAATTTGTTGGTGCACTTACGTCTGCTGACTACGTCTTCCATCGAGTCTTGAAGTTGAACAGATCGGACATGGCACGGAAACCTAGAAATACATGTTTGTATAGGGTTCGCTTATCAGTCTCTAGGTTTGGTCCGCTTTTGTGTCATGTTTAGGTTAGGATCGCTTTTCTGTCGATGTAGGATCGCTTATACGTACATGTACGTATAAGCGAACCAGCCAGTCTATATATAGGTCCGTAGGAGCGATCCGAAAACACATAGTTGAAGGTGTTTGTTCCGGTATGCTGCCGAAGTGCTGTCAAATTGTGTAATCGTGTTCAACATCAATAAAACAGCAAGTTTAAAGTGAATACGGCTTCAATAGCACCGAATTATTAGTTTCCGCCTCTTAATTCAGATACGAACTTCTCTGAACGACTCAAACAGGGCCGAGAACGATCCTACAATTGGTATCAGAGCTCAGGAGGAGGAGTTCTTGCCATTTTAGCTGCATTTCTTCTGATTTTCTACACTTTCTTCACGTTTTTCAAAATTTTCACGGTAAAACAAGCTCAAAATCACACAGTGCACTCGGAATCATGAACTAACAAACCCTTGAAGTTTTCAGAACTAAAATCGACCTAGAAAGTTGATTTTTAGGGGGTTCGCTTTTTCGGTTTCGGTCAAAAAGTGACATCAGCATTTAGGTTCGCTCCATATTACATAGTCAGTTCGCTCGAAGGGTTTAAATTGTTTGGACCGCTTATCTGACAAATAGTTTGGTTCGCTTATCTGGTTAAGTCAACTGGTCCGCTTATTGGATCAACGTGTAGGTCCGCTCGAACGATCCGCTCTTTAGTCAGTTCATCTGGTTCGCTTGTTTGTTCAATCAGTTGGTCCGCTTATAAAGACAGTGTATTAAGTTCGCTTATTTGGACTGTTGTAGATTCATTCTTGTGTCAGCTTTGCTTTTGTGAACAGGGTATTAATATTTGATAGTTGTAAATGATGGATACTGAATTTTATAATGCTTTTGCTACTCCAACCTCGATTACTCAAAGTGCTTTGATCGACAATGAAACCGGAACATCTCAAAGACCACCTAAACTCATGGATATTGACGATTATAACGTGTGGTCGGAACGTTTTGGAAATTGGGTCGAGGCTTATCATCTTGATGCGTGGGAACACACCGAGGAACCATATGTTAAACCTACAAAGAACGACGTTGTGAATGGTACTCCATTGACACTTAGAGAGATGAGTATAGCAGATAAAAAGAAATATCGCGATGAAAAGCTTATGGTGAGTCTGCTTCAGCAAGCTATAAAGGAAGATATCTTGATACTGCTTCAACATGACGGAACTGCATATTCAATGTGGACAGAATTGGAAGCAAAGTTTACGGGAAGTGATGATATGTTAAAGAACAAAATGTCTCTCATGAAGAAAGAATTTGATTTGTTTCGGGGATTGAAAAATGAAAACACCAAGCAAATTATTGATAGATATTGTAACTTGGTTAGAAATATGACGAAACTTGGTGTTAAGAAAGATACTGATGAATTAATTGAAAAACTTGCATATGCGCTTCCATATGAAACATGGGGAACATTTTTGATGATGTTGAGGTCCAACAAAGCAGAATATAAAAAGATGACACTAGGAGACTTCATAAAGCATCTGGAAGCTCAAGAGATGGAGCAGAGGAAGATCGCTAGGATGAAGAACTACGATGGAGAACAGGATATCAGTCTGTACTATAAGCATGGTGTTACTGATTCAACAAAGTATTCTCCTAAGATCGAAACTGCTTACAGTGTTAAAGATTCTTCTGAGAAGACGGCATCTCAAGGATCAAGCAACAGCACAAGATTTTCATCTTTCGATCCTAACATCTCTGTAACAAAGAATGGTAGAAAACTTCAGTGTAATATTGTGTTAAGCCTTGAAAATGATCAAGACTACACTGAAGAGATTGCTAAAAATCAAATGTCTTTGTTAGGGATGATTTTAGAGTCTTATAGTTGTTTTGTTGCAGGAAAGATCGGAAATCCAATGCTCACGAAAGACGATTACGATCAAATTGATGCTGAGGAAATGGAATTGATGGATATAAAATGGTGTATGGCGAGTGTGATGAGACGTGCTGAAAAGTTTAAACAAATTACTGGCCGTGATGATTTTCGTGATGCAAACGTTTCAGCTTTGGGTTTTGATAAATCTAAAGTTACATGTTTTCGTTGTAGGGAGAAGGGGCATTTCAAGAGGGAGTGCAAAAACCGTGAAGCTACCGGTGCCCAGAATCCTTTCGGAAACAATGATTATCACAAGAAGGCCATTTACCATCAAATCACACCACCAGCACAGGCACAAACAGCTCATGGGAGAGATGTGATGGATAATTCGAAAAGAGCATGTGTTGTTAGTCAGGGAAAATATGATAATTTTACCTGGGAAAAGTATCTTCCGAAAGACAGCAAAGTGTGCTTAGCTGAACAAGATGATGAGAAGTTGGTTAAAGGTTTTACCTGGGATGATTTTTGTCCAGACCAAAATCTTATGGCCAAAGAGATGTCTAAAAACACTTCTCATGCTTTCTTTGCTAATGCTTATGATTTGAAATGTGCAGAAAGGTGCAGAAAAGTCATGGAAGCTGCTGAAGAAAAACGAAGAAGGAACAAAGAAGAGGCAGAAGAGGAAGAGAGATTGAAGGAAGAAGCGAAAGCTGAGAAAAGAAGAAGAGCTGATTTTTTACAACCGAGCAGAAATGTCAAAGAAGTTCCAGAATATGAAGTGAAGATTGATGTAGAACAAGTTGAAGTTACTGAAAAGTGCTTAAACTGTGATTCGCTGATTAAGCAGAACAATGAGTTGCTGCACAATATTCATAAGCTGAAAGAATCGTATGATACTATGAACAGAGAAATCAACAAATATACAGATTCTGATGGTGAACAAGCTGAAGCTATGAATACTTTGAAGATAGCTTATCTGAGACAGCTTGATACGGCGAACTTTAACATAAAGAAATGTGCAGATCTCGAGCTTGAGTTGGCAACACAAAAGATAGAAACTGAGAAAATTAAAAAATTATTAGATAGTTACTCATGTTCTACTTTTGTGGTTGACAGGATTTATCCAGTGGTGAAGGATTTGAAGACATTCAAAGAAGAGCAGACATCGGATGAAGAAAGTGTGTGACAAATGTTGAAGAAAAGTTGAAAGCTTCTGGTAAGAAACCGAGTGTATCCTACAATAGATGTCCGCCCCCGGTCGAAAATGGATATTCACCTCGAAATCCAAATTCAGAAAGAGTCAATAAAGCGATCAATTTGAAATGGGAGTCTGGGTCGTCGGATAATTTACCAGAAAATATTGATGTCATATATACGTCATCAGACACTGATCATGAGTCAAAGTTGATAAAAAGTATGGTCGATCAGGTGTTAGACAGCGATGACAATGAGGTGTCAAAACTGAAGTCAAAACCCGAGTCAAAGTCTGGGTCCAGTGCGTCAAAGCCAACAGTCAAAAAGGACAAACGGGTTTATGATAAAGAATTTTTACTTTCAAAGTCTAATTTGAATGATGAATCGGTCAAAGTGGCATATACTTTGAAAGGTTCTGACAAATTATATTCTGACGAGAGTTTTCCAATAAGAAGTGTCAGACTTGAAATGATTCAAAAGGTTTTCAAAATAACAGAAATTAATATTTCTGAAATAAAAGATTTTAATCTTAATGGAAAACCCAAACAATACACTTCAAGAGATCAACAGAGAATCAACAAGAAAATGGGTTACAATTGCGGTTATAGTTTCCAAAAGAAACCAAACCATAATCGTAATTACAAAAAGAAAGGTATTGGTTTTGTTCCACAGAAAAACTATAAAAATGAAAAAGTTTATAAACCAAAAACAATGTTTGTTGCAGGAAAAACAACAGAAGCTGAAAAAGAAAAATCTTTCAGAAATCAGACGAATCAAGAATTCCTTGCTAAGAAGCAAGAGGACATGAAGAAGAAGGAATATCCAAAGAAGATTGAAAAGAGATCTTGTTTTCAGTGTAAAGCTGTGGGTCATGTTACGAGAGATTGTCCAAAGACATTCCGACCAAAACAAGAAGTCTCAAGAAAAATGAAAGAAAAAATTGTTGAAAATACTGAACTGTCAACCCGGAAGTTCACAGGCTTTGAGAATTCAACTTATGAAAAAGGGGAATCTTCAAAGAGTGCTTCCAAAAGAATAGACAATGCTACAAATCAGAAATGGGTTGTAAAAGGTTCAGGTAAAAAGTCTGGTAATGAATCTGATTCCATAAAATCAGAGGAGCCACGTGTTGAGAAAAAGGTTGAAAAGAAAGTTCCGAAAGTAAACGATGTGAATTTTCCGCCACTGAATGCTAAAAATTACAAATCTAAAATTGGAAAGGTTGAAATTTCAAATCAATTTTATTCTGACAAGAAGAAAATTGATGTTGAAAAAACTTTTAACGGAAATGTAAAACGCATCTTTGGAAAAATGGTCAGTGGTAAGGCCCAAAGCATTAAGGATTTTTATGCTTCCAAAGGATGGGTTTACAAGTTGGTTGAAAGGAACGATGAAAACAATGAGGTTACACCCAAGGAAGGTCAGGCTTGGGTGGATATATTTTTTCAAGAATAAAATCCTGACTTGCCGGAGATCCCAAGATGGTATTGTGGATCATGAATCGGCATCTTTCTAAATCTGTTTGTGAGATTTTTACAGGACTTGCCGGAACTCCCAGGTTTGTAAGCGTGGAGTAGGAATCGGCACCTTGAGAATTCAACCAACTGATGGTAATTGGTTGAAAAACAGGTTTGAAACGTTTTATTGCAAAACATATCAGTGGTTGTTTGGTTGTGATTGTTGTAAATCTTACAAGTGGTTAAATCAAGGTCATTAAATTGAACTTGACTTAACTATCATTCATGAAATTGGTAAACAATGTGATGATTTTGCCCCATTTTTACAAAAGGTAAAAGCAACTAAACTTATTTTCCGGAAAAACCATTCTGATTAAAACAAACTTAAGTGTTTTGAAATCATTATGGGAAAATAGTTTGTTGTGAGGGGGAGTTCTGATGGTTTAAGCCAAACGGATGGAGAATTGAAGTGTTTCGATATCAGTTGTCATGTTCTGTACAGTTTGTTTTCAATTTTTCTCTAGATGTATTTGAATTTTAGGGGGAGTAAGTTTTTTTAAGAAAATCCAAAAACATCAGAAAATTTGAAAAAGTAAAAAACATGATAAAACTGAAAAATGAGTTTTTGTTGCGAAAAAGGAGGAAATGATAGTACATCAGTGGACTATCACAGCACGCTAAAGAATTGTAAAGCCAAAATGTGATAAACAATCTTACTGCGGATGTGTCAGTAGATTTTTGCACATTTAGTAAATTGAAACGAGATATAAACCTAAATCAAACTTGCTTAATTCGTGGGTAACTATTCTTGAATATATGGGTAACCCCCGAAATCTTGTTTGAAAGGTCCCCTATTCTGAGATACTAGGTCTTTATGCTCAGTGATATCTGGGGTATTATTCCGGGACTTCTGCTGTATGGAAATACTGACCTAGTCCCCGAATAATACTTTCTGCTAAAAGCTTTATAATACAAGCTCGCCCTTAGCAATCTGATTAAACAATAAAATTGATAGTCATTGCTGTTGGAAAAAAGATCCTCTAAAGGGGACCCACCAAAAGTCGAGCCGTCATCTCTCTGCTGAACGGAAGTTCTGACCTGAGCTCTCACGGTTTCGCATCTACCCCTTTACAGATATCATCTGTGGTATACTCACCTGTAAGACTGAATATTTGGGATCTGGATACAGGAGTATATTCAAGTGGAGTGATACACAATTAAGTTTAAGTTTCTAAATATCGTATCTCGAATCAATTGAAATCTGTGTGAAAATTTAAATGGACAAACATACTGACAATCTAGGTAAATTGTTTTGAACTCAATATGTAATCAAGCTTAACGGTGTTGGTGATACGTCTCAGAAACTGATATGATCCTCTTGCACGAACTCACAAAAATATTGTCTGTAAATATTTCATTTTCTGCATTTTTTTTCTTCTTCAGAAAATTCAAAAAGATTTTTGGTGTGTTTTAGCATAAATTTTGAAAAATCAAAAAGATTTTCGACAACTGGTGTTGAGATGTTGATTTTCGAAATTCAAAGTGCTAAACTTGAAGAACTGGTTTGGGGAGTGTTTGTGTGTAGATGGTAAAGTTGTTTTGATAAGAATCAGAAATAAATTCTTGAATATAAAATCATTATTGTTTTGGTTCAACATAGTTTCTAAATTGTTGAAAAGTTTTAATCTTTAAAGAAACTTATAGTTGGGTAGAGATTGTGCAGGACTTGAGCCAGATATTGATCCTGAGAGAGAATGAAGACAGGTATCGGTCTGAAACCTGATGGGAGCCTGTTAATGATCTTGATTTGAAGAATGAAGATGTGAATTCCAGACTATGATCCTAGTTGTGTGAGAGGGGGAGTCTGAAGACACCGTGTCAACATTCAAGAGAGAAGAGTTTGTTGATAATGAAAACAGAGAACGAGGATTATTGAATCGACAAGATATTTCAGAGGCAGATTGTCGACTGATGAAGATTGTAGATAGACATGTGCGAAGACTCTATGAAGACTCCGTCAACATCCGAGGGGGAGTCTGTTGGTGCACTTACGTCTGCTGACTACGTCTTCCATCGAGTCTTGAAGTTGAACAGATCGGACATGGCACGGAAACCTAGAAATACATGTTTGTATAGGGTTCGCTTATCAGTCTCTAGGTTTGGTCCGCTTTTGTGTCATGTTTAGGTTAGGATCGCTTTTCTGTCGATGTAGGATCGCTTATACGTACATGTACGTATAAGCGAACCAGCCAGTCTATATATAGGTCCGTAGGAGCGATCCAAAAACACATAGTTGAAGGTGTTTGTTCCGGTATGCTGCCGAAGTGCTGTCAAATTGTGTAATCGTGTTCAACATCAATAAAACAGCAAGTTTAAAGTGAATACGGCTTCAATAGCACCGAATTATTAGTTTCCGCCTCTTAATTCGGATACGAACTTCTCTGAACGACTCAAACAGGGCCGAGAACGATCCTACACAATTGTTTAATCCTGAAACTTTCAAAACTTTCTTTATAACACCAATTGTGTTGTCTATACAGGCTACCTTATTCTATTACCTGTTTAGAGTTCTTTGTTCGGCTAATTAGTAAAATGTGTTTCTTCTTAATGGAAGTGTGGAGGACCATATATGTTCAAGGTCCAGTTCACCTCTCCCATGGACCATGCGACTCATAGTGGCTCAAGATGCTGCTCGTGGGTTGACATATTTACACGAGGATATGTTTTTTTCAGGTATTTTAACATTCGGATACACTTTCAGAATTCGTGTTTAGTAATGTGTATGTTTTACAAGAATTATTAGTAACACTGATTTTTTGTAGATTATATTTAGAGATTTCAAGTCGTCTAACATTCTGCTAGATGAGAATTGGAGGCCAACGTTTAATTTGTGGGTTGTTTATTTGGGTCAATCGATGGAAGGAAAAACAAGGGCCCACATGGATTTGTAATCGATTAGAAAGGGTTTTACTTGATGGCTTTTAGTAGAATTTTTGGTAGGTTTCAATGGTTGGGACGCAGAGACGGCAGCCTTGCTGCTGTGTTTATGGAAGAAATTACTTTGTTGGTCAATGCGAGACTAAGTTCGAGGACGAGGAAAGTATTTTAGTTAATTTACTTTTAATAAACATTCGTCATATAAGTTCTGACAAAGTGTCGTTTTTTTTCATTGTATTTATGTTTCAGCAGTTGATGCTCAGAGTTCCTAATGTACACGATGTTTACATTCCTCTTTAAATTGATGTTATTGTTCAGCTTTCCGAGGTTTGTCGTCAAAACTATTTACATAATTACAAGGGAATTTATGACCTATTTAGTTTAATGAAAGTTTGGTTTTGAAGATGTTTGGAACTAATATCAGGTGTAACAAGTCAAAGCAAGTGATTTTGCTCTAAGCTGGGTTAGGTCTGCTCAAAAGACTTGCTATATATTTTTAGTATATAGTGTGCTTCTTAACAATGCTTACAAAACTCATTCTATTACAATATCTAGTGTAATATATCTTTGAGCCTAAAGTTGTTATGCTTTGGTCATTATAGGACCAATATTTATGTTTTATTTATTATTTAGTTTAGGTAGCGTTCATGTGATGGCAAGACGGACTTCAAATTGTAATGATAAACACTTTATCCATTTTATATATTTAGTTATGTACAAATAAAGTGTTATATATGATTAGAGAAATTGTAATATTAGGATAGTTGTGACTCTTTGCGTGTTTTTAGTTTGACCAGTTTCAGAAAGAAAGTTATTAAATAAATAGACTCACTTATAACTGATTTTTCTTTATAGAGGGAATCCCTACAGATGATCATGCTATTATTGAATAAAACTCTGTAAGTTGTGTATTTGATGGTTTAAGAGCTGCATTTGAGATTTTTATTTGTTTTCTAGATTGAAGGGATTTTTTAAACAAGTTGACCTTGACTAGAGGTGGTAAACGGGTGGGTTAGTTAGGCTAGGTGATGATATATTTTTTGTTAAGAGTTAGACGGGTCGGTTTGGCATCAAATTCTTTTTCTATAGAAATTTTATATATATTTAATGTGTCAAATCTGCTACAGACAAAATTCTATTATTTCAAAAAATTTACGTTTTTTGAATAAAATGATTTAGTTAATTAATTATCATTATTTTATCACTTGCAAAAGCTTTTCATGATGCTAAGCAGCAGTTAAAAGGTGGTTCTATTCGGTTGTTAATGAAACAAGTGTGATACTTACTTTTTATCTAATAATTCAGGTACCCGCTTAAACCATCAGTGAAGTGATTACTGATTATTGCAGTTGCTGGTCTTGTCTTGAAGTCGGGGTATGTTTCTAGAATATATGTCCTGTGTTTAGTAGAGGTGGCGAAGTAGTATGTTCAGTAGAGGCGGTGAAATAGTTGGTAAGTCGTGTTGGGTGACATGTATTGAAAGCTTTTTAAAACCTGTTGGATGCACTTAGTGGGACAAAAAGGTTGCTACTTGAACAAATTCTATTAGGTAAACTGTACCAAAATACGAACCAGAACACCACTCTCAATCTGTTGGACTTTTAAATATTACACCTTGGGTTATTTTGGGTAATAGATTATTTACAAAGGGGGTTTAAATGGGCATACTTAAAAATTAAAAAGGTAAGGTATGGGTCAAGATTGGTATCTATTGGCGACCCTTAGACGTGAAGCCTAAGTTTGAAAAGGCCTAGAACAAAATTGATGATCTACATGGGCTTAAATGCCAGTAGATATTATATGTTTGTGTTAAGCCACCCGCGAAACTCGCGGGATCTTAGACTAGTATAGCAACGTATAACAACGTATCGAAACGCAGAGGGATAGATTGGGGGGAGTGGTGTTCTTTTGTAAATATGTAGATTGTTCTATTGTTTTGTTTTGTCGGCCCGATTGGGGTCGGTTGTTTCGTTAATGAAGTTCACTTTTCCAAAAAAAAAAAAAAAAAAAAAAAAAAATACAGCAATGTATACAATAATCAGAATACAAAGATAAATGTTCTATACCTAAATCATAAGTTAAGGCTAATTTTTTCTAACCGCCCCCTTCCCCAATAGACTAATCTAATTGGAAGGTTAATGAACGCTCAAATCGAACTTAATGAAACAAACAACTCAGAGGGAAAGCCCTTAGTAAAAATGTTAGAAAATTGATATGTTGGTTGTCATGTTGCATATGAATATGTCCAATGACAAATCCCTTAACAATAGATCAACATAATTGGTGCTATAACAAGACCCAACTATCAAGGGAGATGGAAAAGTCTTGTAATTTGCTTGATGATGAAGCAGGTGCAAGAGACCCGAGATGAGAACAAGCCCAAATGATAATCCAATGAGTCCATCATGAGTCCATCATGAGTCCATATACAATACAAGAGAAAACAAGAATATTTTATATTTGGATTGCAAATTGAAGAATTAATTTTAACATCCCCTCGCCCCTCAATTTGATAATCCAAACATATTGTGCATTTCAAGTGTCTTGGAAAGGAAGTCATATAGGTGCACAAAGAGACCTTTTGTAAAAATATCAGCTGGTTGATTGCCAGATTCAGTCGAAATTGTCTTAATTACCCTGACTGAGATTTTTCTCGAAAATAGGAAAGATTAATTTCAAAAGTTTAGTTTGTTTATGAAAAACCGGATAGCAGCATTACTATCACAAAGGAGTTCGCTCTGTTAGATTTATACAAAATCCAGTATGGGTACTACGTGGTATGGTACCTGTTCGGTACGGATACCATACATAGTCTGAGCAGCTTTGGTACCGGTATTCGTTGTTACAGTTTTCTTGACGTACCGGTATAAATTTCGTTGAAAATAGCGTTATATTTGCAACACAATATATTTGGTTTCATAATCTATAGCAAGTGCCAGTAGCGTACCAGTAGTGTGACGAATCAAGCCGATGTCGTCCAAACAACATCCGTAGGGGCAACAATTTTCATTTTTATGGTTCTCGGTGGTTGATGTAAAACACGTATCAATATTCCTTTTGTATATCTCTTTTGGTTGTTGTATCAAGTATTAGGATTGTATGTGACTTAAGGTCTACGGTGTTAAATTGCACTTATTCAGTTGTTTTTGTACTTTTTTAATTTCCTTTTGTAACTTTTTTCCCAAACATACCTTTGCAACATAAAACATGTGTCGATATCCTTTTTGGTATTGGGTTTTTTTCTTTTGATTGTTATTGCAAATGCGGGTACAATAATGGTCCGAGCCGATACCAGCTGAATTCTAGTATCGTAACAAACCACACTAATGCCAACCGAATTCTCGCCACAGAGCATGGATGATCCAATTAGTTAACTAAAAATTATGTAAATAGTAAGCTAGTTTAAGCTTGTGAACAAGCTCAGGCACCATAAGTGAAACTCAGACTCGGGTTCGTTTACTAAACAAGCTTAATTTCAGGCTCGAGCGTGTTTGAGCTTGGCTCAACTCGAGCTTTTAACGAGCCGAGCTCAAGTAAATCAAGAGCGGCTTGGCTCATTTACACCTTAAATTTCACAATAGTATATCAAATAGGTTTACCCACTATATTTGTTACTATGACAGCTAAACTTTATAAGTAATATGAGTAGACCCAAATTAATAGTTTTATAATTGTCAATAAGCTAAACTTTTTTAGTTGATCAACCCAATTTCTAAAAAATAAGACATAATAGTGAGATGTGATTTATATTAAAATTTGGTTAGAATTCATTATAGTTTATTTGAAAATAAAAACATACTAGAAATCGTTACACCTAATATGAGACGAAAATTTACAACTTAAGGGAGTTCGAAATGCTTTATCAAAAGCAAACTTACAATACTTTTAAAAAGTTTACTTAAAAGCAATGTTTAAACAAGCATTATAAGGTCGTTTCATATCTAGGCTAAAATGAACCAACAAGGGAGAAGCAACAAGCTAATTGGTCACAAAAATCTAAACATTAGATGCTCAAAAGAACATTTAAAAGAAATCTTATTGCACATGTTTTAAGTATAACTTACAAATATTGATCTCCACTTGGATATATAATTATAGGATTTACCTTGATGTGGTGGGTTCCAATGGGTGGAGATCCAAGTCACATCCAATTGTACATCTTCATCCAACATACAAAGGAATGGTAAAATGACATCTATATTGTAGGCATAGCATTATAGGGCTATATATAAACAACACATGTCTACTTGTATTCAATATTTTTTAACAGACAACAGAATCAATTCTAGTACTTTTGGTGTACCTACTAGACCAAACGGAGTACTCCGAGAGTAACCCGAGTTCACCATCAATTCCGGGGAAAACCCGGTAACTCATCCTCCTGTAGGCACGACGGTGAAATTATCGTTAAAACTCGTTTGGCTCAAGGATCGAACCCAGGTTTCAGTGGCGGAGCTTGGCCAAAAGTTCCGAGGGGGCGGAAAGTCATGGGACCCAATTTATATATTGTATAATATTTAGGCAAAATAATTAGGGGGACAATCCTATATAATTTTAAAATTTTCGAACGAAAAAATATGAATTTTTACACTTCTAACCGAAACATTCGGGGGGCGGGTGCACCCCCCACTATACACTATGCTCCGCCTCTGCCAGGTTTCCCTGGGTCTCCTATCATTGCCCACCAATAACTCACTCTGCACCAAATGAGAATTAAACTTGCATCTCTCAAGAGAAATAAAAGTCTTCCACCACATGTGATGATCTAGATATCATTGGCGTCTACTTGAATTCAATTATTCAGGCAAAGTACTTCTACAATAAACACATGTCTGCTTGATTACAGTTATTTTGGCAAAATACTTGTACAAATGCAAGGAACACACCCATGTGTGTTGCATTTCTTTTCTTTAAGATTGATTTTATTGGTTGATGTAAAAAGTAAAATAACAATGTCGGTAAATATTTATAACTGAGATGGTATGAAGATAGCGACCCGTTTTCTAAGAATTTTTTTAATAGTTTAAACGATGTATAAGCATTATACCTAGTGAAGATGGATATGATCAGGTGATTTCGCTAGTACCACAATTATACTTCAGTGGTTCGTCAATGATCCAAATTTATCGTTTAAAAAAAAGTTTAAACGATGTATATTTTGTTTACAAGCCATCTTCGTAATCAAACTATAATTTTTCTAGAGGATATTTTTTGCTTAAAATTTGAATTTAAGTTAAATAATCAATAATTATATTGGTATCGGTTTATAAACGTGTTACACTATTACTTGTTAACACGTGTAACCAAAGCAGCAATTGTGCAATTCAAGGTTTCCATAACCACGGGGTACAACTTTGAAGTTTAAACTTTTATAACTTCTGCCAAGTAATAGGATGGGGTTGGGTTCAATTAACAAATCTAATATAATTAAGGTGTTGCTATTCTTAACATCAAGGGTTTAAGACCGGTCAAAGACGGATTTATATAATTTAAGCTGTTCAAAAGTAAACTTCTATCAAGTCATGATGTGATGCTATTGATATAAACGAGCCGAGCTCCTCGTGAGTAACTTGAGACTGACATACTAAAAAGTCAAATCGAGTCAAATTTAAATGAACCTGAGCTTAAGCATTAATTGAGACTCACTTAACAAATGAGCTCGAGCCCAAACTTCATATATCGAGCCTTTTAACTTTTTATTTAATATACTAAGTATATATTTATGTAATAAATATTTTAGATATAAATATGATTAAAACAATTTAAGTGTATATATTATATTACATATATAAAATTATGTATATATACACAAACAAAAGGGTCTTAACATGCAACGGTACGCGAGTGAAAAAAATAACGTGTGTAATTAGGGTTAACTCAACCTCATGTGTAACTATGCAAATAAGGGTGTAGGGAGTGGTTAGACACTTGAAAGTGGTAAACTTTAAAATCAATCAATGAGAGTGTGCCATGTCAAAGTAGTAAACTATGCTCAAAAGTGTTGGCAATGGTTAGACACTTCATAAATTGATAAACTATTTAAAAAAAAATGTGTGATTGGTTGAGATGGCTTGGATCCCACCACACACCCCCCACTCTCTCCCCTCTCCGCCCTCACCCCGATTCGATAATCCCTCACCGATTCCCCCCCCCCCCCCCCAAATCGGTAAAACATTTCGGTAAACATTTGGGCATTGGTCACCAATCGGTGCCGCAGCCCTTTGCCGACTCCACTCCGGACGGCCTAACGTGTATAATTAGGGATTAACTCAACCCATGCATAGTTATGTATATAATGTGCGTAATTATATATTATAACGTACATATTTTAAAAATGAACATGCGTAATTCACTCACGCATCGCTTCACGTTAAGGGGCTATTATACATTAACATTCCCCTATATGTGTGTGTGAAGTATTATATAATATATAAATTAAATAATCAATAAACAATAAATGAGATAAGGGTTATAACTCTAAACGAGTCGAGCTCAAACCCCAACTCTCTTAGAGTTGGTATCCGTTCGATTCGTATTGATAAAGAAAAAAAACATCAATTATAAATCGTTCCATAAAAGGTCATTTAAATTTTAGTTATAAAAAAAAGTAATCTGATGTCAGTTAACTATCCTTATAAAATTAAAATATAAAAATTTTAAGCACTTATTGAAAATACTAAAACTATACACACAGTAATTACTGATGCATCTCTAATTTTAGAAACTCGAATTAGTCCAAAGTGTTTAATAATTGGGCCTAGCCCAAAGCAGATGAAAAGGAAAGAAACGAAAACTCTTATCATCAAAACACAGAGTAAAAAACTCTCGTGTGAAATAAGATTCTCGACCTATTACAAAAACGAAACATAACGAGAACAAATGACTTATACAATGTCTACTACATCGGACCCGATTCTCCCATTTAGGAGATAAGATTGTCGCCCTCTTACAAACTCAAATAAACGCATCTTCCTTTATCATCTCCATAAGTGTCTGGATTGGAATGAATGCGTCGTCAAAGATTTTAGACTTGCGAGCAATCCATATTCTCCATGTTGTTGTCGTTCCAATTTTGTAAACAAGTCTCCTCCATATTTTACTTCCTGGGCAGTTCATGAGTGCCTACATAATGTCTTTGAAGGAACTAAAATTGTCAGGAGGTTTTAACTTCATCCATATAAAGATATTACACCACAAACTCCTTGTCCACAAGCAATTAGCAAAGATGTGATTTAACGGAGCTATGGTAAGTGCCGACATAGCTTTTTAATTTATAGATGATAAATAATCAATAAATAGCTTTTTAATTATATATGATATATAAGTTAGATAATCAATAAATAACAAATGAGATGAGCTCGAACTTTAGAGTTATAACTCCAAACGAGTCGAGCTCAAGTCTCCGTTAAACGAGCTAAGCTCGAGCTTGAATGAGCACAGACTTGACCGTCTCATTTACACTCCTAGTTGCATATTAATCTTATTGAACACTTGGTGGGCAAACAATGATAAGTTTTAAAGAAATGGCTATTAAAAACCTATTGAGTAAACTGCCATTTTGGTCCCTGTGGTTTGGCCAGTTTTGCCACTTTAGTCCAAATCTCAAACTTATTACATCTGGGTCCCTGTGGTTTGTATTTTGTTGTCATTTTAGTCCAAAATCCAAAAAACCCCCTTTTTGACTGTTGAGAGCGGCCTATTTTGTCCTTTAGTGCAAGGGCATTTTGGTCATTTTTTAAATTTCACTTTTTTAGCAATAAAACCCAGATTAAAATAATCAGCTCTCTCTCTTCTCTCTCTCTCTATATATAGCACCACCATCACCACCGCCCCCTCCTCCCTCTCTCTCTCTTCTCTCTCTCTACGCACCCTACCCCCTGATTTACCACTGTTGATTCCGGTTGATCATGATCACCGCTGACTACCCCTCTCTCTCTCTTCTCTCTCTCTGGTCATCACTCTGATTTATCAACATATGGAATCAACAATCAATAAGAAAAACTTCAAAATTTGGCGAATAATCAAACAAATCATAATCAATTAGCAACAAAACACTCATTAATTCACAGTCAAATTGTAAAACTGAACACGCAAATCAACATATCGATCACGTAAATCAACACATCGATTACTCAATCAAAGAAATCAAATCAATTAGCAACAAAACTTGAAACCCCTGATATTCTTAATACCCTCACCAAGTTACTGCAACTGAGTCAAATCCGCCACCATCTCAACCATTGAGATCCACCACCGCCATCGTCTCCACCATCTGCCGCCGGCCGTCACTACCAAGATCCAGTCGCCTTCTCCAGTAAGCCACCATCGTCTCCAGCAGCGCCGCCGTCTCCGGTAAGCCACCGCCGTCTTTCTTCCCCAGATCCAGTCACCGGCAGCAGCGTCGTCGTCGTACGCCACCACCGTCTTTCTTCCCCAAATCTCAGATCCGTCATCGGAGTTCCTTCTCCAAATCAGTGTGCTGCTGAGTTTCTTTCTAGAGAGAGAGAGAGGGAGGAGGTGGCGCCGTGGCGGTGGTGGTGGTGCTATAGAGAGAGAGAGAAGAGAGAGAGAGCTGATTATTTGTTTTGGGTTTTAATGAGAGAGAAAGAGAGCTGATAATATAGGTTTTAATGAGAGAGAGAGCTAAAAAAATAATAATCAGTTTTCAATTTAAAAAATGACCAAAATGCCCCTGCACTAAAGGACAAAATAGGCAGCTCTCAATAGTCAAAAAGGGGTTTTTTTGGATTTTGGACTAAAATGGTAACAAAATACAAACCACAGTGACCCAGATGTAATAAGTTTGAGATTTGGACTAAAGTGGCAAAACTGGTCAAACCACAGGGACCAAAATGGCAGTTTACTCAAACCTATTATATGAATTAAGACATGAATGATAAATGTATACATAATAATAAGAAAAAGCCACATGGCATTCTCTTATTTAATAGAATCAAATAAATGTCACATGTCATTCTTTTGTTTAATTCTTAACTAGGGGGAATACCCGTGCGATGCACGACATGCATAATAGTTAATGTTTTTTCCTGGAACGACGACTGATATAGATAGTGCGTGACACGGTACGAAAGTGCGAAAATAGTATAGATTTTTAAAACAAAAACCGGGTTTTATTAAAGTTAGCCGTTTGACCATGGTTATTTTGACCAAAGTCCACTCCTCATTCGGCGCTTTGTGGTAGCACCACCAGTCAAAAAAGGCCCAAAACACCCGAGGGTACAGTGTTCCCCCACATTTTTAAGACGCTTTGAGAGAGGTTTGCGCCTGTCACACCCCAACCGATGGCGGAATCATCGGGGCGTGGCACTGAGCGAAACAGATTGTCCAGAAGTTTCCACAACAACTATTATTACAAATTCAGTTAAATGATACGTCCCATACCGTATCCCAAATAAATAAAAAAGTTATCATAGAAAGCAACTAGGCAAATAAATTCTGTTCCGACAACTCAGATTCAAATATTATTACAGCAATTATTTATCTGCTTCTAGACCCCTATTCTGTTGACTTTCTATCTGTAATGCCAGAGGACAAGATCTACAGACAACTATTCCTTAGACGGTTGTTCTTGGCAGACAACTATTTGTTGGGGGCTTCTAGAAACTTATTCAAGCCTCGCTTTCCTAGCAGATAAGCATCCTAATTACCTGTCGCATACGTTAAAATAAGGTCAATACATAAAAAGTAAAGGTGAGCACACAAGTTTAATAATAGCATATAGAGTTCGAATAGTTTACGCATAACCAGGCACGTACACAGAGGAAAACGATGCATGTTAATTATCGACATGGGACCATCGATACTAACGACTGCGGGTTGACCGTCCGAGACGGTTCGTAATACATGATTACCACCGTAATCCATGCAAGTAATTGTCCTTAACAACCCCCGTGTGAACGGGTGCTGAGTCCAAACTATAGTACTATGTTGCTAAGGCAGGTAGATAGCACTCCACGTGTAAACATAATAAACAGCATTCATTTAGTCAAGTAGCACATGCAAATGGTCAGCGTTCAAATAGTTTGTGTTTGATTGTGATTTGATTGGTAACGTATGTAACACCCCAAAAGTGCTAAAAGCAAAAAGGGATCGGGTATACTCACAGTGGTTGATTGTGGATTGAAGGGAGCGCTGAGAGTAAGATTAGCCTGAATAGTTTGATAGCATAACGATAAGTAACGCAGAAAAGTAAACAAGTATGGATGGATCGAATGGGCTGGTCGATCGAACGGCAGGTTCGATCGAACGGGCTGTTCGGTCAGCTGGTATGTTCGGTTGGACAGTCCTGTTCGATCGGCCGGCAGGCTCGATCGGCTGGGCCATTCGAGTGGATTGTTTCTTCCTCTGGTGTGTTTGTGTTAGAGTATTTGAACTTTTGAAGTTTTCGTTGTAGTATATGAGAACACTGAAGTGTTCCTACCTTTCAAGTCGATCGATCGAACGGTTCGTTCGATCAGCTAGCTCACTCGCTCGGCTAGCTCACTCGATCGGCTAGAAACTTCAGAATTGGTCCTCAACTGAATGTCACTCGATCGAACAGTCTGTTCGATCGGCTGGCATTCCCTACTTCGAACGAGTTGTGAAAACGATTAAGTGTTGAAGCATAGTATCTCATGATCCGAACAGTAATGTTCACCAATCGAGTGCCATGTCCGATCGAACACTACTTCGTCAATACTATACCTCATGAAATTTTGAAAGTGTGGGACCATGTGGTAGCCGATCGGCTGGCCCGGTCGATCGGCGGGCATGTCCGATCGGCTGGGCTGTTCGAACAGCCTAGCCGTTCGGCCAGCATTTCTGACCTGATCGGCCTTTCGTCTAACACTTGGCTGTTTGTTTATTTGTCATTCTTTCAAGGTATCTTGACAACGTGTTGAACTATGATAACCTCCGTTCCTACTTGCTTCCTTGGCTCGAACAGGAATCACCCAAGTCTGGTCGGTGAAAGGTTCGGAATGTCGGTTTAGAGTTTAACCCAAAATCGGTGAACCTTGTTCATAGAACCCGAATCTTGAGCCTTTTAACTGTTTGAATGATTAGTTAGCCGGTTCAAGCTCCGTTTCTATTGATTTGAAGGCATTGAGTGTAAAAGAGTTGAAAGAAAGTTGGGATTCCTTCTTTCAATCCTTCACAACTAGTGGATGTTTCGATCTTTGATGGATCTTAACTTGTTTATGTGGAAATCGGTTAGATCTAAGCTAATCATAGTGGAATGAGACCAAAACATGATGTTCTTCAAGGACACTATGATGACATCACCCAAGAACACTTAGATCTTGGTGATTTCACGGTTAGAATCCAAGTTTTGAAAGATAGAAAGGTGTAGAATCAAGTGATGATCAAAAACGTACAAGAATTAGAGTGAAAGCTTACCGGGATTGAGAGAAATCTGAGAAAAGGTGAAGAAGATAGCTGGTTCGGTCAGAGCTTTCCAAAAATGGAAAGTATGACAATGACAGCCCTATTTATAGGCTCCAAAAGAGGAAACTGGCAGCCGATCGGCCAGGAGCTCCAATCGAGTGGGCTGCTCGATCGGCTGGCAAGATGCTAGCCGATCGGCTGGCCTGTTCGATCAGGTTGCCTCCTGTTCGATCCGCGACACACTTTGGGTATTTTGCGACGATTTTCGACGTTTCGATTTCGATGGACGATGATACGAATACGATAGAGTTCCTAATCAAATTACTTTCAGTCCCAACTACTATATCTAACATACAATCTTCTATGAGTCATGTTTCGATGTCGGTTCGATTGAGTTCGATTGCCTTTCGAGTTTTGATTCGATTTTCGATTGATTTGCTTGAATACCACACCAACATAAAGTAAACACGCACAAGTAACACATAAGGCACACACACACGTATAACAGTACCACAATTCGCATGATTCGAGTCTCGAGTTCGATGATTGTTAGATCGGTTTGATTACTGATTAGTTAACTTTATCGCATTGTTACTTCCTACTATTCACAGTCGTAGATCGGTTCGCGTTAAAAACACATTCGATTACTTCGTTCTTGCTGATTACAACACTTACTCCACATAATACTACTAAAACATAAAATCGACTATTTACAGTCAAAAAAAGTCAAAGTTGACTTGGACTTTGACTTTGACTTTGACATTCGAAAACATGGGGTGTTACAGCCTCCCCTTGTTTAGGGAATTTCGTCCCGAAATTAGGCTCGAAGGCTACACAACGCCGTGATTTACCAATTTGATGCTTCAGATCTATTTATTTAAACAACTGCGGGTACTTGGCCTTCATGTCGCTTTCGAGTTCCCAAGTGAACTCCGCGCCTCGTTTGCCTTCCCATCGGACCTTCACGATCGGGATGCGAGAGCGCCTGAGTTGCTTGGTTTGGCGATCCATGATTTCGACAGGCTTTTCCACGAAGTGTAGTGTTTCGTTGACCTGAAGATCGTCGAGCGGTACAATTAGATCATGATCAGCAAGGCATTTTCGGAGGTTAGAGACGTGGAAAGTCGGGTGGACGTTACTGAGTTCCTCCGGTAATTCGAGTCTGTAGGCGACTTTTCCGATTCTTTCCAGAATCCTAAAAGGTCCAACATATCGAGGCGCTAGTTTCCCTTTCTTCCCGAATCGAACTACACCCTTCCAAGGTGATACCTTTAGGAGTACGTAGTCACCAACGGCGAACTCCAGGGGCTTGCGTCTTTTATCGACGTAACTTTTCTGTCTGTTCCGAGCTTTTACCAAGTTGTCTCTTATCTGGTGGATTTTGTCAGTCGTTTCTTGTAGAATCTCGGGACCGGTTAGTTGCGAGTGACCGATCTCGTGCCACACAATAGGCGATCGACATCTTCTACCATACAAAGCCTCAAAGGGTGCCATTTAGATGTTGGCATGATAGCTGTTATTGTACGAGAATTCCACCAGTGGCAGGTGTTTGTTCCAACTACCACCAAAATCTATAACACATGCTCGGAGCATATCTTCAAGAGTACGGATCGTTCTTTCAGTTTGTCCGTCGGTCTGAGGATGGAATGCAGTACTCAGATTAAGCGACGTACCAAGGGCCGCTTGAAACGTTTCCCACAATCGCGAAGTGAACCGAGCGTCACGATCTGAAATGATATCACGAGGCGTACCATGATTACGAATGATCTCATCGATGTAGATTTGGGCTAGTCGTTCCACCTTGTAGTCTTCTCGTATCGGCAAAAAGTGAGCTGAATTCGTTAGACGATCAACTATAACCCAAATACTGTCATGACCTGATGGCGTGGGCGGGAGTTTCGTTGTGAAATCCATAGCTATACTCTCCCATTTCCATATAGGTATCGGCGGTTGTTCGAGTAAGCCAGAAGGTCTTTGATGTTCAGCCTTGACTCTTGCGCAAGTTAAACAGCTTCCAACGTACAGAGCGATATCCCTTTTCATACCCGGCCACCAGTACTTATAACGAAGGTCCTGGTACATCTTGTCGGCACCGGGATGAATAGAATACCGGGACTTGTGGGCTTCGTTCATGATAATCTTTCGCAAATCGGTCCGCTTAGGGATCCAAATTCGGTCCAGATAATAGAATATTCCATCTGCTTTGCTTACTAACTGAGCTCCAACGTGATAGATTCTCTCTCTCTTCAATGTACGCTCATTAAAGCAAGCATGTTGAGCTTCGCGGATGAGGGTTTCGAGATTATGCTGGGCTTGGATGTTTCGAGTGTTGAGCACGTAACTCTTCCTGCTGAGCGCGTCAGCAACCACATTCGCCTTGCCTGGGTGATAATAAATCTCACAGTCGTAATCATTGAGAAGTTCTACCCATCGGCGTTGACGCATATTAAGCTCTCTCTGATTAAAGATGTGTTGTAAACTCCTGTGATCAGTGTAGATCGTACACTTAGTGCCATACAGGTAGTGTCGCCAAATCTTCAATGCAAAGACAACCGCGCCTAGCTCGAGGTCATGGGTTGTATAGTTCTTCTCGTGGATCTTGAGCTGACGAGATGCTTAGGCTATAACCTTGTCTCGCTGCATGAGAACACAGCCGAGACCAAGGTTAGAAGCATCACAGTAGACAATGAAGTTGTCGCTTCCGTCGGGCAGCGTAAGAATCGGTGCATTGCACAGCATATGTTTGAGGGTTTGAAAGGCAGTCTCTTGTGCGTTTCCCCACACAAAAGGCTTGTCCTTATGCGTAAGAGCAGTGAGCGGCATAGCGATCTTGGAGAATCCTTCGATGAATCGTCGATAATAGCCCGCTAGTCCGAGAAAAGAACGAACTTCAGACGGGTTCTTAGGCGTAATCCAGCTTTTGACAGCTTCAGTCTTCGCAGGATCGACATGGATACCTCGACTATTCACTATGTGACCCAGGAATTGAACCTCCTCCAACCAGAATTCGCACTTGGAGAACTTGGCATAGAGTTGGTTTCCCTGAAGTAACTCGAGAACCAAACGTTGATGTTGCGCGTGTTCGGCTTTCGATTTGGAATAGATCAGGACATCGTCGATGAACACGATAACAAAACGGTCAAGATAAGGCTTACACACGCGATACATTAGGTCCATAAAAACCGCGGGTGCGTTGGTTAGACCAAAGGGCATAACAACAAATTCGTAATGGCCATTACGGGTTCGAAAAGAAGTTTTGGGAATGTCTTCCTCTTGAATTCGTAGTTGATGATATCCTGAACGTAGATCGATCTTAGAGAAGCATGTTGCACCTTGTAGCTGATCAAACAAATCGTCAATTTGGGTTAAGGGGTATCGGTTCTTAATGGTTAGCTTATTCAACTCCTGGTAGTCGATGCACATCCGGAATGATCCATCCTTCTTTTTGACAAAAAGGACTGGCGCGCCCTAAGGAGAGGTGCTTGGGCGAATAAAGCCTTTTTCGAGTAATTCTTGGAGTTGGTTCGAGAGTTCCCTCATTTCGGATGGAGCGAGTCGATAAGGGGCTTTGGCAACGGGGTTAGCTCCAGGAATGAGGTCGATACAAAAGTCGATATCACGACTAGGTGGTAGTCCGGGAAGATCGTCAGGGAACACCTGAGGAAATTCACGAACCACTGGAACATCCTTGACTTCAACTTTCTTTTTCTTTCCCTTCTCCGCTACTACAATGTTGGCCAAGAAGGCTCGGTATTCCTTGCGAAGATACTTGCTGGCTTGAATACACGACATAAGCTTGAGACCTTTCGACGTTGTTTCACCGTATACACATAGGAGATCACCATTTGCGAGCGAGAATCGAATCATCTTTTCAAAGCACACAACTTCAGCATGGTTTTCACGAAGAAAGTCCATGCCTATTATGACATAAAAGCTTCCGAGTTGCATCGAAATAAGGTCAATTGGGAAGATGTGATTGTTGAGTTTGAGGGTACAATCACGGAGTACTGAATTAACAGCAATAGTTCTTCCTGTAGCGACTTCGACTTCGAATGATGAGGACAGGTAAGAGCGCTTACGACTAAGTAGCTTCTCGAATTCAAATGACACAAAACAGTTATCGGCTCCAGTATCAAACAAACATGATGCATAAATACCATTCACAAGGAACGTACCATTAACCATGTTGTTATCCGCCTGAGCCTGGCGGGCATTGATGTTGAAGGTTCGGGCATGGGCTGCTTGCTGCTGTTGCTGAGGCTGTTGTTGTTGCTGCTGCTGTTGTTGCTGCTGGGGCTCTTGCTTAACCACCCTGTTCGGGCACCTGTTTGCAAAGTGGTTAGGGTCACCACATGCAAAGCAGACTCGAGCATTAACTGCTGGTGCTTGAGCTGTTTGCTGGCCTTGAGGGGCAGGGAGTAGAGCTTGGTTGACAGTAGCTTGAACTGGGGCTTGACGAGGACTATAGCGACAGTTCGCAGTGAAATGACCATAAAGGTTGCAGTGAGCGCAAAAACGACAAGCTAGACCCACTGGATGATGATACGAACATGTCAGGCAGAGTGGGTGAGGGCCTGTGTATGCACGTTTTGCTGGCGGTGCATCGATCACTGGGGCTGAGCGCTGGTGCCGTTGCTGTTGAGCTGGTACAGCTTGTAGAGGAGTAGCAGTGGTTGCGGCAGCACAGCTCTTGTTGCTGGAGCTGTTGTTGTTCTTCTTCTTCCTTCTTGATGACTTGGAGGATTGAGCAGATGAGTCGGTGGGTGTTGCAGTGGCTTGATGCAGAGACTTGGTTGGTTTATCCCAGAAACCAGCCTTTACTCGCTTATCATTGATCTCAGCGGCGAGTAGGTAGGTTTCTTCGATCGTTGCTGGCTTGGTGGCGTGAACAAAGTCGGCTACACAATCGGGCAGAGCTCGTATATACTTCTTGATGGCTTGATCGGAGGTCTTGACTTGGTCAGGACAGATAATGCTAAGCTGCTTGAAGCGAGCAGTGAGGGCAGCGTTGTCTCCATCCTTCTGCTTGATTCCCCAAAACTCGTCCTCCAGCTTTTGGCGCTCATGAGGAGGGCATAATTCTTCGATCATAATCACTTTCAACTCCTTCCATGATAGCCCGTAAGCTGCATCATTTCCGCGCTTGTTTCGTTCGGCCGTCCACCAGTCTAGAGCACGGGACTGGAAGACGCCTGTAGCATTGAGAGTGCGGAGATGTTTAGGACATCCGTTCTGGCGCAGAGTGACTTCGACTGAGTTGAACCAGTGAAACATGGCTGTTGGACCATCTTCGCCAGTGAACTCTTTTGGTCCGCATGCTTTGAACTGCTTGAAGCTGAAAGCAGCCTTGCTCGATTCCTTAGGGATTTTAGCTCGGGATTCTTCAGACGATTTGCTAGCGTTTTCATACACCTCACTCACAGCTTTCGCCACGGTTTTGGAGATGATCACAGCGAGGCGTCGGTCCCTCTTCTCTTGGCGAGTCAAACGGTGTCGGGATCCAGACGACGACATGGTCTGCATTAGACATCGTCACGAGACTCAACACAACGAAATCGAATCTCACCTCGCACGTCTAGACTACTAAAGCTTAGAATCACGTCGAATTACATATTTCGCAACATACAGGCACATAATCACAGATACACATAATCATAGAACACAGAAGTACACAGAGCACAGAATCACGGAAGCAGAGAAACACATAAGCACATAAGTACCTAGAGTGCAAAACACGGGAACACGTAAATACCTAGGCACTTAATCACTGAGGTAGTCAGAAAACAGAAACCTACTTCTTCAAAGTTCGCGTGTCGTTCGAATATCGTATCGAATAGCATCGTATGGTATAGTCTAACTTAGTCGCATAGTATAACATAATATGATACTGTCTAGATTTGGGATAACTGGGTGTCGAATTGAGATAGAATCAGCAAATGCGAGTCGTGTGTGTTGATCGTAGTGGTAGTAAAATCGAATATTACCTCAAAATAAAACAGAGAAATCAAATATAAACACAAAACAGAGAAAGCATGCAAAAACACATAAAATCAACAAGTCATCAGAGTACGCGACTGCGGTTCTCAAAATCGAAACACATAGAAATCGAGAGGTAGATTGTCTGCGGCTACTAAACATCGACTACCCTAGGCAACTCGACTATTCTCAGTAAACTTGTCATCACTTTCGACTCTAGAGGTCGTGTTTCTGCCTCGATTCTTGGGCATTCCACACGCGTTCCCTAGGTCATACTTGTGAGTTCAGGTCATTGGAGTCCGTCGGAGCCTTGGTGAGATGAACAAAATACAGAACAAACTGCTAAGGTGAGGGTTTCACCCCTTGGCTTAGCAATTTCTTCCTTGTTTTTAGTAAAATCGAGAAGAATTTTCATCAAAATGGGGGTTTCACACCTGATTTGGTATAATTCTCCTCGTTTGTTGGCGAAAATATTGAGATGAAGGAGTAAAATCCCCATAAGTCAGGAAATTTAGTCGGGAGTTTGCGGTTTTCACACCTATTCCTGACTGAATCGCCTGACGTTAGTCGAAAATTTGAGTGCAGTGATAGTGAAGAATTACAAAATAAGCACATAAACTTGGTCTGATGGTTCCTAACTATAGTCTAGGTCTCTAAGACAGCGACCCGGACTAGGTCGTGTCTGCCTAATTCCCTATAGTTATGGCTCTGATACCAATCTGTCACACCCCAACCGATGGCGGAATCATCGGGGCGTGGCACTAAGCGAAACAGATTGTCCAGAAGTTTCCACAACAACTATTATTACAAATTCAGTTAAATGATACGTCCCATACCGTATCCCAAATAAATAAACAAGTTATCATAGAAAGCAACTAGGCAAATAAATTCCGTTCCGACAACTCAGATTCAAATATTATTACAGCAATTGTTTATCTGCTTCTAGACCCCTATTCTGTTGACTTTCTGACTGTAATGCCAGAGGACAAGATCTACAGACAACTATGCCTTAGACGCTGGTTCTTGGCAGACAACTATTTGTTGGGGGCTTCTAGAAACTTATTCAAGCCTCGCTTTTCTAGCAGATAAGCATCCTAATTACCTGTCACATACGTTAAAATAAGGTCAATACATAAAATGTAAAGGTGAGCACACAAGTTTAAATATAGCATATAGAGTTCGAATAGTTTACGCATAACCAGGCACGTACACAGAGGAAAACGATGCATGTTAATTATCGACATGGGACCATCGATACCAACGACTACGGGTTGACCGTCCGAGACGGTTCGCAATACATGATTACCACCGTAATCCATGCAAGTAATTGTCCTTAACAACCCCCGTGTGAATGGGTGCTGAGTCCAAACTATAGTACTATGTTGCTAAGGCAGGTAGATAGCACTCCACGTGTAAACATAATAAACAGCATTCATTTAGTCAAGTAGCACATGCAAATGGTCAGCGTTCAAATAGTTTGTGTTTGATTGTGATTTGATAGGTAACGTATGTAACACCCCAAAAGTGCTAAAAGCAAAAAAGGGATCGAGTATATTCACAGTGGTTGATTGTGGATTGAAGGGAGCGCTGAGAGTAAGATTAGCCTGAATAGTTTGATAGCATAACGATAAGTAACGCAGAAAAGTAAACAAGTATGGATGGATCGAATGGGCTGGTCGATCGAACGGCAGGTTCGATCGAACGGGATGTTCGGTCGGCTGGTATGTTCGGTTGGACAGTCCTGTTCGATCGGCCGGCAGGCTCGATCGGCTGGGCCATTCAAGTGGATTGTTTCTTCCTTTGGTGTGTTTGTGTTAGAGGATTTGAACTTTTGAAGTTTTCGTTGTAGTATATGAGAACACTGAAGTGTTCCTACCTTTCAAGTCGATCGATCGAACGGTTCGTTCGATCGGCTAGCTCACTCGGTCGGCTAGCTCACTCGATCGGCTAGAAACTTCAGAATTGGTCCTCAACTGAATGTCACTCGATCGAACAGTCTGTTCGATCGGCTGGCATTCCCTACTTCGAACGAGTTGTGAAAACGATTAAGTGTTGAAGCATAGTATCTCATGATCCGAACACTAATGTTCACCAATCGAGTGCCAAGTTCGATCGAACACTACTTCGTCAATACTATACCTCATGAAATTTTGAAAGTGTGGGACCATGTGCTAGCCGATCGGCTGGCCCGGTCGATCGGCGGGCATGTCCGATCGGCTGGGCTGTTCGAACAGCCTAGCCGTTCGGCCATCATTTCTGACCTGATCGGCCTTTCGTCTAACACTTGGCTGTTTGTTTATTTGTCATTCTTTCAAGGTATCTTGACAACGTGTTGAACTATGATAACCTCCGTTCCTACTTGTTTCCTTGGCTCGAACAGGAATCACCCAAGTCTGGCCGGTGAACGGTTCGGAATGTCGGTTTAGAGTTTAACCCGAAATCGGTGAACCTTGTTCATAGAACCCGAATCTTGAACCTTTTAACTGTTTGAATGATTAGTTAGCCGGTTCAAGCTCCGTTTCTATTGATTTGAAGGCATTGGGTGTAAAAGAGTTGAAAGAAAGTTGGGATTCCTTCTTTCAATCCTTCACAACTTGTGGATGTTTAGATCTTTGATGGATCTTAACTTGTTTATGTGGAAATCTGTTAGATCTAAGCTAATCATAGTGGAATGAGACCAAAACATGATGTTCTTCAAGAACACTATGATGACATCACCCAAGAACACTTAGATCTTGGTGATTTCACGGTTAGAATCCAAGTTTTGAAAGATAGAAAGGTGTAGAATCAAGTGATGATCAAAAACGTACAAAAATTAGAGTGAAAGCTTACCGGGATTGAGAGAAATCTGAGAAAAGGTGAAGAAGATAGCTGGTTCGGTCAGAGCTTTCCAAAAATGGAAAGTATGACAATGACAGCCCTATTTATAGGCTCCAAAAGAGGAAAGTGGCAGCCGATCGGCCAGGAGCTCCGATCGAGTGGGCTGCTCGATCGGCTGGCAAGATGCTAGCCGATCGGCTGGCCTGTTCAATCAGGTTGCCTCCTGTTCGATCCGCGACACACTTTGGGTATTTTGCGACGATTTCGACGTTTCGATTTCGATGGACGATGATACGAATACGATAGAGT
This sequence comes from Helianthus annuus, assembly GCF_002127325.2. Classification (NCBI taxonomy): domain Eukaryota; kingdom Viridiplantae; phylum Streptophyta; class Magnoliopsida; order Asterales; family Asteraceae; genus Helianthus; species Helianthus annuus. Next base: position 60,336,576 of record NC_035443.2, read on the forward strand.
TCCTAGTCAAATTACTTTCAGTCCCAACTACTATATCTAACATACAATCTTCTATGAGTCATGTTTCGATGTTGGTTCGATTGAGTTCGATTGCCTTTCGAGTTTCGATTCGATTTTCGATTGATTTGCTTGAATACCACACCAACATAAAGTAAACACGCACAAGTAACACATAAGGCACACACACACGTATAACAGTACCACAATTCGCATGATTCGAGTCTCGAGTTCGATGATTGTTAGATCGGTTTGATTACTGATTAGTTAACTTTATCGCATTGTTACTTCCTACTATTCATAGTCGTAGATCGGTTCGCGTTAAAAACACATTCGATTACTTCGATTCTTGCTGATTACAACACTTACTCCACATAATACTACTAAAACATAAAATCGACTATTTACAGTCAAAGAAAGTCAAAGTTGACTTGGACTTTGACTTTGACTTTGGCATTCGAAAACACGGGGTGTTACAGCGCCCCACCACATGTGGTCTCACAAAACTTCAAATCTATGGACGTGTGGTTTCTCAACCCTCTTCAAAAGACGTCACAGTTTTCAAATTTTTTTATTTTTTCTTTTTCATTGTTTTAAATGGTGTAAAATAGATGTTATATATATATATATATACACATATTATACTACATACACATATACATATAAATTTAGTTTTAACTTCTAAAAGTCAAATTGCAGGTTTTGTTCCCTTTTATAGATCAGAAAGCAGTTTATAAACCAACAAAATTAACAAATCCTAACAGTTCTTCAAGTGTTTAGTTATATAATCTATATATTTATTTACTAAAATTTATTACAATTAACCCAATACTTAATAAATAGGGTATGCAGGACTTAAAAAGTGTTATCTGGACACGTATGTCACTCCAGCTTGCCAATCTTGTGTACCGACTCCAGGGTAACATTTTCAGATGCCTGCAACACATCTGGTTATAAAAGTAAAAAATAAACAAAAATGATGTTTTAGATTTTTACCCTGGTCTCAAACTTAATGTAGTTGTTTAATCCATTTAATTAAATTTTATTTTTAGTTGACGCATAGGTACAATGTAGTCCTCTATTTGTGACAATTGTCATTGTGCTTACAGTCCTGTGATGTTGTTTTAATACCCGTTAACCAACTCGTTTCGCCTCTATTTCTCAGTTATTTAAAGAAGCAACACATACATCAGAAGTAAATTTCTAAAGATAATGGTGAACCGTCAATGGTACAATAAACTTACTTCAAGACTACCATTTGCTAAACTGGTAGTGTATCTCAGAGTCCAGAAATCCCGTGCTAGAGCTATTTCAATTAATATATGGAGAAAAGGAATAGCCTCGTTGATTAAACATGGTCATAAAGGCTTGTACTATTTCATTAAAGTTAATCGTAATATTAAATATTAGTTATCTAATAACCAATCAATCCTTTAAGGTAAATTGTTATGAAAAGTCTATAAGCCCTAACTTAAACATTAATATATGGAGAAAAGGAAAAGGCTCATTGATTAAACATGGTCATAAAGGCTGGTACTATTTCATTAAAGTTAATTGTAATGCATTTAAAGCAACCATAAATTTTGATTTTAAATATAGGATATAGCTAAACTTAGAAATTGTTTACTGAAAGTTGAAGTTGAAATAAATCATATTCAGATAATTATTTTTTATATGCAAATTCAAACAGACCTATCAAAATATGTAGGAAAACTCCACGCAAGTCTAACTCCGTCACGCTTAAATTCATGTAACCTGAATGCGGTTCATTACTTATTTAACCCATTGATTTAAATAGGCAGGCGGGTAGTAATCGGGTTGGTGGGTTGTAAAACTGTGTTACTTTTACCAGCATGGTGGAAGTCAATATTCTACCAGCATCATTACATCCAACTTTTTAAAAGTAAACAAATGGTTTGATAATATGAAAACTATTTCAAATGAATATTAGTAATGTATAAATTTAAACAAACATTCAAATGAAAATAAAGAATGGTTACAAACGAACGCAAATAAGAGAGAGGACAGACATAAACGAAAGTCAATCATCGAACATAAATGAACGAAAATAAACGAATATAACATTGAACCTCCAATTCGTTTACGGGTTGCACCTACTTCTGTTTAAAGCAAGATGTATAGATTATGCAACGTACCTTAACCACGCGTGTGTGTATGTGAATATATGTTTTTAACTTGATCCGCATAAATAGTTTTGAGCCAATAGAAAGCGAACCGGGGACTAAATAAAAAATGGAACCCAACTAAAAGCGAAAACCAAGGAAACTGAAACCAAACCTAAACGAACCAAAAAACAAAACCAGACCGAAATGAACCTATACAAACTGAATAATTTTACCGAAACAAATAAGCTGAGACAAATAATGTTGCTGAAATGAAAACCGAACCTGAACCAAAAACAAATAAAGCGAATCTAACCGGAAAGGAAACTAAATTTACACAAAACTAAAAAAACTGAAAACGGAACAAAAAACATAAAAGATCTTACCAAAACGAACTCAAAAAACTTAGATCGAAACAAAACAATTGCTGGGAAAAATCAAAACCAAAACGATGCAAAAAAAATAAAACAACCTAAAACCAAACCGAAACCAACAACTGATAAAAGTAAACAAAATTGATTCAAAATCGACCCGACAATAAAAACGGTCACGTTAATAAAGTATTCACCTTCACACCTGGCAGGGGTGATTAGTATGTGGTAGCAAAACAATCAAATATTTAACGAACAACAAAAATGCAGGTACCTTAACAACGGTAGTGACTCGGTTAGTGACTATCAATTGTTTGGAGATTACTTTGAATCAAGAGTTAGTATGCTAATGGGCTATTAAGCAGTTAGTAATAAATAACCGAGTCACTAACAGCTCTATTAACCAAAAATGTTGCATCAGTTCTACTAAAATTGTTAAATAACAATTGATAGTCCTTATTATTAACTTTAACAACATTAGCATACTAAAATTATTATTGACCATCAGCTAATTATTTATTACTAAAATGTTGTATTAACTTTATTCTACAACATATTCTTTATAAACTATGCTTACCTTGACATAACCTAATAGCTATATTTCCTTATTAAAAGTCAATGATAATTGAAAATTAGTACATATTATTACCTTGCTGGTGAACACATATACTCTATGTTTAGGGCACAATTTGATTAGGTTGCTGATACTGAATTGAATATCACACCAAATTACAATAGCAGTTTATATTGCTACTATTCACCCAAATCAAGCACCTTAAATAAGTCAGTGTTTCTCTATATTCAAAAAACGAACTATAACTGACGATCATTAAATTGCAACAGTTAATTCAATCCAAATACTACAATAGAAACATAAAATCTACCACAATTCATTGGTTAATCACGTATAGTTCTTAATCGATTAGAATCAGAAAAAGGAAATTGACTCACTGTAACTTAAAATCAGGAAGAAGGCGAACAAAGAGGCGGAGTTTTTCGAAATCAATGACCCCTGTCTTTCATTGTTATTCCTTGAATGAGGTAAGTAAGACCCCATACTACACACTGCATACACATACATAAAAATTGGGTTCAATATTATTTGTATAAACACCGATTGGAAACCCTCACATTGCATTTGATGAAACCCTAATCAATATAAACACACACACTAAGACTCTGTAACCATTGGGTGTCAGCCCAATGGCCACCAGCCCGCATTCTAACCCGGAGGTGGCGGGTTCGAGTCTTGCTCGTTCCCAATGCCCTTACGGTAGCGGATTTACCCCCAGACTCAGGCTTGCTGGGTGGCGGTCTGCGAGGTGGGATCACCTCGGCGGTTGGGAGGACCGTGGAATATCCCCCCCCCCCCCACACACTAAGACTCACGAATCAAATTTATAAAAGGAAAAATTCAGGCTGTTTTTACCTCTTGCTACTCCAAATCTTCATTACCATACATTATCTTCATCTTAGAAATATATATATTGCACTTAAAGGTTGCTGGAGAGTCGGAGGATAATGTGTTATTAAAGGAGCAAGTAAATGACCCATTTTGATTCCAACTGAAGTTGCCGACTGATGGAGAGCTTGATGGAGAGCCTGTGCAGGAGATCAATCGAAGATATATGTCTGAGAATTATGTGCCAAATCTATGAAGATCTTCAATTGGGGAGAAGTTAATTACGATTCCAATTGAGTTGCCGACTGATGGAGAGCCTGATGGCGAGCCTGTGCAGGAGATCAATCGAAGATATATGTCTGAGAGTTGTGTGCCTAATCGATGAAGATCTTCAATTGGGAAGAAGTTAATTATGGATTGGAGAGCATATATTGAGAGGCGAAGGATGAGTATCACGGACTCCAAAGTCCCCACAAACGCCAGTTAAACAACCCTTTCACTTCCGGAAGTCCTCTTCTCGCCGTTGCATCCGTCTCCAGCGACTCCTCCACTACCTCATGTTCTTCCTTTGCACATTCTTCAACTAATGAGATGTCGTACGGAGGCGAAACCGAAACCTCTGGCGGACGATTTAAAGCTTTTCCGGCGAACCTCCGATGACTCGCCTTCTCTTTCTTCTGGTTAGGTTTACGGCCGCGACAGGTAACCTGTTCACTACTGGTAAAGTTTTCTTCAATAGCTTCAATTACTTGATGAATTAGCTCTCGGTTAATAGACGTGTCCCACCGGAACCAGTAGTTCGTGTAATAATCAAAGCAATCGCAGTCGAATACCGGAGATTTATGTGCGGCCGGAGCTTTCTTCTTATTGTTATTATCAAATGATCTAGGGTTTGTGGAATTATTTTTGACACAAATGATTAAAGTAATGTAACTTGTGATTATTAAACTGGAATTGTTTTTGACCCAAATGATTAAAGTAATGTAACTTGTGATTATTAAGTAAATTAAATGAAATTAATAGGATTCTTATAGGCTGGTGCATTTAAAAGGAATTTTTACATATATCCCCTTATTAAAAGCCCTTATTACATATTTGTCCAATCTTTAAATCAATTACATATTTCCCCATTTCTTTATGAAATTACCCTTTTACCCTTTTTCTTAATTTCTTATCTCTTAACTTCAAAATCAATCTAGTCTATACTCTATATGCTGTGATAAAATCTTTAAAATATTTCTTTGAAAAAAAAACGATTATACCCATTTTATAAAACAAGTGACCTTTTTACATATCTAGTTATTGGTTAAGTTTTAGTTTACATATTTTTTACAACCGACCCATTATACATTTAAATTTTAGTTAACTACACTAACAATTTACGTTAAAATATTGATTATCTAAAATATCTTATATAAAAAACATATTGTTATACAATATACGTTTGTTTTTTTCAAGTCGTAATCAATTTTTCTTTAGCCTAAATCTTAGTTCGATCATCAACATTTTAATTGTTTTGAAGCAGGAGCTAAATTTCCATTTTTTTTGTGTAATGCTATTTCAGAAATCTAATTGTCATGTTTTAAACATTCAAAATAATATTGAAAAACTGTTTTACAGCAAAAGTAAATTTTTAAACCATGGTCGCATGACTGTTTTCTTTAAAAAAAATAATGCTTAAGAGCTATGACGTATTATATATAAGCAAAACTTTCAATTTTCACATAACAGAGGCAGAAGCTTATAAAAAAATAGGCAGGGCTTATAAAAAAATGAATACATATCATTAGGTTAATATCTTATTTGTAAACAATTATATTACACATTAAATCATAAAATATGTAAGTAATGGTATTAGAAAGGGGAAAATGTAATAATCATTTACTAAGTTCATTAAGGGTAAAATAGTAATTCAATAGGAGTGATTTTAATAAAATGGGTAAATATGTAATATGTATGGTTTAAAAGGGGGAAATATGTAATTGATTTTAAGGGTTGGGTATATATGTAATAAATGATCTTAGAAGGGGGATATATGTAAATGACCCCATTTAAAACAACCATAAATTTTGGTTTTAAAATAGAACATATAACTAAACTTTAGAATATATATAGATAATATATTAATATTATTATATAATATAATATCTAATTCTAATTTATGATTAGATAAATACATAAATAATCTATAGTTAAAACCTATTATAGTAATACTTCTCACAAATAAAATAGTTTAAATTACAAAAAAAGTTGTCATATGTATAGGAAATTATATATAAAATCGGTATATCAGTTTTCCTAATGTATAAATAAAAGCTAAAAAAGAGCAACTAACTGAGAGGACATCTTGCAAAAAGACTAAAATTATTGAATTCTGTTTTAAAATTATAGACGGAGAGAATTGAATGTTTTGAAGTTATAGCGATGTGAGACCTTTCAATTTATTGATGAGAGAATATTAAGGTTTTATAGCTACACTGGTTTGTGATCAATAAATGTGTTTTCAGTATAATAGAGTTAAAAAATATGCAATATATTTTTAGTTTTTTTAACTGGTAATGATACTCCTACTCTATTTTTACACCAAATATGCAAAAATGGTATTATAAAACCTTAACGTTCTCGATAATGTTTTTGAGTACCTTTTTAACGGCAAATGGTACTTCTACTCTATTTTACACTAATTATACTAAAATATTCATTTTGCTCATGTTTGAATTTGAGATCTCCCCTTTAAAAGACAAGTTTTTCTATGCCAAGTGGGCGAGACTCACATTTGTCACACCCCCAAAATCCACCCGCGGAGTACCACCGCTTGGAGGCGTGACATGACCAGGATCAAGCCACCAATTATATCAAACGTAGCATTTAATAGTAACCATAGACATAATTGATGTTCAAAACCAAACATTGTATATGTAGCGGAAGCATTAAATGTAAAACCCAAAACATAAGTATCAATGTGTGAATGTAAAAGTGTTTAATAAGCATTCACATGTTCTTGTCCACAACGACCCGCTTCTCCTCTGGTGCAAGCTCCAAGTATACCTAAGATCCTGCAAGGCATGCAGCAAATAATCAACAAACTAGTTGAGCGAGTTCACAGAAAGTAAGTTCATAACATAGTGCATAAGTATAACTAGTGGGGGCTTCCCATACTAGTGTGTACTAAAGGTGGGGGCTTCCCAAACCTTGTGTTTATATTACCGGTGGGGGCTTCCCACGTTTATCATTACTAATGAGGGCTTCTCATCAGTGGTACTTACTAGACTAACTTCCGACCATGTGTTCTTCTTTACCGAGAACAGGAATACGTACTGGGTCACGTAGGCTTTACGTGATGTGCCCTTCCCCGAGGACAGTGGTACGCGTGGGGGCTACGTAGGCTTTACGCAGCGTGTCCTTCCGACCCGGAAGACAGTAGAAGGTATTGGGTTACGTAGGCTTTACGTAACGTGTCCTCCCGACCCGAGAGACAAATGGCAAATACTGGGTTACGTAGGCTTTACGTAACGTGTCCTGACTAACCTGAGGACTGTTGATGCACTTGTGTCTGTACTTTGTCTGTATTCGGTCTATATGCAAACGATGTCCTTGTCAGTCCTGTAAGTTGACCAAGTCAACCGTCCTCCTGGTTTGACTTGGCCAACAGTTAGAATATTGGTTGAATATGTTCTGTGTCGAAGGATAGTTCATCGAAGGATAATATCTATCCTTCGATGACATCGAAAGATATGTTACGAGGGATACTGTTGAACTTCGAAGGATATGAAATCCTTCGAAGTATTTGGAGATCCTTCAAACACTTTGTCATCGATAGATGATCCTTCGGACCATCTATCGAATCCTTCGGACCAGACATCATGGGCTGGGTATATAAATACCCATGTAGTGTATGTGTTAAAAAGGGACTTGAGAGGCTTGTTAGATAGATGCACACATAGAGAGAGTTTGAGAGCATTCTATCAAAACACACACACACACACTAGAGAGTTTGCAAGTTAGATTTGTAAACATTGTGCTTGTAACCGGAACCTTCATTCGTATTAATACAGTGGTGTTAATCGGTGAATCCTTGTGTGTTTGTGTTTATACTTGTCTCATCCCGGTTTGCTTGCTAGCTTGGATTCCGCACTCGCTAGTGGGTTTGTATAACAAGGTTTAGGTTCGTCATCCTCCGTAGAGGGACCTACAAGTGGTATCAGAGCCAGGTTCTTTACCTTGTTTAAAACCGGGTTTTTGTTCAAGTCTTGGGTTAGTTTTCGTCAGATCTGGAAAACTACCAGTCGCTGTGTTCTTGATGATCTTATCATCTTCATATTTCGAAAGATAAAGTTGGAACCTCGACAGATCAAAACAGAATCGATAGATCATCAAAATTTTCGAAAGATCAAATTAAATTTTCGAAGGGTCAAATTAAAAAAATTCGAAGGGTCATCAGTTTAATCGAAGGGTCACTTTTGTTCTTCGAAGGATCAAGCTAAACTTCGAAGGATCAAGATATTTGTTGTTAGTGGTGCACCGCCCAAGGATCACTGTCCAAGGCACCGCCCAAGGATCCGACCACTTTCACAAATTAGTTAAACAATTCAAAACAAATAATTTGTTGTTAGTGGTGACTTCGAAAGATCAACAAATAATTTTGTTGTTGGTTGTTTATGCTCACTGCCCTAGGCACCGCAAACAAATAAAAAAAAGGGGGGGATATTTGTTGATTATTGAGTACCAACCACTTTCACATTTTTGATAAACAATTCGAATTTTATTGTTGTTGGTGACCACCGCCCTAATAGACCACTAACTGTTGTTGTTTGTTGGCTGGGTTCTCGGCCCAAGGCACCTCCATGTGTCTCAATTAATCTGTGTGTTCTCGGCCCATGTCACCGCCCCAAATAGACCACTTATTTATTGCAATAAATTTTGTTGTGTGTTGTTGGTGACCACCGCCCAAGTGACAAGTGATTGGTCAATAAGTTTTGCACCGCCCACGATAACAGATCACATATATCTGAAAGACATTTGTTGGTTGTTGTGCACCGCCCAAAGGCATATCAAACAGGTGGTGCAGTTGTATACATACAGCAAAAGAGAAAACGGTTAATAACAGGAACAAGTGTTCACACGGCCAAAAATATGTCGGTTTGAGTTGACTGTTTGAAATTAGTCTCTAAAATCAAAAGTGAATCTTTTAGATTGATTGCACCGCCCAAAGCACTTCCATTTGTTTGTTGTTGGGGTTCAATTAAAACAGGCCAACAGCCCATGTGCTTAAGTTAAATCATTATGTTCACAGCCCAATGCACCGCCCCAATAAGCCAATACATTTTGTGTTTGTTGTGCACCGTCTGAGGGAACTATAAGTGATTATAGTTGTGCACAGCCCACGTTTAGTAAATCACAAAGCTCACGTTTAGAAAATCACAAAGCCCAATAATTTCTATATCAATAGCCCAAGATCTACAAACCGTTTTTCGTTTGTATCAACTTACGAAAGATCATCTTTCGAGACCGGTTTGGTGTTTGTCTTTCGTGTGATCTTTCGGTTGATCCTTCGACAGTGGAAAATACACGTGTACAAATTTTATCTCCATCAAGGGCCGAATCTCCCACACCATCTCGAATTACTGCAGAAATGGGAACAAACGGTCAATGGGATCCATCCGCGTGGACTACAACATCCTTAGCCTCGCAATCATCTGATTCATCTGCTTCTCAATCTGAAATAGATTTCAAGACTGCTTGGATGCAGGCTATTGCCCCACATGCCATGATATCTGCAAATCAGTGGACATCAGTTACCAATCAAAGGCAAAGTGAACCGGAAATAACAACAGATTGGTTTGGCAATCCAATACGAGTTCCTGTAAAGCCGGCTCCAACCACAGACTTGTATGGAAATCCATTATCCCCAGTTGATTTACAACACCATCGTTCTACTGTAGAACCATCATCTCTTGATCCAAAGAACAGTAGTCAGACAAAATCGGCGTTGTATGCTGAAATTGTCAAAGATGCAAGCAATGGTGAATCCTCGGGAAATGATGACAGTTCTGAACATGACAGAAGTTCAGATGAAGATGTCTCAACTTCAGTTGAGGGTGATACAACTTCAAGTTCAAGTTCGAGCGAGGATGGATCTAAATGTGAATCATCAAGGGAGGTTATTAATTCTGATGCAGAAAGGCCAACACCTGAGAGTGATTCCAGTCAGGTATGTGATTCTAAACCTGATTCTATTTCTGCTGTTGTTGAATGTGCTAAGTGTTTAGAATATGCAGAAAAGGAGAGTTTGTTTGAAATCACACAGAAACACAATCAAGAATTGATTGTGGACCTTTCTAAAGCAACCGAAGCTAACTTATTTTTAACCAGAAATGAAAAGGAATTTAAAGAAACAATTGCGTCATTAAAATATGATGTTTCTGAATTACAAAAGGCTGTTTTGCGGAAACAACATGCTAATAATAATCTTATTGACACAATTGAAAAACAAATGGTAGAGTTAGCAACAGCTCGATGTGAATGTGAGACAATCAAGCAGAAATTGGAAAGCTATTCCAATTCCCGCTTTGTATTGGATCACATCATTGATGTTCAAAAGAAAAAGGGGGATACCAAATGTATTGGTTACAAATCATGTCCTCCCCCAATGAATCACAATTATTCCAAATTGCCTAATGACGAGGATATGCCCCGTTTTGAACCTACTGTGCCACTCGGTCCAGATGACTTTGCAGCAGGCCTCGGGTTCACAACTGGTACATCATCTTCGGGGCAATCTGAATCTGAGAATGTGAAAAATTCATCGTCTGTTAAGGAACAGAGTCCTCCGATTATTGAGGATGCTGAGTCTTCGGACGATGAATCTGAAGAAAATGAGAAACCACAGCCTAACTCGGTTACACCAGACATTCCAATTGAGAATCACATCTTGTGTGATCCACCAGTGAAACCGAGTAAGGCTGAAACACCAAAGGCAATGAAGCCCAGTGTACCGAGCATTGAAAAGAATAACCTGTTGTATACGCTCAAGGGAGACAGCAAAATTTATTCTGACAGAGATTTTCCAATCAAAAATGTAAATCAAGATTTAATTGAGAAAATTTTTGAAGGACAAACTGATAAGTTTTTGGGAAACAAAGGTAACAAAGTGACGGTCACTCAATGTGAACCAATTCCGTGTGAGCTAATTAGAAAACAATACGGAAACCAAAAACTGCCAGTTGAGCGAAAACAACAAGTGAATTCTGGAAAGGGTAAGGGCCAGGTACAGGAAAAGAGGGCTCAAAACAAGAATACTCAAGCACCAAAAGTTCAGCAGCCTAAGACTAAACAACCAAGGGTTCAACAACCTAAAGTTGAGCAGTCTAAGGCTTCTCAATCTAAGGTTGAGCAACCTAAGGTTCAAAGGGTGCAAAACAAAAGAGCTCCAGATAAGAAAAGAGAACAGAAAGTGAACTTTGTTGGATCAAAGGGTACGGACAAACTTGAAACATTTCAAAATAAATCTAACATTGATTTTGTAAAACAAGTTAGAATTTTAAAACGAAATGATCAGAACAATTATACCCAACACACCAATGGATGTGACTTAGGTCCAAGCACATCTAGATCACAAAGTTCAGTATCTGGTTCTTCGTCTGGTCATCAACACGTTTCTCCGAGGTTTGTAGAGCGGAGAATGTGTTTTGAATGTGGTACAATTGGACATATAATTCGAAATTGTCCATATCTTCATAAGTTGAAAGCAAAGGTTGATGATCTCCATGAACAACATCATGCGGCCCAAGAGAATAGAAAAGGCAAACAGGGCGAAAACAAGAAAAAGGATCGGAAGATAAACTTCGTGAAATCAAGAGGGACTGATAAAATTGATAAAACAAATCCAACAAGGATTCTGTTAAACAAAGTAAAATTTTGAAAAGAAACAGTCAAAACAACTATACACAACAAACAAACGGTTGTGATGTAGGACCAAGTACCTCAAGATCACGAAGTTCATCATCCAGCTGTTACAGTTATGATACTCCGAGGTTTGTTGAGCGGAGATCATGCTTTGAATGCTGTGAGTATGGACACATCATTAAGAATTGTCCATATCTCACCAAGAGAAAGTCAAAAGTTGATGCCCCCCATGGTAACAATTACCATAAAAGACCTGTTTCACCAAAACAGGACCCTCGTTTTGTTAAACAACGAGAAAAGAAACAGAAAAAGAAACAAAGAAAAGAAGTTGAAAAAGTTTTAAAACCGGAGGTCATCCAAACAAAATCTGTTAAATCGGATGTTAAACATGAAAAACAGAAACAGATTTGGATACCAAAACCGGTAACTGTTTCAGGGGGAGCTACATCAATTCCGAATCATCGGGAAATGGATGTTACAATTCTCGATGATGACGGACGACCCAAGTCTGTGAAGGCTTGGGTCCCCCTCTCCAACTAATCTCTGAATGAGTGTGCAGGATGTTCCAGGAGGAACTATTGATAGTTTTAGGATTGTTGATAGTGGAGCGTCCATGCACAAGATTGGCGACATATTACTCCGAAATATTGTTATATCTAGGAGAATGTTGTTGCCATTGATGGAGAGAGAGAGGAAAGAAAAAGAGAAAGAAGAAGAACGTGGTTGAATGAAGTTGGAAAATTCGACCAGATGAAGAACGCGCCAAAATTTGGTTGCTATGGTTTTTAATCAGGTTCTTAGGAGAGAATACAATGAACGATGTGCGGATGCCGTGGTGTAGATTGAACATCCAAACACCGCTTCTGAAAGAGAAAGACAAAGACCTTTTGCTGGTGCAATGTGGAAGACCAGCCGGAACCAAAGGTTTTTGATCGTGTTGCTGTGAAGAGATTTTTCAGTAGCTACAAAATCGACTTTGAAGTCCACATCCAGTGGATGTCCAGTTTGGGAGAGTGCTCAGATTCCTTGCAATGCACGAAGCAGTTGCAGGATACGGTTTTTAAATTTCTAATTTCTCCTATACTTGTTGATTTTTAGGCTGCTATATGAATTATATCGTCTCGTACAGCACTCTTTGGCCTGACACGTTGATCTCGAATATCACCTCACACGTGATTGTTTCTTTATGAAACCCGTCAATGTTGTTATGGTCCGCACCGCTTACCGACATGCCAACTGATTTTTCCAAAAATTCAATAAAATCATTTCTGATTAAAATTAATTTTGGTAAACGGCATTGAGGTAAAATACGAGTTAACCAACATCGGAAAATCATTTTTGTAAATTCTTGGTGTTTTAAATTTCTCTTAGTTTATTGATTTTAGGGGGAGTAAATCCAAAAATATGAAAATCCAAAAACATCGAAAAATTTCAAAAACACAAAAACAATAGAAAATCAAAAATGAGTTTCCTGGCGAGCAAAAGAGAAAATGATAGTACATCAGTGGTCTATCCAAACCTCTTTAAACCTTAAATGAAAAACGATAAGCAGCTCTATATAAGATGTATCGGTAGGCTCACAATCATTTTAAAGTGTGCAGGGTGATATAAATCTTAATCGACTGAAGATCAGGTGGAACCATTCATTGGCATATGGTCTTAGTACCGAAATTTCGTTTGATAGATTGCCGAGGTTCTGAGATATTCGGTCTTTATGCTGCTTATCATCTGGGTATCATGGTTGTATCTTTTACCGAAAAATAACGGGGACGCAAGTCTAGATCTTTCATGATACTATACATACGTGTACATATTGCATACTGCATTCGACCTCAATAAGTGATAAACAATCACATGTCCATATCAAATAAGTGATAAAATATCACATTATCCGGGAGTCAAGTTCGTCTCTCTGCTGTACGGAAGTACTGACCTGTTCACGGACTTGCTCCTGTGCCCTCATGCATATGAAAATCAAGTTCCTCATCAATAAGTGATTATATCACAAAGGACTTGTTTTCAAATCAAAATAAGTGAGAATCTCACATCAATATACGGTCAAACAGATGATAATCGGTATACTCACCGGTAAGATGAACTCTCGTGCATACCTTGATACAGGAATGTGTCGTGATGTGGATGAACACCGGTCGGTAAGTATAAATTATACCTTAACGTATCTCCTAAACATGATTACATCTGATAAGTTGAGCTTAAGTGGACAACAATACCGATAATTGTTATAGAATGCTTATCTTAATGTTAACTAACTGAACAACAAGAGCGTTTTGGCATGACCGTTCACTGATATGATTCTCTTACCCTCGAAACTCGCAAAAAGAATGTATGTATATATTTATTTACTGCTTTCAGTCTTTACATTTAGAAAAGTCAAAAATACCAAAAAGATTTTAGGTGTGTTTTAATTTAAACTTTATAAAAGCCAAAAAGATTTTATTTCTATTTTATTTTCGATCGTACGATGTTGGAACTCGAGTCTTCGTTGCCTGAAACCTGAACGAAAACCGAATTGACTAAATCTTCATAAACGGTCGAAATTTGCAAGTTTTGGAAGTTGAAAATTAAAATTGTCGAATGTATCAAACTTTCAAATTGTCGGACGGTGTTTGATTTGTGACATGGTCATCTGTGTGTCATTGGTCTATGTTAACTATATTCCAAGCAGTTGTTCTCATTACGCGTTTAGATTTCTTGCATGTGCAGATTCTAAAGGCTAGGAGAACATGGTTGATGGCAAAGCTTCGGAATGAAGACACAACGTGAAGGCACTCAAATGATGAAGATGATCGAGTTGCCGCTGGTCACCATCAACACCACAAGGATCTCACTTCATAAAGATCAAGTATTTCACGGGCATAACTCAAGGGGGAGCTTATGTTAAGGGGGAGTTTGTTAACACACTTCCTACATGATACGGGTAGTTTGTTGATACACTCTCTGCTTTCAAGACGTGAAGACTTTGAAGATCCTCCGACATTGAAGACTTGAAAGGACATCAGAGTTTTGAGAACTCGAAGACCAAAGACCATCGAAGTTCGAGACGAGTCTAGAACTATAGAAGATAAAGACAAAGCTACAGCCAAGGGGGAGTTTGTTGATGCACTTGTGTCTGTACTTTGTCTGTATTCGGTCTATATGCAAACGATGTCCTTGTCAGTCCTGTAAGTTGACCAAGTCAACCGTCCTCCTGGTTTGACTTGGCCAACAGTTAGAATATTGGTTGAATATGTTCTGTGTCGAAGGATAGTTCATCGAAGGATAATATCTATCCTTCGATGACATCGAAAGATATGTTACGAGGGATACTGTTGAACTTCGAAGGATATGAAATCCTTCGAAGTATTTGGAGATCCTTCGAACACTTTGTCATCGATAGATGATCCTTCGGACCATCTATCGAATCCTTCGGACCAGACATCACGGGCTGGGTATATAAATACCCATGTAGTGTATGTGTTAAAAAGGGACTTGAGAGGCTTGTTAGATAGATGCACACATAGAGAGAGTTTGAGAGCATTCTATCAAAACACACACACACACTAGAGAGTTTGCAAGTTAGATTTGTAAACATTGTGCTTGTAACCGGAACCTTCATTCGTATTAATACAGTGGTGTTAATCGATGAATCCTTGTGTGTTTGTGTTTATACTTGTCTCATCCCGGTTTGCTTGCTAGCTTGGATTCCGCACTCGCTAGTGGGTTTGTATAACAAGGTTTAGGTTCATCATCCTCCGTAGAGGGACCTACAAGGACGATGGTCTATAGTCTAGAGAATGCGTAAGTACGAGTAACTATTTCAATATCAACATATCCAACCCAATTCCCAACCCGGGAATCCCATGCCTTGGCTGTGTGAACTCACCTTGGTTTGCTCGGCAGATACACAAATAAAAGACTCTTGAACTAAGGGTGGTCAACCACGTCCTAACAGGGTTACCACACAAGTCAGGTTCGGTTCAAATAGTACACGTATACATCATGGCAAACACGTATGCACGTAAACACATTAAGTACACCACTTGTGCGATTCGGATGGTTGGGCCAAAGAGCTTGTGCGAGCCCAACCATCTTGTGCGATTTAAGTCTAGGCCCAAACCTTACCCGGCCCAACTAATTAACAAATCAAATAACCCTTTTAACACTTACGGCCCAAATAACGAAACAATTACTTGTGCGATCTATGTAAGCTTGTGCGATAGATCTTGGGCTGTCCGGCCCAAAGTACAGCCTTGTGCGAGCAGGCTGCCCTTGTGCGACTGGGCTGCACTTGTGTGATTGGACCAGTTTGTGCGAGTGGCTTGTGTGATCAGCCTAGTTGTGCGATTGGACTTCTTGTACACCAAGAAGTCTTGTGCGATCGGTTTAACTAATTCCCATGTTTTGAGCATATCAGTTACATTTCATTCAAAGTTTCCATATTTTTGGCAATTATCAATTAACATAATTCCAAGTATTGGTTACCCTAATATCGATCAAACAGGTCTTTTCATCACAAATTCGTTTGAACATTCATAATCCAAAATCAAGAACATTTATCCAAACACATAAACACATCCGATTTTAACATTCATGAAGTCAATCAATGAACATCAACTAACCCGATTTAGTTAGCATATTAACCAGTTACAATCTGATTAAATCACATATACATATGGCCGATTACAAACATACGATCACATATATCCGATTCGTGAACAAGCCAACTACATGAACATTATCTATCATCGATCCAATCTAGCATCAACATGTTAACAAGACTCCTTCGGTATCAAGCAATCATCAGCATATAAACAATAACACACCATCAATACATAATCACTAACCGGTTTAAAAGAAGAAGAAGAGAGTGATCCGAGTAGGGGATGCTCTTGCCGTCGGGTTCCAAGCAGCCGAGAGAGAGAGAGAGTCTAGGGTTGTGTGTGTGTTTTTGTGTTGGTAACCAAATGAGAAACAAGACTCCTTACAGCTTGTTTGTTCACGTGAAAGGGAAGTGGGCCGAAACCCCTCATGGGCCGCCCTATTGGTCCGTGTACAAGAATGAGGCCCAAACGGCCTTGTGCGAATGATGTGTATGTTGTGCGGTTCGAGTTATTAACATACGTACATACACAAAGCACACATTAACAAAACGTTTATTAAATCCAAACATATAATCTAGTTCACATATGCACACAGCGTTACATAAAGCGAGTCTAAAGTTCGAGTTGTCACATTATCCCCAACTAATTGGAAATTTCGTCCCGAAATTTGGTATGCACTCACTGAGGAAGCTAGGTAAACTGTACTGTTCACTGGTTTTCCTGGGGTGTCACATCCTCCCCCCGTTGATCTGGAATTTCGTCCCGAAATTCCGAAGTAGTAGCTTCAGCCTCAGTAGTGGTTGCATTGGTTTCGAATAACTGGGGGTACTTTTCTGTCATCCTGTCTTCGCGTTCCCAGGTGTACTCTGGGCCACATTTGGAGTTCCAACGGACTCGAACAAGAGGGATTCTCTTGTGTTTGAGGACCTTCACATCCCGGTCCGTGATTTCAACTGGCTCCTCGACGAACTGCAACCGCTCGTCGATAGTGAGTTCTTTAAAAGGAATGATGAGGTTTTCATCTGATAGGCACTTCTTTAAGTTCGATACATGAAAAACATTGTGAACTGCCCCGAGTTCAGCTGGTAGTTTTAGCTTGTAGGCTACTTTGCCGATCTTTTCTATGATTTCGAATGGTCCGACGTATCGCGGATTCAGTTTGCCCCGTTTGCCAAAACGTACTACACCCTTCCAGGGTGAAATTTTCAATAATACCCGGTCCCCGACCTGAAATTCCAAAGGCTTTCTACGCTTGTCCGCGTAGGCTTTCTGACGGTCGCGTGCTGCCGCCATGCGTTGTCGTATCTATGCAATCTTTTCTGTGGCGTCCACTACGATCTCTGGACCCGTGATCTGACTATCCCCCACCTCTGCCCAGCAGAGGGGTGACCGGCATTTACGCCCGTACAATGCTTCGAATGGAGCGGCTTGAATGTTGGTGTGATAACTATTATTATACGAGAACTCCACCAAAGGGAGATGCTTTTCCCAGCCGTTGCCGAAATCAATAACGCATGCCCGAAGCATGTCTTCAAGCGTTTGGATCGTTCGCTCAGACTGCCCATCCGTCTGAGGGTGATATGCTGTGCTCATGTCTAATCGTGAGCCGAAAGATTTGTGCATCGCTTGCCATAGCTCTGACGTGAATCGTGCATCGCGATCCGAAATGATGGAGGTGGGCACCCCGTGCCTCGAGACAACTTCTTTAAGATAGACGTCTGCGAGAGTGGAGAACTTATCCGTTTCCTTTATAGGTAGGAAGTGTGCAGACTTGGTGAGTCGATCCACGATCACCCATATGGTATCATTTCCCCGCTGGGATCTGGGTAGGCCTGTGACGAAATCCATGGAAATTTCTTCCCATTTCCATTGAGGTATCTTAGGCTGCTGAAGTAGGCCAGCTGGTTTCTGATATTCAACCTTGACTCTCGCACAGGTCAAACATTTTCCAACGTACGTAGCGATGTGGGCCTTCATGCTAGGCCACCAATAAGTAGTGCTGATGTCGTGGTACATTTTATCCGACCCTGGATGTACCGAGTAGCGAGACTTGTGAGCTTCATCCATCACAAGTTCGCGTAGACCGCCATAAAGTGGGACCCAAATACGCCCCGTTACGTAGTAGGCGCCGTCTTCCTTCTGTTCCATTTGCTGTCGCGAGCCGCGTAAGGCTTCAGCCTTGATATTTTCTGGTTTCAATGCTTCTACCTGAGCATTTCGTATCTGTGCAGGAAGGCTAGACTGAATCGTAAGCTGTAGTGCTCGCACGCGTCGAGGTAAGGTGTCCTTCCGGCTGAGGGCGTCAGCCACAACATTGGCTTTGCCTGGATGATACTTGATAGCGCATTCGTAATCGTTAAGTAACTCGACCCATCGTCGTTGACGCATGTTCAAATCCTTCTGCTTAAGGATATGCTCGAGACTCCTGTGATCGGTGTAAATCGTGCACCTGGTACCGTACAGGTAGTGTCGCCATATCTTAAGCGCGAAAACAACAGCTCCCAGCTCTAAATCGTGCGTCGTGTAGTTGCGTTCATGAACCTTGAGTTGACGAGAGGCGTAAGCGATAACCTTGTCACGTTGCATTAACACACATCCAAGTCCCCGAATGGATGCATCACAATAAACCACGAAGTCATCTGTGCCCTCTGGCAAAGAGAGGATAGGTGCACTGCAAAGTCTATCCTTTAGGTGCTGAAAAGCAGTCTCCTGGGGCTCTCCCCAGCGATAGGTGACACCCTTCTGTGTCAGTAGCGTAAGCGGCTGAGCAATCTTTGAGAAATCCTTGATAAACCGTCTGTAGTAACCCGCCAAACCCAAGAATTGGCGTATTTCCGTTGGCGTACGCGGTGCAGGCCAGTTCCTGATCGAATCTACCTTGGATGGATCGACATGGATCTCATCCCTGTTTACCACATGGCCTAAGAAGTGGACTTCACGAAGCCAGAAGTCGCATTTAGAAAGCTTGGCGTACAACTGTTCCTTCCGAAGGAGTTCCAAAATAAGACGAAGATGCTGCTCGTGTTCCTCCTGACTCTTGGAGTAAATCAGGATGTCGTCGATGAATACTATGACAAACTTGTCGAGATAGGGTTTGCACACCCTGTTCATAAGATCCATAAATACAGCAGGCGCGTTCGTTAACCCGAACGGCATGACGAGAAACTCGTAGTGACCGTAACGAGTTCTGAAGGCTGTCTTGGAGATGTCCTCATCCCAGACTCTCAGCTGATGGTACCCCGACCTCAAATCTATCTTCGAATAGTAACACGACCCTTGCAACTGGTCGAATAAGTCGTCTATGCGTGGAAGAGGATAACGGTTCTTCACCGTCACCTTGTTGAGTTCACGGTAGTCGATACACATCCTGAACGTACCGTCTTTCTTTTTCACAAATAATACTGGAGCTCCCCAAGGCGAAGAGCTTGGACGAATAAAGCCCTTTTCCAAGAGCTCTTGTAGCTGCTTTGACAGTTCCTCCAATTCTGATGGAGCTAGACGATATGGTGCGCGAGCTATGGGTGCTGCTCCTGGAGCGAGCTCGATCTGAAATTCGACCTGACGATGAGGCGGTAAGCCAGGTAAGTCTTCAGGAAACACCTGAGGGTAATCGCGTACAATTGGAATATCCTCCAATTTCTTTTCTTTTGCTGATGCGTCTGTAACTAGTGCCAGAATGGCAGTGTGCCCCTTTCGTAAACATTTCTGAGCCTTCAAGAAAGAGATGATGCCAACCACAGCACCACTCTTGTCGCCTTGAACTTCGAGAGGTTCTTGACCTGAGCGTGGAATGCGAATAATCTTCTCGCTGCATAAGATTTCTGCCTGGTGTTGGGACAGCCAATCCATCCCAATTACGACGTCGAAGCTACCCAAAACTATGGGAATGAGATCAATAGAGAAGGCTTGACCAGCTAGGATAAGATTACAACCCTGAACTACGTGCGTGGCTTCTAGACTTTTACCGTTAGCTAACTCTACTACATGTTTGGTGGGTAAAAGTGTTGGTGCACGTTTTAGCAGTTGACACATTTTCACAGACATATAGCTTGTATCCGCACCCGAATCAAATAAGACAGTAACATAAATATTGTCGAGGAGAAACTTACCCATAACAACGTTGGGATCGTTCACTGCGTCGCCCCGACCTAGTACGAATGCACGACCACGAGCTTCATTGCCGTTGTTGTTGTTTCCCCCATTGTTGTTCCCGTTGCCCTGGTTATTGTTGTTGCGGTTCTGGTTCTGGTTCAACTGAGGGCAATCGCGTTTGAAGTGACCTTCAGCCCCACACTGGAAACATCCCCGGTTTCCACGCTGTGGCTGCTGCTGCTGCTGCTGGTTTTGTGGAGTTGGTTGCTGAGGCTGCTGATTCTGATTCGCATGCCGTGGACTCCTACAGTCTTTGGCCTCGTGACCCATCTTAAGACACCTTTGACAACGACCCTTGTTACACGGGCCATTGTGATGTCTGTGGCAATTGTAGCACTTAGGTTGACTTCCCTGATATCTCCTCTGCCTGTGACCACCAGAGGATTGCTGACTGGGACTCTGATAGTGGTCAGTCTTCTGCTGCTGAGCTTGTGGCTGAACAGTCGCTGAACCCCTGCTGGAATCTCCATCCCATTTTCTTTTGCTTTCGCTATTAGTGGCAGGAGTAGTTGAAGGAGTGACTGTAGCAGTAGCGTTGACACGCTTAGGCAGTTTATTCTGATCCACTGCCTGGTCGGTGATGCGATGAGCGAGACGCTGGATTTCCTGGATGTTATCGAGATTAGCCGAAGTAACATGACTCTGGATTTCTGGCGCCAAACCCTTGAGATACATCTCAATGCGCTTGTAGGGAGGGTCCACCATAGTTGGACACAATACGGCCAGCTCATTCGACCGTTTAGTATACGCTTCGATCTCTGATCCAACCATCTTCAGATTATACAGCTCGTCTTCCAGCTTGTGAATATCTTCCCGCGTGCAATACTCACGCTTGATGAGTTCCTTAAAATCGTTCCATGGGGTGGCGTTAGCAGCTGCCAACCCTAGAATTTGCACCTGCGCGTTCCACCAGGTTAGCGCGATTCCTTCCAAGGTGCCGGTAGCAAACTTGACCTTGCGAGCCTCAGGGCACTCGCACATTTCGAATACTGATTCTAGCTTTTCAAACCAATGGAGGAGTCCCACTGCCCCCTCGGTGCCGCTAAAAGAATTTGGACGACAGTCCATGAAGTTCTTGAAAGTGCAGACAGGCTGCTGCGCGTGTTGACCTATTGTGTACGAATAGGACGAAGTTAAATACGAGAGTTAATGTAGGATCTAAAGATCCTAGTGTGTGCCTATACTGCAGGATATACTACCTGCTTGAGCTGCTGCAACTGCCGCAGCAACTTGAGCTTGAACGAGAGCCTCTAGCTGGGCTTGTGTCATGTTAATTCGTCCAGACATGATCTTCATTGTAACAAGTAGCGTAAGTAAGAATGGTTCGCGAATAGGGCGATGACAGAAAAGCGTAAGCACGTAGGGATTCTCATGCTATAGTATCATGTGTTTCTAAGCGTAATGCGAGCAAAGTTCTAAACAGTTCTAGCAAACAGGCAATAAACATAAACCTTATTACCTAGGATGTCGAGTCTTGCACGTGGAGCGAAGCGTCGTTGTGGATCGTTGAGAGCACTGTACTGGTTATAGTCCGGTTTTAATAAAAACGTTTTCCCATATTAAAACCAAGTTCTCTATAACCAATGGCTCTGATACCAATCTGTCACACCCCCAAAATCCACCCGCGGAGTACCACCGCTTGGAGGCGTGACATGACCAGGATCAAGCCACCAATTATATCAAACGTAGCATTTAATAGTAACCATAGACATAATTGATGTTCAAAACCAAACATTGTATATGTAGCGGAAGCATTAAATGTAAAACCCAAAACATAAGTATCAATGTGTGAATGTAAAAGTGTTTAATAAGCATTCACATGTTCTTGTCCACAACGACCCGCTTCTCCTCTTGTGCAAGCTCCAAGTATACCTAAGATCCTGCAAGGCATGCAGCAAATAATCAACAAACTAGTTGAGCGAGTTCACAGAAAGTAAGTTCATAACATAGTGCATAAGTATAACTAGTGGGGGCTTCCCATACTAGTGTGTACTAAAGGTGGGGGCTTCCCAAACCTTGTGTTTATATTATCGGTGGGGGCTTCCCACGTTTATCATTACTAATGAGGGCTTCTCATCAGTGGTACTTACTAGACTAACTTCCGACCATGTGTTCTTCTTTACCGAGAACAGGAATACGTACTGGGTCACGTAGGCTTTACGTGACGTGCCCTTCCCCGAGGACAGTGGTACGCGTGGGGGCTACGTAGGCTTTACGCAGCGTGTCCTTCCGACCCGGAAGACAGTAGAAGGTATTGGGTTATGTAGGCTTTACGTAACGTGTCCTCCCGACCCGGGAGACAAATGGCAAATACTGGGTTACGTAGGCTTTACGTAACGTGTCCTGACTAACCTGAGGACGATGGTCTATAGTCTAGAGAATGCGTAAGTACGAGTAACTATTTCAATATCAACATATCCAACCCAATTCCCAACCCGGGAATCCCATGCCTTGGCTGTGTGAACTCACCTTGGTTTGCTCGGCAGATACACAAATAAAAGACTCTTGAACTAAGGGTGGTCAACCACGTCCTAACAGGGTTACCACACAAGTCAGGTTCGGTTCAAATAGTACACGTATACATCATGGCAAACACGTATGCACGTAAACACATTAAGTACACCACTTGTGCGATTCGGATGGTTGGGCCAAAGAGCTTGTGCGAGCCCAACCATCTTGTGCGATTTAAGTCTAGGCCCAAACCTTACCCGGCCCAACTAATTAACAAATCAAATAACCCTTTTAACACTTACGGCCCAAATAACGAAACAATTACTTGTGCGATCTGTGTAAGCTTGTGCGATAGATCTTGGGCTGTCCGGCCCAAAGTACAGCCTTGTGCGAGCAGGCTGCCCTTGTGCGACTGGGCTGCACTTGTGTGATTGGACCAGTTTGTGCGAGTGGCTTGTGTGATCAGCCTAGTTGTGCGATTGGACTTCTTGTACACCAAGAAGTCTTGTGCGATCGGTTTAACTAATTCCCATGATTTAAGCATATCAGTTACATTTCATTCAAAGTTTCCATATTTTTGGCAATTATCAATTAACATAATTCCAAGTATTGGTTACCCTAATATCGATCAAACAGGTCTTTTCATCACAAATTCGTTTGAACATTCATAATCCAAAATCAAGAACATTTATCCAAACACATAAACACATCCGATTTTAACATTCATGAAGTCAATCAATGAACATCAACTAACCCGATTTAGTTAGCATATTAACCAGTTACAATCTGATTAAATCACATATACATATGGCCGATTACAAACATACGATCACATATATCCGATTCATGAACAAGCCAACTACATGAACATTATCTATCATCGATCCAATCTAGCATCAACATGTTAACAAGACTCCTTCGGTATCAAGCAATCATCAGCATATAAACAATAACACACCATCAATACATAATCACTAACCGGTTTAAAAGAAGAAGAAGAGAGTGATCCGAGTAGGGGATGCTCTTGCCGTCGGGTTCCAAGCAGCCGAGAGAGAGAGAGAGTCTAGGGTTGTGTGTGTGTTTTTGTGTTGGTAACCAAATGAGAAACAAGACTCCTTACAGCTTGTTTGTTCACGTGAAAGGGAAGTGGGCCGAAACCCCTCATGGGCCGCCCTATTGGTCCGTGTACAAGAATGAGGCCCAAACGGCCTTGTGCGAGTGATGTGTATGTTGTGCGGTTCGAGTTATTAACATACGTACATACACAAAGCACACATTAACAAAACGTTTATTAAATCCAAACATATAATCTAGTTCACATATGCACATAGCGTTACATAAAGCGAGTCTAAAGTTCGAGTTGTCACAACATTGGCTCATACACACCTACATGGTTACAGACACAACAAATATATATAATCGCACCAATTTTTTCCGCCTAAATCCCTGTGTAACCCTAAATAAAGAAATATTTTATAAAGTAGAAAAAAGTAACTTAACCATCTTTTAATATTAATAAATTTTCTTTTTTATCCATTTTTGAAGATAGTAAGTTAACCTTTAATAATAAAAGATTTTATTCAACATATATAAACTGTTAATATATATATCATAACTTTATAATAAATAATTATTAATTAAATGCGCATAACAATTATCAGTAAGGATAACAAATATAATTTATATTATAACAACAAATTTGGCTTTTTACCGGTAAAGAGAAAAGGAACAACTTATATAATGAATTTTGTAAATAGGATTGAGGCCTTAAAGATTTATTTTAAATAAAAGTTATATTTAAAAGATACGCTATAATAAAAATTAATATTATTTTTATAAACTATTATATGTAACGTAATTCGTAACATCATCTACTACTTCTAATAAAGCAAAATAATGTTTAGCCACTTGTCATTAGCTTAAGCCAATACTTGCCATGTGGCATTTGATTAATACCTCATTTTCTCAAATGACCGCCAAAACACAGCATCCCTCACGCCTTTTTTCTTTTCCTTCTTCTTTCTTTAACCTAATTAATGTTCACCGTTTCACACAATCAACTCTTCATCTTCACTCCAATCTTCTTCAAAGAATACCATCGGTTTCCATATAACAATGAATTATTTCACTGGATCTACATATATAGATGGTTCTACGTTCTTCATCATCTTCATCTACTTCTTCTTTTTCTTGATTCGATTTCAGAATTTTGAATATCGATCTACAAATCTGTAAGTTGTTTTTGTTAAATTCCTTCTTTAATCATTATTCATGTGTTTCTTCATTTAATTACTGTGTTAAAACTATGTTTCTGTTGATTTAACCCTAAATCCGAATTTCATTGAAAATCTGTTGATTTTGGGGTTTTAATATTATGTTTTTGTTATAGAATATGATGTTTATGCAAAACCCTAAAACCGATTTTCATGTATAATATTGTTTATTTCTCATTTTTATTTATTCTATCAAGTATATACGAAACCATAGATCCGATTGTTATGGAATATCTTTGTTAGGTTTTATTTGAATTGATGTCTAATAAGTTTTATTTGATTGTGATGCTTAATAAGGTTTTGATTGTGATTCAAAACCCTAAATCCGATTGGGATTGAAAAATATGTGTTGATTTTGGGGTTTTAATTTTATGGTTTTGTTAAAGAATAAGTTGATTATGCAAATCCCTAAAACCGATTTTGATGCAGAACATTTTTTATTTCTAATGTTTATTTATTCTATCAAGTTTATACGAAACCTTAGATCCGATTGTTATGGAATATCTGTCTTAAGTTTTATTTGAATTGATGTAAAGTAAGTTTTATTTGATTGTGATGCAAAATAAGTTTGTGATTGTGATGCAAAAGCCTAAATCTGATTGTGAGGGATTGTGATGCAAAAGCCTAAATCTGTTTGTTTTTGTGAGGGATTGTGATGCAAAAGCCTAATTCTGATTGTGATGCAAATAAGTTTTATTTGATTTGATTTTGTATTCTATGAACCACATTCGTGTATATCATTGTTATGAATTATAGTTTTTTATTTGATATGATCCTGTTTATGTGTTTTCAGTCTAATTTATTGGTTATGGTTATGTTATACAAACCCTGATTCGATGATTTTGTTTTTATTTCACATGTTTATGTAATCTATGAACCTCCATTTATATACTGTGTTAAAACTGATGAATGATTTTTCGTGTTAATGTTGTTTTTTTGCTTAACGATTTGATATTGTGATTGATCATCGGATTATGAGTGTTGTGTTTGTAATTTGTTGTTAGGCTAGATAAATTTGTGGAAATTTAGAAGTGTTTGGTTGTTCTTTATTTCATTATATTGTCGAATCTTTGCTCCACCTTCCTATTGTTTTGTTTGAAGATTGATTGAATATCATATGTGTTCTTGGAGTTTAATGGTTTGATCCTTGATGTTTGACAATTTAATTTCGGATCATGATAACGGTTCGGTACTATCCATCAGTTTGTTACAAAATTATTATTGTTAATTATTATTTCCTTATTTAGAGGATAGATAATAACTTGATTTTAAATTCAAAAATTTGATTTGGATGATAATATGGAAGTAAACGATTTGGAGTTAATAACATTAATTGGATTTCCTTTTGGGTGGGTTCAATGTACCTAGACATGTTAGTTGTTTAATATTTAAAATTTTATATATAATTTTGATTAAATTCTTCAAACATATTATAGTAATTTTAAATTTAAATTATATTTGACTTATTTTTAAATAAAGTTACCTGAAATAGAAGTTGACTGTATTCATTTTTATAATTGCTAATTATCCTCTAATTTTTACTAACCTCTAATCAACAATTATTGGTTTCTAAATAACTAATTAGATTCAAATTATTCAACAATTATATTGAAAACATTTATTGATTGTTATTATATATGCTTTAAATCATTAAAATAATAGATACGGAACTGACTTTTGAACTTTCAGTGTGTATTTTAGATGATTATGTCCCTCAAGATACTAGCATTTGTATGTTTTTAAATATTTAGAAGTCTGTTTTAAGAATATATTAATATTCTTAAAAAATGTAAAAAAAAATGTGTTTTTAGTATTTTTGGCTGATAATTTCCTTATTTAGATGATAGATAATAACTTGATTTAAAATTAAAAATTTTGATTTGGAGGATATTATGGAAGTAAACGATTTGGAGTTAATAACAATAATTGGATTTCCTTTTTAGGTGGGTTCAATGTATCTAGAAATGTTAGTGATTTAAAATTTAAAATTTTATATATAATTTTGATTAAATTCTTCCAACATATTATAGTAATTTTAAATTTAATTATGTTTGACTTATTTTTAAATAAAGTTACCTAAAATAGAAGTTGACTACATTCATTTTTTGTTATTGTTAATTATCCTAATTTTTAATGACCTCTAATCAACAATTATTGGTTTCTATATACCTATTAGATTCAAATTATTCAACAATCATATTATAAACATTTATTGATTGTTACCATATATGCTTTAAATCATTAAAATAATGGATGCGGAATTGACTTTTGAACTTTGTATTTTAGATGATTATGTCCCTCAAGATGCTAGCATTTGTATGTTTTCTAATATCGTTTTAATTATTAGAAGTCTGTTTTAAGAATATATTAATACTCTTAAAAAAGGTCAAAAATGTGTTTTTAGTATTTTTGGCTCATAATTCCTTATTTAGAGGATAGATAATAACTTGATTTTAAATTTAAAAATTTGATTTGGAGGATAATATAGAAGTAAACGATTTGGAGTTAATAACATTAATTGAATTTCTTTTTTTAGTTTGGTTCAATGTACCTAGACATGTTAGTGATTAAATTCTTATTTGTATGTTTTTAATTAGGGGAAATCTTGGTTTTTGAAAATATGTTAATTCGTTTTTAGGAGTTTATGGATCAAAGTAGTTGGGTAAAAAGTCAATATGGATTTAGGCTTTAGATTCGGTTGACCCAAATCATTTTTAATTTAGTAGTATTTTCATTTGCTTGAATAAAATGATCTATGATGTTTTGGCATGTTTTCAGTATTTATATTATCTGTTTGACCCACTTATAGAGAAAACATAACATGAATCACAACCCAAACATAAAATCTATATAACCTTTGATACTATTATCTGCAATTCTTGATTTTATGGCTTTTAAACGGGTAGTCATGAGGTATTATCATTTGTCATCTAAGTGAATCTTATTTGAGTAGTAACATGCCAACTTCATTAATTTTCCACTTCAAATACTTGGCAATTTCTATGGTTTTTTGAGGTTTGTTTGTTTTTAGTTCCAGGTTCTACTTTTATTTTTCCTTCTATAAATCTATAATATGCAGGGCTGTAACCGTAATGAATGAAACATTAAAGCATGTTGAATGCTTGCCGACTCGGACATGCTTTGCCATGACGCAATATTGTGAAGGAACCCATGACGCCATCAGGTAATTGTGCAATTTTGGGTGTGTCGCCG
Organism: Helianthus annuus; assembly: GCF_002127325.2. Classification (NCBI taxonomy): domain Eukaryota; kingdom Viridiplantae; phylum Streptophyta; class Magnoliopsida; order Asterales; family Asteraceae; genus Helianthus; species Helianthus annuus. The sequence continues at coordinate 60,365,064 of NC_035443.2, forward strand.
TTCCTTCACAGAATTTTGGATATGTATTTTTTTAGTTTTCTATCTTTGGAGTTTTTACTTGCAAGTCCTTATTCTAATTCAAGATAATGTGAAACATTTTTGAGTTTTTCTTTGTCGTTCCTTTGTTAAGATAATCATAAACTTTATAGGTTTCATCATTTTTTTTTAATTTTAAGAATTGTCATTGTGTTGTCTTTCATCTTTTGCAACTTTTCATTTTCTTTAACACATCCAAACATGTCTTCCATGAAATCTTTGAACAGATTATCAGGACACTGGTATCAAAAGGCACTTGATCTGAATCTTATGCAAGTTTTCTTTTGATGAGTTAGATATTTACATGATAAAAACTATGTATTTTATGGAAACAGACTGAATTAAAACTATATTGAAGCTTTGCAAATTTTTAGGCCCTTCAAAGTTGTTCATGTTCGTCAAGCTCCTTTTTCTTTCAATATGCCTCTCCACTTTCTTCTCAAGCGTGATTATAGATTCAATAAAAAGGTAATGTTTAATTATCGGAACATTTTTATTTGAGCATGTTGATGGCTTCAAAAGACCTATATTATTTTAAGTACTTTTAGAATGACCAGCTCTTTTTAAATTATTAAATCGTATCGAGTTTTCTTTACTAATGGTTCCTCTTATGAGCAACTTTACTAATAAGTGATAACATATATATTGTATATATTCATACAAATATATAACCTAGAGCTTGATACTGGACGTTCATATTTATTTGTTTGTTATCTATTTTTTTTTGCCACATTTACAACTCCATCTAGAATTTCAAGTTATAGTTGCTTTTAGAGGTTGCAAGATTAGTGGGATGGGTAATTGGTCAAAACGGGTAGTAGGTTTGGATCATATGTGATGTTGTCCTTTTACAACTCTATTTAGATTTACAGGCTACACTTGCATGTAGAGGTGGCAGGTTGGGTCACATGCTAAAACAATTAAATTTAGTTGCTTAGGCAAAGCTTTTTAAAGGCGTTTGGAGGAAAGGATACTAGAGTTGACCAATCAAGTCAAGGTAAGACTAACAAATTTTATCAAGCTTGGATCTTTGACTACACCAAATGATCAGTTCGAAATAAAAGCAGCCTGATATTTTCTAAATGTCGTTACAATTGATCATTTTATCTTAAGGTTTCCTAATCGCTTAAATACACTAATTTGCAGTTTCTCCTATAAGTAATAAAAATTCTTCTTATTGTTGTGACCTTATAAACTCCATTTCCTTAGTCATGTCCTGAACAAAATGTAACTGAAATCTGTGGTATTGTTTTGCTTGGAGTGGTCTGAACCTTTGATCATATTTGCTTTATGTTGTAGCAACTGATCTATGAAGGACTGGAGAGGCGAAAGATCGGTTTTTTCAGCATTATTCCTATCGGCACCAAAGTTGCCAAGGTATAGACCCACATTTAAAACATTCTCAAACTTACATTGCTTCATTTATTACAATTTAGGAGTGTTTTGTTTAAAAAAAAGACCAAGTTCTTATCAAATGGATATAAAACACAACCCAAATGGGTTTGAGTGAAGAGTCAAAAAGTCATGACTCTTCAACTTTTAACATAAACAAACTGAGTCAGTTGAAATAGGGTTTGTATATATAGTTTTTCATCCATATTTATAAACCTTTTGTAAATAAATAATGCACTAAGTGTGATAATTAAAAACAATATTATCACATTAATAACATGCATTTAGGAGTTTTATGCACAGTTATGATGAACCACAACTCAAATGGGGTTGAGTACCAGGTGAAAACGTTAAACAAGTCCTCTTAACACAACTTTTATTAAATAACCGGTGCAACAAAGATTATTATTATTACAATAATAGTTGTAATTAACTACCTATTTGATCCGTTTGAGATAAGAGACACATCACATGGTTTAGCGACTCATCTTTTGCTTATTCTAGCATCTGTCAATTTAGGAAAACCAAGATTGTAAAACATATTTCATTCATGTTCTTTGTAGGTTATCGAGAAAGTTTTGCTAGCCCTCAATGGCACATTGAGCCAAATCGCCTTCCGTGTGACAACCATGGATGTCTCGGACTTGACCATGAGAATTGAAAGGTCGCTACTTATGACTAGGACAAGGCCGCCACAAGCAACTTTTGAAGGTTTGTAAAATGAAAATAATCAAATTATCTTTTATCCGTTATATAAGGTTTAATGTCGTCGGGAAAGGTGATTTGATGAAGGTTATACGAAGCCACTAGGTATTGTTTCTTGAATAGTTGGTCTGCTATGGTTCGTGATATTGGTCTGGAGGATAAAAATGTTATTGTTTTCCATGTTGTTGATGCTCAGATGCTAAAGTTCACTCATTTTAAGGCTGATTGTCTTTCCGGTGTTAAAAACAAGTTTTTTTGTAGAGATGTTATTTCCCGAGAACGGTAACTTGGTAATTTATACTTTACTACTTAGGATGAAGAACCAACTGACTTTTTTATTGACGATTGCATTTATTCTTTATTTAGTGGTTGCCAAAGAGTTTATGAACAGGTATTTCAAAACCGACACTTTGGACGATAACTTTACAATTCGTTTTGGAGGTACATACATGTGGAATGTCAAAGTGAATAGGCTCTGGGGATCGAACTACTTCATTCAAGATTTCTCACAAATCAACAAAGAACTTCATCTCATATCAGGTGTCGTTTTTGAGTTGGTTGCGAGACGTATTTTCAACATTCTGGTTTTCCGTCTGATGCGTGTTAGTGTATATATGTTTTTAGATATATATTTAAGCCCTTTTTACACTTTTAGCCAAGTTTTAAATTTATAAAACACGATATTTACTAACACTAAGCACACATATGGGCAAGTGCACCCATCGTGGACGTAGTATAGTGTTGGTAAGATACCGAGGTCGTCCAAGGACACAAGAGCTTTTAATACCGGTTTATCCTCAACGTCTAATCAAACCAAAAAGTTAGAAAAATGTTTTAAACTAAGAAAAATAAAAACTAACTAAATGCTGAAAAAGAAAATAAAATAAAAACAGATAGACAAGATGAATCACTTGGATCCGACTCGTGTATTAGTATAACCTTTGATTATTTTCGCACTTTTGCACTTGTTTAAGAGATTATCTTAGTTATTGTAGTAGGCCCCTCTTTTGAAGGCGACGTTACCCTCAACCCAGTAGTTTGAGTCAGCAAGGATACAATCCTAAAGGGTCGGATTATTGAAAGATAATGAATTAAGTTATTAATGCAAATTATGGTAGGCCCCGCTTTTGGCGGTGACGTTACCCTCGGCTAAGTAGTCTGAGTCAGCAGGGATACAGTCCTAAATAGCCGGGTTATAGTATTAATAGTAGTTAGCTTATGAGGGGGTCAAAGAGTTTGGATCCCCGCCATCCAATACCTATGGGCATTGAAGGAGATCCTACTAAATTTGACCCAGGTCCCAAGCAGGACCTCTAAACGCTGAACAAGGGCAAGACCTTTACCAAACCGTTCCCTTAACCCCCGACCAGGTAGCCAACATACCTCCATATAGACCGTGGAGATATGAATGGTGAAAATCTTTTATTTTATATAGACAGTAAAATAATGCCAAGACACCACGGACAAACGATAAGGAAAGATCACCTTCAACATAAGTAACTAGTTATTAAAGTCATTAATACAAAACCAAATAAAAAGTGCAAAAGATTAAAAATAAAAAGTATTATACTAAACACTTGTCTTCACCAAGTGATGTAAGAGACTTAGGCAAACATGGCCTTGATTGTCAAGAACTCTTACGATCAATCTTGGATCCCGAGACGACTCACACACTCTACGATGGACAATGGATGATGGTGGTGGATGATGGTGTTATGGTGGTGATGGATGGTGGATGAAGTGTGAGAGAGGTGGTGTGCCAAGGGATGAGAGAGAATGAAGCCAAGCTCCTCTATTTATAGGCTGAACAGAACGCTGGACACGGCCCCGTGTCCGTCTGACATTCTCTCTCTTCATTAATTGTAATTGCGAATTACAATTAATGCGCCTGCTGTACTTTCAACACGCCCCCGTGTCCGCTGGGCACGGCCCCGTGGTGAGCAATGGAAGCTTCTACTGGTTTGTCTTTTCTGCTGCTTCCTGGGCACGCCCCCGTGTTCACTGGACACGGGGCGTGTTCAGACTCTGTTCTCTTCTCTTTGTCTTGGGAGGTGCCGTTGAGGGTCCGGGCAGTTCACTTTTGTTCCTTTTCTTGTATTTATGGTAGAATTAGTGGTCTTTTTGCTTCTTTTGTGATTTTGAGCTCATTTCATCCTGAAAATACAAAAGGAAGACAAAAACACTCTTTTTCCAACATTAGTACTTAAAAAGGGTTAGTTTTACGCCTTAATTGATGTGTTTTATATGTTGCATTTTACACACATCACCGTCCTAATGGAATATAGTCTGTTGTTCCCGAGGTTGCCAATAGTGTTGGTGTTGAAGAAGAAGAAGACACATAACAAATGGATGTTAGTGAAGATTTGTTATTAGATGGCGAAAATGAAGACATGGAAGATGACATTGTAGATGTTGAACATGATGTGCCAGTCATTGTAGCGGATCCTTTGTTGGAACCAGACTTTGTTGACGTTCCACATATTCCGGTCGTTGTTCATCAAGCCAACCAATACGAACTAACATGGTGTCCATCTTTTCGTTTTGTAAGTTTTTCATACTCTAAATGCTTTATTTTAATATTATGTAACGCTTTGAAGTTTGTATTTTGTTTATTAGTTTTTTAATTTGTTTATTTTTATTGGACTGTAATGCAGCGGTTCCCAAAGGCATTTGCACCAAATGTAGATATGTTTGTCCTTGATGAGATGGTAGTTCAAACTGAAGACGGGTTTTCAATGACACTAGAGATCCGGCAAGAAACGGCACGTTGGAAAATGCTGCAGGCTGGGTTGGAAAATGGAGCTCAGTTTTTACTGCGATATTACAGGGATCAAAACACGTTGCGAATTCTTAATCCGGACCCCTAGGTGATGTATCTATTGACAGATAGCGTCAGAAGTAAACAACTAATATCGTTACCAAGCATGTCGTATGTGTGGTAATAGTTTTGGAACAATTATTACTATATATGTTTTGTTTACAAAAACTTAATGTGTGACGAACATTATGTCGATGTATTTTTGGGACGTGCTCAAGTGTCTCAAAATATTAGGTTTAACAATCAAAGTTTAACGGGTTCTACGTTTAAATTATTTTATGTGTTTAGTTGGTGTTTAGCCACCCGCGAAAGTCGCGGGGTCTTAGACTAGTTCATAATACATGGGCTATCATGGTATTTCAATATTGTGTTGCTAATTAACATAGGTCAGTTTTTCTGATAAATTTAAGTTAGTTGTGTGAGCTACCATATAGTAATGAAAATTCATTTATATAAAGTTTCATCACTAATTAACATAGGTAATATCTAATCTAATATTAATAAAAGAGTAACTTTAATGCCATATGACATTCTCTTATAATAAAGAATTTCACCAAAATGCCATATGACAATTTATCATGCTATCTCAACCATATAATAAACAATAAGTAAATTAATATAAAGACTATTAAATGATTGAATTTAATATATATTAGAAATTATCTTATATTCATGATTATATCTTTTCAATATTCTTAATTCTTAATAATTAATATTAGTTATCTACTTACCTATACTTTAGTATAATATCTCTACTTTAGTAAATAAAAACATACTTATCAAAAGAAGATGAGATAACAACAAATTTATATACCCATCACTATTTGACGTAAGCAAAAATTTAAAACCTCATCATGTTTATAACTTGTTATTATCCTTTTCACAAATGTTAAACATATGTATATACAATATGTGTGTGTGTGTGTTTAATATATATAATCCTAGATCATGAACTAATTCCATTCAATCTTCTACTTTGATAACACTTTTTAAAAAATAAAATATTAATTTGAAATAAAATATGCTAATTATTTTGTATTCAAAAACAAAATTCTTACTTCGTAAGCGCATCATTTAAAATAAGTAATGTTATATTTTCTTTAATTTTGTATGTACAGTTCATATTAGGGTTATATGTATTTATATCAAAATTTATATTTATTATGTGTGATACAAGAAATAATATGAAATATAAAAATAATTTAAAACTTATAATCGTTATATCCTTGAAATACAACCAACATCAACAATAACATATTTATTTAAAAAAAAAAACTCATTTAAGTTTATATAAATGAAAGACACATTTATTTTCCCCAAGAACTCGATCAACTCCATAACTATCTTAAAGCCTTTCATTTTCAATCCACAAACCCATGTAATACTTGGGTCTATAAACTAGTAGATAAAATATAGAGGGATCCCTACGTCGTAAAAGCAATTCCTAGATGATGCTATTTTAATTTGAGCTACATTTTACCTAACAAGGTAAAAACAAAAATTCAATTTTTACATATTTATTTAGTTTATGAAGTATTTGATAACATCTTAAATGAACGGATGAATTATTTGATTGTCACATACCATATGGAGCTTTGGACTTCAGATCTTTTAACACACCAAAAATAGATTTAAGTCGAGTAAGTCATATGGTTGTGTCGACAAAGGCTTTATATTCAAATTATGTGTATGAACGGGATACACTGTGTTGTTCTCCGGAACTCCATGTAATGAGAAGTGTATCAAGGACTATAACATAACTTATTGTGGATCGGCAATCATTTGTCCCTCTTGTCTAGCCAGCCTCACAACAAGCATTCGTTAACACATCAATAAAAACAGAGTAGGCCGACCACATGAAGAGACCATGTGATAGTGTGCTAACATAGTGAAGAATTCATTTCACTATGTGGTTCATGAAATGGTAATAGATGGAACCAAACTTGTGGGGTTTTCTTTAATCCTAACTGATCTCAAGAGTTAGGGTCATGACGTCTTTTACATACTCTTGAATCGTCTCATTATTCTTGAGTTTGCGTATGATGAGCTTACTAATTGGCTCACCACAAGATCGGGCCGAATCCAACAAGTTCTGGAAAGTGGTTTTAGGGTGGATCCAGAAGGCGAAACTCTATTTTGTTATCAATGATACTCCTGATGATCTTCGGCTCCAGTTGGCTCAATTAAGCATGGTTGGGGTCGCCCCACATTGGCTACCATCATTACTCAGGTTTGTGATTCCCTTTCATGGTTTGTGACTATATTGATGATTGTGAATACCTCTTGTCATTGGTACCTTGTTTACTGGAATTTCAGGCATTAGGGTATTTTGTGGTTAGTTTACGTGATGATGTGAAAAAATGGGTTCAATTACATCGGCCCAAATCTCGTTTGGATGTGATGTATCTCGCTAAGGATGTTGAGGAGATGCCCCGGGCAAGTGAGGGTAATGGTTTGTCTTCTAAATTCCGATACCTTCAACGTTATGGGCCTTCTTCTTTTTCTCTAGTCAATGGACTTTCCAATTTGAGCCGAAATGAGCCCAAACTGCCTTCTCAGCTCAAGATTGTTGATAAGGTTCTAGGAGGACGTGGGGATGTCACATGTATTTCTTCTTCATCCAAATTGGGTTTCTCTCCTTATCAGGAGTCAACTCTGATCTTCCAACGTGATTGGGGGATACACTCTTTGTCTCGAACTGAGTGGGAGGATTGACACAAGAAGGGATGTGCACTTTTTGGTCGGTGAGTGGGTTTATGTGAAGCTCAAACCTTATCGGCAGTTGTTCGTCAAAAGCCGAATTCACTAGAAATTGGCTACTAAATTTTTTGGGTCATTTTAGATTCTTGAAAAACTTGGACCAGTGGCTTACGAACTGCAACTTCTGGTTACTTCAAAAATCCATCCAATTTTTCACGTGTCCTTATTAAATAATGTGGTTTTAGGGGCCACTGAGTCTACCTTACCTCCTAAGTTGGTCATTAGCAACAAGAACCCTCTTGCCCTAGCAGCAGTGTTGGCTACGCGTTTACTTTATGATGGTCCAAAGTCTATTAACCAATGCCTAGTGCATTGGCAGGGCCAACCCCCTGAAGACGCAACCTGGGAAGATTCCTCATTGGTCAAAGGCCAATTTCCTATTATAAGTCTTGAGGACAAGACTTCTTTGGAAGGGGGAGTAATGATGAGCTTACTAATCGGCTCACCACAAATGACAAGTCTAAGTCTACATGGGGCTAGAGGTGTAAAAATCGGTTTTTTTCAAAAACCGGTTTCGGTTATTAACCGAACCGGTTTTTTTCACCTAAAACGAAAACCGGTTTTTTTTATAACCGGTTTCGGTTACTAATCGGTTTTCAAGTCCAAAACAATAACCGGTGTAACCGGTTAGGACCGGTTTTTAACCGGTTTTTCTCAAAAAAAAAAAAAAAAACGGTTTCGGTTATTAACCGGTTTTTCAGATCAAGATTAGTAACCGGTCACAAACCGGCGGTTCGGTTATAAAACCGGTCCGGTTATAAAAAGACCGGTTAAAAAAACCGGTTTCGTTTTTTTTTCCAGTTTCGATTCTAAAACCGGTTTTTTTATACACCTCTACATGGGGCAAATGAGGAAATATTAAAAGTGACTAAAGTGTAATTTGGAGGGTAATATAAGTAACAGAGAATACGCTTAGATAAAAAAAGCTAAGCCAAACACCCCCCTAAGTCTTGTTATGGCACGATTGCGTTTGTTATTTTGTTATTGGCACCTCCTTGTTGCATGGAGAGAGCGAACTATCCTAGGAATTTATGTTGAAATCATGCCGTAATAAATAATTATGTATTCACAGTTATCAAGTTCTTAATAAAAATCCTCCCTCAATTTCTCTTGTTAGGCATATCATTTACCTATCAGTGTAACTAGCTTAGTGTCTCCCTTTTGCCGTTAATATGAAAGAGTGGCTCAAAGCAAATAATAATAATATTGGGGCCTTTTTCGTAAAAAAAAAGCTTTAGATCCTATGATTCATACATCAACTATGAGTATGCTTAATTATAGATCACAAACCTCAATTTCAACAATCCAAAGCTAAAATCACCTACATATAATATCTATTTTTGTTTAGAATTTGAGGTCCTAAGGAAGTTGAGGCCCAAAATGCTTGCTTTATTTCACTATCCCTTGAGTCGGCCCTGTTTGGTGCCTCCTTTTGGACTACGCATATTTTGAGGCTAAGGAGCTCACCACACTAGTAGGACATGCGACAACTTATAACATGACCTAGAAAACAATTATAAAGATCAAACAACATAACGCGCATCTTAACGATCATAGTTGGATAACTCACTTTGTTATATTTCCTCAACAATAATTACACTTCAAACATAATTTTTAAACCTATACAATACATAAATGTAGACAATATAAATAGACAAATCGTTCATCATTAATGGTAGAGGTGTAGAAAACCTGGTTAGGGACCAAACCGATTCAGTTTATAAAGCGGCCCTTTCTTTTAGTTTGGTCTCAAACCTGTTCGGCCCAAATGGGTTCGGGTTAAGAACCGGTTTTAGGGTTCATTTTTGTACACCTCTAGACTTTAGTTGATGGATCTTTGTTCCCAAGGTCCAAACCGTCCTTAGCGGCCCAGTAGCCCAATAAAAAACCCTAAAATCGTTGATCGTGTCAATGACTTGATCCAACGGCCAAAAATCATCTCCATAGGATCATAGAAGTCGATAAAACCCTAACCAAAGGCACACTTTCTGTGCCGTTCGTCTCAGATCTATCTCTCAATTAGGTTTCGAGGTATGACTTTCTGAATTACCTCTTTAATTATTGCAATTCTGCCTGATTACTTTGTCGAATTGAATTCGAATGCTTGCAGATCGTTAATTATATTACAGTGTGTGTATATATATTCAAACGTTCCTGTTTTTGATTAGTTTAACGTATCGAAATTAGTTGATTTAGATTTGAATTGGTTAATTATGCTGTAGCTTTTACACGGATGATTGTTTCTATGATTAGAAACTTATGATTTAGTTGTTTTCGATGTTTTATCATTGATTATATGTATATATTTGTAGTTTTTGTATGTAATCATCAGAAATGTTTTTTTTTTGGTTTGATGGTGTAGATCTGTTTCTTCTAAGATATCAGATATGGTTTATGTGTAATTTTTTATGATTTTTTTACTTATCTACATGTTTTTTTTTATGAAAGTAGGTTCTCTTTTGATTTTGATTGATGTTATAAGACTCCATGATTCATAGCTGATTTTTTGTTTATTTCAATTCAATATTTTTTTATTAATTTTCATTATTTTCAATCATTTAATTTTTCAATTGTTTTTACTTAAAAAGTATATATAGAGATGTTTGTTTTTAATGGTATTTTCTTTGAATACTATATTTATATTTATTGTTTTTCTTTATAATTTTATTGTTTTAAGATGGCAAATAGAACTTGATCTTGTTAGCATATTGGTTTGGCCTCATTTGTGTATGGTGAATGAAATGGTCTCCTAAAACATATAATTAATCAAGGCTTGAGTCTCAAAGGGCTTATCTGCCAAATCCCATTGTGGTTTTGGTAAGAAACACTAATGAGCCTGAGAATTGGCAAAAACATTTTGCCATAGGCCTATGGTATTGGAGCATTTTATTCAATTACATGATGTGGTTATTGCCAGCTGCTGCAAGTCAATGCTATCTATGTGCTATCAAATTTTTAGCTGTATGCATTTTTTGTCTGGACATATGTATATATTTATTTGTTTTTTACTTATTATTGTAAAAGTTTTAAATTCATTTAGGTGGGGAATTGTTTTTGTTTGTTTATTACTCTATGAAGAGTTAAGACCACTATTAATGTTTAATCTTTTAAAATTTTTATGATTATGATTTAATCTAATTATTATATAGTGTGCATAATATAAAAGCTAATAATACGTGTTATGTTTTTTTCTGGGTATGTATACTGGATGTCATTTGTATATATGCATATATCGACTATATATATGGGTACATTGTTTGTTGTTTTTCACTTGTGTAGCCTAGTCATTATGAATGGATTTTGAGCTAAAACTGATACGTAAATTTGTTTCGAAATCATTCAATGCATAAACATAATGTCATCAAATATTATTAGTATTAGTATAATTGTCTGCTTCTTTGTGTCATCAAAAACCATTTAAATTCCATGTTTTGTACACTTTTTATGATTAAAATTAAAATACAACATCATAAAAAACTTTTCTTCAGATTTGTCATGGGATTAAAATTAAAATACATCATAAAAAACTTTTGTTTATATTTGTCATGTATACGAAAAGAAAAAAAAAGTTTATCAGTTACGTCTGTTTATGGTTTTGTCATTTACACGCGTAAAGAAGTTGCTACTGAGTAATTTAGATGGTTGTTTAAGGTTGTCATTTACTCTACAAATATGGTTGTGCATGTAAGTAAGCTATAAATATATTTACAATGTTCACTCTTAACTTATGTAACGGTAAATAGATCTATTTTTATAAACACACACCCATGTGTGTATATATAGATCTTGTAACTATATGAATAGCTTATTCATGTAATGGTTGATTAAGTTAATCATAAATCTACAAATAAATAAGACTGTTACATGAATATATGTATATATAGCTATTCTTCACTTATGTAGTAACATGGTCTTTTCAAAAGGAATTTTTGTTTAAATATATAGGTACATTTTGTGAAACTATATAGTTTTCTATCACTGGGTACTATTTTGCACACTCATATATTAATCGACTATTTGACTTCTTATTGTTGCATTTATATTTTAATTTATTTCGAAATGAAGTTCATAAGTTTTGCAGATTTAAAACAAGCTAGATACCATGTCTCATCGCAAGTTTGAGCACCCAAGACATGGCTCGTTGGGCTTTCTTCCAAGGAAAAGGGCAGCCCGTCACAGAGGAAAAGGTTTTAATTCTCATATAGTTTAATTTATTATGTGATTTTATTATTATTTTGTGTAACCTGTTTTTTTACTAGTTAGTTATTCAAGACAATGATATTTTGATTTTACTGTTTTTTCTTATTTTTTGTTTTTAAAATGTTGAACCGTAAGTTAAAAAAGTGGCAACACTTTATAATCTAAGAAAAGCTATGTTGTAATTATAATCTATTATGTTATGTTTTAATACATCAAGTATAGCTTATGTTGTAATCGTTTCGGTTTTGCAGTGAAGGCGTTCCCGAAAGATGACCCTAGTAAACCCTGTAGACTAACTGCCTTTTTGGGATACAAAGCTGGAATGACCCACATTGTTAGAGAAGTCGAGAAACCTGGGTCAAGTAAGCGATCTTTATATAATCACATGTTTTTTTTAATATTTTATAATAACACTATATAATATCTGAATGTTGTATATTGTTTCTCAGAACTCCACAAGAAAGAAACATGCGAGGCAGTGACAATCATTGAGACACCACCAATGGTCGTCGTTGGGCTTGTGGGCTACGTCAAGACCCCACGTGGGCTTCGCAGTCTGAACACCGTCTGGGCCCAACATCTCAGTGAGGACGTTAAAAGAAGGTTTTACAAGAACTGGTGCAAGTCAAAGAAGAAGGCTTTTACCAAATACGCATTGAAGTACGAGAACGACTCAGGCAAGAAGGAAATTCAATCACAGTTGGAAAAAATGAAGAAGTACTGCAATGTCATCCGTGTGCTGGCACACACACAGATCCGAAAGATGAAGGGCTTGAAGCAGAAGAAGGCCCACTTGATGGAGATTCAGGTGAACGGCGGTGACGTGGCACAAAAGGTTGATTTCGGATACAGTTTCTTTGAGAAGCAGATTCCGATTGACGCTGTGTTCCAGAAAGATGAAATGATTGATATCATTGGTGTGACCAAGGGTAAGGGTTATGAAGGCGTTGTGACTCGTTGGGGTGTGACTCGTTTGCCCCGTAAGACTCATCGTGGGCTGCGTAAGGTTGCTTGTATCGGTGCCTGGCATCCGGCTAGGGTTTCGTTTACGGTTGCACGAGCTGGTCAGAACGGGTATCATCATCGAACTGAAATGAATAAGAAGGTTTACAAGCTCGGGAAGGCTGGCCAGGAGTCTCATTCCGCTCTTACTGAATTTGACAGGTTTAAATGAGATCCTGTTTTATTGTTTCATTTAAATAACATAATAATAATAATTGGTTTCTAAAGGTTGTTATTTTATATGATAGGACTGAGAAGGAGATAACCCCAATGGGCGGGTTCCCACACTATGGTGTGGTGAAAGATGATTTTCTTATGATCAAGGGGTGTTGCGTGGGACCGAAGAAACGTGTCGTGACTTTGAGACAGTCTCTGTTGACCCAGACATCTCGGCTTGCGATGGAGGAGATTAAGCTCAAGTTCATAGACACGTCTTCTAAGTTTGGGCATGGTCGTTTCCAGACCGCAGATGAAAAGGCAAAGTTCTATGGACGAGTCAAAGCTTAAGGATTTAAATACAATTCGGCCAGATGTTTTGTTATGCTGTTTGTTTTTGGCTTTTATCGAAGATTTTTTAAGGATTTGGTTATGCGAAGTGGTTGAAATTTTGATTCCTATAATTCGTTAATGTTTGTTCTTTATTGATGCAAAAGGTGCTAGTCGGGTTGCTGACGGGTTGGAAATAAAATGAGTTCTTTTTTGTTTGGTTGGATCAACAATCTCAAAATGAGTCAAATAAATCTAAATCAGTTATTTTAATAGTCGGTGTAGAATATGATACAGATCGTCAAATAAAAAACGATTAGCTAAAATGGTAAGGTATGTTGACGAAGCTTGATATATCCGACCGGAGGGTCGAAAACGTATATACCCAAAAATTTCTATAAAACCGGTGAGTCAAAAACGTGTATACCAAAAAATTTCTAAACGAAAACTACGTACTCTTTACTACTGAGCAAAAAGTTTGAGGGGTCGGCCGCCCCCCTCTCGTCCCCACTATGCTACGCCCATTGTTGCAAAGCAGCTTGGTTTTCAAGCTATCTTCAACATGCATTCTTAAATAAATTCATAATCTTTTCTTAAACCTTATTTTCCCAACAATTAGTATTTGTGTGACAATATGAAGATTTTAGTTGGTATTTATAGGGGATATTTTTTGGGTAATTCTATTTATAAAGGGCTAATAGTTACGCATTTACAAAAATATTACCATTGGTCTCGACATGTGGCTTGGGATGGCTACCCCAACTGGGGTGTGATTCTTGTTTTACAAGGGGGCTGTTGGTTTTCCTGCCAGTACTGACCTTACCTTCATCTCGTCTACTCCCTTCTTTAATGACACCCCAGATAATCGGACTTGGGTCAATAATACTTAGATGACGATGATGATAATAATAATAAGGTTAAGCAAATCGAGGATAGCTGTAATCGAAAATATATTTAGTTATGCGTCTTTTTAACCTTTAGTTAGTTAATAATTTAACTTAAACAAATACACATAATTGATATATCATGAAAGTGTTATAAATCAAAAGAAACTCACTAGTAGGACAATTTGATTGAACATACTATGATGTGATGATGACAAAATCTATCATGAGAACCATGATTATTACAACTTCATACAAAGCATCAATTACAGTCTCTGCTCAAATGCCACTGTTAATAACTTGTTGTGAAACAACCTAATAGTAAAATCTAGATAAAATACGATCATAGAGAGTTGGAGAAAAGAGTGAACTCTTTTCATTAAATTAAATATTACAAAAGTCATCATTTTAAGTGTCTTGACATTAAGTCAAATAGATGACTATTAGAGTTAGGTATGTGTATGTAGTCATAACATAACGTATACATAACATTATCTATATATTAAAAAAACATTCTTATGAATAGTAACAACACTATATATTAAAGGGTAAATCACATTTTTCGTCTTTATGTTTGTATCAAATTACAATAAGTACCCTTTAACTTCAACCATTCTTATGAATAGTAAAAACACTATATATTAAAGGGCAAATTACATTATCTATATATTAAAAAACCATTATTTATATATTAAGTAAAACACTATATATTAAAGGGTAAATTACACTTTTCGATTTTATGTTTGTATCGAATTACTATGGGTACTCTTTAACTTCAACCATTATCTATATATTAAAAAACCATTCTTATGAATAGTAACAACACTATATATTAAAGGTAAATTACACTTTTCGTCTTTATGTTTGTATCGAATTGCAATGGGTACCCTTTAACTTCAACCATTATCTATATATTAAAAAACCATTCTTATGAATAGTAACAACACTATATATTATTGGGTAAATTACACTTTTCGTCTTTATGTTTTTATCGAATTGCAATGGCTACCCTTTAACTTCAACCATTCTTATGAATAGTAACAACACTATATATTAAAGGGTAAACTACACTTTTCGTCTTTATGTTTGTATCAAATTGCAACGGGTACCGTTTAACTTCAAAAATTACAGTCACAATCCTATATTTGTAAAACCTATTATACCCCATATCCTTTGGCCCTGACCAAGGCTCAACCTTTGTCAATGGATCACCCCATTAATTCAACATAGCAATTTACATGAAATGCATTTGATTGCTAATCATGTTCTCATTGTATTTTAAAACGAAAACTACAGGCCTTTGAAACTATGATTTATGATTTTCTATTTTGGTTATACTACTTATTTTTATTTACATACAAATAAATTTTTTATTCAAAATTTAACGATTATCTATATATCAAAAAACCATTCTTATGAATATTAAAGGGTAAATCACATTTTTCGTCTTTATGTTTGTATCAAATTACAATGAGTACCCTTTAACTTCAACCATTCTTATGAATAGTAAAAACACTATATATTAAAGGGCAAATTACATTATCTATATATTAAAAAACCATTATTTATATATTAAGTAAAACACTATATATTAAAGGGTAAATTACACTTTTCGATTTTATGTTTGTATCGAATTACTATGGGTACTCTTTAACTTCAACCATTATCTATATATTAAAAAACCATTCTTATGAATAGTAACAACACTATATATTAAAGGTAAATTACACTTTTCGTCTTTATGTTTGTAACGAATTGCAATGGGTACCCTTTAACTTCAACCATTATCTATATATTAAAAAACCATTCTTATGAATAGTAACAACACTATATATTATTGGGTAAATTACACTTTTCGTCTTTATGTTTTTATCGAATTGCAATGGCTACCCTTTAACTTCAACCATTCTTATGAATAGTAACAACACTATATATTAAAGGGTAAACTACACTTTTCGTCTTTATGTTTGTATCAAATTGCAACGGGTACCGTTTAACTTCAAAAATTACAGTCACAATCCTATATTTGTAAAACCTATTATACCCCATATCCTTTGGCCCTGACCAAGGCTCAACCTTTGTCAATGGATCACCCCGTTAATTCAACATAGCAATTTACATGAAATGCATTTGATTGCTAATCATGTTCTCATTGTATTTTAAAACGAAAACTACAGGCCTTTGAAACTATGATTTATGATTTTCTATTTTGGTTATACTACTTATTTTTATTTACGTACAAATAAATTTTTATTCAAAATTTAACGGTTATCTATATATCAAAAAACCATTCTTATGAATAGTAACAACACTATATATTAAAGGGTAAATTACAATTTTTGTCTGTATCGAATCACAATGGGTATCCTTTAACTTCAACAATTCTTATGAATAGTAACAACACTATATATTAAAGGGTAAATTACACTTTTCGTCTTTATGTTTGTATCAAATTGCAATGCATACCCTTTTACTTCAATAATTACAATCACAATCCGTTATTTGTAAAACCCATTATACCCTACATCCTTTGCCCCTAACCAAGGCTTTACCTTCTTCAATGCATCACCCCTTTAATTTAACATAGCGATTTACATGAAATACATTTGATTGCTAAGCATGTTCTTGTTGTATTTTAAAACTAAAAGTACATGCCTTTGAAATTATGATTTATGATTTTCTATTTTAGTTATACTACTTATTTTTATTTACGTACAGATAAAATTTTTATTCAAATTTAACGAGTCAAATGTAATGGAGTCTTTCTTTATGTTTGTATCGAATTGCAATGGGTACCCTTTAACTTCAACCATTCTTATGAATAGTAAAAACACTATATATTAAAGGGTAAATTACATTATCTATATATTAAAAAACCATTATCTATATATTAAGTAAAACACTATATATTAAAGGGTAAATTACACTTTTCGTTTTTATGTTTGTAACGAATTACTATGGGTACCCTTTAACTTCAACCATTATCTATATATTAAAAAACCTTTCTTATGAATAGTAACAACACTATATATTAAAGGTAAATTACACTTTTCGTCTTTATGTTTGTATCGAATTGCAATGGGTACCCTTTAACTTAAACCATTATCTATATATTAAAAAACCATTCTTATGAATAGTAACAACACTATATATTAAAGGGTAAATTACACTTTTCGTCTTTATGTTTTTATCGAATTGCAATGACTACCCTTTAACTTCAACCATTCTTATGAATCGTAACAACACTATATAATAAAGGGTAAACTACACTTTTCGTCTTTATGTTTGTATCAAATTGCAATGGATACCCTTTTACTTCAATAATTACAATCACAATCCGTTATTTGTAAAACCCATTATACCCTACATCCTTTGCCCCTAACCAAGGCTTTACCTTCGTCAATGGATCACCCCTTTAATTCAACATAGCGATTTACATGAAATACCTTTGATTGCTAAGCATGTTCTTGTTGTATTTTAAAACTAAAACTACATGCCTTTGAAATTATGATTTATGATTTTATACTTAGTTTTATTTACGTACAGATAAAATTTTTATTCAAAATTTAACGAGTTAAATGTAATGGAGTCTTTCTTTATGTTTGTATCGAATTGCAACGGGTACCCTTTAACTTCAACCATTCTTATGAATAGTAAAAACACTATATATTAAAGGGTAAATTACATTATCTATATATTAAAAAACCATTATCTATATATTAAGTAAAACACTATATATTAAAGGGTAAATTACACTTTTCGTTTTTATGTTTGTATCGAATTACTATGGGTACCCTTTAACTTCAACCATTATCTATATATTAAAAAACCATTGTTATGAATAGTAACAACACTATATATTAAAGGTAAATTACACTTTTCGTCTTTATGTTTGTATTGAATTGCAATGGGTACCCTTTAACTTCACCCATAATCTTTATATTAAAAATCCATTCTTATGAATAGTAACAACACTATATATTAAAGGGTAAATTACACTTTTCGTCTTTATCTTTTTATCGAATTGCAACGGCTACCCTTTAACTTCAACCATTCTTATGAATAGTAACAACACTATATATTAAAGGGTAAACTACACTTTTCGTCTTTATGTTTGTATCAAATTGCAACGGCTACCCTTTAACTTCAAAAATTACAGTCACAATTCTGTATTTGTAAAACCTATTATACCCTATATACTTTGGCCCTGACCAAGGTTCAACCTTTGTCACTGGATCACCCCATTAATTCAACATAGCGATTTACATGAAATACATTTGATTGCTAATCGTGTTCTTATTGTATTTTAAAACTAAAACTACAGGCCTTTGAAACTATGATTTATGATTTTCTATTTTAGTTATACTACTTATTTTTATTTACGTACAAATAAAATTTTTATTCAAAATTTAACGGTTATCTATATATTAAAAACCAATCTTATGAATAGTAACAACACTATATATTAAAGGGTAAATTACACTTTTTGTCTGTATTGAATTACAATGGGTATTCTCTAACTTCAACAATTCTTATGAATAGTAACAACACTATATATTAAAGGGTAAATTACACTTTTCGTCTTTATGTTTGTATCAAATTGCAATGGATACCCTTTTATTTCAATAATTACAATCACAATCCGTTATTTGTAAAACACATTATACCCTACATCCTTTGCCCCTAACGAAGGCTTTACCTTCGTCAATGGATCACCCCTTTAATTCAACATAGCGATTTACATTAAATACATTTGATTGCTAAGCAAGTTCTTGTTGTATTTTAAAACTAAAACTACATGACTTTGAAATTATGATTTGTGATTTTCTATTTTAGTTATACTACTTATTTTTATTTACGTACAGATAAATTTTTTATTCAAAATTTAACGAGTCAAATGTAATGGAGTCTTTCTTTTATCGCGACGAACCATATCGACACTGTGGGAACAACTTTCGTAGCGATACAGAGTATTTTTTTATATCGTAAGCTATAGCGAGTGTCGGTACTGTGCCGGTATTGTGACGAACCAAACTGATATGATATCTCCCCAACAGTATCGATACCACGTCGATTCCAACTGAACAAGATATTCACGTTTATGGTTTTCCATAGATGTAAACACGTGTCCATATCCATTTAGGCATATCATTAGTTTTTAGGGTTTTATCTTTAGTTGCTATACCAAGTGTCAGTACCGTTTCGATACTATAATAAAACCGTTTCGATACTATAATAAACTGAAACAATACCAACTGAATTCCCACGCAACGCGTGCGAGATTTCTACTAGTTTATATGAAATTATAACACTTTTTTATATATACGAATCATCCTAAGAGAAAATGCTATTTGTTATTTATAGAAAGAAAGTGATTAATAAATAAAATCTTGGTGTTATTGGAGCAGCCTTAACTTTGTGTCTTTATGGCAGCTTTCACTTGTATTAGTGGGATGATTATGTATTATGCTCCCATCTCCCTTTTAATTTCTCAACCATATTTACTCGGGTCGGGTCAAGTTCTAATGATATTTTTATAAGTTTAAAATATATGTTATTCGTACCTCACAAATACCTTGTTGTAATTTTCTTAGAAGCACTATTGATGTGGATATGAATGTCAAAATCTTGATAGTTGAAAAACGAATAAGAATCAAACCCGAATGATCGGATACGGGTCGACCCGAAGGGGAAACATCCATCCCTATTGTTAAATGAAAAAGGGAAGATTGCATCGCTTTTAAAAAGAACCAATTGGATACTCTTCTTGTGGTTCTCCACATTCAAAAGCCTTAGTTATTTCATTACTAAAAATCTAAAACATTTTTTTTTATAAATAACTTATTTAATTAATGTTTATAAAAATGGGTCCATTCGTTATCAAACCAACTTTAAGTGATAAACTTTGTAAATCGAATAAACACTTATACATTTTGTCTTTAAAAGTGATTCAATAAGCGTAACCGTGTGCATCGCTATCTTTCAAACTCCCATTATATATTCAAGCATTACATACAAGTTTTTTTTATGAATTTGATTGCAAGTAAAAAGCCAAAATAACAAATTACAAACAAATGAAAGGTAAACAGGCAACAAGCTGCGCCGCAACCCCCTTTTGAATTGCAAAACCAATCCTACTAAAGACGACACGACTCTTAAGGGTCGAGAGATTACTATTCACGACCCGTTGCAGCCTGTTCAAGAATTGCACAGCTTCTGGGGCTAGGTAATCAAATTTATCAAAAACAAATGAGATAAACACGTGTTGATTCTCTAAACAAGCTTTCTTGTGTTTAGCGACTGTACCTGATGTATTTTCTGTTTCTTGTAGTTGTATGTATGTATAATGGTATTAGAAAATGAAAATCCAACTTGTAAAGAAACTTGTATTCCTTTTTAAGTAAGCTAAAGTAGAAAATATTATATTTTTTAAACACATTATTTTCTAAATTAATATTCAAGACTATTTTCGCTTAGACAAATCTGATGTAGTAATACTTTATATATCTTGAATAGACAAATCTGATGTAGTAATAGTTTATATATCTTGAAAGATGTGTACTTTTTGTATGGTTATTCATATTGAAGTTAAGCATCTAATCCAATATATAGCAAACATATTGTTACCCTATAAGCCCCCCAACCACACATCCCTCTCTTTGCTCTCTAGAAAGATTTGGAGAAGTTTGACACAACCATGGACGAGTTCGATACTAAAAGATCGAACTACGTGAACTTGCACGAGACTCCACCAAACATCGTTGATGAAGGCTGGTGGAAATCCTATGGGACGTCAATTTCGTTAGGATTTCTTGCAACCGCAATCTTCATATCCATGTTCATCATCATGGCGATTATCGAATACTTCTTCAAATCAAATGCTTCATTTCACTTTACCGTTCAACCAACCCGCCACCCACCAGCTGACCCAAGACCAATGCACAAGCTCTTGGATTCACAACCACATGTAAGTCACTTGTGACATGCAAAAATACCCAACCTTGTTTTGGATCTATGTGTGATACAAGTAATTCAAACATCTTGTTTGTTATAGGTACAAATGGGAAATACCTCGGATTTATCGGTATTGATGCCAGGACAAAAATACCCAACCTACATTGCACATCCAACACCTCTACTACCTTGTTCAAGGGAAGGAGTGTATTGGCCTTCACATTACTAACATGATGTGTCCATCCTTACAACTAAGCATGATGTTATAAGTTTATGCATGATTGTACCCTTCTCGGGCAAATTATTTTTTACTTTTGTATCAAAGTGCATTACTTGGTCAAAATTTTGTATGCCAAAACAGGCATTTATGCGGGGAATATTTAATAGACGGTCTAAGTAACTTAGCACAACGTGAATCAGACATGCAATCTTATGTTCGTTTTGGTTGGCTTGAGTGGAATGAGAAAACCAAGCGGCATGGATACTTTCATTATCTGACATTCGGCTTCATTTAGAAAGAAAAAAAGTTCGTATTTTGTTTTCCAGCATCATATTAGTTTGTAAACTTCAGACATAAGAACGTGTCGTTCTAATCACTTATCAAAGTTGCACCTTAGATCATCACAATGCAATCTTATAATTGTGTAACAATATGGTATATTTAGTAAATTCTAGTGGTAATAAAATAAGTATAACTTGTGTAAAACGAATGAGATTATTTATTAGATGTTCCAAGTAATTTAGCCCGACACGAATCAGACATGCAATCTTATGTTCGTTTGGTTGGCTTAAGCGGAATGAGAAAATAAAGCGACGACGTTACTTTCATCATCTGGCTTCATTTACAAAAAAAAGGTGTTCGAATTTATTTTCCAGCATCAAATTAGTTTGTAAACTTCAAACGTAAATCGTTCTAATCACTTTTTACAGTTTCACGTTAGACCGTCACAATGCAATATGCAACCTTATATTTGTATAACAATATGATTTGTTAAAAAAAGTGTTTCCTAATGCTAAAGACGAAAATAATTATTGCGTAATTTATTGTACAATACAATAATCATATTAATCATGTATAAACAATAGAAAGTTAGAACTAAAAATGACTAAAATCTTCCCAGTAATATAGTGTGATAAAATCATTAAAAAATAAGTTAAAAAACATGAACCTGACGTGAATCGAACACGCAACCTTCTGATCTGGAGTCAGACGCGCTACCATTGCGCCACAGATCCACTTGTTTACTACCTCAGTTTATTTTATATGTATTATGAATCCCGGTTTACGAGTCAACACACATGAACCGTTTTGTACTGTTTTCTTACAAGCACCGCACCCTTCATTATTCCGGACCGAACCTGTAAGAAGTGGACTTTCTTGAACCCATGGTCCCTTACTTGCACGCATGCACCAGCTACATTGGTGACATGGTTTGTGCGTGAAGATGTTTGGGAAGGATGTTGTGCGCCGGGTGGATTGCTAACCATTTCGTTTTTTCCTTTGCGATGTAACCACAAGCCGGTTATGGGCATTGGAAACAATGTAAATTTTTTCGCCATGTTACAATTTTTTCGGTGTTCGGATTTTTTTTATATAGGGAAACACGTCACTTAAAACTTTTAACCATCATCGTTCATAGGCAGGGGCACACCTACCCACGATGGTGGGTGGGCGGGTGCGATTGAAAAAAGGTTTTTAGTGCTAATTTTCATCAAAAATCCCAACCGTATCCCTTGGATTTTTTCAACTGCACCCTCTTGAAAATTTTCAACCGTCCTCCTTAGAAAAAAAAATATTATGAATTTATAAAAAATTTAAACATTGATTATTATGAATATATAAGTATATAACACATTATTCTTTAACCACATTATCACTTACTTAACCCAATTTACAATCTAATTTTATCAACCCAACCCAAAGATTTATCATTTTTTTATCGATTGTTTTTTGTTGTTTTATGTGATGATTACGAGAAAATATATATGTATAAGGGTTTGATATTTCTATATTTTTCGATGTTTTTAAGTTGTCCTAGATTTGTATTTAATGATTTTGTTGTTTTATTTTAAGTTTTGTTTGTTTAAAGGATTACTAATTAACATTTAAAACTAGGGCTTGAATGTTTGAAAATTAAAATTGAAAATTATGTATTATGTTATTGGTTGAACATGATTGTTTATTTTGTCTAAGTGTTGTTTTATGAAATTACGGAGCAAATTTATGTGTGATAAGAACCATGCGTAGAGAAGTTATGGGGCGATTTCTCAAAAGGAAAAGGGTTGGACCACTTTCTTTTGTCGGATTCTTCTAGTTAAAGACCAAGTTATGTCTTAGATAAGTTGTTTTTGTTGTTTTATTTAATAATTAGGAGAAATAGAAGTAGGTAACATTTGAACTTTGATGATTTTTTGTTGTTAATTTACTTACTTATGAAGGCTTTTTATGTTGTTTATTGTTTTACTTGAGACTTTGTTTGTTAATGTGATAAGAAGTTAGAAAATAGGGTTTGATTGTTTGAAAATTGAAATTGACCTAACCTGACCCGATCTGGCTCGCAAAACTTTTTTGTTTATGTTTACTGGTTTTATATGACCTAACCCGATCCGACCTGCTATGAACCGACACTTTTTATATAGCTAGGGGCCTAAAATCTTTAAATTTTTTCCGCACCCCCAGGAAAAAATTACTAGGTCCACCAACGAGTACTATACGTAAATGCGGTTGGAACATCCGTGTATCTTACAATCCTTTTTCCTTCACTAAGTTTTGTCTTGCTGAGTTTTCCTAACAATGTTTTCAATGAGACCAAGGGAGTACCCACCCCAAGTCGTGGGTGGGTGGGCGGGCGCAACCCTTGAAAAAATAATTTTTAGTGTTATTTTCGCCGGAAATTTCGACTGCACTCCTTTAAAAATTTCAACCGCGCCACTTAGAAAAAAATATTATGAATTTATAAAAAAATTAAACATTGATTATTATCTAATATATAAGTATATAACACAATTTACATAATTATTCTTTAACCACTTATTCACTTAATTACTTAACCTAATTAAAACTAAATCTACAATTTATTTTTATTAACCTAAGCTCAAACCCAAACCAAAGAAATTTGAACTAAATAAAATAACCCAAATCCATCCACTCATTCCAATTCCAAATCCCGCCCAAAAAAAACTTCCAGCGACTTAACGCCACTGCTCACGACCGAACGGCTTTTCTTGCCAGAAAAAACCAAAATTCCGGCATGACCGGCCTGTATTACGCTAGAATTCCGATATAGAACTAGTATAGTTTCGTTATTGTTTTTTTTTGTTTTATGTGGTTATTAGGAGAAAATATAGGCGTAGAAAGGTTTAATCTTTTTATATTTTTTTTTTTTTTGATGATTTTTGGTTGTTCAAGACTTGTAGTTAAATGATTTTGTTGTTTTATTTATAGCTTTGTTTGTTTAAATGATTAGTTACAATCAATCAACATTTAGTACTAGGCAATGTTTTCAGAACCGGACTAGAGGAACCAAAAGGTATCGCAAATATTATAAAAAATAATAGAGTTAAATCTAAAAAAATATATAAAAACCGGTTCAATCCTTCCAAAAACCGGTCCGACCAGCCGGTTTCCCGGTCCAACCGCCGGGTCGCCGGCTCAACTTCCGGTTCAATGCATTTCCGGCCTGATACCATGACCCGGACCGGCTCAACCTCCGGTTCCCAGTCCGACCAGCCGATCTGATCCTGGTCTGAAAACACTGATACTAGGGCTTGAAAGTTTGAAAATAAAATTGAAAATTATGGACTATGTTTGAACATGATTGTTTATTTTGTTTAAGTTTCTAGTGTTGTTTTATGAACTTCTGGAGCGATTTATATGTGATAGGAACCATGAGTAAAAATGTAATGAACTTATGGAGTGTTTAGTATCTCTAGTTGATGTTTTGAATAGATTTCAAAAAAAAAAAACCTGTATGACACAATTTTAAATACGTTTGTAATGACGTTTGACGTGTTTTTGATGACTATATAATTTTTAGTTTGATATTCTTTTGTCTTATATGACTTGACCTGATCCGACCCGCTATGAACTGATTTTTTTTATACATGTAGGAGCCTAAAATCTAAAAAACTATTCCGCACCTCTAAAAAAAATTTCTAGATCCGCAACTGTTTTTATTAGAATTCTTTGTAATTCTTTATCTTTTCCGTTTTTTCACACACGTATATAGACAAACACATACACACCTACCATGCACTCACACATACGTACATATGTACACTTGGATTTTAATTTTCAAAAACTTTTTAAATGTATTGTTTTTACATGGTAATTTCGTATTATAAACCACTTAAAAAGTGTTGTCACATCAAAATCACGTAGACGGTGAGAAATGACTAAACACCCAAAAAGTATTGTAACGTCAACGTTACGTAAACAGAGGACAGTAACTAAACCACCCATTAACAATGGTGTAGTGAATTAGCTGAAGAGTAAATTAAAGAAAAAATAAATATGTGATTGGTTTATTGGGGTGGACCCCATCTCTAAAACCCATTAACACTTGTTAACCGGATGACGGAAAGGCTATTGGCGCCCCAGAATGGTTGGACAACGTGGTGTTTAACGCTCCCATACTGATCTGACATGGGGCGTTAATCAACTACACATGACCTAAAAGAATGTTGTGTATGATTTTCGATTTTCATAGATTAGTTTTATCCAATGTACATAGTGTGCTTTTGTAAAGATGAATCAAATCTATACAAATCACAAACTGTTGTATAAGTAAATTACTTTTTGAGTCCCTGTATTTTATTAGTTTTAACCACTTGACTTACAATTAGAAAAGTTTACTTCCAGAGTAGTCAAACACACATTTTGTAACCTTTTAAGTCTAAAATTTTAACTCCATTTACTAGGTCTATTAACCGTAAGGGTATTTTAGTCATTTACAAATAAAATACAAATATTTAATGTAAAGGGGTATTGGATTTTAATAATCTCAAGTTTCACTAATTGGCCGGTAATAATCCCAACTTTAAAAATTGACTACAACAGTCCCAACTTGTAAGATTTTGGCCACCAATGATCCTTTGCTAACTGGGTTATAACCCAGTTAGTTTTTTGCTGATTGGGCTGCTGACGTGGCACCATCACCACCTCCACCTCCACCTCCTCCTCCTCCACTGCCACCACCATCATCTCCGACCACCACCATCACCTCCGACCACCTCCACCTCCACCTCCACCTCCACCCATAGTCTTCCAGCACCGGAAAAACACTATCACCTCCGATTAAACTGCCACCCTTCCAACCTCCGGCCACAGTCTTCCACCGAACACCCCACCCATCCAACCTCCGGCCACCACCATTAAACTGCCATCCAAAACTCCAACCGCCTCACCGGAAAAACGTGATACCTAGATATGGTGGAAATTTTGAAGTTTTGAGCGGCGGAGAAGGTCACTAGAGGTTGAAGATGACAAGTGGTGGTCTCCTTTTGTGGTTTCAGGGGTAAAGAAGGTCGTCGGAATAAGTTGTAGGTCACCGGAGTTGCGTAGATGGTGGAAATTTTAAACTTTTGAGAAGCGGAGAAGATTACAGGAGGTCAGAGATGATTGGTGGTGGTCTCGTTTGGTGGTTTCAGGTGTAAAACGGGTCGCCGGAATAAGTTGCAGGTCACCAGAGTTGGGTATTTTGAACTTCTGAGCAGCGGAAAAGATTACAGGAGGTCGGAGATGATTGGTGGTGGTCTCGTTTGGTGGTTTCAGGGGTAAAACGGGTCGTCAGAATAAGTTGCAGGTCACCGGAGTAACGGAGTTGGGTAGATGATGGAGGTGGTCGGAGATGATGGTGGTGATTGGAGGAGATGATGGTGGCATTGGAGGAGGAGGAGGAGGTGGAGGTGGTGATGGTGCCACGTCAGCAGCCCAACATTTAAGTTTTTAAACATGTCAGTTGCCACGTCACCGCCACGTCACATTTAACTAACCCAGTTAGCAAAGGATCATTGGTGGCCAAAATCTTACAAGTTGGGACTGTTGTAGGCAATTTTTGAAGTTGGGATTATTACTGGCCAATTAGTGAAACTTGGGATTATTAAAATCCAATACCCCTAATGTAAAAGCATATGTTTTTAATACACAATGTTTAATTTATATTTAATTACATACAACCCCCCCCCTCTCTCACACACACCTGCTAGGTAGAGGTGGTTTGTTGGTGTTTGAATGTTGTTTGGAGAGGAGAGAAAGATAGTAGACAGAGAGGATGAGTGAGAACACACACATGCTAGGTAGTGGTGGTTTGTTGGTGTTTGAATGTTGTTTGGAGAGGAGAGAAAGATAGTAGACAGAGAGGATGAGTGAGAGAGAGACAACAGATAGAAACAGAGTGATTAGAGAGAAAGGGGGTCAGTGCATTTAAATTGTTTTTTTTTTCTTCTTTTAACAGTAAGGATACTTTGGTCATTTTACAATTGTTAACAGAATATTTTTCGCGGTGTTAAAAATCTGGACTCAAACGTTTACAAAATATGCGTTTAGATATTTAGGGCATTGCCCATGACATTATAGCCTAGTGGCATCATGGGGGTGAGATACGTCTTAGACCATGAGGTCCTGAGTTCGATTCCTACAAGGAGGGTTTTCCCAGATTTATTGAGTTTCCTCTTAAATTGGTGTATAGACATTATAGACTAGTGAAGATGGATATGATCGGGTGGTTTCGCTAGTGGCACGATGATACTCCAGTGGTCCGCCAGTGATCCAAATTTGCCGTTCAAAACAAAAAAAAAAAAACAAAGATACTCAGGTAGTGGCGGATCTAGGATTCGCGCCAAGCGGTAACGTTTTATAAATAAGCGGTAACGAAATCGAAAAAACGTCAATTTTTTCCAAAATTTACACTATGGCCGGAGCGCCAAGCCGTAGCGGAGGCTACTCCTTATATCTATGTACATCCGGCCCTGTACTCAGGGTATTAAGGTTTTTGATTTTAAACTCAAATGGTTAAACCACTAAACCATAATGACTTAAAATCAATTTATTTTTTTATTATTTATTAATTTATCCACAGAAAAATACATTTGAATCCTTTTTCATTAATTTAAATTTCAGTATTTAACACAAAGCAGCGGGCGGTTTATAACTGACAACTTTACAAGAAGCATTGTTCCGTTATATATCCGGTGCAACAAACACAAACAGAATATCAGTTATTCAAATTTAGAAACCAAATCCATGCCAGAAGAATACAGACTTCATCATCAAAAATCACGTAATCTCAATCTCAACCTCCATTTTTCTCTATATATTTCACACACTCCTTCAAATCTCACACATTTTTTCATCACAGGCACCCATGACGATTCAGTTTCCGGTAGTTCCAGACCGGAATCGGCACCGGAGCGCGTGAAGTTTCTGTGCAGTCACGGCGGCAAGATCCTCCCCCGCCCTGCCGACGGCCGCCTCAAGTACACCGGCGGTGATACTCGCGTAATCTCCGTTCACCGTCACATTACGTTTCACGGTATTGTTTTTCGTCTGTTTCGAACCCTAATGTTGTGTGAAAGTACAATCTCGTTGTTAAGTTAGGGTTTCGGTTTCATTTGTTGTAGTTTTTTTGTGGAATAAGTTGTTTGATGATGTGATTTCGGTAGTTAATATGGATTTGACTCACTGGAATCGTGGATTGATGAATAAGTAGACTAAATTAGGGTTTCGGTTTCATTTGGGGAATAATTAGTTTGAAGATGTAATTTTGATGAATACGACTCACTGGAATCATGAATTGATGAATATGAAGATTAAAATAGGGTGTAAGTTCCATTTTTGCAATTTTTGTGGAGTAATCTGTTTGAAGATGTGATATTGGTAGTGTTAATGAATGACTTTTGAGTCACTGGAATCATGAATTGATGAACAAGTAGATCAAATTAGGGTTTCATATTTCGTCTTTAGATGTTTTTAAGAGTATGTTTGGGGAATAATGTGTTTCAGGATGTAATTTCTGTAGTAATTAGTAAATTAATGAATTTGAATTACACTGGAATCATGAATTATTATGAATTTATGAACAAGTAGATTGACGAACAACGAATTTGAATTGAATAAACATTGAATTTTGGATTATGTTTTCTGTTTTCTGTTTTATCAATGTGCTAATTTTGGATTCGAATTATTGTAGATCTTATGAAGAAAGTTACAAGCATGTTCAAAGGTGAAATGATCCTCAAGTACCAGTTGATGCCAGAGGATTTTGAGACATTAGTTACAGTGAAATCCGACGAAGATGTCCGCCACATGATTGACGAATTCGCTCGGCATGGACATGTAGGAGGGCCGAGATTACGTGCCTTCCTTTTCCCGGCGAACCCGATTGTTACGGTTAACCATTCGGGATCAATTGACCGCCATTCGCTTGAACAAAGATACATCAATTCCATCAATGGCATTGTTGTTCAGCCACCACCCGTCAGACCACGCCCAGTTAATACTAGCTACACGACGTTCAGTAATTCCTCTGCGTGTTCCTCCCCAAGATCACCACCGCCTGAAACCATGACCACCACCGCCACCAACCCTGAATCCACTACTTGTCATGGTAGATCTAGTTCGCTAACCAGAACCCGTAGTTCCCCTAGTTTAAACAATCAAGTTGCAACCGTGAGTCCAAACTTGAGCCAAAACCGCCGCCACCACCACCGCCAACAGCCACCACATCACTTCCATCATCAACCCTACCATCCTCCCAAGCCACCGCTAGACCGCCACCCTCACAAGACTGGTGGTCCCGAGCATCTTGGCAGGATGAAGTCAACAGGTGTAGCGGAATACTACAGGCAGCAACCGGATCATACAAAATCTCACAGCCATGGAACAAATAGAGGGGGACAAATGTACGATCAAAGGGGTTCACCTTATGATGCTTATTATGATGGGGATTGTAGATATGACCGGACCGACAGTCCTCCAAGCCCTGATGCTTCGTCTTCGAGCCATAGCATGCGATCCGAACGATGATGAATCAAGAATGTAGATATGGTTTGATGTGTAAGTTCAAATCTGACTGTAGTTGTTAGTGTAATAACCTGCAAATGTAAATAGATGACTATGATGTATGTTGTAAAGCTTGATCTGAAGATTATATGACAAGATAATGTGCCATGTAACTAGTCGTTCTTACGTTGATATTCTATTAGTCGGAGTGGTAATTTCAAACAAGAAACCAATTCCATAAACTAGTTGTGTTTGGGCTCGCATGTTAACACGTTTAATTAAACAGGTCGGCCATCAATCTATTTAAAATTAGTAAAAAAATAATAACATATATAAGTTTACAAGGTCGACCCATTTTAACCTAATACAAACCGACAATGGGTTTATGACCCGTTTAACTAACTTACAACTTGATTATTAACCCATTTATATTACAACCTGCAAATTCATTCATGACACGTGCAACCCGTTTACAACTTGATTACAACTCATTTACAACTTGTTAGCCTTTTGACTCGTTCCAATAAATAGAAATAGGTTACACAGATCGTGTTTGGGCTACACGGTTTTAAGCGTGTTAGCAAAGGGCTAATGTTGTTCTCAGGAATAAACTTACGGATCTTGTTCAGGTTCATCAAAACAACCCACCAACCGGGAACCCACACATCCAACACAGTTAACATCTCTATATATGAGCATACATTAGAAACTGTATGAAGACAAGGACTGAAGTTTGTAATGAGGATCATTAATCAATTTGGTACAAAGTAATCAAGGAGTTGGTATGATCTCTTAATGTTCTACAATGTCGACCCTTGTTACGAAAACAACACCAACGCGATCATGGTAAACTTATTTGAACCCGTAAATATACCAAAACTGAGATAAGCTTCTTGCTATTACACACGCCCGAAAAAGGGAAAAAAAACTCAACATGTTGAGGATTTTTGTTTCAATGGAAGAGCTCTCCAACCAATATCTTTCCGGTAAAACCCGCCATCCCATTTGATCTCTTCAACGGCTCTGTAAGCTCGATCTCTTGCTTCTTCAAGATCTTTCCCCTTTGCAGTGACACCCAAAACCCGACCGCCATTTGCAACATAATCACCATCTGCATCAACAGCTGTCCCTGCATGAAATATTTTAACACCAGGAGCCGCCGCCTCAGCTTCTTCTAAGTTTTGAATCTTGGTCCCTTTTACATAGCTTCCAGGGTAGCCATTGCTTGCCATCACCACAACCATGGCTGAACCAGGGGCCCATTCCAGACTCACCGTGTTTAGTTCACCTTTACACGCAGCAAGCAGGACTTGTGCTAGATCAGACTCCAAACGAACCATCAACACCTGTTTCACAGACAATGTTTTCTTTAATTCTCTCTAAGCCGGTCAGGTTGGGCAACAGGTCAAAGACTCAAAACGGGCCGTTTATAAAATAGTAACTTTGGTTTGAGTCAAAGATGGCCTTTTTAAAATAGTAACAATTTGGTTTAAGCCAAAACGGGCCATTTAAAAAAAAAAGAGTAAAATGTCATTTTTTGCGACTTTCGTCCAAAGGTTTGTTTTTCCACATCTGGATCCAAAAGGTTTGAAATCTTGCCATTTTCATCCGGCTCGTTAACTCCATCCATTTTTCTTCGTTAAACCAGGGGTATTTCGGTCTTTTTTGTAAATTTAAAGGGCGATTCGGTCTTTTTTTCAGGGGTATTTGTTCTTTTTACATAAAGTGAAAAAGACCGAATTGCCCTTTTAAGTTAGCAAAAAAGACAGAAATACCTCTGACTTAACGGAGAAAAATGGATAGAGTTAACGAGCCAGACGAGAATAGCAAGTCTTCAATCCAGATGCGGAAAAACAAACCTTTGGAAGAAAGTCGCAAAACTGACCAAACCTCGGAGACGAAAATGACATTTTACTCTTAAAAAAGTAATATTTTGGTTCTAGTTAAAGCGGGCTCTGACAATAATGTACTCGGGTTAACATGAGTCGTTTTAGAAAAATTTATTATTTGACCTAAATACAGAGTAGAAGTTAAACCTAGCTTACCTGGCATTCTGGATCTCCAAAACGCACATTGTACTCGATTAATTTCGGTAATCCCGATTTCTTCTCAATCATAAGTCCAGCATACAAAACTCCCACAAACTTGCAGCCCTCTTTTGCCATCCCTGTTACAGTGGGAAGAATTATCGAGCTCATAACCAATGATTGAAGTTCTTGTGTCAAAACAGGTGCGGGACAGTACGCACCCATCCCACCCGTGTTCGGACCCGTATCCCCATCACCGACCCGTTTATGATCTTGTGCAGATTCCAAAGGCAGGGCGTTTTCACCATCAACAATCGCAAAAAACGATGCTTCTTCACCTTCCAAAAACTCCTCTACGATTATGGACGAACCCGCTTTCCCAAACGACCCGTTTACGAGAATCGAATCCACTGCTTCAAACGCTTCTTGTAGTGTCGTAGCAACAATTACACCTTTTCCTGCAGCCAGCCCGTCTGCTTTAACAACAATCGGAGCCCCTTGTTCGTTGATATACTTCTTTGCCGCTAACGGGTCGGTAAATGTTTCGTACTGCGATAATTAAAACCTTAATTAAATCAATATCTTCTAATTAAATATGTTACGTATGTAACAACGACGAATAGTAGGTCACCTTGGCAGTTGGAATTCCGTATTTATCACATATGCTTTTCATAAAATTCTTGGAACCTTCCAAAGCAGCGGCTTCTGATGACGGACCGAAAGCGTGTATGCCAGCTTTCAGAAGATCATTTGTAAGGCCCGAAACCAGAGGAGCTTCTGGACCCACCACAACAAGTCCAATTTCCCATTTACGGCAAAAAGCTATCACCGCTGAGCTGTCGAATATATCAAGGTCTTCGATACATGTGGCGTCACCGGAGTTGGAAATACCAGCATTTCCAGGCGCACAAAAGACAGCATCACAGGATTGAGAGCGTTTCAATGCGTAACAGAGTGAATGTTCTCTTCCACCACCACCAATCACCAATACAGAAATTCTTTCGTCTAGAACATCAAAAGAAAAACAATCAGAAAAAAGAAAATTTTTGTGGTTTTTGTGTTGGTTTCTCACCGGAATTGGCATGATCTGAAGAAAGACTGTTGAAAATAGCGGTGTAGGATTGATAGCGGTTTAAACGGTTATAACTCTGGGAATCACACAACTTTAATGATCTAAGGTTCTTAGGATGCAAGAACAAGAGTTGAGAAAGTTTGTTTGGAAACTGCCTCTGAGT
This sequence comes from Helianthus annuus, assembly GCF_002127325.2. Taxonomy (NCBI): domain Eukaryota; kingdom Viridiplantae; phylum Streptophyta; class Magnoliopsida; order Asterales; family Asteraceae; genus Helianthus; species Helianthus annuus. The sequence continues at coordinate 60,398,564 of NC_035443.2, forward strand.
GGCTACTGGCAGCTGACCGATTTTCATGGAAGCTCCAAAAGTATGTGAAATGCAAGCCATTTTTTGAGTTTATTTCGAAGATAATCTGTACAGAGGAAGGAAAAATATTAGGGTTAAACATGATATAGATATGAATAACAGAAAATGCAAAAGGAGAAACTATTATAGGAATAACAAGAAGAAACAAACAGTGAAACACCCTTAGTTTTTTCACTTCTATATTAGTTTTTTCACTTCTATATTTAACGTATATTCCGGTTTTCGACCCACCCCTGGGGTTTTTAACAATCAATACATGATTCATTTGAATAATAAAGTGAAAAACAAAAAAAAAACAAGTATAGAACTCGATTGCGTACTTCAGTTATTCTTTCTATTACTTTCTAAATGTATGCAAATCAAAGAATTTGTAAGTTAACTAAGGGTTCATGACCAACAATTTCTGACCTTGTGTGGTAATGTGTTTGAAATGCCATAATCACAGAAATCAAATAATCCATAAATTGAACAAATTTAACAATCGCAGAAATTGAACAAATTGCATAAATTTAACAAATCGCATAAAATTCTGACCTAGTGTGGTAGTGGTCGAGCAGGGGATGAGGGAGCAGCAGCAGCCGGAACTGGGGTGCGATGTTGTAATGAACGAACAGCAGCAGCCGCAACTTGAAGCCGGAACTGGCGGTGAGGGAGCCGGAACTGGGTGGTCACGCCTGGAGGCTGTGGAGAAGAAAGAATAAAGAATAGCGTGCAGTGTATATGCAAGGGGCACAGGGTATTTTTTTTAAAGTCATAAACATAAACAATTTCAAAAAGTCACTCTTTTTTATTCAAAAATAATTTTTTCTCTTTTACACAAAAAGTCATTTTAAAAACTACTTAGCCCATCAGTAATGGGGCACTATTTGGACCTTTTCCTCAAAAACGTCCCATCACGCCCGCACACCACCCCCGGGGCGTTTTTTTTTGCCCAAAATGCTTTTCGCGTGCTTTTTTCCACGTCCAGCTTCATTCCTTTGGTCCAATCACCTTCATCTTCCTTTTGTAAAACCAATAAGATTTTTGATGTTTTTTTTATTTAATTTTAGGGTAAATTACATTTTTCGTCCTTTATGTTTGTACCGGATTGCAACGGATAGCCTTTAACTTCAATAATTACAGTCGCAGTCCTTTTTTTTTGTAAAACTCATAACACCCTACGTTCTTTAGCACTAACTAAGTTAAATTTTTCAGTTAAATATAACATGTGTCTTGCACATGAGATGGTAGGTTAGTAATTTTACTATTATACTTAAAATATATATAAGAAAATAAACAATTCTAACCTCATCCTCTACCTCTCTATCATCTTCATCTGTCTCTCCCATTTTTCTATCTCTCAAACCGAGACCACTGTGACAATTACCACTCCCACCACCAGATCCACCACACCACCGCCTCCATATAGATCCGTCTGCCACACCGTCACAGCGCCTCCATCCAGATCCGCTACACCGCCACCTCCATCCATATCGTCGATGGCTTCCTGAACACGCAATCGAAATCTCTGTGCATCGAAACTCCCGCTGGAGAAGACGTGTATGCTTTGAGAGAAATCGGCGTTGAAGATTCCGTCGGAATATTCAAAAAAGCGATGAAACCGTTGGTGGTTAACGTCTAACATCTACAACGTTAATCCTTAGTATGGTACTCATCTTTTTTTTTGTCACCAAATTATGGGAGTTTGGATGTGTTGTACTAATTTCATATGTAAAGTTCCAAAATTTGATATGCTAAAGGAATTAAACATATTATCAGGACTTAGGATAACGAGACTGATTTGATCTTTTGACACTCTAACAAGTATATGAGTCATATAAGTATATACGACTCGGTATCCTTTTTCTCTCACATGAACTATAGGATTTGTATACAAAGTTGTATATGCTATTTTTACATGAAATGTACGAGTTGTATATTTTTTTACATTTACTATACGACTCATATACAAATATGTGAGTCGTATATAGACACCTCACCCAACAAAGCATAGACGATTCATATATGCGACTCATTTACGTATATACGAGTCATACAATGGGTGTCAAAATATCCAATATGGTGTACGTATAGTAGGACCCATAACCATGGAAGCCGGTTAACATTTTTTCAGTTAACCAATATTACTATTCCCAGTTTGATAATTATTTTGCATGAAAAGTTGTAATCGAACACCTGGCATGCTACATGAAACAATTGTAAAAGTACCGGTTCTTACGTGGTTTAGCAACAGCAGAAGCGAAACTTGTGCTAGGTTTAAAGAAAGAACGCGGCCAGAGAGATGATTTCACTTCCTAATCGTGCTCACAGAGGTTATAATGGATTGTATGTTGTGCATATATGGTAGTACTTTAGGAGGCTCGGTCCTGAAGGTTTTTGGGTCGTCATTTGTGTTTATTTGTCAAATCCTAAAGTGGGTTTTTATAACGATTGTTTATTTTCAACATGCATCCCTATACTTCTAACATCTACTACGTTAGTCCTTAGTATGGTACTCATCTTTTTTTGGTCACCAAATTATGGGAGTTTGGATGTGTTGTACTAATTTCATATGTAAAGTTCCAAAATTTGATATGCTAAAGGAATTAAACGTATTATCAGAACTTAGGAAAACAAGAGTGATTTGATCTTTTGACACTCAAACAAGTATATGAGTCATATAAGTATATACGACTCGGTATCCTTTTTTTCTCACATGAACTAAAGGGTTTGTATACAAAGATAAGAGTTGTATATGCTATTTTTACATGAAATATACGAGTTGTATATTTTTTACATTTACTATACGACTCGTATACAAATATAAGAGTCGTATATATAGACACCTCTCCCAACAAAGCATAGACGATTCATATATGCGACTCATTTACGTATATACGAGTTATATAATGGGTGTCAAAATATCCAATATAGTGTACGTATAGTAGGACCCATTACCATGGAAGCCGGTGAACATTTTTTCAGTTAACCAATATTACTATTCCCAATTTGATAATTATTTTGCATCAAAATTTGTAATCGAACACCTTACATGAAACAATTGTAAAAATACTGGTTCTTACGTGGTTTAGCAACAGTAGAAGCGAGACTTGTGCTGGGTTTAAAGAAAGAACGCGACCAGAGAGATGATTTCACTTCCTAATTGTGCTCACGGAGGTTATAATGGATTGTACGTTGTGCATATATGGTAGTACTTTAGGAGGCTAGGTTCTGAAGGTTTTTGGGCCGTCATTTGTGTCAATTTATCAATTCCTAAAGTGGGTTTTTTTACGATTGTTTATTTTCAATATGCCTCCTTATACTTCTAACATCTACAATGTTAGTCCTTAGTATGGTACTCATCTTTTTTTGGTCACCAAATTATGGGAGTTTGGATGTGTTGTACTAATTTCATATGTAAAGTTCCAAAATTTGATATGCTAAAGGAATTAAACGTATTATCATGACTTAGGATAACGAGACTGATTTGATCTTTTGACACTCTAACAAGTAGATGAGTCATATAAGTATATACGACTCGGTATCCTTTTTTTCTTACATGAACTATAGGATTTGTATACAAACATAAGAGTTGCATATGCTATTTTTACATGAAATATACGAGTTGTATAGTTTTTTACATTTAGTATACGACTCGTATACAAATATATATAATGGGTGTCAAAATATCCAATATGGTGTACGTATAGTAGGACCCATTACCATGGATGCCGGTTAATAATTTGTTAAGTTAACCTATATTACTATTCCCAGTTTGATAATTATTTTGTATCAAAAGTTGAAATCGAACACCTGGCGTGCGACATGAAACAATTGAAAAAATACCGGCTCTTACGTTGTTTAGCAAAAACAGAAGCGAAACTTGTGCTGGGTTTAAAGAAAGAAAGCGGCCAAAGAGATGATTTCACTTCCTAACCGTGCTCACGGAGGTTATAATGGATTGTACGTTGTGTATATATGGTAGTAGTTTAGGAGGTTAGGTCCTGAAAGTTTTTGGGCCGTCATTTGTGTCTATATGTCAAATCCTAAAGTGGGTTTTTACGATTGTTTATTTTCAATATGCATCCCTATACTTCTAACATCTACAACGTTAGTCCTTAGTACGGTACTCATCTTTTTATGGTCACCAAATTATGGGAGTTTGGATGTGTTGTACTAATTTCATATGTAAAGTTCCAAAATTTGATACGCTAAAGGAATTAAACGTATTATCATGACTTAGGATAACGAGACTGATTTGATCTTTTGACACTCTAACAAGTAGATGAGTCATATAAGTATATACGACTCGGTATCCTTTTTTTTCTTACATGAACTATAGGATTTGTATACAAACATAAGAGTTGCATATGCTATTTTTACATGAAATATACGAGTTGTATAGTTTTTTACATTTAGTATACGACTCGTATACTAATATATATAATGGGTGTCAAAATATCCAATATGGTGTACGTATAGTTGGACCCATTACCATGGATGCCGGTTAACAATTTGTTTAGTTAACCTATATTACTATTCCCAATTTGATAATTATTTTGTATCAAAAGTTGTAATCGAACACCTGGCGTGCGACATGAAACAATTGTAAAAATACCGGTTCTTATGTTGTTTAACAAAAACAGAAGCGAAACTTGTGCTGGGTTTAATGAAAGAACGCGACCAGAGAGATGATTTCACTTCCTAATTGTGCTCACGGAGGTTATAATGGATTGTACATTGTTCATATATGGTAGTACTTTAGGAGGCTAGGTTCTGAAGGTTTTTGGGCCGTCATTTGTGTCAATTTATCAATTCCTAAAGTGGGTTTTTTTACGATGGTTTATTTTCAATATGCCTCCTTATACTTCTAACATCTACAATGTTAGTCCTTAGTACGGTACTCATCTTTTTTTGGTCACCAAATTATGGGAGTTTGGATGTGTTGTACTAATTTCATATGTAAAGTTCCAAAATTAGATATACTAAAGGAATTAAACGTATTATCATGACTTAGGATAACGAGACTGATTTGATCTTTTGACACTCTAACAAGTAGATGAGTCATATAAGTATATACGACTCGGTATCCTTTTTTTCTTACATGAACTATAGGATTTGCATACAAACATAAGAGTTGCATATGCTATTTTTACATGAAATATACGAGTTGTATAGTTTTTTACGTTTAGTATACGACTCGTGTAACAACTGTCACTAAAATCCATAATTAGGATGGTAATTAGCTATTAAGGAAACCCTAATTAAGAAACCCAAGTAATTCTGCACTAACCCTAAAATTTCCAGAACAATCAGAATCAGGATCAGGGCCCCTAAAACTCAGGGGGGGATAAACCCTAGCCAACGATTAACTTAATAACTATCTGTCAACATCGAATTTTAAGAAACTGTCGACTCATCCAGCCTACATGCACGAAGGGCTACCCTATGAAGTAGGGTGACCCCTCGCGTAGCGCGACGCCCATGGGGGTACCCCTCGCGCTACGCGACGGGGGTCAAATTTCGTATATAAATAGGGGTGTCTGGGACTTGAATTTGAGAGTTGAAACGACGTAAAACGTCAAAATACACGCTGAGTTATCAGCTATATACTACACAAACACACACAGATCTCGAATCGCTGCCGCAATCAGGATAATAACTCGATCGCTATTACGATTCAACATCCGATCGATTATAACTATCCAACGATAGTCCAGGTGCTGCTCAATTGAGCTTGTACTTTGATTATTCGTCGTGATTTCGACTTGAATATTAGAGTGCTGTTTGAACTCGGACTATGCTCTGTTATTCGTTGTGAATCCGATTGAATTATCGAGTATTGCACTGATTAATCATTGTGAAGGTTTAATCTCGTGAATTGACGTAATTGCTGTATTAGTTACTAACCTGTGTGTGTGCATTATGTTAAATTAGGTTTAATCAAGGCTAATCAGTAGGCATTATCTATTTGCTCGTTAATCTGCAATGTGAGTCATTCTTCTTTTTAAACTGTTTTCTCACAGTTTGTGAATAAGTATTACAATACCTCAAATTATTTTCAAGGTTATAATTACAGGGATTAAGTCTTTGTAATCACCAAATTACAGCTGGTATGTGGGGTATTGTGCATATTACTATTTTTATCACTCTATGTGAGTGAATATTACTCTATGTGAGTGATTATTACTCTGTGTGAGTAAACCGTCACTATTGGGGCGACGGGACCCAATAGTGGTATGACCACAGTCACAGATCCGGTCGAGTGACAAATACCCATTCTTGATAATTGGTTGATAGAAACATTGTAATCGCTCTTAATACTGTGATTTATAACTAACGGGTCGTTTTAGAAAACAGAATGATTCACTCAGTATTTCCCCGCTGACAAAACCTTTTTCAAACATGTTTCAGGTGATCTGTGTGATCCAGGAAAAGTGCAGTAAAGCACTACAAGCTCAGAGAAGTGGCTCATTGTGAATAAATAAATAAAACATGTTTTGGAAAATAATGATTTCTGTGTGAAATCAACTGTTTGTAAATGATGGGATTTTATCCCTAAAAACTTTGTGTAATATATTAAAACAAGCATATTTTTACGGTTAAAAGATCCTGTAATAAAAGACTTCCGCTGCCATTAGATACCACGGGTACCACACTGAAATCTGCTCGCGGACCCCGACTCCGTCCAGGGTGGGTCGGGGGTCGCGACAGAAGGTGGTATCAGAGCTAATAATTAAATTGAGCCACTGATCGAGCCACTGATTTAAGCCTATTACGGAATTAAGTATGGGACAAAATACTTAATTCTACTAGTTATCATTCTGTGATTATTTGTTTTATTAACTGATTATTTGATAGTTACAGTATGGGTAAACAAAAGCTGTCTGCCATCTACCACAAACTAGATGTTGCATCTTCTTCTAAAAACCCAGTAAATTTAGAAGAAGGAATCTTTGTCCGCAAGGCAAATTATGAAAATCCTCTTTCCCCAGAGAAAAGGGATTCGATACTTAAAAAGAGTCAGGAGAAAAAGAAACCCCGAACCAAGAGAGTTAGGTTTAACCCAGAAGTTCAAGAATTGGGTAATAGTGCACCTTGGGAAGATAAAATAGACAAGAAATGGGCAAATCTCTATATGCTAGCTACTATAGCAGAAAACACAAATCTCTGAATATCGGATAAGTTGGGCCTAGTAAGAGAAATCACAATCCAGTAAATAAATAAAGTCCTAGTATGTTTATTTCTGTTATCCTTTGTATAAATTGGTATGCAATAAAACTTCAGTGTTTATTTGTTAAACTTTGTTCCAAAGTTTTAACATTGCATTTTGCATATATGCTATGCAGCATGAATGAGATGTCGGAAGCATTCCAAAATCTCAACTTATATCCAGTGCCTATCGAAGTCTCTCACGACTTTACTGGTTACATTGCTGACATAGAAGAACCTGTGGAATTCCAAACTCCACCATTGGAAAAAGCTAATCCGAAAAAGAAGAGAAGATACGTAGGGTGGAGGAAAGTACGCCGTAGGAAACCTGCCACTAGGAGACTCCCTAAAATAGAAAATCCTGTGAGTATGATCAAGGGAAAGGAAATAGAAACTGGAGAAAGTTCGAAACCACCCGAAAAGGAAATAGGAATAGATCTGAAACAAAAGGGAATAGAGATTGGCGAAAGTTCTAAACAGCCAGAAGAACTTACGTTTCAAGACGAAATAGACCGTCTATTAGGAAATTGTGAGGTCATAAGCCCAATCCGCACTAATTTGTATCCTTACCCGGCTACAGTCCAATTTCCTTTAAACATAACACCGGCTATTCCCGAACCTTTAATCCATACCCAACCACTAGGGGAACTGGAAGAATGGTGGACAAACGACTGGCAATTCCAAAACATAGTCAATAGTCCTTATAGTTTTCTTCCACAATTTGACCCAGAACCACTCCCAAATCCTCCCATGAGTAATGAAAACCTAGCTGAACTCCGTCAGTTCGGTGAAGAACTGATAGGTACAGGTAATAGGATCAGGGAAATGGGAGAGCATCTAACTTGGAAGTACGATGAGAGGGAGCATCGTTACTAGAACCATCAGTTAAACCACAGAAAGCCGTATTGTATGATAGTAACTTAAAATTCTGTAAAATGGGCAATAAAACTCTGTAAAATATGGTGTGTATGGATGCATATACAATATACCAACAAAGTAAAAGTCGAGAAATCGACAATTTTGGTTATACTTGTATATTGTGATAATCTATGTGTTTATCTATGTGAATTTTTTTATTGATAAGCTAGACACTAATAAATTCCTACTAAATTAGCAGATGGAAAACACTAACAATGAACCAATTAATGAAGTAAATCAATCTGAGCAAGAACAGGAAGATCAATATATAACTCGACAAGATATCGAGCACTTTATCGCCCAAGGGATAGCTCATGCTATTCCAGAAATTGTAGCTGTTGTTCAAAAACCTGCCGAACCACAATTAATTCCTAGTAAACGTATTTCAGACGATAACGACAGTAATAGCATAAATGGAGGCGGCAATCATGACGATCATGATCCGCAGCAGGCCCCACTCCCTAAAAGAATGAAAGCTGCAACGCCTGGTTGCACTTACAAAGAATTTCTTGCTTGCAAACCCGCTGAATTTGCAGGTAACGAAGGGGCAACTGCAACACTGCGTTGGTTAGAGAAAACCGAAGCAGTAATTGCAATAAGCAAATGTGCCGAAGGAGACCAGGTGATGTATGCATCAAACCTGTTCAAAGAAGGGGCACTCGAATGGTGGAACACGGTCCTCCAGGCAAAAGGAAGAAGGATAGCCTACGCCATAGGTTGGGAAGAATTTAAAAGTTTGGTAGAAAGAAAATTCTGTCCCGAATACGAGAAGGAACAGATGGCAAACAAATTCCTTAGTCACCGTATGACAGGAGTAGATTGCCGGGGCTATACTTCGACATTCTTTGAATACGCAAGGGTAGTGCCATCACTGGCTTTGCCAGAACCGGTACTTATTTCTCGTTACATCTGGGGGTTAATTAGTGAAATCCGAAACATCGTTAAAGCTGCGAGACCTCGTACCATTGACGATGCGGTAGAATTAGCTAATACCCTGACGGATGAGTTAGTACGCACAAGAGAGGAAGATCGTAAGAAGGAAATAGCTCAGAAGATTACCCAGGGGTTTCGTGCGGGTAATACCAAGAAAAGAGGAACAGGGCAATTCTCATCACCTCCTTTCTGCAGAAATTGCAAAAAGAAGCATTATGGACAATGCAACATGGTTTGCAATTTTTGCAAAATGAAAGGACATCGGGAAGAAGACTGCAGAAAGAAAACAAGAGTTTGTTATAATTGCAGAGAAAGGGGACACTTTCAATTTGAATGTCCTAAGTTAGCTAAACCTATAGCCAACCAAACCAAACCAGCTGAAGGAGCAACCAAGAGAAATGCGCGTGCATTCCAGCTAACCACTCAAGAAGCCGAACTCATTCCAGATGTGATAGCCGGTACGTTCCTAGTACAAGACGTATTTGCAAAAGTATTATTTCACTCTGGTGCGAACCAAAGTTTTATTAATACTTCATTTTGTCAAGATCTTAAGTTACCTTTAACCACTCTTAGGCAAATTTTCACAGTTGAAACCGCAGAAGGAAATTCTGTGAACATAGATAAAATCTGGCAAGGAGGAAAAGTAGAACTATTAGGCCATAAGTTTTCTGCAAATCTGTTACCAATGAATTTAGCCGGATTCGATGTAGTATTAGGAATGGATTGGTTAGTAGCCAACCATGCACGAATCCTATGTGATAAAAATGCAGTAGAAATTCAAACCCCTACAGGAGAAGTAATTTTAATTACTGGAGATAGACCTCGAAAGCCACTAAAATTCATCTCCGTAATGAAATTGGCTAGTTATTCGAGAAAACAGGAAATGGTGTATATGATTTCCGCAATCATTAACACTAAAGATAAGAAACTCCAGGACATTCCCGTAGTCTCAGAATACCCAGACGTTTTTCCAGAAGAATTACCTGGATTACCACCTGATAGAGAAGTAGAATTTAGAATTCATTTAATTCCAGGTACTGCACCAATAGCCAAAGCACCATATAGATTAGCACCTACCGAAATGCTAGAATTGAAAAAGCAATTAGATGAATTATTAAGCAAAGGATTCATACAACCGAGTTCATCCCCTTGGGATGCACCGGTACTGTTTGTAAAGAAGAAAGATGGATCGATGAGAATGTGTATCGATTATAGAGAATTGAATAAGGTTACAATTAAGAATCGATACCCACTACCTAGGATTGATGATCTTTTTGATCAATTGCAAGGAGCTAGGTATTTCTCTAAGATAGATTTAAGATCTGGATATCATCAGTTGAAGGTACAAGAAGAAGACATACCTAAAACTGCCTTCAGAACTAGGTATGGTCATTATGAGTTTACAGTCATGCCCTTTGGATTAACAAATGCCCCAGCAGCATTCATGGACACGATGAATCGAATCTGTAAACCATACTTGGATAAATTTGTGATCGTTTTCATCGACGATATACTTATTTATTCCAAAAGCCAAAAAGAACATTGTGAACACTTACATGCACTCTTAACTTTGTTAAGAAAAGAAAGGCTTTATGCCAAATTCTCAAAATGTGAATTTTGGCTACAAGAAGTACAATTCTTAGGTCATGTGGTAAATCACAAAGGTGTCCATGTAGATCCTGCTAAGATAGAAGCAATTACAAAATGGAAAGTCCCACAAACAGCAATGGAGATAAGAAGTTTTCTAGGCTTAGCCGGATACTATAGACGATTTATCAAAGATTTTTCTAAGATAGCCGTACCATTAACTAAGTTAACCTGTAAAGCTGCAAAGTTTGAATGGGGACCTAGACAAGAAGAAGCCTTTAAGATTTTAAAGCATAGGTTAACGAATGCACCAATCTTAGCTTTACCCGAAGGAACAGAAGATTTTGAAGTATATTGTGATGCTTCAAAATTAGGCTATGGATGTGTGTTAATGCAACGCAAGAAGGTAATTGCGTATGCTTCTAGACAATTGAAAAAGCACGAAGAAAATTATACGACTCATGATCTAGAATTAGGAGCCATAATTTTTGCCCTTAAGATATGGAGACATTATCTGTATGGAAATAAGTTTACTGTTTATACAGATCATAAAAGTTTAAGATATATATTTGGGCAAAAAGAATTAAACATGAGGCAAAGAAGATGGATGGAGATGCTAAGTGATTACGACTGTGATATCCAATATCACGAAGGAAAGGCAAATGTAGTTGCAGATGCCTTAAGTCGTAAGTACCATGAGAAACAGAAACGAGTCCGTGCCCTGAGGTTAAATCTACAAGTAGATTTAATGGCACAAATTAAAGAAGTTCAGAAAACAGCAATCCAAGACGATGCTGAAGGAATGAAAGGTTACCTAAAAGAATTAGAACAAGGAAATGATGGAATTTGGAAATTCCATAAGAAACGAATTTGGGTTACCTAAGCAAGGAGAGTTAAGAAATAAGATTTTAGAAGAAGCTCATAAATCTAGGTATACTATGCATCCAGGAAACAATAAGATGTACCAAGATTTAAGGAATAATTTCTGGTGGATAGGAATGAAAAAGGATATAGCCGAATACGTATCCAAGTGCTTAACTTGTTCACAAGTTAAAGCTGAACACCAGAAACCTCCAGGACTACTACAACAGTTAGAAATGCCTGTATGGAAATGGGAACTCATAACAATGGACTTTGTTACAAAGTTACCCAAAACCAAAAGAGGTAATGATGCGATTTGGGTAATCGTAGACCGATTAACCAAGTCAACTCATTTCCTACCAATGAAAGAAACCTTTAGCATGGAAAGGTTAGCACAACTCTATGTGGACGAGGTAGTATCCCTACATGGAGTCCCGCTCTCCATTGTATCGGATAGAGATAGTCGTTTTACATCTCATTTCTGGACAAGTTTTCAGAAAGCAATGGGAACTCGACTAAATCTAAGTACTGCTTATCATCCACAAACAGACGGACAGAGTGAAAGGACAATACAAACACTAGAAGATATGCTCCGAGCATGTGTAATTGACTTTGGTGGTAATTGGGATAGCCATTTGCCATTAATTGAATTCTCCTATAACAATAGTTATCATTCAAGTATCGAAGCTGCACCATTCGAAGCACTGTACGGACGTAAGTGCAGAACTCCAGTATGTTGGGCAGAAATCGGAGAAAGTCAATTATCAGGTCCTGAGATTGTACAAGAAACTACTGACAAGGTAACTCAGATCAAGGAAAGACTGAAAACAGCTCGAGATCGTCAGAAAAGCTATGCAGACAATCGTCGCAAGCCGCTTGAATTCCAAGTAGGAGATAAGGTACTTTTAAAAGTTTCTCCTTGGAAAGGAGTAGTACGATTCGGTAAGAAAGGAAAGTTGAGTCCCAGATACGTAGGACCATTTCCAATAAGCCAACGAATAGGACCTGTTGCTTACCGCTTACAACTACCAGAAGAACTAGCTGAAGTACATGATGTATTTCATGTATCCAATCTCAAGAAATGTTTATCAGACGAATCCCTGGTAGTACCTCTTCAAGATGTAGAGGTGAACGAAAAATTAAAGTTTATAAAGAAACCACTACAGATCGAAGATAGAAAAGTCAAGTTTCTCAAACACAAACGACTGGTGTTGGTCAAAGTCAAATGGAATTCAAGAAGAGGACCAGAATACACTTGGGAGCTGGAATCAGAAATGAAGCGCAAATATCCTCATTTATTCCAATAAATCTCGAGGACGAGATTTTTCTTAAGGTGGGGAGGATGTAACAACTGTCACTAAAATCCATAATTAGGATGGTAATTAGCTATTAAGGACACCCTAATTAAGAAACCCAAGTAATTCTGCACTAACCCTAAAATTTCCAGAACAATCAGAATCAGGATCAGGGCCCCTAAAACTCAGGGGGGGATAAACCCTAGCCAACGATTAACTTAATAACTATCTGTCAAAATCGAATTTTAAGAAACTGTCGACTCATCCAGCCTACATGCACGAAGGGCTACCCTATGAAGTAGGGTGACCCCTCGCGTAGCGCGACGCCCATGGGGGTACCCCTCGCGCTACGCGACGGGGGTCAAATTTCGTATATAAATAGGGGTGTCTGGGACTTGAATTTGAGAGTTGAAACGACGTAAAACGTCAAAATACACGCTGAGTTATCAGCTATATACTACACAAACACACACAGATCTCGAATCGCTGCCGCAATCAGGGTAATAACTCGATCGCTATTACGATTCAACATCCGATCGATTATAACTATCCAACGATAGTCCAGGTGCTGCTCAATTGAGCTTGTACTTTGATTATTCGTCGTGATTTCGACTTGAATATTAGAGTGTTGTTCGAACTCGGACTATGCTCTGTTATTCGTTGTGAATCCGATTGAATTATCGAGTATTGCACTGATTAATCATTGTGAAGGTTTAATCTCGTGAATTGACGTAATTGCTGTATTAGTTACTAACCTGTGTGTGTGCATTATGTTAAATTAGGTTTAATCAAGGCTAATTAGTAGGCATTATCTATTTGCTCGTTAATCTGCAATGTGAGTCATTCTTCTTTTTAAACTGTTTTCTCACAGTTTGTGAATAAGTATTACAATACCTCAAATTATTTTCAAGGTTATAATTACAGGGATTAAGTCTTTGTAATCACCAAATTACAGCTGGTATGTGGGGTATTGTGCACATTACTATTTTTATCACTCTATGTGAGTGAATATTACTCTATGTGAGTGATTATTACTCTGTGTGAGTAAACCGTCACTATTGGGGCGACGGGACCCAATAGTGGTATGACCACAGTCACAGATCCGGTCGAGTGACAAATACCCATTCTTGATAATTGGTTGATAGAAACATTGTAATCGCTCTTAATACTGTGATTTATAACTAGCGGGTCGTTTTAGAAAACAGAATGATTCACTCAGTATTTCCCCGCTGATAAAACCTTTTTCAAACATGTTTCAGGTGATCTGTGTGATCCAGGAAAAGTGCAGTAAAGCACTACAAGCACAGAGAAGTGGCTCATTGTGAATAAATAAATAAAACATGTTTTGGAAAATAATGATTTCTGTGTGAAATCAACTGATTGTAAATGATGGGATTTTATCCCTAAAAACTTTGTGTAATATATTAAAACAAGCATATTTTTACGGTTAAAAGATCCTGTAATAAAAGACTTCCGCTGCCATTAGATACCACGGGTACCACACTGAAATCTGCTCCCGGACCCTGACTTCGTCCAGGGTGGGTCGGGGGTCGCGACAACTCGTATACAAATATATATAATGGGTGTCAAAATATCCAATATGGTGTACGTATAGTAGGACCCATTACCATGGATGCCGGTTAACAATTTGTTCAGTTAACCTATATTACTCTTCCCAATTTGATAATTATTTTGTATCAAAAGTTGAAATCGAACACCTGGCGTGCGACATGAAACAATTGTAAAAATACCGGTTCTTACGTTGTTTAGCAAAATCAGAAGCGAAACTTCTGCTGGGTTTAAAGAAAGAATGCGGCCAGAGAGATGATTTCACTTCCTAATCGTGCTCACGGAGGTTATAAAGGATTGTACATTGTGCATATATGGTAGTAGTTTAGGAGGTTAGGTCCTGAAGGTTTTTGGGCCGTCATTTGTGTCTATATGTCAAATCCTAAAGTGGATTTTTACGATTGTTTATTTTCAATATGCATCCCTATACTTCAACGTTAGTCCTTAGTACGGTACTCATCTTTTTTTGGTCACCAAATTATGGGAGTTTGGATGTGTTGTACTAATTTCATATGTAAAGTTCCAAAATTTGATACGCTAAAGGAATTAAACGTATTATCATGACTTAGGATAACGAGACTGATTTGATCTTTTGACACTCTAACAAGTAGATGAGTCATATAAGTATATACGACTCAGTATCCTTTTTTTCTTACATGAACTATAGGATTTGTATACAAACATAAGAGTTGCATATGCTATTTTTACATGAAATATACGAGTTGTATAGTTTTTTACATTTAGTATGCGACTCGTATACTAATATATATAATGGGTGTCAAAATATCCAATATGGTGTACATATAGTTGGACCCATTACCATGTATGCCGGTTAACAATTTGTTCAGTTAACCTATATTACTATTCCCAATTTGATAATTATTTTGTATCAAAAGTTGTAATCGAACACCTGGCGTGCGACATGAAACAATTGTAAAAATACCGGTTCTTACGTTGTTTAGCAAAAACAGAAGCGAAACTTGTGTTGGGTTTAAAGAAAGAATGCGGCCAGAGAGATGATTTCACTACCTAATCGTGCTCACGGAGGTTATAATGGATTGTACGTTGTGCATATATGGTAGTAGTTTAGGAGGTTAGGTCCTGAAGGTTTTTGGGCCGTCATTTGTGTCTGTATGTCAAATCCTAAAGTGGGTTTTTACGATTGTTTATTTTCAATATGCATCCCTATACTTCTAACATCTACAACGTTAGTCCTTAGTACGGTACTCATCTTTTTTTTGAAAACCAAATTCTGGGAGTTTGGATGTGTTGTACTAATTTCAAATGTAAAGTTCCAAAATTTGATATACTAAAGGAATTAAACGTATTATCAGGACTTAGGATAACGAGACTAATTTGATCTTTTGACACTCTAACAAGTATATGAGTCATATAAGTATATACGACTCGGTATCCTTTTTTTCTTACATGAACTATAGGATTTGTATACAAACGTAAGAGTTATATATGCTATTTATACATGAAATATACGAGTTGTATAGTTTTTTACATTTACTATACGACTCGTATGCAAATATATATAATGGGTGTCAAAATATCCAATATGGTGTACGTATAGTAGGACCCATTACCATGGATGCCGGTTAACAATTTATTCAGTTAACCTATATTACTATTCCCAATTTGATAATTATTTTGTATCAAAAGTTGAAATCGAACACCTGGCGTGCGACATGAAACAATTGTAAAAATACCGGCTCTTACGTTGTTTAGCAAAAACAGAAGCGAAACTTGTGCTGGGTTTAAAGAAAGAATGCGGCCAGAGAGATGATTTCACTTCCTAACCGTGCTCACGGAGGTTATAATGGATTGTACGTTGTGTATATATGGTAGTAGTTTAGGAGGTTAGGCCCTTAAGGTTTTTGGGCCGTCATTTGTGTTTATTTGTCAAATCCTAAAGTGGGTTTTTATAACGATTGTTTATTTTCAACATGCATCCCTATACTTCTAACATCTACTACGTTAGTCCTTAGTATGGTACTCATCTTTTTTTGGTCACCAAATTATGGGAGTTTGGATATGTTGTACTAATTTCATATCTAAAGTTCCAAAATTTGATATGCTAAAGGAATTAAACGTATTATCAGAACTTAGGAAAACAAGAGTGATTTGATCTTTTGACACTCAAACAAGTATATGAGTCATATAAGTATATACGACTCGGTATCCTTTTTTTCTCACATGAACTATAGGGTTTGTATACAAAGATAAGAGTTGTATATGCTATTTTTACATGAAATATACGAGTTGTATATTTTTTACATTTACTATACGACTCGTATACAAATATAAGAGTCGTATATATAGACACCTCACCCAACAAAGCATAGACGATTCATATATGCGACTCATTTACGTATATACGAGTTATATAATGGGTGTCAAAATATCCAATATAGTGTACGTATAGTAGGACCCATTACCATGGAAGCCGGGGAACATTTTTTCAGTTAACCAATATTACTATTCCCAATTTGATAATTATTTTGCATCAAAATTTGTAATCGAACACCTTACATGAAACAATTGTAAAAATACTGGTTCTTACGTGGTTTAGCAACAGTAGAAGCGAGACTTGTGCTGGGTTTAAAGAAAGAACGCGACCAGAGAGATGATTTCACTTCCTAATTGTGCTCACGGAGGTTATAATGGATTGTACGTTGTGCATATATGGTAGTACTTTAGGAGGCTAGGTTCTGAAGGTTTTTGGGCCGTCATTTGTGTCAATTTATCAATTCCTAAAGTGGGTTTTTTTACGATTGTTTATTTTCAATATGCCTCCTTATACTTCTAACATCTACAATGTTAGTCCTTAGTACGGTACTCATCTTTTTTTGGTCACCAAATTATGGGAGTTTGGATGTGTTGTACTAATTTCATATGTAAAGTTCCAAAATTTGATATGCTAAAGGAATTAAACGTATTATCATGACTTAGGATAACGAGACAGATTTGATCTTTTGACACTCTAACAAGTAGATGAGTCATATAAGTATATACGACTCGGTATCCTTTTTTTCTTACATGAACTATAGGATTTGTATACAAACATAAGAGTTGCATATGCTATTTTTACATGAAATATACGAGTTGTATAGTTTTTTACATTTAGTATACGACCCGTATACAAATATATATAATGGGTGTCAAAATATCCAATATGGTGTACGTATAGTAGGACCCATTACCATGGATGCTGGTTAATAATTTGTTTAGTTAACCTATATTACTATTCCCAATTTGATAATTATTTTGTATCAAAAGTTGAAATCGAACACCTGGCGTGCGACATGAAACAATTGAAAAAATACCGGCTCTTACGTTGTTTAGCAAAACAGAAGCGAAACTTGTGCTGGGTTTAAAGAAAGAATGCGGCCAGAGAGATGATTTCACTTTCTAACCGTGCTCACGGAGGTTATAATGGATTGTACGTTGTGTATATATGGTAGTAGTTTAGGAGGTTAGGTCCTGAAAGTTTTTGAGCCGTCATTTGTGTCTATATGTCAAATCCTAAAGTGGGTTTTTACGATTGTTTATTTTCAATATGCATCCCTATACTTCTAACATCTACAACGTTAGTCCTTAGTACGGTACTCATCTTTTTATGGTCACCAAATTATGGGAGTTTGGATGTGTTGTACTAATTTCATATGTAAAGTTCCAAAATTTGATACGCTAAAGGAATTAAACGTATTATCATGACTTAGGATAACGAGACTGATTTGATCTTTTGACACTCTAACAAGTAGATGAGTCATATAAGTATATACGACTCGGTATCCTTTTTTTCTTACATGAACTATAGGATTTGTATACAAACATAAGAGTTGCATATGCTATTTTTACATGAAATATACGAGTTGTATAGTTTTTTACATTTAGTATACGACTCGTATACTAATATATATAATGGGTGTCAAAATATCCAATATGGTGTACGTATAGTTGGACCCATTACCATGGATGCCGGTTAACAATTTGTTTACTTAACCTATATTACTATTCCCAATTTGATAATTATTTTGTATCAAAAGTTGTAATCGAACACCTGGCGTGCGACATGAAACAATTGTAAAAATACCGGTTCTTATGTTGTTTAACAAAAACAGAAGCGAAACTTGTGCTGGGTTTAATGAAAGAACGCGACCAGAGAGATGATTTCACTTCCTAATTGTGCTCACGGAGGTTATAATGGATTGTACGTTGTTCATATATGGTAGTACTTTAGGAGGCTAGGTTCTGAAGGTTTTTGGGCCGTCATTTGTGTCAATTTATCAATTCCTAAAGTGGGTTTTTTTACGATGGTATATTTTCAATATGCCTCCTTATACTTCTAACATCTACAATGTTAGTCCTTAGTACGGTACTCATCTTTTTTTGGTCATCAAATTATGGGAGTTTGGATGTGTTGTACTAATTTCATATGTAAAGTTCCAAAATTAGATATACTAAAGGAATTAAACGTATTATCATGACTTAGGATAACGAGACTGATTTGATCTTTTGACACTCTAACAAGTAGATGAGTCATATAAGTATATACGACTCGATATCCTTTTTTTCTTACATGAACTATAGGATTTGCATACAAACATAAGAGTTGCATATGCTATTTTTACATGAAATATACGAGTTGTATAGTTTTTTACGTTTAGTATACGACTCGTATACAAATATATATAATGGGTGTCAAAATATCCAATATGGTGTACGTATAGTAGGACCCATTACCATGGATGCCGGTTAACAATTTGTTTAGTTAACCTATATTACTATTCCCAATTTGATAATTATTTTCTATCAAAAGTTGAAATCGAACACCTGGCGTGCGACATGAAACAATTGTAAAAATACCGGTTCGTACGTTGTTTAGCAAAAACAGAAGCGAAACTTCTGCTGGCTTTAAAGAAAGAATGCGGCCAGAGAGATGATTTCACTTCCTAATCGTGCTCACGGAGGTTATAAAGGATTGTACATTGTGCATATATGGTAGTAGTTTAGGATGTTAGGTCCTGAAGGTTTTTGGGCCGTCATTTGTGTCTATATGTCAAATCCTAAAGTGGATTTTTACGATTGTTTATTTTCAATATGCATCCCTATACTTCAACGTTAGTCCTTAGTACGGTACTCATCTTTTTTTGGTCACCAAATTATGGGAGTTTGGATGTGTTGTACTAATTTCATATGTAAAGTTCCAAAATTTGATACGCTAAAGGAATTAAACGTATTATCATGACTCAGGATAACGAGACTGATTTGATCTTTTGACACTCTAACAAGTAGATGAGTCATATAAGTATATACCTCAGTATCCTTTTTTTCTTACATGAACTATAGGATTTGTATACAAACATAAGAGTTGCATATGCTATTTTTACATGAAATATACGAGTTGTATAGTTTTTTACATTTAGTATGCGACTCGTATACTAATATATATAATGGGTGTCAAAATATCCAATATGGTGTACGTATAGTTGGACCCATTACCATGGATGCCGGTTAACAATTTGTTCAGTTAACCTATATTACTATTCCCAATTTGATAATTATTTTGTATCAAAAGTTGTAATCGAACACCTGGCGTGCGACATGAAACAATTGTAAAAATACCGACTCTTACGTTGTTTAGCAAAAACAGAAGCGAAACTTGTGCTGGGTTTAAAGAAAGAATGCGGCCAGAGAGATGATTTAACTACCTAATCGTGCTCATGGAGGTTATAATGGATTGTACGTTTGTGCATATATGGTAGTAGTTTAGGAGGTTAGGTCCTGAAGGTTTTTGGGCCGTCATTTGTGTCTATATGTCAAATCCTAAAGTGGGTTTTTACGATTGTTTATTTTCAATATGCATCCCTATACTTCTAACATCTACAACGTTAGTCCTTAGTACGGTACTCATCTTTTTTTTGGTAACCAAATTCTGGGAGTTTGGATGTGTTGTACTAATTTCATATGTAAAGTTCCAAAATTTGATATACTAAAGGAATTAAACGTATTATCAGGACTTAGGATAACGAGACTAATTTGATCTTTTGACACTCTAACAAGTATATGAGTCATATAAGTATATACGACTCGGTATCCTTTTTTTCTTACATGAACTATAGGATTTGTATACAAACGTAAGAGTTATATATGCTATTTATACATGAAATATACGAGTTGTATAGTTTTTTACATTTACTATACGACTCGTATGCAAATATATATAATGGGTGTCAAAATATCCAATATGGTGTACGTATAGTAGGACCCATTACCATGGATGCCGGTTAACAATTTATTCAGTTAACCTATATTACTATTCCCAATTTGATAATTATTTTGTATCAAAAGTTGAAATCGAACACCTGGCGTGCGACATGAAACAATTGTAAAAATACCGGCTCTTACGTTGTTTAGCAAAAACAGAAGCGAAACTTGTGCTGGGTTTAAAGAAAGAATGCGGCCAGAGAGATGATTTCACTTCCTAACCGTGCTCATGGAGGTTATAATGGATTGTACGTTGTGTATATATGGTAGTAGTTTAGGAGGTTAGGCCCTGAAGGTTTTTGGGCCGTCATTTGTGTCTATATGTCAAATCCTAAAGTGGGTTTTTACGATTGTTTATTTTCAATATGCATCCCTATACTTCTAACATCTACAACGTTAGTCCTTAGTACGGTACTCGTCTTTTTTGGTCACTAAATTATGGGAGTTTGGATGTGTTGTACTAATTTCATATGTAAAGTTCCAAAATTTGATACGCTAAAGGAATTAAACGTATTATCATGACTTAGGATAACGAGACTGATTTGATCTTTTGACACTCTAACAAGTAGATGAGTCATATAAGTATATACGACTCGGTATCCTTTTTTTCTTACATGAACTATAGGATTTGTATACAAACATAAGAGTTGCATATGCTATTTTTACATGAAATATACGAGTTGTATAGTTTTTTACATTTAGTATACGACTCATATACTAATATATATAATGGGTGTCAAAATATCCAATATTGTGTACGTATAGTTGGACCCATTACCATGGATGCCGGTTAACAATTTGTTCAGTTAACCTATATTACTATTCCCAATTTGATAATTATTTTGTATCAAAAGTTGTAATCGAACACCTTGCGTGCGACATGAAACAATTGTAAAAATACCGGTTCTTACGTTGTTTAGCAAAAACAGAAGCGAAACTTGTGCTGGGTTTAAAGAAAGAATGCGGCCAGAGAGATGATTTAACTACCTAATCGTGCTCACGGAGGTTATAATGGATTGTACGTTGTGCATATATGGTAGTAGTTTAGGAGGTTAGGTCCTGAAGGTTTTTGGGCCGTCATTTGTGTCTATATGTCAAATCCTAAAGTGGGTTTTTACGATTGTTTATTTTCAATATGCATCCCTATACTTCTAACATCTACAACGTTAGTCCTCAGTACGGTACACATCTTTTTTTTGGTAACCAAATTTTGGGAGTTTGGATGTGTTGTACTAATTTCATATGTAAAGTTCCAAAATTTGATATGCTAAAGGAATTAAACGTATTATCAGGACTTAGGATTACGAGACTAATTTGATCTTTTGACACTCTAACAAGTATATGAGTCATATAAGTATATACGACTCGGTATCCTTTTTTTCTTACATGAACTATAGGATTTGTATACAAACGTAAGAGTTATATATGCTATTTATACATGAAATATACGAGTTGTATAATTTTTTACATTTACTATACGACTCGTATGCAAATATATATAATGGGTGTCAAAATATCCAATATGGTGTACGTATAGTAGGACCCATTACCATGGATGCCGGTTAACAATTTATTGAGTTAACCTATATTACTATTCCCAATTTGATAATTATTTTGTATCAAAAGTTGAAATCGAACACCTGGCGTGCGACATGAAACAATTGTAAAAATACCGGCTCTTACGTTGTTTAGCAAAAACAGAAGCGAAACTTGTGTTGGGTTTAAAGAAAGAATGCGGCCAGAGAGATGATTTCACTTCCTAACCGTGCTCACGGAGGTTATAATGGATTGTACGTTGTGTATATATGGTAGTAGTTTAGGAGGTTGGGCCCTTAAGGTTTTTGGGCCGTCATTTATGTTTATTTGTCAAATCCTAAAGTGGGTTTTTATTTGTTTATTTTCAACATGCATCCCTATACTTCTAACATCTACTACGTTAGTCCTTAGTATGGTACTCTGTTGGTGCACTACATCTGTTGATTCCGTCTAGGTGTCTAGGATCAAGTCTTATATCATATTGTATAAGCATAGGGCTCGAAATACGAGAAAATAGAAGCTTGTAAAGGTGATGTGTGCTTGAATCGCTTTTAGGACATTAGATATCATGGATCGCCTTTATGGCAGTTTTGGGTCGCCTATGTGAACATAGGCTGAACCGCTCATATGTCACATGATCATATGAGCGGTCCCAGACTTCTATATATAGGCCCATGAGCGATTCATTCAGTAGAGATCTTGTTTTCCACGCCGAAGCTCTGCCGGTGTGATGTTTGAGCTGTAAAACGTTGAAAATCAATACAAAAGATAGTTAGAAGGAAGAACGTGCTATATCTACTTGCTTTTCTTATAATTCCGCATCTGAATCGCAAGAGCAAACCTCTGAACGACTCGTTCGGGTCAGCAAACGATCCTACAGGTGGTATCAGAGCTTAGGAGGAGGTTTTCTACAGAATATAGCCGGTTTTCAGTGTTGTTTCTCATTTCTACACCTTCTTTTCTAATTTCGAGGAGATTTCACGGTCAAAAATTGTTCAAATTCTCACAGACTGTTCAGTATTATACCGAGACAAACCCTTGAAAGTTATAGACCTTAATTCGGCTTAAAATTGATTAAAATTGAATTTTCGCTCAAAAGCGGTTCGTGTTTGCTGACATCACTTCGTGAACCGCTCGAAAATACTGTTGTGGATCGCTCATATAGACTTTTATGAACCGCTCATAGGAACTTTGCATGAACCGCTCCAAAGTTAATTCTTTGAATCGCTCTAAAACAACTCTGGATCGCTCTTAGAACAAATTCCTGAACCGCTTGTGTAAATATTGGTGAACCGCTCCAAATTTAATTTCTGAACCGCTCATTCAGACAAGACCTTGAACCGCTCAAAATTAAATTCTGGAATCGTTTATCTGAACCGCTCGAACAACAACACTTGAACCGCTCGAACATCATTAGTTTGGACCGCTCATTAGGTTGAATTTTGATTGGATCGCTTTTGTGATTGTTGTTGAACCGCTTTTCTGTCAGCTGCATTGAATTTTGTGTTAAGTCAACATGAATTCTGAATTTTACAACGCCTTTGCTACACCGAGTACTCCAGCCGCAATTGCTCAAGCCATGAGTATTGAAAACGAAACGGGAACCACCCAGAAACCCCCGAAACTGATGAGTATTGAAGAATACTACGGGTGGAAAGATCGCTTTGAAAATTGGGTTCAGGCAAATCATCTCAGATCGTGGGAGTGCATATTGGAAAAGTATACACTGCCTAAAACAGAATTTCAAGTTACTAAACAAATATCCGAATTTACAGATCAAGAACGTGCAATGTACAAGGCAGAGAAAATGATGATTAGTTTATTACAGCAGGCGATTAAAGAGGAAATATTCATTTTGCTACAGCACGACAAAACTGCTAAATCAATTTGGGATGCTCTTAAAGTAAAATTCGAGGGTAGTGAAAGTATGCTCAAAAGCAAGAAGGCATTGCTTAAAAAGGAATTTGATTTATTTAGCAGTTTGCCGGGAGAGGATACTAAAAAGCTAATCGAGAGATACTGTCACTTGGTGAGATCATTATCAATGTTAGGAGTTGAAAAAGGTCGTGAGGAATGGGTTGATAAATTGGCGGATGCGTTACCTCAGAAAGAGTGGGGAACGTATTTGATGATATTGAAAAACACGGGTGTTTATGACAAACTAACAATCGGGCAGTTTATTGAGAAGTTAGAGGGGCAGGATCTGGAACAACAGAAGATAGCCCGGATGAATAGCTCAAGTGGTCAACAGGATGTTAAAATGTACTATAAAGGAAGTGCTCCAGTTTCTGAAACTGAAAGAAGTCCGAAAATTCAAACCGCTTTCAGTGCTGGAGATTCATCAGACAAAGTTGTTCAGGGTTCAAACAAGAGCAGCAGTGGGTTTTCATCGTTTCCGAGTGTGAATCCGAAAGAAACTAACACGAGTTTTCAGTCTCAGAGTACAAAAACTGGGAACGGTTATGTGATTCAATGTAACATAGCTCTTAATCTTCCAGAAGGTCAAAGCTTCTCTGAAGACACTGCGAAAGATCATATGGCACTTCTGAGTTCAGTTTTGTTATCCTATGAAGGTCTTGTTGCTGGTCGGATCGGAAATCCTATGCTAACCAAAGAAGATTACGATCAGATAGACGCTGAGGAAATGGAACTCATGGATATCAAATGGTGTCTTGCAAGTGTTCTTCGTCGGGCTGAGAAATTCAAAACTATTACCGGGAGAAATGACTTTCTTGATGCTCATGTTTCAACTTTAGGTTTTGATAAATCTAAAGTTACTTGTTTTCGTTGCAGGGAGAAAGGCCATTTCAAGCGGGAGTGCAAAGGAAGAGAAGCTAGCGGAGCACAGAATCCATTCGGAAAAGATGACTACTACCGCAAAGCAATCTATCAGCAAGTCGGGCAATCCCAGGAACCTCAGACAGCTCATGGAAGAAAGATTGAAGATCCCGAAAGAGCTTGTTTGGTAGATTTTAGCTGGAATGATTATATACCATCCGGAGCCATCGCAGAACGCATTATCGATCAAGATGATGAGAAACTACCAGAAGGTTTCAGTTGGGATATGTTTGTGGATGAGAAGGGAGAGTACAAAGCTTTCATTGCCAAGATTGTCCGAGAGCCAGATTTGTTTGCTACTTGGATGAAATCGATTGGTGTGAATGTGCCAAGTGAGGATGAAAAGTCTGTATCATCTGCTGAAAATTCAGAAAGTACTGATGAACTTTCAGAAAGATCTGGAGAAATTTCAGACGGTTCAGATGAGAGTTTATCGAGTTCTGATGAGAGTGTACAGAATGAAATTGTTTCAGAAAAACCAGTTGTATTTGATAAAACACCGTCTGATTCTGGTGTTTCTGATGGTGATTCTGAAAAATCTGTTCAGTTTGATCAGTCACCTGATCACAGCAGCAGTGATGATGAGGAAAAACATATAAACATTGCTAACTTTCATCTTTCTCCTGATAGTTTTCATTTATATTTTGCAGAACGGATGGAGAAATTGAAGGAAAAATGAGCTGCTAAAGAACAACAATCTGAATCTGAAGGTGAATTTCAAAATGTTGAAAATGTTGCTGAAAAGATTACAGAAGCTGTGAAAGAAGAAAAGGTGATTGAAGTGGAAAAGATTGTTGAAGTTGTGAAGCCGTGTGAGAAGTGTTTGGAAGTATGCAAAGAGTGTACAGCAAAAGACGACATCATAGCTGAGTATGAGAAAAAGAAAGAGCAGTTATTGTTCAATCTCAACTACGTGAAGGAATCGTACGACATATTGAACAAAACAGTAACTGGTCTACAAACAACAAACACTGAGAGAGAACAGGCGCTGACAATGATGAATGCAACTTTAATGTCGAAGCAAAAAGCGATAAACTTCTACATTGAAGAGAGTGCCAAATGGAAGCAAGAGTTGGAAACGGAAAAGATAGAGAATGAGAGAATTAGGAGGTTATTGTTAAGCTACACTACTTCTGATTATCTCATTGATCGTGTTTATCCAACTGTTGCAGGTTTGGAAGTTTTTCAAGACGAGAAGCTAACGAAGAAGAAAGACTGTGGAGAAAGCTCAGACAAGGAACAACAGAAACCATTCTGGAGACAGTCCAACAAAGAGTTTCTTGCTGAGAAAAAGAAAAATGGAGATGAGATTTGTTATCAAAGAAAGACTCGTACCTGTTACAAATGCAATGAAATCGGTCACATTGCATGGAATTGTACACGGAATGCTAAAGCAAAACAGGGAGTGTCTCAGAAGTTGAAAGAGAAAGTTGTTGATGTTGAACCACCGACTGAAAAACTTAGAATGTTTGAGAATTCAAAATTCGAGGTTGGTGAATGTTCACAAAAGAACAAGTATGAGAAGAAAGGAAAAGACAACCAGGTGTGGGTTGCGAAGAAAGATGATGTGATCATTGGCGATGAATCTGGTTCCACAAAGCCAGAAGAGCCACAGGTTGAGAAGAAGATTTTAGTGAATGATGAGGAGTTTCCATCATTGAAGTTTGAGGAAGTAAAAAAGAAAGTGGGAAAAACTGAGATTTCGAATCAGTTCTACAAAGAAAAGAATGATTTTGATGTCGAAAAAACATTCAATGGGAATGTTAAAAAGATATTTGGAAAAATGTTGAGTGGAAGAGCAAAGGGGGTCAAAGATTTTTACGCTACGAAAAAGGCTACATACAACCCGACTGTTCAGGAGTTGAAATCCATCAAGTCTGAGAAGACTTGGATGGATGTTTGTTTTCCATGATAGTCTAAGGACTACGCCGGAGATCCCAAGTTTATATCGTGGATCATGAATCGGCATCCTTCTAGTATTTGAGAAGTTTGAATGTTTGTGTTTAATGCTTAAATGTTTTTGTTTACAGGTTGAAGGACTATGCCGGAGCTTCCAGGTTGGTAAGAGCGAAGCAGGAATCGGCATTTTGATTGATATAATGGTGATGTAGACGTAATATTCCTACACGTGGTAGTTGTTGGGTATCTACAAGTGGTAATCTTGATTCCACAAGTGGTATTTGTGGATAAATTTTTGAGTGTATTTTTTTGAAGTACATTTACAAGTGGTACAGAAGGTTCTTAGAGACAAATGGTAAATCAGGGACATTAATTTGTACTTGATTTACTATTCATGACAAAAGATAGACAAGATGATGAACCACATCCCCGTTTTTAAGATTGATAAACCTACAAGTGGTTGTTATCAACACAAATTCAGTTTCCGGAAAAATCATTTTGATTAAAACAAACTTAAGTGTTTTGAAATCTAAATGAGAAAATGATTTGTGATAGGGGGAGTTCAGATTGTTTATGCCTAGTGAATGGCGATTTGATGTGATTCAGTGTCAGTTGTCAAGTTTCTGTATAGTTTGTTTTACTTTTTATGTTTCTAGTAGGTAAAAATTTAGAAGTTTTCAAATTTTCTTTAAAATATGTTTGCATTTTAGGGGGAGTAAGAAATTTTAGAAAATCCAAAAACATTTGAAAATTTGAAAAAGCCAAAAACATGATAAAATTCAAAAATGAGTTTTGTTGCGAAAAAGAGGAAATGATAGTACATCAGTGGACTATCACGGCACGCTAAAGAAATGTAAAGTTAAAAAGTGTTAAACAATCTTACTGCGGATGTGTTAGTAGATTTTCGCACATTTAGTAAATTGAAACGAGATATAAACCTAAATCAAACTTGCTTAATTCGTGGGTAACTATTCTTAGATATATGGGTAACCCCCGAAATCTTGTTTGAAAGGTCCCGTATTCTGAGATACTAGGTCTTTATACTCAGTGATATCTGGGGTATTATCCCGGGACTTCTGCTGTATGGAAGTACTGACCTAGTCCCCGGATAATACTTTCTGCTAAAGCTTTGAAACATAAGCTTCGCCCTCAGCATGCTGATGAAACAATAAAATTGATAGTCGCTGCTGTTGAAATGCAAAAAGATCCTCTAAAGGGGACCCACCAAAAGTCGAGCCGTCATCTCTCTGCTGAACGGAAGTTCTGACCTGATCTCTCACGGTTTCGCATCTACCCTTTACAGATATCATCTGTGGTATACTCACCTGTAAGACTGAATATTTGGGATCTGGATACGGGAGTATATTCAAGTGGAGTGATACACAATTAAGTTTAAGTCTCTAAAACATTAAATATCGTATCTCGAATCGATTGAAATTTGTGTTGAGAATTTAAGGGGACAAACATACTGACAATCTAAGTAAATTGTTTAAAGCTTAAAATGAAATCTAGCTTAACGGTGTTGTTGATTTGTCTCATAAACTGATATGATCCTCTTGCACGAACTCACAAAAATATTGTTTGTCATTAGTTTATTTCTACATGTGATGTCAACAAATGTCTCTCAGAAAATCCAAAAAGATTTTGTGTGTGTTTTAGCATAATTTTGAAAAAGTTCAAAAAGATTTTCGACAACTGATATTGGAAAACTGATTTTCAAAATTCCGTGTGCTAAACATGATGAGCAGTATTTGAGGGGGAGTGTTTGTGTAAATCTAACTGTTTTCGATAAATCTAACCTTCTTCAAATGGTTCATCATAGATTGGTGAGAGAGAGTCATAGGTTGATGCACAGGTTGTTGATATGTGATAAATCTAGTAAATTTATTTCTGGGTTAAGATTGTGCAGGAATCAAGAGATCTGATCAAGAGAATTAAAGTGTTTTTAAAGCCAGGTTATTCGATTCTGAAGGCCTGTGTAGATCAGACAACGATCCTGAAGATGTTGCTGAAGATCAAAGGAATGCCAGCAAATTGAGAGGAGGAGTCTGAAGTCAGAGAGAAAGAGAAAGCCCAGAGACTGATCTAGCCTGACGAGGTGAAGTTACAGCTTTAAAGTCAGAGTGTGGTAACGACTCCATCAACATCTGAGGGGGAGTCTGTTGGTGCACTACATCTGTTGATTCCGTCTAGGTGTCTAGGATCAAGTCTTATATCATATTGTATAAGCATAGGGCTCGAAATACGAGAAAATAGAAGCTTGTAAAGGTGATGTGTGTTTGAATCGCTTTTAGGACATTAGATATCATGGATCGCCTTTATGGCAGTTTTGGGTCGCCTATGTGAACATAGGCTGAACCGCTCATATGTCACATGATCATATGAGCGGTCCCAGACTTCTATATATAGGCCCATGAGCGATTCATTTAGTAGAGATCTTGTTTTCCACGCCGAAGCTCTGCCGGTGTGATGTTTGAGCTGTAAAACGTTGAAAATCAATACAAAAGATAGTTAGAAGGAAGAACGTGCTATATCTACTTGCTTTTCTTATAATTCCGCATCTGAATCGCAAGAGCAAACCTCTGAACGACTCGTTCGGGTTAGCAAACGATCCTACATACTCATCTTTTTTTGGTCACAAAATTATGGGAGTTTGGATGTGTTGTACTAATTTCATATGTAAAGGTCCAAAATTTGATATGCTAAAGGAATTAAACGTATTATCAGAACTTAGGAAAACAAGAGTGATTTGATCTTTTGACACTCAAACAAGTATATGAGTCATATAAGTATATACGACTCGGTATCCTTTTTTTCTCACATGAACTATAGGGTTTGTATACAAAGATAAGAGTTGTATATGCTATTTTTACATGAAATATACGAGTTGTATATTTTTTACATTTACTATACGACTCGTATACAAATATAAGAGTCGTATATATAGACACCTCACCCAACAAAGCATAGACGATTCATATATGCGACTCATTTACGTATATACGAGTTATATAATGGGTGTCAAAATATCCAATATAGTGTACGTATAGTAGGACCCATTACCATGGAAGCCGGTGAACATTTTTTCAGTTAACCAATATTACTATTCCCAATTTGATAATTATTTTGCATCAAAATTTGTAATCGAACACCTTACATGAAACAATTGTAAAAATACTGGTTCTTACGTGGTTTAGCAACAGTAGAAGCGAGACTTGTGCTGGGTTTAAAGAAATAACGCGACCAGAGAGATGATTTCACTTCCTAATTGTGCTCACGGAGGTTATAATGGATTGTACGTTGTGCATATATGGTAGTACTTTAGGAGGCTAGGTTCTGAAGGTTTTTGGGCCGTCATTTGTGTCAATTTATCAATTCCTAAAGTGGGTTTTTTACGATTGTTTATTTTCAATATGCCTCCTTATACTTCTAACATCTACAATGTTAGTCCTTAGTACGGTACTCATCTTTTTTCGGTCACCAAATTATGGGAGTTTGGATGTGTTGTACTAATTTCATATGTAAAGTTCCAAAATTTGATATGCTAAAGGAATTAAACGTATTATCATGACTTAGGATAACGAGACTGATTTGATCTTTTGACACTCTAACAAGTAGATGAGTCATATAAGTATATACGACTCGGTATCCTTTTTTTCTTACATGAACTATAGGATTTGTATACAAACATAAGAGTTGCATATGCTATTTTTACATGAAATATACGAGTTGTATAGCTTTTTACATTTACTATACGACTCGTATGCAAATATATATAATGGGTGTCAAAATATCCAATATGGTGTACGTATAGTAGGACCCATTACCATGGATGCCGGTTAACAATTTATTGAGTTAACCTATATTACTATTCCCAGTTTGATAATTATTTTGTATCAAAAGTTGAAATCGAACACCTGGCGTGCGACATGAAACAATTGTAAAAATACCGGCTCTTACGTTGTTTAGCAAAAACAGAAGCGAAACTTGTGCTGGGTTTAAAGAAAGAATGCGGCCAGAGAGATGATTTCACTTCCTAACCGTGCTCACGGAGGTTATAATGGATTGTACGTTGTGTATATATGGTAGTAGTTTAGGAGGTTAGGCCCTTAAGGTTTTTGGGCCGTCATTTGTGTCTATATGTCAAATCCTAAAGTGGGTTTTTACGATTGTTTATTTTCAATATGCATCCCTACACTTCTAACATCTACAACGTTAGTCCTTAGTACGGTACTCGTCTTTTTTGGTCACTAAATTATGGGAGTATGGATGTGTTGTACTAATTTCCTATGTAAAGTTCCAAAATTTGATACGCTAAAGGAATTAAACATATTATCATGACTTAGGATAACGAGACTGATTTGATCTTTTGACACTCTAACAAGTAGATGAGTCATATAAGTACATACGACTCGGTAACCTTTTTTTCTTACATGAACTATAGGATTTGTAAACAAACATAAGAGTTGCATATGCTATTTTTACATGAAATATACGAGTTGTATAGTTTTTTTACATTTAGTATACGACTCGTATACTAATATATATAATGTGTGTCAAAATATCCAATTTGGTGTACGTATAGTTGGACCCATTACCATGGATGCCGGTTAACAATTTGCTTAGTTAACCTATATTACTATTCCCAATTTGATAATTATTTTGTATCAAAAGTTGTAATCGAACACCTGGCGTGCGACATGAAACAATTGTAAAAATACTGGTTCTTACGTTGTTTAGCAAAAACAGAAGCGAAACTTGTGCTGGGTTTAAAGAAAGAATGCGGCCAGAGAGATGATTTCACTACCTAATCGTGCTCACGGAGGTTATAATGGATTGTACGTTGTGCATATATGGTAGTAGTTTAGGAGGTTAGGTCCTGAAGGTTTTTGGGCTGTCATTTGTGTCTATATGTCAAATCCTAAAGTGGGTTTTTACGATTGTTTATTTTCAATATGCATCCCTATACTTCTAACATCTACAACGTTAGTCCTTAGTACGGTACTCATCTTTTTTTTGGTAACCAAATTCTGGGAGTTTGGATGTGTTGTACTAATTTCATATGTAAAGTTCCAAAATTTGATATGCTAAAGGGATTAAACGTATTATCAGGACTTAGGATAACGAGACTAATTTGATCTTTTGACACTCTAACAAGTATATGAGTCATATAAGTATATATGACTCGGTATCCTTTCTTTCTTACATGAACTATAGGATTTGTATACAAACATAAGAGTTATATATGCTATGTATACATGAAATATACGAGTTGTATAGATTTTTACATTTACTATACGACTCGTATACAAATATATATAATGGGTGTCAAAATATCCAATATGGTGTACGTATAGTAGGACCCATTACCATGGATGCCGGTTAACAATTTGTTCAGTTAACCTATATTACTATTCCCAATTTGATAATTATTTTGTATCAAAAGTTGAAATCAAACACCTGGCGTGCGACATGAAACAATTGTAAAAATACCGGCTCTTACGTTGTTTAGCAAAAACAGAAGCGAAACTTGTGCTGGGTTTAAAGAAAGAATGCGGCCAGAGAGATGATTTCACTTCCTAACCGTGCTCACGGAGGTTATAATGGATTGTACGTTGTGTATATATGGTAGTAGTTTAGGATGTTAGGTCCTGAAAGTTTTTGGGCCGTCATTTGTGTCTATATGTCAAATCCTAAAGTGGGTTTTTACGATTGTTTATTTTCAATATGCATCCCTATACTTCTAACATCTACAACGTTAGTCCTTAGTACGGTACTCGTCTTTTTTGGTCACTAAATTATGGGAGTTTGGATGTGTTGTACTAATTTCATATGTAAAGTTCCAAAATTTGATATGCTAAAGGAATTAAACGTATTATCATGACTTAGGATAACGAGACTGATTTGATCTTTTGACACTCTAACAAGTAAATGAGTCATATAAGTATATACGACTCGGTATCCTTTTTTTCTTACATGAACTATAGGCTTTGTATGCAAACATAAGAGTTGCATATGCTATTTTTACATGAAATATACGAGTTGTATAGCTTTTTACATTTAGTATATGACTCGTATACTAATATATATAATGGGTGTCAAAATATCCAATATGGTGTACGTATAGTAGGACCCATTACCATGGATGCCGGATAACAATTTGTTGAGTTAACCTATATTACTATTCCAAATTTGATAATTATTTTGTATCAAAAGTTGTAATCGAACACCTGGCGTGCGACATGAAACAATTGTAAAAATACCGGTTATTACGTTGTTTAGCAAAAACAGAAGCGAAACTTGTGCTGGGTTTAAAGAAAGAATGCGGCCAGAGAGATGATTTCAATTCCTAATCGTGCTCACGGAGGTTAATGGATTGTACGTTGTGCATATATGGTAGTAGTTTAGGAGGTTAGGTCCTGAAGGTTTTTGGGCCGTCATTTGTGTCTATATGTCAAATCCTAAAGTGGGTTTTTACGATTGTTTATTTTCAATATGCATCCCTATACTTCTAACATCTACAACGTTAGTCCTTAGTATGGTACTCATCTTTTTTTTTTGGTAACCAAATTATAGGAGTTTGGATGTGTTGTACTAATTTCATATGTGAAGTTCCAAAATTTGATATGCTAAAGGAATTAAACGTATTATCAGGACTTAGGATAACGAGACTGATTTGATCTTTTGACACTCTAACAAGTATATGAGTCATATAAGTATATACGACTCGGTATCCTTTTTTGCTTACATGAACTATAGGATTTGTATACAAACATAAGAGTTGTATATGCTATTTTTACATAAATATACGAGTTGTATAGTTTTTTACATTTACTATACGACTCGTATACAAATATATATACTGGGTGTCAAAATATCCAATATTGTGTACGTATAGGAGGACCCATTACCATGGATGCCGGTTAACAATTTGTTTAGTTAACCTATATTACTATTCCCAATTTGATAATTATTTTGTATCAAAAGTTGAAATCGAACACCTGGCGTACGACATGAAACAATTGTAAAAATACTGGCTCTTACGTTGTTTAACAAAAACAGAAGCGAAACTTGTGCTGGGTTTAAAGAAAGAATTCGGCCAGAGAGATGATTTCACTTCCTAATCGAGCTCACGGAGGTTATCATGGATTGTACGTTGTGCATATATGGTAGTAGTTTAGGAGGTTAGGTCCTGAAGGTTTTTGGGCCATCATTTGTGTCTATATGTCAAATCCTAAAGTGGGTTTTTACAATTGTTTATTTTCAATATGCATCCCTATACTTCTAGCATCTACAACGTTAGTCCTTAGTACGGTACTCATCTTTTTTTGGTCACCAAATTATGGGAGTTTGGATGTGTTGTACTAATTTCATATGTAACGTTCCAATATTTGATATGCTAAAGGAATTAATCGTATTATCATAACTTAGGATAACGGGACTGATTTGATCTTTTGACACTCTAACAAGTAGATGAGTCATATAAGTATATACGACTCGGTATCCTTTTTTTCTTACATGAACTATAGGATTTGTATACAAACATAAGAGTTGCATATGCTATTTTTACATGAAATATACGAGTTGTATAGTTTTTTACATTTAGTATACGACTTGTATACTAAAATATATAATGGGTGTCAAAATATCCAATATGGTGTACGTATAGTTGGACAGATTACCATGGATGCCGGTTAACAATTTGTTTAGTTAACCTATATTACTATTCCCAATTTGATAATTATTTTGTATCAAAAGTTGTTATCAAACACCTGGCGTGCGACATGAAACAATTGGAAAAATACCGGTTTACGTTGTTTAGCAAAAATAGAAGCGAAACTTGTGCTGGGATTAAAGAAAGAATGCGGCCAGAGAGATGATTTCACTTCCTAATCGTGCTCACGGAGGTTATAATGGATTGTATGTTGTGCTTATATGGTAGTAGTTTAGGAGGTTAGGTCCTGAAGGTTTTTGGGCCGTCATTTGTGTCTATATGTCAAATCCTAAAGTGGGTTTTTACGATTGTTTATTTTCAATATGCATCCCTATACTTCTAACATCTACAACATTAGTCCTTGGTACGGTACTCATCTTTTTTTTGGTAACCAAATTATGGGAGTTTGGATGTGTTGTACTAATTTCATATGTAAAGTTCCAAAATTTGATATGCTAAAGCAATTAAACGTATTATCAGGACTTAGGATAACGAGACTGATTTGATCTTTTGACACTCTAACAAGTATATGAGTCATATAAGTATATACGACTCGGTATCCTTTTTTTCTCACATGAACTATAGGATTTGTATACAAACATAAGAGTTGTATATGCTATTTTTACATGAAATATACGAGTTGTATATTTTTTTACATTTACTATACGACTCGTATACAAATATATGAGTCGTATATAGACACCTCACCCAATAAAGCATAGACGATTCATATATGCGACTCATTTACGTATATACGAGTCATACAATGGGTGTCAAAATATCCAATATGGTGTACGTATAGTAGGACCCATAACCATGGAAGCCGGTTAACATTTTTTCAGTTAACCAATATTACTATTCCCAATTTTATAATTATTTTGCATGAAAAGTTGTAATCGAACACCTGGCGTGCGACATGAAACAATTGTAAAAGTACCGGTTCTTACGTGGCTTAGCAACAGCAGAAGCGAAACTTGTGCTGGGTTTAAAGAAAGAACGCGGCCAGAGAGATGATTTCACTTCCTAATCGTGCTCACGGAGGTTATAATGGATTGTACGTTGTGCATATATGGTCGTACTTTAGGAGGCTAGGTCTTGAAGGTTTTTGGGCCGTCATTTATGTTTATTTGTCAAATCCTAAAGTGGGTTTTTTTAACAATTGTTTATTTTAAATATGCCTCCCTATACTTCTAACATCTACTACGTTAGTCCTTAGTATGGTACTCGTCTTTTTTTTTGTCACCAAATTATGGGAGTTTGAATGTGTTGTACTAATTTCATATGTAAAGTTACAAAATTTGATATGCTAAAGGAATTAAACGTATTATCAGGACTTAGGATAACGAGACTGATTTGATCTTTTGACACTCTAACAAATATATGAGTCATATAAGTATATACGACTCGGTATCCTTTTTTTTCTCACATGAACAATAGGGTTTATATACAAACATAAGAGTTGTATATGCTATTTTTACATGAAATATACGAGTTGTATATTTTTGTACATTTACTATACGACTCGTATACAAATATATGAGTCGTATATTGACACCTCACCCAACAAAGCATAGACGTTTCATATATGCGACTCATTTACGTATATACGAGTCATATAATGGGTGTCAAAATATCTAATTTGGTGTACGTATAGTAGGACCCATTACCATTGAATTCGGTTAACATTTTTTCAGTTAACCAATATTAATATTCCCAATTTGATAATTATTTTGCATCAAAAGTTGTAAACGAACACCTGGCGTACAACATGAAACAATTGCAAAAATACATGTTCTTACGTGGTTTAGCAACAGTTGAAGCAAAACTTGTGCTAGGTTTAAAGAAAGAACACGACCAGAGAGATGATTTCACTTCCTAATCGTACTCATGGAGGTTATTATGGATTGTACGTTGTGCATATATGGTAGTACTTTAGGAGGCTAGGTTCTGAAGGTTTTTTGGCGGTCATTTGTGTCAATTTGTCAATTCCTAAAGTGGGTTTTTTTTACAATTGTTTATTTTTAATATGCCTCCTTATACTTCTAACATCTACAACGTTAGTCCTTAGTACGGTACTCATCTTTTTTGGTCACCAAATTATGGGAGTTTGGATGTGTTGCACTAATTTTATATGTAAAGTTCCAAAATTGGATATGCTAAAGGAATTAAACGTATTATCATGACTTAGGATAACAAGACTGATTTGATCTTTTGACACTCAAAGAAGTATATGAGTCATATAAGTATATACGGCTCGGTATCCTTTTTTTCTTACATGAACTATAGGATTTGTATACAAACATAAGAATTGTATATGTTATTTTTACATGAAATATACGAGTTGTATATTTTTTTACATTTACTATACGACTCGTATACAAATATATATAATGGGTGTCAAAATACCCAATATGGTGTACCGTGTACGTATAGTAGGACCCATTACCAGGGATGTTGGTTAACAATTTGTTCCGTTAACCTATATTACTATTTCAATTTGATAATTATTTTGTATCAAAAGTTGTAATCGAACACCTGGCGTGCGACATGAAACAATTGTAAAAATACCGGTTCTTACGTTGTTTAGCAACAACAGAAGCGAAACTTGTGCTGGGTTTAAAGAAAGAATGCGGCCAGAGAGATGATTTAACTACCTAATCGTGCTCACGGAGGTTATAATGGATTGTACGTTGTGCATATATGGTAGTAGTTTAGGAGGTTAGGTCCTGAAGGTTTTTGGGCCGCCATTTGTGTCTATATGTCAAATCCTAAAGTGGGTTTTTACGATTGTTTATTTTCAATATGCATCCCTATACTTCTAACATCTACAACGTTAGTCCTTGGTACGGTACTCATCTTTTTTTTGGTAACCAAATTATGGGAGTTTGGATGTGTTGTACTAATTTCATATGTAAAGTTCCAAAATTTGATATGCTAAAGCAATTAAACGTATTATCAGGACTTAGGATAACGAGACTGATTTGATCTTTCGACACTCTAACAAGTATATGAGTCATATAAGTATATACGACTCGGTATCCTTTTTTTCTCACATGAACAATAGGATTTGTATACAAACATAAGAGTTGTATATGCTATTTTTACATGAAATATACGAGTTGTATATTTTTTTACATTTACTATACGACTCGTATACAAATATATGAGTCGTATATAGACACCTCACCCAATAAAGCATAGACGATTCTTATATGCGACTCATTTACGTATATACGAGTCATACAATGGGTGTCAAAATATCCAATATGGTGTACGTATAGTAGGACCCATAACCATGGAAGCCGGTTAACATTTTTTCAGTTAACCAATATTACTATTCCCAATTTTATAATTATTTTGCATGAAAAGTTGTAATCGAACACCTGGCGTGCGACATGAAACAATTGTAAAAGTACCGGTTCTTACGTGGCTTAGCAACAGCAGAAGCGAAACTTGTGTTGGGTTTAAAGAAAGAACGCGACCAGAGAGATGATTTCACTTCCTAATCGTGCTCACGGAGGTTATAATGGATTGTACGTTGTGCATATATGGTCGTACTTTAGGAGGCTAGGTCTTGAAGGTTTTTGGGCCGTCATTTATGTTTATTTGTCAAATCCTAAAGTGGGTTTTTTTAACAATTGTTTATTTTAAATATGCCACCCTATACTTCTAACATCTACTACGTTAGTCCTTAGTATGGTACTCGTCTTTTTTTTGGTCACCAAATTATGGGAGTTTGAATGTGTTGTACTAATTTCATATGTAAAGTTCCAAAATTTGATATGCTAAAGGAATTAAACGTATTATCAGGACTTAGGATAACGAGACTGATTTGATCTTTTGACACTCTAACAAATATATGAGTCATATAAGTATATACGACTCGGTATCCTTTTTTTTCTCACATGAACAATAGGGTTTGTATACAAACATAAGTGTTGTATATGCTATTTTTACATGAAATATACGAGTTGTATATTTTTGTACATTTACTATACGACTCGTATACAAATATATGAGTCGTATATAGACACCTCACCCAACAAAGCATAGACGTTTCATATATGCGACTCATTTACGTATATACGAGTCATATAATGGGTGTCAAAATATCTAATTTGGTGTACGTATAGTAGGACCCATTACCATTGAATTCGGTTAACATTTTTTCAGTTAACCAATATTACTATTCCCAATTTGATAATTATTTTGCATCAAAAGTTGTAATCGAACACCTGGCGTACAACATGAAACAATTGCAAAAATACATGTTCTTACGTGGTTTAGCAACAGTTGAAGCAAAACTTGTGCTAGGTTTAAAGAAAGAACGCGACCAGAGAGATGATTTCACTTCCTAATCGTGCTCATGGAGGTTATAATGGATTGTACGTTGTGCATATATGGTAGTACTTTAGGAGGCTAGGTTCTGAAGGTTTTTTGGCCGTCATTTGTGTCAATTTGTCAATTCCTAAAGTGGGTTTTTTTTTATAATTGTTTATTTTTAATATGCCTCCTTATACTTCTAACATCTACAACGTTAGTCCTTAGTACGGTACTCATCTTTTTTTGGTCACCAAATTATGGGAGTTTGGATGTGTTGCACTAATTTTATATGTAAAGTTCCAAAATTGGATATGCTAAAGGAATTAAACGTATTATCATGACTTTGGATAACAAGACTGATTTGATCTTTTGACACTCAAAGAAGTATATGAGTCATATAAGTATATACGGCTCGGTATCCTTTTTTTCTTACATGAACTATAGGATTTGTATACAAACATAAGAGTTGTATATGCTATTTTTACATGAAATATACGAGTTGTATATTTTTTTACATTTACTATACGACTCGTATACAAATATATATAATGGGTGTCAAAATACCCAATATGGTGTACCGTGTACGTATAGTAGGACCCATTACCAGGGATGTTGGTTAACAATTTGTTCCGTTAACCTATATTACTATTTCAATTTGATAATTATTTTGTATCAAAAGTTGTAATCGAACACCTGGCGTGCGACATGAAACAATTGTAAAAATACCGGTTCTTACGTTGTTTAGCAACAACAGAAGCGAAACTTATGTTGGGTTTAAAGAAAGAATGCAGCCAGAGAGATGATTTCACTTCCTAATCATGCTCACGGAGGTTATAATAGATTGTACGTTGTGGATATATGGAAGTAGTTTAGGATGTTAGGTCCTCAAGGTTTTTGGGCCGTCATTTGTGTCTATTTGTCAAATCCTAAAGTGGGTTTTTTACGATTGTTTATTTTCGATATGCATCCCTATACTTCTAACATCTACAACGTTAGTCCGTAGTATGGTACTCATCTTTTTTTGGTCACCAAATTATGGGAGTTTGGATGTGTTGTACTAATTTCATATGTAAAGTTACAAAATTTGATATGCTAAAGCAATTAAACGTATTTTCAGGACTTAGGATAACGAGACTGATTTGATCTTTTGACACTCTAACAAGTATATGAGTCATATAAGTATATACGACTCGGTATCCTTTTTTTCTCACGTGAACTATAGGATTTGTATACAAACATAAGAGTTGTATATGCTATTTTTACATGAAACATACGAGTTGTATATTTTTTTACATTTACTATACGACTCGTATACAAATATATGAGTCGTATATAGACACCTCACCCAACAAAGCATAGACGATTCATATATGCGACTCATTTACGTATATACGAGTCATACAATGGGTGTCAAAATATCCAATATGGTGTACGTATAGTAGGACCCATTACCATGGAAGCCGGTTAACATTTTTTCAGTTAACCAATAGTACTATTCCCAATTTGATATTTATTTTGCATGAAAAGTTGTGATAGGACACCTGGCGTGCGACATGAAACAATTTTAAAAATAACGGTTCTTACGTGGTTTAGCAACGCAGAAGAGAAACTTGTGTTGGGTTTAAAGAAAGAACGCGGCCAAAGAGATGATTTCACTTCCTAATCGTGCTCACAGAGGTTATAATGGATTGTACGTTGTGCATATATGGTAGTACTTTAGGAGGCTAGGTCCTGAAGGTTTTTGGGCCGTCATTTGTGTCTATTTGTCAAATCCTAAAGTGGGTTTTTTTACGATTGTTTATTTTCAATATGCATCCAAATACTTCTAACATCTAAAAAGTTAGTCCTTAGTACGGTACTTATCTTTTTTTTTTGTCAACAAATTATGGGAGTTTGGATGTGTTGTACTAATTTCATATATAAAGTTCCAAAATTTGTTATGCTAAAGGAATTAAACGTAATATCATGACTTAGGATAACGAGACTGATTTGATCTTTTGACACTCTAACAAGTAGGGATGAGCTCGGTACCGACAGGTACCGAACTGGTGCCGGAACCGAATGTACCGGTACCAAAAATCCCCAAATGTAGGTACCGGTACTGGTACTGAATATACCCGGTACGGTATGGTTCGGTACCGCTACCGGTACAGTACCAGTATTTGAGGGTAAAAACCGGCAAATACTGGTACGGAACCGGTACTGAAAATGTCAAAAGTCGGTACCGAATCGGTACTGAAAATGTACCCGGTTCGGAAAATTCGGTACCGGTACCGGGTACTATTGGCTCATCCCTGTTAACAAGTATACGAGTCATATAAGTATATACGACTCGATATCCTTTTTTTCTCACGTGAAGTATAGGATTTGTATACAAACATAAGAGTTGTATATGATATTTTTACATGAAATATACGAGTTGTATATTTTTCTTACATTTACTATACGACTCGTAAAAATATATATAAGTCGTATATAGACACCTCACCCAACAAAGCATAGACGATTCGTATATGCGACTCATTTACGTATATACGAGTCATACAATGGGTGTCAAAATATCTATTATGGTGTACGTATAGTAGGATCCATTACCATGGATGCCGGTTAACAATTTTTTTAGTTAGCCTATATTACTATTCCCAATTCGATAATTATTTTGAATCAAAAGTTGTATTCGAACACCTAGCGTGTGACATGAAACAATTGTAAAAATACAGGTTCTTACGTTGTTTAGCCACAACAGAAGCGAAACTTGTGCTGGGTTTAAAGAAAAAATGCGACCAGAGAGATGATTTCACTTCCTAATCGTGCTCACGGAGGTTATAATGGATTGTACGTTGTGCATATATGGTAGTAGTTTAGGAGGCTAGGTCCTGAAGGTGTTTGGGCCGTCATTTGTGTCTATTTGTCAAATCCTAAAGTGGGTTTTTTTACGATTGTTTATTTTCAATATGCATCCCTATACTTCTAACATCTACAAGGTTAGTCCTTAGTACGGTACTCATCTTTTTTTTTGTCACCAAATTATGTGAGTTTTGATGTGTTGTACTAATTTCATATGTAAAGTTCCAAAATTTGATATGCTAAAGGAATTAAACGTAATATCATGACTTAGGATAACGAGACTGATTTGACCTTTTGACAATCTAACAAGTTGGGATGAGCTCGGTACCGACCGATACCGGAACCGAAAGTTTCGGTACCGTAAATCCCCAAAAGTAGGTACCGGTACCGAATATACCCGGTACGGTACCGGTATTTG
This sequence comes from Helianthus annuus, assembly GCF_002127325.2. NCBI lineage: Eukaryota > Viridiplantae > Streptophyta > Magnoliopsida > Asterales > Asteraceae > Helianthus > Helianthus annuus. The sequence continues at coordinate 60,440,808 of NC_035443.2, forward strand.
AGGGTAAAAACCGATACATACCGGTACCAAACCGGACCGGTAACGAAAATGTCAAAAGTCGTTTAGTAAATTCGGTACCGGTACCGGGTACCATTTGCTTATCCCTACTAACAAGTATATGAGTCATATAAGTATATACGACTCGGTATCCTTTTTTCCTCACATGAACTATGGGATTTGTAAAAAAAAACATAAGAGTTGTATATGCTAATTTTTACATGAAATATACGAGTTGTGTATTTTTTTTTACATTTACTATACGACTCGTATACAAATATATGAGTCGTATATAGACACCTCACCAACACTGTGACAACCCAGGAAAACCAGGAAACCAACACAACATAACTAGCTTCCTCAGTAACCACGAGCTAAATTTCGGGACGAAATTTTCTTAACTGGGGGAGAATGTGACAACCCTCATAATTCCATGTATCCGTACAATTTATTAATGATAATTAAAGTGCTTGATGACTGTGCTGAATCATTTAACTGCTTTCTGATTTCTGTGTTATACTTACATGTGCTTGTTAACAAACTAGTAGTGTACAGAAAAGTTACTAAATAGTCCGGTATGCTTTTTTGAGTGTTGAAAATTAAAAATGTTACAAAAACATATATATAGGACACTTTACGGATTAATTAAGAAATTTAACGGAACAACACCCAACCGAACAACCGGACTTTACCCGGAACACAGAAAAATTGTCAAACACATTGTTTTTATGTTCTGAGCTAGTTAGGATCCCCGAACACCCTAACACACTATATATTTAATAACACACCATAAACCATTAACTAAACACTTGATTCCTAACTAGATTACTAACCACCCATTACAACCCAACTAGACACCCCCCCCCCCTCAAAACCGGTTACATGAGGACTCACACATATGATTTTCTTGATTAATTAATTGGATTATGTCTAGTACTAGAGAGACATATGGACCAATGGATTCAAGAATGTTGGAGTTTATTTAAAGAGACCACAAGTCCCTCATTCCTTCGTATCCTCACAACTTTCAAACACTTCTTCTCCTCCTCTCTTCCTTGTGTTCGGCCGACCCCCTTCACCCACACATCACCCATCTTCATTTCAAGTTCAAGCTTTTTAAGAGCATCCATAGGTGTAAGAAGGTGAACAACGAAGCCCGGTGTGTTCGGAAGTTGAAGGACCTTCTCTATTCGCTATTAACCACCACATTTCTACACTTGAACTCCCCTAGCCTTGAGCTAGTGGTAAGAACTTAGATCCTTGCATTTTACATGTTGTTTTAGTGGTTAATAGATGTATTATGAAGAAAACATATGAACACCATAAGATCTTACACTTAAAACTTGAACATAAGCTTAAACAAGATGATTCATGAAGAAATGATGTTAGAATGATGTTGCTTGGTGTATGATGATTATGTGTTGATATGAAGGACTTATAATCTGTTGTAAGTATCATTGTTTATCGCTAAACATGTTAACGGAATCAATCGAACGCGCTTTAGAATGTTAAAAACTGAAAACAGAAGGCTGTTTGGTGATTACAGCCAACTTCAGTTGGCTGTAACAGGACCTTAATAAAACGAAAACTGTATTTTCTAAAGTCTAGATTTATGTATTATGAAATATGGTTCTAATGACACTGGAATCATAATTTTTGGACTTCGTTTACTATTTTTAAAGTGTCGTTTTGTAACAGCAGCTAAAGCTGCATTTTTGCTGCTGAAAATATGTGTTATATTCTTCATCATAACTTGAAACCTGAGTAGAACTAGATCATGAAATTTGTACTGTAAATGACCACTCATGTATTTGTAATCCTCCCACTGGAATTTCGTAAATCTTACTTACGATGAATTTTTAATAAATTATTTCGTGGACTGCAATCAGAAAAAGATGAATCTGATTGCAGTCCGGAAAATAAATTTTTATCAAATATTGGTGATGAATTGGATCCCGATATTTTTACAAAATAATATTTGGATCATTTAAGGCTTTCTGTAAAAAGTTGGGAATTTTTTAAATAAGTTAACTATTTTATTAAAATGCCCGAAAACAGCCCAGTTTTGGATATTTAAGTTGAAATGACAGAAGTAGTAATTTACGTGTCTAAATGTCGAGTATATTATCTGAGGATGATCTAACATGTTATATGTCAATGAAAGTAATATGTGCAATATCGTATACCTGTTCTTGAGTAGCTATAGGTGGAATGTTGATATGAGCGTGAACTATTGATGTGATGCTTGTTATGTGATAGCGTGTAGGAACTTTGTGCTTATTTGAAGTCACTAATAAACTAAGTGGTAATCCTACTAGGACGTGCTTGACCGACTTTGACTGTTAGCTATTTTTGAGAATCTAACCGAGCAAACCGAGGTGAGTTCACACTTTTCTACAAAGCATGGTAAATTCCCGGTGGGAATGAGAATGGGTTCAGGAATAGGGATTCCTCGTCCTTTGGGACGCGTTCAGGAATGTGAATTCCTCGTCCTTGGGACGTGCTTAGACTTACTGGACTAGAACTCTATCAGCGAAGTCCCTCCCTTTTTGTATCGACTTAATCGCCGAGGGTATGGCGAGTGGGTCATTAGTTAATAGCGCTATTAGGTTTAATAAACCTCACACCGTGCCAGTCGGACGGGCGTGTACTAATGGACTATGGCACGTCGGTGATGATAGACACCGACGCTAGGGCACAATTAATTTTCGTTAGTAGTCGATATGATAAACGAGTTTGGTAGTTTAAATAATGGGGTAACCCCCACGGCCGGAGTGCCGGGCTGGATAGCCAGGGAAGGTGAATATGGGATGGTTAACTGATAAACGTTTTCGAACTATGGGGTAACCCCCACGGCTGGATAGCTGAATGAGATTAAACTACGTTTTTGGAAACAACTCTAAAATGGACAACCAACCGTGAACTCACTCAGCTTTGTTGTTGACTCGTTGTTACATGCTTTGCAGGTCGCTAGATGCTATGGGGCTTGCACATGGAGGTGGTCATTGTGGGATGCGAACTGATATGTCCCGTACTTAATAAATAAACCTTATGAACTTATGAACTTATGTTTGGACTTTAAACTTATGAACTACGAACTTATGTTTTGGTTTAATGTCTTATGCTTCCGCTGTTTAAATTGAACTTGGTTAATTTCCTTTTGGTCACCAATTGTATTGTGGTTGGTTTTATTTACTTAAATACGTTGTTCAATATGATTGGTGGCTCGATCCTGGTCATGTCACGCCTCCAAGCGGTGATACTCCTCATGGTGGATTTTGGGGGTGTGACAAACAAAGCATTGACGATTCATATATGCGACTCATTTACGTATATACGAGTCATACAATGGGTGTCAAAATATCCAATATGGTGTACGTATAGTATGACCCATTACCATGGATGCCGGTTAACAATTTTTTTCAGTTAAACTATATTAATATTCCCGATTTGATAATTAGTTTGCATCAAAAGTTGTAATCGAACACCTGGTGTGCGGCATGAAACAATTGTAAAAATACATGTTCTTACGTTGTTTAGCAACAACAGAAGCGAAACTTGTGCTGGGTTTAAAGAAAAAATGCCACCAGAGAGATGATTTCACTTCCTAATCGTGCTCACGGAGGTTATAATGGATTGCACGTTGTGCATATATGGTAGTAGTTTAGGAGGCTAGGTCCTGAAAGTTTTTGGGCCGTCATTTGTGTCTATTTGCAAAATCCTAAAGTGGGTTTTTTTACGATTGTTTATTTTCAATATGCATCCCTCTACTTCTAACATCTAAAAAGTTAGTCCTTAGTACGGTACTTATCTTTTTTTTCTCACCAAATTATGGGAGTTTAGATGTGTTGTACTAATTTGATATGTAAAGTTCCAAAATTTGATATGCTAAAGGAATTAAACGTAATATCATGACTTAGGATAACAAGACTGATTTGATCTTTTGACACTCTAACAAGTAGGGATGAGGTCGGTACAGACAGGTACCGAAAGTACCGGTACCGAAAATCCCCAAAAGTAGGTACCGGTACCGAACCGGTACCAAAAATGTCAAAAGTCGGTACCGAATCGGTACCCAAAATGTACCCGGTTCGGTAAATTCGGTACCGGTACCGGTACCGGGTACCATTTGTTTATCTACTAACAAGTATATGAGTCATATACGTATATACGACTCGATATCCTTTTTTTCTCACATGAACTGTAGGATTTGAATACAAACGTAAGAGTTGTATATGCTATTTTTACATGAAATATACAAGTATATTTTTCTTACATTGACTATACGACTCGTAAACAAATATATGAGTCGTATATAGACACTTCACCCAACAAAGCATAGACGATTCATATATGCGACTCATTTACGTATATACGAGTCATACAGTGGGTGTCAAAATATCCAATATGGTGTACGTATAGTAGGACCCATTACCATGGATGCCGATTAACAATTTTTCAAGTTAACCAATACTAGTATTCCTAATTTGATAATCATTTTGCATCAAAAGTTGTAATCGAACACCTGACGTGCGACATGAAACAATTGTAAAAATACATGTTCTTACGTTGTTTAGCAACAACAGATGCGAAACTTATGCTGGGTTTAAAGAAAAAATGCGACCAGAGAGATGATTTCACTTCCTAATCGTGCTCACGGAGGTTTTAATGGATTGTACGTTGTTCATATATGGTAGTAGTTTAGGAGGATAGGTCCTGAAGGTTTTTGGGCCGTCATTTGTGTCTATTTGCCAAATCCTAAAGTGGGTTTTTTTACGATTGTTTATTTTCAATATGCATACCAATACTTCTAACATCTAAAAAGTTAGTCCTTAGTACGGTACTTATGTTTTTTTTTGTCACCAAATTATCGGAGTTTGGATGTGTTGTACTAATTTTATATGTAAAGTTCCAAAATTTGAGACGCTAAAGGAATTAAACGTAATATCATGACTTAGGATAACGAGACTGATTTGATCTTTTGACACTCTAAGAAGTAGGGATGAGCTCGGTATCGATAGGTGCCGAACCGGTACCGAAAATCCCCAAATGTAGGTACCGGTACCGAATATACCCGGTACGGTATGGTTCGGTACCGGTACGGTACCGGTATTTGAGGGTAAAAACCGGTAAATACCGGTACCGAACCGGTACCGAAAATGTCAAAAGTCGGTACCGAATCGGTACTGAAAATGTACCCGGTTCGGTAAATTCGGTACCGGTACCGGGTACCATTTGCTCATCCCTATTAACAAGTATATGAGTCATATACGTATATACGACTCGGTATCCTTTTTTTCTCACATGAACTATAGGATTTGTATACAAACATAAGAGTTGTAAATGCTATTTTTACATGAAATATACGAGTTGTATATTTTTTTACATTTACTATACGACTCGTATACAAATATATGAGTCGTATATAGACACCTCACCCAACAAAACATAGACGATTTGTATATGCGACTCATTTACGTATATACGAGTCATACAGTGGGTGTCAAAATATCCAATATGGTGTACGTATAGTAGGACCCATTGCCATGGATGCTGGTTAACAATTTATTCAGTTAACCAATATTACTATTCCTAATTTGATAATTATTTTGCATCAAAAGTTGTAGTGGAGTCTTTTTTCAGTTAATCAATATTACTTACTACTCTTGTTAACATTGCTTAACCAAGAAGTTGGAATTTAGAGTTTCATTAAGCAAACTACAAAATAAGCTTAAACTAAAGGCCGCGCGAACGCAGGCCTCCACTATCAAAAATTATGATGTAGGCTCAACCACTTGGGCCGACCTTAGGGTAGCACCCCTCCTAAGTGCAATGAAGGTCACTAACCTAGGTCATGGATCTTCTTGATCACCCATTGACCCCCTCCAGGTAAGTGCCTTTCCCAATGCCCTCTTGCCCCTTTTATTCATTTCCTCTTCTCTTTCCTTCTCTTCTCACCTCCGATGTGGGATACCTTTAAAATCTACATTATCTTCCTAACATCAAAGTTCTATTACTATTAGTAATTATTCACATTTTAAAACCGACCTTGTTTCAGACCTTCTTTCTGGGTATTAGTGTATATAGTTGAGTTAGTTTGAGTTAGTTGAGTTAGTTAGATGATGTGGCGTTATGATGATGTGGCACTAGAGTTAGTTGGAGTTTGTTGAGTGTCTATATATACTTTGTAACCTCTCATTTGTATGTTAACAGAAAATAATATCACACTTCACTTACTTGCTCAAGCCTTTATGGTATCAGAGCTTTGATACCTAGGGTTCCGGCAGTATAACAAACTTTTCCGGCGAAGATTCCGGCTACTCTTCTTCTTATCCGATCATCACTCTTTCCTTTTCAATCTTCATTTCTTCTTCTCTAATCTTCAGTCTCTCTATTCTTTCAATAGATTTCATGGCTGATACTACATCTGATTCCTCTTCGTCTATCAGCAATTCATCAAACTCGAATACTCTACCTAATATCACCAATTTCCTGTCTATAAAACTCGATGATCGGAATTTTCTCAATTGGAGACATCAAATAACAACAGTTTTAAAAACTTTAGGTCTTCTTCAATACCTGAATACAGCTGTTCCTGCTGTGAGTTCTGCAACTTATGAGCAGTGGATGAGATCAGATGGATATGTAATGGCTTTAATCACAGCTACTCTTTCACCATCGCTTATGCACATTGCTCGGAATGCTTCATCAGCATCTGCTCTCTGGAAATCCATTGATGAGTCATTTTTTCAACAAGTCTATGTTAAACAATCCTGGTACATGACTCAATTTCTTCTGTTAAAACAAGAATCAAAGTCAATAGTCGATTATTTGAATAGTGCCAAAGAAATTGTTGATGTGTTGAATGCTATTGTAAATCTGATAAGTGATGACATGCTTGTGTTACAAATTTTACAAGGACTTAATCCTAAATTCGAAAATTTTGTAACAAATGTTGAAAACTCAACTGATAAACCAAATTTTGCTAAACTGAGATCAAAATTACTTACATATGAAGCAAGAATGAAACAACGGCAAAGCATTCATACTGTTCCTCTTACTGCCATGAATTCTAATGTGACGAATCCTCCTCATCAATCTGATTCTGGATCTGGTTCTGAATCTGGATCTAAACAAACACAGTGCCAGATCTGTTCAAAGTTTGGACATCCAACATCTAATTGCTATTTTCGCTATGCAAATTCTTCACAAAATCGGAACAATGGAGGATTTCGCGGAGGTTTTCGAGGTCGTACAGGTGGTCATAATTTTCGTGGTGGATTTCGTGGTGGTGCACGAGGAGGAGGCCGATTTCAAGCTAATTGTGCTGAATATGATTCTGGAAATCAAAATTGGAACTCTAATTCTTCGTTGAACATGTTGCACTTGAACCCTAATTTTGGTTCGCAGGGTTATTTTGGGGGTTCTGGAACTAGTAATGAATATGGATCACGAGTACCGGGTATGGTTGGTAATGGATCGGGTTTATTTGGAAATGGTTTAAATGGAGCAGGCCAAGGAATTTTAGGGGCTGGGCCTACTGGATTGAATACTTTTGCTGTTGGGCCTAATTTTCATGCTTCAAATGGGCCTGGTCATGTGTTGAATTCTGGAACGAACAATTTTGCTGCTGGGCCTGGGTTTGGATCTGATCATTTCCAGCAATGGGCTGGAAAACAAACTGGTGAAAATGGTGGATTTCATTATGGGTTTCATGCTGATCTTTCGAGCGCGTGTCAACAAGTTGAGTCTTGGCTTCCTGACTCCGGTGCGTCCGCTCATAAGACATCCGATCCATCTATGGTTTTTGATGCTACACCCTACACGGGTTCTGAGCGAGTTGTTATTGGTGATGGTACTCCCTTACCTATATCTCATATTGGTTTTGCTTTACTTCGCTTATCTACTTGTACTCTACTACTTCGTTATGTTTTAGTGGTTCCCGGTCTTGCCAAGAACCTACTTTCCATCACACAGCTTGTTATAGATCACCCGATTGCTGTTATATATTCTCACTTTGGATTGTCTTTTCAGACACTCACGGGACAGGTCCTCCACCACATGTGTGCTAGTCCCCACCAGCTTTACTCACTCTCTGCTACTTTCTCTGCATCTCAAGAGATTTGGCACTCTAGATTGGGACATCCATCTGATACCGTTTCATCTAGACTTTCATTTTTACCTTTGAAAACTAAAACAGTGAATAATGTTTGTAATGCATGTAGTACTTCTAAATCTACTCGATTACCTTTTACTACAGTTGTATCACATTCTCTTGATCCATTACATATTATTCATTGTGATATTTGGGGACCAGCACCAGTTATGTCTCGTTCGGGTTATCGTTATTTCATTACATTCATTGACGATTATAGTAGATTTACATGGATGTATCCATTGACGTGTCATTCACAGGCTGTTGATGCTTTTCGACACTTTCGTCCTTTTGTCGAAAAGTTATTTTCTTGTTCTATTTTGAGCCTTCAGTGTGATGGAGCCCCTGAGCTCACTCGTGGTGACATGTCTCGTTATCTTTCTGAGGTCGGTATCTCTTATCGCATTTCTTGCCCTTATACACCCCAACAAAATGGGGTGGCTGAGGGCAAGAATAGACATTTGTCTGAGGTTGCTCGTGCTTTGTTATTTCATGCTCGTCTACCAAAGCGTTTTTGGTATGACGCCTTTGCCACTGCTTCGTATGTTATTAACCGGTTACTGATGGAGTGTGTGGAAACCGAGTGTTAAAGTGATTATTTTGTGTGATTTAGTGGTTTTACATGTTTATATGTGTGGAATACGTTTGTTGCGAGTTTTTCGTGTCATTGCAGGTAAAGCATATAATTCAGTGATGTTAAGCTAGATAAAGATGATGCGGAGCGTTCGAGAATGAGGAAGAAGGCATTCATAGTGATCAGGAATTGATTCGGTCAAGTTGGAGTTCGGAGATTCAAGAAATGTGATGTTGATATGCGAAGGAAATGATAAGAAAAAAGTTTGAGGACCAATTGTGCACTTAGATGAAAGTTGTATGTTGTGTGCGTGGGGGCTGGATGATTCGCGCCTTCACCTAGGGTTTATAAATCGTAGGGTACGGCTGAGGTGTGCCCAAATACAAAACAAACAGAAGTCATAAAACGTAACTTACGCTCGATTCCGTAGGCTACGGTTATTGAAAAAGGGCAGCGTGCATGAGGGGGTGATGTTGGACGGCATTAAAGGGTTTTAATAATAAAAAAACCTACATGGGCCGACTTTTTGGAGAGGACTTTGGGGATCACTAACTCACGTGAAGGATGGATTGTTTTTGACGGCTTGGATTTTGAGAGAGGCATAAGGTCAACAACATAATCATCACATCAAATACACAATACACGCACACACGTGGATTGGATTTTTTTGGCAGCCATAATTGGACTTTTGAGGAAAGAAATAAGATCACATCATCCTACACCATTACGTGTGACTTTGGTTTTGTTTATAAATCAAATCATCAGTCATCCAACATTAGCCAACATCATCATAACAACTCACGTGAGGAGCTTTGGTTTCAAAAAGGATTTTCATTAAACATCATCGACATCACATGCATACATTGAGTGGGCCGACATATTGGAAGCCCAAGGAACTTATGTGGACAACAGTTGGACGATAATTTTTGTGGGTGATTTTGGGTCAAGAACATTATCATTGGGCCGCAGATAGACTTGGAGAATCCATGTTCACAAGAGGGTTTTGACTTTGGATGATTATTATCATCATCTTAACGGCAGTAGACGGAAGACGAAGATAGAATCCAGCTTTCGATGATCATCCAACCCTAATGAGCGGCTAATCTCCTAGTGGTTTCCTCCGGATGGAGGGTTTTTGTAAGTTAGGTGATACTATGTGTTTGTTTCAGTCGTTTTAACTTGGTGATCTAAGCATTCGATGCTTTTCACCTTGATTTGATTTATTGGTTGTAAACAGTTACATTTATTTAAACCTTAATTTCTAAGCATTCAGTTCCCGAGAGTTCTAGTAATTGGGATATATTTGACATGGGGTTAGGGTTTGTAAGTGTAATTGATAATCATTCGATAACCTCCCGTTATGTATTGACCGGAGTACTTAGTCGTTGGTTATCACAATTAGTTAATCAAGTTTAACACCTATGTCTATGTAGGTCACGATTAAACACATAGTTGAAGCTAACTGTAAAACTTGAAATCTGGAGGAACCATCTTCTATCCTACTGATTCAAATCATAATTTTGTTCGTTAATTTAGATAATTCTCTTAATCAATCAAATCCACAATTGAGTTTTACTTTTTCTATAGTAGTTAATTAAAACTGAGCATTACACACTTTCCACAATCCTCCTCTGGTTCGATATCCGACTTACCCTAGCTATAGAGTTAGTTGGTTTTTGCATGTCCTTAACGACAGACATCAAAATGGCGCCGTTGCCGGGGAGGCGTGCGCAAAGTGTTTAGTGTTAAGTTTTAGTAAAAAAAATAAAAAAAAATTAAATTTAAAATCCCAAAAAGATTTTTCTTTGATGTTCGTGATTTACACTTGGTAGTTGAGTTGTGTTGTGCAGGATGACAGAGCATTACACAGATTTCAGCTTTTCTACATGTATATTGTGCGGGGGTCCACGTCATCCGTGTATCGGTTGCCACGAGGCCCACTACAGGAGGGCACATGGAAAACCGGTGTCTTATGTTTCACAGCTTCCACCTCCATCATACGCTGATGATTATGACCTAGAGATGGAGGATGATTATTACTCGGATGGATATGATCGGGACGAGAATACTTATTATGAGCGAAGGACGGATGGACGGTGTTTCTGTTGCGGTCGTTATCATACTTCTGTTTATGATGATGCGTGCGCAGTGTATTTGGAAAATCCAGAGTATTGGAATAGAAAAATGATGGATGCGTACATCTAAACACCGTATCAGGGATACCGACAGTATCATCCCGAGGAATATCCTGAGCCCGAGGGTGTCTATGCTTATCAGACCGAGGAGGAGAAAGAGCTTGCTATGTTGGAAGTGACTTTGTCCAAACTCGAGCAATATTTATCAGCACCCAACCTTTCCGATGAAGATCGAATCAACTGTTTAGCTTCTAAGTGTCACAATTTAAAAATGAAGATAGAAATAGAACAACGCCTTTCACCATTGCCTGATGATATTAGAGAGTATTCTCACATGAAGGAGGAGGTTGTGGAGGATAATACCACACCAATGAATCCTTTATCTGATAAAGAGTCACTAGTGGATCAGATGGTGTGTGAGGATGAGGAAGCAGAGCAGTCTGATGAGATGAATGTGTGTACCAACCTCTTCCCATATCAATCATTCAAATTAATAAGTGTGGGGAATAGAGTTGGAGGAAGAAGATGAGAAAGGTGAAACTACAAGACATCAGGGTACATATCGTGAAGTGGATTAGCGAAACCCGCATGTGCTTTCTAAACATGCCAATTATACTGACGAATTTATGGAGATGGCGTGTAAATTTCTGGGCATTCGTTGGAAATGTTTTGGGTAAGTGTGCACTAAGACCACCGTAGCGGAAATCAGGTACGGTCTGGCTGAAGACCTTTAAACTTAGCGCTCTCGGGAGGCAGCCCGAGGATGTAGAGTATTGTACTTTGTTTGGTTTCGTTTTGGTGTGTTTGTGTTTTGACAGGTTTCTACGTTCCATCTTCACGGTTGCAATGAATCAAGTGTGGGGATGTTTGGCAACATCCCCGGTGAGATCTCAGAGAATCCCTGGATGCGTATTCTCCGGTTTTGAGCGCAATAGTTACACCGTCACAGACACTCACTTGTTTTCTAATCAGGTGCATGTGTCTATCTATCTTGTGTTCTATTTGTTTTCGTTTATTTGGTGGTGTGAAATTTTTGTGTTGGGAGTGGTTTTATGTGTCGAGTAATCTAGTTACTAGCCGTTCATGGTTTGCGGGTGGTATCTCTCAGGTTATGACTATAAATTGCACCATACATTGGGGACAATGTATCCCAAGTGTGGGGATGCGGTAACTCGAGAGAGGGTTGGTAAGATTGTGATCTTAAATGCTTGAAAGGTTAAAATTGAGAAAAATTGAAAAATTTTTAAAAAATTTTTTGTCTCAAGTATGCTTGAACTACATGAAAACCAATATTTTCAATCGCTAAAGGGTTCTTGCTGATATTAAACTAACTTAGATCCCTAGTCATGGTTGTCCCTTTAAGTTTCATGAGAGTATTTCTGACAAGTTTAAAAAATAGTTGAGAAGAGATGCCTAACTAGGGGTAACATGCTTTAGGAATTACACATGCTACGTGTCGGCAACCTATATTCCTTTTATTCGGTGAGATATTTGAGCCTACTAGATTGTTAGTTGAATTGCATTAAATGTTCAATTGTTGAGTGTAGGCCATATGTTGCTTTGTATTAGAACTTGTGTGGTTTGATACGTGCCGAGACTGTGGTTTAGCGTATACACATAAATGATCAAGGCATTAGGATCCCTTCATTGCTTCATATGTTGATTGTTGATTCCACCCACCTTAGTTAACCATGTTGAGCCTTTTACCTTTCGTTTGCTACACCTTGTTTGACCTGTTTGATTACCAACTATGAATGACAAGTATGTGTTAGATGTTTGATTGAAGAAAGAAAAAAATGAAAAAAAATTAAAGAGAAAAAAAAGAGAAAAACAAAAACAAAAATAATTATTATGTTCGTATTGTACAAGTGGGTTGAAAATAACCCAATGTGTTAGTAGTATTGTGAATAAGTTCTCATGGTTTGGTATTTCATTTGTGTTCTCCATATAAACAGAAAAATCCAAAAATAACTCCTACCTTTACCCTTACCCAAAACCCGAAAGTCCTTTTGATATGTGTTACGTTATTTGATACAGTGGAGGTATGATTGCTATACAAGCTTATGATTGCAATGTAGCGTATTTGGTTTTGAGTGAATTACATACTAGCACATTACACGCTAGTCTTGATTAAGCCGAGAGGAGTGATTATTGTGAGGAGCGTGTGGCATGTGTGTAGTAATATAAGCATGTTAGTTTTAGTTAGGCAAGTCTTAAAGCGTTTTAAATACGTATCACTTAATTGTCAGATTGTCAACCTCGATTGTGTCAGTCTATGGGACGAGTATGACTTGGGATCTTAAATTACTAATTCGGTAAGGGATTTACTGGTGATTTGTTAATAAGGTGAGTAATGTTTGTAATGGTTGCTTGAGGACAATCAATGATAAGTGTGGAGATGTGATGGAGTGTGTGGAAACCGAGTGTTAAAGTGATTATTTTGTGTGATTTAGTGGTTTTACATGTTTATATGTGTGGAATACGTTTATTGCGAGTTTTTCGTGTCATTGCAGGTAAAGCATATAATTCAGTGATGTTAAGCTAGAAAAAGATGATGCGGAGCGTTCGAGAATGAGGAAGAAGGCATTCATAATGATCAGGAATTGATTCGGTCAAGTTGGAGTTCGGAGATTCAAGAAATGTGATGTTGATATGCGAAGGAAATGATAAGAAAGAAGTTTGAGGACCAATTGTGCACTTAGCTGAAAGTTGTATGTTGTGTGCGTGGGGGCTGGATGATTCGCGCCTTCACCTAGGGTTTATAAATCGTAGGTTACGGCTGAGGTGTGCCCAAATACAAAACAAACAGAAGTCATAAAACGTAACTTACGCTCGATTCCGTAGGCTACGGTTATTGAAAAAGGGCAGCGTGCATGAGGGGGTGATGTTGGACGGCATTAAAGGGTTTTAATAATAAAAAAACCTACATGGGCCGACTTTTTGGAGAGGACTTTGGGGATCACTAACTCACGTGAAGGATGGATTGTTTTTGACGGCTTGGATTTTGAGAGAGGCATAAGGTCAACAACATAATCATCACATCAAATACACAATACACGCACACACGTGGATTGGATTTTTTTGGCAGCCATAATTGGACTTTTGAGGAAAGAAATAAGATCACATCATCCTACACCATTACGTGTGACTTTGGTTTTGTTTATAAATCAAATCATCAGTCATCCAACATTAGCCAACATCATCATAACAACTCACGTGAGGAGCTTTGGTTTCAAAAAGGATTTTCATTAAACATCATCGACATCACATGCATACATTGAGTGGGCCGACATATTGGAAGCCCAAGGAACTTATGTGGACAACAGTTGGACGATAATTTTTGTGGGTGATTTTGGGTCAAGAACATTATCATTGGGCCGCAGATAGACTTGGAGAATCCATGTTCACAAGAGAGTTTTGACTTTGGATGATTATTATCATCATCTTAACGGCAGTAGACGGAAGACGAAGATAGAATCCAGCTTTCGATGATCATCCAACCCTAATGAGCGGCTAATCTCCTAGTGGTTTCCTCCGGATGGAGGGTTTTTGTAAGTTAGGTGATACTATGTGTTTGTTTCAGTCGTTTTAACTTGGTGATCTAAGCATTCGATGCTTTTCACCTTGATTTGATTTATTGGTTGTAAACAGTTACATTTATTTAAACCTTAATTTCTAAGCATTCAGTTCCCGAGAGTTCTAGTAATTGGGATATATTTGACATGGGGTTAGGGTTTGTAAGTGTAATTGATAATCATTCGATAACTTCCAGTTGTATTGACCGGAGTACTTAGTCGTTGGTTATCATAATTAGTTAATCAAGTTTAACATCTATGTCTATGTAGGTCACGATTAAACACATAGTTGAAGCTAACTATAAAACCTGAAATCTGGAGGAACCATCTTCTATCCTACTGATTCAAATCATAATTTTGTTCGTTAATTTAGATAATTCTCTTAATCAATCAAATCCACAATTGAGTTTTACTTTTTCTATAGTAGTTAATTAAAACTGAGCATTACACACTTTCCACAATCCTCCTCTGGTTCGATATCCGACTTACCCTAGCTATAGAGTTAGTTGGTTTTTGCATGTCCTTAACGACAGACATCAGTTACCCACACCGGTTCTCCATCATTCCTCTCCATATGAGGTTTTGTTTGGCTTTCAGCCAGATTATTCCTCTCTTCGCACGTTTGGGTGTCTGTGTTATCCTTTTCTCGGTGATACTCGACTGGATAAACTTTCACCCAAATCCACTCCTTGTATTTTCATTGGATATGCTCCTAGCCATAGTGGCTCTCTTTGTTATGATCCTCTTATTGATCGTACATATACCTCTCGACATGTTGTTTTTCATGAGGAGATTTTTGATATTCCTTGCAGTTCATCTGCTTCTTCTCCTCCTGTTTCTGATTCTTTACCGTTACTTTTTGTCCCTCCACCATCCTATACTTCTACTTCTCCTCCTTCTCCTTCTTCTCCTCCTCCTTCTTGTCACACCCCGAAATATCAGAGCTGGCGTGACTGGACCGGTATCTTCATTGCACAGCGGAAGCAAATAAGCTAAGACTTCTAGAAAAAGAACGCCGCTAAGTACTCGAATTCCCATAGGTTCTCCTATTCCAACCGTTCCGTAGTTTCGAAAATTCCAACCTGAGAAAGAACATGCGAAAAAGTCAACATAAAGTTGAGCGAGTTCATAGTTTGTTTTGAAAAGATTCAAAAGAAATCTTTTTGATAACCGGTTTTAAAGTTTTTGAGAAAATATAGTAAAAGCATTTTCTTGGCATGATATATGAGAACTGTGAGTCTAGCCCACAAGAGTGTTTGTGCATTGCACGAGAGAGAATGGGCCAAGCCCAAACGAACCTTTGTAAGCAGGATCAGCGCGTCCTCTTACTTAGGCATAATTTGAAAAACGTTACCAAAGTTTATAAATCCATGTATTTCTGAGTTTCCATCAAATGAATCTTATGAACATATGAAAGTTTTAGTGTTGTAAATGGGTATGTAAAGCGTCTATGAACAGGTTGATCGTTAATGTTTCGCGAGGACATTAACGTATGCGGCGACATAGGAAGTACTCAACCTGTGTAGACGGTTTTTAGTGTCGAATCACCTCGACTGTGTCGAATAACCTCGACTGTGTGAATCACTTCGACTGTGTCGAATAACCTCGACTGTGTGAATCACTTTAACTGTGTCGAATCACCTCGACTGTGTCAAATCACCTCGACTGTGTCGAATCCCCTCGACTGTGTCGAATCACCTCGACTGTGTCGCCCGTACCCATTAGAAAATCATGCACGTTTCGTAAATATGCGCGCGATTTGTAAAACCGGTATGTTTGATCGAAATCATTCGTAAACCATTTAAGTTCCTTGAAATTCATTCGCAACACGGTTTAGAAATATGAGTTTTCGTTCATCGAAAAGTTGTTTATTTTTGCAAAAACTTGCATGTCTTTCCACCCCCGAAAACGTTTATAAAAATGTAAAACAGTAAAAAGTGGGGGTTATGAACTTACCTTGACATTCCTGTGCAAAGCTAGCTTAACGTGATTCCGTGATGTCATTCCAAGAATGTGAACTCGCTAGCGTGCAACTATATTGATCCTAATCAAGGAATAACTCATCAGTTTCTAGTTTAATCGTAGCTAAACTACGTGTCCGAGCTCTACCGAATCGTAATCTAAACGATTCTAGGATAGCGTTATCGTCTTGGTTTTGAGATAACCAATTTATGGTTATTCGATCCCATTTAAGCGGGATAGATACTAAGTCTCGAGATCGACTTAGTTTTCGAGTGTTCTAGAAAATATATTCTTATATATAAATATAAGCATACTTGCGAAGTCGTGAATTAGAAGTACATAGGTGGATAGCGGTTCGTGTCGCCGTTATCGAATCGAGTCGGTTAATAGCGTCGTTTGTTAAAATCCTACGACAATGTGTCGTACTTCGGGTAAACGTTCTAAATAAATATAAATAATTATATTAATTTTATAAAAGTATACGAACACGACGTTTGAAAGAAATATATACATTATATTTATTTGTAAATGAGTTTGGAAGTATGGATGTTTAAAATAAACATAACCATTTATGTTTATGTTATTAAAATATTCGGATTCTATCGTTTTGAAATAAACATAATTCAGTGCGAGTGCTTGATGAAATCGTAAATATTATTTATTTAGTAAGGGTTTGTCGGAATGTTATAATTTCGTTTCGTGAGTTGTGAAACGTCGGCAAAATAAATATACATATATATTTATTTTATAAGGAACTTCAACTTCGACAAGTGTCGTTTTTTTTTTAGAATATAATCGCGTGTCGTGTTTAGGATTTTTATGAAAATCGGACAGAGTTTCCTCTGTTTTTCGAATAACCCGACAGCTAAATGTCGATATATTTTTCAAAATTCAATCAACGCTTCAATAATATAAGAAATCTATATAAAATTTTGTCGAGTGTAATAAATATAAACTAGTACCAAATTGAAACGGGTCGAGCTCGGTCGCGTAAACTACTAAAATTCTAAATTCTATATCAATCTAATCTAACTTTCGTGTTGTAAAACTTTACCGGGTCTAAGTTGACCGGGTCTTGCGTTGACCAGCCTTTGACTAAGTTTGACTGAGTTTGACCAGAACCGATGACTTGTTGACTGCCTTTGACCGAGACCCGAAACTGACCGGAGTGAATCCGAGCTGCTCCACGAAACTTGAACCAAGCTAGAACCATAACCCAACCGAGACTAGATCGAACCAAATCAAACCCGAAGCTGAGTTCACTTAAGCCGACCGTGTCGTGAACTGAACCGAGCATAATCTAACCCGAGACCTCCCAAAAGACCCGAACCGCGGCTGTGACCCGAACCAACTGAAGTACCTCGGACCACCACCCTTGTCGCCGCCGCTGCCATTACTCCGGTGGCCTTTTGCCTCCGTCAACCACCACCGTAACCCCCCTGAAACATCACCATATAACGGAGAACATCTCGGATCTAGAAGGAAATAAAAAGAGAAGAAGTGAAACCAGGTCTTACCCGAAAACTTTTGTCGAACCATAGCACTACTACCGACGTAGACGGTGCTGCTTCCGTCTTCCGACGCCGGCTTCACCGCGTCGCTGACCGGCTCCATCGTTGTTGCTCCTCTCCGACTCATCTCTCTTCGTTGCCACCCTCCTTCTCTCTCGGTTCCGATGCCGCACCACCACCAGACGGTGGTGGTGGTGGTGGTCGTTCAGTTCTGTAACGGGGGGGGTAGGAAGGGAGGGTGTTGTGTGATGAGTGGGTTACCGGAGAACGGCTGGAGCCGTTGCCTGAGTCCGTCGACTGAAACGAAGGAAGTGAAGAGGCTGATGATGATCATGAGTGGGTGTGAGCTAGGGTTTCTCTAAGGAGCAAATGCAGAGAGAAGAAAGTGATGAGGGAGTGTCGGCTGAAACTTGAAAGTGAAATGAGGGTTTCTTTTTTTTATAACAAGGTTTATATAGTAGGGTTTCAAAAGCAAATAAAGTTGGATGACTTTTATTTCTTGTTTCATACGTATATACACATACATATAAAACATAATTTCATGGTTATGGTGTGTATATGACAACATCATTACAACCATACTTTTATGATGTCATACTAAACGTATTAGTTAACAAAATATCTTTTGTTAGTGTAGGCCTTACAATCAAGAAATATGATCATGATAAATCAATTACTTAACACAATCTAGTGAAATAATTCACCCCTACCAGTAGGGTGACATGATTGATATATACTATATACATACTATAAGTGATCATTTATATAAATAAAACACAAGATCTGATGATAAACAAAAATGTAGGTGTTCGTGTTTGTATATATTTATACATAAGTATACACGTGTGTTTTCGTTGAACCTGTAATCTTTATTAAAATAGACTGCGTTAAAATATGAATATTAATTACAATCATATTTACGTGTATATTATGCATAGAAATTAAGATGAAAATGCTTCTCTAGCATCTTGGTTACCAACGTTTGTTTTGTTCTTTCATATCGCTATAGAATTGTTAATTAATAACGCGTTATTTGTGCCTCTAATCATAATTAACAAGCGTCGAAATTACGGGTTGTCACATTCTCCCCCTGTTGCAGAAATTTCGTCCTCGAAATTTAAACTATGTTATCTCCTCAGAGTTGTGTCGTTTCGCAGGTAAGTCCGAATAATACCAATATTTTTGATTACGTGAGTGTAAAGACATTTTGCATCAGTAAGAGCCCAACGGTTCAACTGAATTTGTTCTAGGAATCGATGTCGAGTGAACGAAGTGTAGTGATACCATCACCAATGTGATCAACTTTATGGGGTTCAACAAAAGAGGAATCTCGACCAATAGAATTCCAAATGAACGTTCGCAATATGCAATCAATTCTTGAAACAATAAAAATTTACTACCAATGGAAACTTGCGTTGGTTGTTGTATGATTGGAACTCTAATTCAACAAGTTCAAGTGAATAGAATCATAAAAATGATTTGTCAACAATCGAACCATTAAATGAATAAAATCAATGTGTTGACATTATTGAATTGCAAGGATACACCGAAATGAAATACAATCGAACCTGGTGTATCATCGTCTTAATACATAGTTGCATTAAGACTATTCAAACGATGTGTCAAACGAAAAACATAAATAATTTCCAATGAAACGGCTGATCGTGATTAGCACAAGCTACAAGTTTATACCGACACCACAAGGTGTCGTAGTGAATGAAATAATTCGATAATAGCGGTGACCGAACAAGCATCACCGTGTTTTGCATGAAACGCTCGATCATGATTACCGACACCACAAGGTGTCGTATTGAATGAAACAATTCAATAATAGCGGTGACCGAACAAGTATCACCGTGTATGAAATCAGATGAAAGGGCTCAACGAAATAAATGTGAATGTTTGTTCCAAACAAACATCATGAGATTTTCAACTGATAATGAAACAAATAAATAATGTTTTCGAGTAAAGATGAAAAGCAATGAATATCACCAAAATGTCCGCTCGATGATGAAAGATCCGTTAAGAGGCACACCGAAATATGACATGAACTTGTGTACCATTATCTTAACACACGATTGTATTAAGACTGTTTTAATATAATAATTCACAAAGCGGATTTAATATCAATAAACAACTAAATAAATAATTAAATCCGTACATGAGTTAAGCAACGAGATTAGCGCAAGCTTCAAATTTGTGAAAACGCCACCACTAGGTGATCGTATCAAAGAAGCGATTCAATGAAGTCGAAGACCAAACAAGCATGTTATGGTTCAAAGCAAATGAAGTTCTTGTTGGAATTATGTAGAATATGATGACTTCAATCCATCATATTAGACCTTGAATTGAATATATATCATGAGCAAGTTCAAACAATTGAACTTGGTTTAGTCACATTTCAACAATGAATGCACGTATCGATACGAAATTTCAACATGGTTACAACGAAAAACCATGTATGTAGCTTGAAAAGGAAAAGAGATCCAACAAGTTTCATTGAATCGATATCAAGGAGTCAACGCTTTACAACAATGCAATCGTCCAAATCACAATGCAATAATCAACATAGAGAAACAATATTGAACGTTGATAAAGCAACAATTTCGAGTGAAGTCACATGCGTAACAAACGCATGTGTAACATATGAATTGGTCAAGAATGAAGCAAATGAGTATTCGCTATTATGAAAGAAAATTTTCGTGATGCAATGATCATTAGGGGGAGTAGAAATACGAAAATCTACTCACTATATGCAAAAGTCGAAATTTCAACAAAAGAAATATAAGGACTTTACCTGGAATTTCGTGCGATAACTGGTTGTTGAATGACATTACCATGGAATGTCGAACATAGCGTATTCACCATAAATGAAGTAGGGGAATGCGAAGACATGTGACTTCTTTTGCAGCGCCAATAACTTTGAGTCTCTTTAGACTAAGTAGCGACTATTGCGAAATCTTGTTCTAACGTACCTCAGCGAGATTAGTGTCGTTTGCATGTTCACGTGCCAAAGTGCTGCATTATAGTCAGTAGTTCTCCCGCTGCCAGGATTACCATGGTTTTTATCGTGCCTGATCATGTTTTCCAAAGGCCTTGCCTCAAAAGTCACGTATGATACACTTCGACGTCCGCTGACGTATAGTTTAGGTTTCATGTGCACTCGCGCACTAGCGTTTCATTCCACGTAGATTACCTGCTCAGGTAAATAAGATAGCATAGACGGCATAATATAATGGCGTTTTCCCGAGTTGTTAGTCACGGTTTCTAAGTGAGGACCTCTAATGAGTTTCGACATAAGCTTTCCAAAGGTCCTAAATGCATGTTATCAAAACCCTCCAGGTTTTGCTTACTGTGTGTAATCGTTTCGTGTATCGTGTATCAAACGCAACTCTTGTGCATGTTTAAAATCAAAACAGTTGACTCATTATTCTTGGAAACGGTTGGAACCCATATTCGAGTCTTAGGCGTTCTGTATGTGCTCAAGTCTTAATAATCTAAGTCCCCAGAGGAAAGTGAGGTTAAAGCCTAGGTATCTCTACAGAAACCTAATTCGCTGAAACCTATAGCTCTGATACCAATCTGTCACACCCCGAAATATCAGAGCTGGCGTGACTGGACCGGTATCTTCATTGCACAGCGGAAGCAAATAAGCTAAGACTTCTAGAAAAAGAACGCCGCTAAGTACTCGAATTCCCATAGGTTCTCCTATTCCAACCGTTCCGTAGTTTCGAAAATTCCAACCTGAGAAAGAACATGCGAAAAAGTCAACATAAAGTTGAGCGAGTTCATAGTTTGTTTTGAAAAGATTCAAAAGAAATCTTTTTGATAACCGGTTTTAAAGTTTTTGAGAAAATATAGTAAAAGCATTTTCTTGGCATGATATATGAGAACTGTGAGTCTAGCCCACAAGAGTGTTTGTGCATTGCACGAGAGAGAATGGGCCAAGCCCAAACGAACCTTTGTAAGCAGGATCAGCGCGTCCTCTTACTTAGGCATAATTTGAAAAACGTTACCAAAGTTTATAAATCCATGTATTTCTGAGTTTCCATCAAATGAATCTTATGAACATATGAAAGTTTTAGTGTTGTAAATGGGTATGTAAAGCGTCTATGAACAGGCTGATCGTTAATGTTTCGCGAGGACATTAACGTATGCGGCGACATAGGAAGTACTCAACCTGTGTAGACGGTTTTTAGTGTCGAATCACCTCGACTGTGTCGAATAACCTCGACTGTGTGAATCACTTCGACTGTGTCGAATAACCTCGACTGTGTGAATCACTTTAACTGTGTCGAATCACCTCGACTGTGTCAAATCACCTCGACTGTGTCGAATCCCCTCGACTGTGTCGAATCACCTCGACTGTGTCGCCCGTACCCATTAGAAAATCATGCACGTTTCGTAAATATGCGCGCGATTTGTAAAACCGGTATGTTTGATCGAAATCATTCGTAAACCATTTAAGTTCCTTGAAATTCATTCGCAACACGGTTTAGAAATATGAGTTTTCGTTCATCGAAAAGTTGTTTATTTTTGCAAAAACTTGCATGTCTTTCCACCCCCGAAAACGTTTATAAAAATGTAAAACAGTAAAAAGTGGGGGTTATGAACTTACCTTGACATTCCTGTGCAAAGCTAGCTTAACGTGATTCCGTGATGTCATTCCAAGAATGTGAACTCGCTAGCGTGCAACTATATTGATCCTAATCAAGGAATAACTCATCAGTTTCTAGTTTAATCGTAGCTAAACTACGTGTCCGAGCTCTACCGAATCGTAATCTAAACGATTCTAGGATAGCGTTATCGTCTTGGTTTTGAGATAACCAATTTATGGTTATTCGATCCCATTTAAGCGGGATAGATACTAAGTCTCGAGATCGACTTAGTTTTCGAGTGTTCTAGAAAATATATTCTTATATATAAATATAAGCATACTTGCGAAGTCGTGAATTAGAAGTACATAGGTGGATAGCGGTTCCTGTCGCCGTTATCGAATCGAGTCGGTTAATAGCGTCGTTTGTTAAAATCCTACGACAATGTGTCGTACTTCGGGTAAACGTTCTAAATAAATATAAATAATTATATTAATTTTATAAAAGTATACGAACACGACGTTTGAAAGAAATATATACATTATATTTATTTGTAAATGAGTTTGGAAGTATGGATGTTTAAAATAAACATAACCATTTATGTTTATGTTATTAAAATATTCGGATTCTATCGTTTTGAAATAAACATAATTCAGTGCGAGTGCTTGATGAAATCGTAAATATTATTTATTTAGTAAGGGTTTGTCGGAATGTTATAATTTCGTTTCGTGAGTTGTGAAACGTCGGCAAAATAAATATACATATATATTTATTTTATAAGGAACTTCAACTTCGACAAGTGTCGTTTTTTTTTTAGAATATAATCGCGTGTCGTGTTTAGGATTTTTATGAAAATCGGACAGAGTTTCCTCTGTTTTTCGAATAACCCGACAGCTAAATGTCGATATATTTTTCAAAATTCAATCAACGCTTCAATAATATAAGAAATCTATATAAAATTTTGTCGAGTGTAATAAATATAAACTAGTACCAAATTGAAACGGGTCGAGCTCGGTCGCGTAAACTACTAAAATTCTAAATTCTATATCAATCTAATCTAACTTTCGTGTTGTAAAACTTTACCGGGTCTAAGTTGACCGGGTCTTGCGTTGACCAGCCTTTGACTAAGTTTGACTGAGTTTGACCAGAACCGATGACTTGTTGACTGCCTTTGACCGAGACCCGAAACTGACCGGAGTGAATCCGAGCTGCTCCACGAAACTTGAACCAAGCTAGAACCATAACCCAACCGAGACTAGATCGAACCAAATCAAACCCGAAGCTGAGTTCACTTAAGCCGACCGTGTCGTGAACTGAACCGAGCATAATCTAACCCGAGACCTCCCAAAAGACCCGAACCGCGGCTGTGACCCGAACCAACTGAAGTACCTCGGACCACCACCCTTGTCGCCGCCGCTGCCATTACTCCGGTGGCCTTTTGCCTCCGTCAACCACCACCGTAACCCCCCTGAAACATCACCATATAACGGAGAACATCTCGGATCTAGAAGGAAATAAAAAGAGAAGAAGTGAAACCAGGTCTTACCCGAAAACTTTTGTCGAACCATAGCACTACTACCGACGTAGACGGTGCTGCTTCCGTCTTCCGACGCCGGCTTCACCGCGTCGCTGACCGGCTCCATCGTTGTTGCTCCTCTCCGACTCATCTCTCTTCGTTGCCACCCTCCTTCTCTCTCGGTTCCGATGCCGCACCACCACCAGACGGTGGTGGTGGTGGTGGTCGTTCAGTTCTGTAACGGGGGGGGGGTAGGAAGGGAGGGTGTTGTGTGATGAGTGGGTTACCGGAGAACGGCTGGAGCCGTTGCCTGAGTCCGTCGACTGAAACGAAGGAAGTGAAGAGGCTGATGATGATCATGAGTGGGTGTGAGCTAGGGTTTCTCTAAGGAGCAAATGCAGAGAGAAGAAAGTGATGAGGGAGTGTCGGCTGAAACTTGAAAGTGAAATGAGGGTTTCTTTTTTTTATAACAAGGTTTATATAGTAGGGTTTCAAAAGCAAATAAAGTTGGATGACTTTTATTTCTTGTTTCATACGTATATACACATACATATAAAACATAATTTCATGGTTATGGTGTGTAACCATACTTTTATGATGTCATACTAAACGTATTAGTTAACAAAATATCTTTTGTTAGTGTAGGCCTTACAATCAAGAAATATGATCATGATAAATCAATTACTTAACACAATCTAGTGAAATAATTCACCCCTACCAGTAGGGTGACATGATTGATATATACTATATACATACTATAAGTGATCATTTATATAAATAAAACACAAGATCTGATGATAAACAAAAATGTAGGTGTTCGTGTTTGTATATATTTATACATAAGTATACACGTGTGTTTTCGTTGAACCTGTAATCTTTATTAAAATAGACTGCGTTAAAATATGAATATTAATTACAATCATATTTACGTGTATATTATGCATAGAAATTAAGATGAAAATGCTTCTCTAGCATCTTGGTTACCAACGTTTGTTTTGTTCTTTCATATCGCTATAGAATTGTTAATTAATAACGCGTTATTTGTGCCTCTAATCATAATTAACAAGCGTCGAAATTACGGGTTGTCACATTCTCCCCCTGTTGCAGAAATTTCGTCCTCGAAATTTAAACTATGTTATCTCCTCAGAGTTGTGTCGTTTCGCAGGTAAGTCCGAATAATACCAATATTTTTGATTACGTGAGTGTAAAGACATTTTGCATCAGTAAGAGCCCAACGGTTCAACTGAATTTGTTCTAGGAATCGATGTCGAGTGAACGAAGTGTAGTGATACCATCACCAATGTGATCAACTTTATGGGGTTCAACAAAAGAGGAATCTCGACCAATAGAATTCCAAATGAACGTTCGCAATATGCAATCAATTCTTGAAACAATAAAAATTTACTACCAATGGAAACTTGCGTTGGTTGTTGTATGATTGGAACTCTAATTCAACAAGTTCAAGTAAATAGAATCATAAAAATGATTTGTCAACAATCGAACCATTAAATGAATAAAATCAATGTGTTGACATTATTGAATTGCAAGGATACACCGAAATGAAATACAATCGAACCTGGTGTATCATCGTCTTAATACATAGTTGCATTAAGACTATTCAAACGATGTGTCAAACGAAAAACATAAATAATTTCCAATGAAACGGCTGATCGTGATTAGCACAAGCTACAAGTTTATACCGACACCACAAGGTGTCGTAGTGAATGAAATAATTCGATAATAGCGGTGACCGAACAAGCATCACCGTGTTTTGCATGAAACGCTCGATCATGATTACCGACACCACAAGGTGTCGTATTGAATGAAACAATTCAATAATAGCGGTGACCGAACAAGTATCACCGTGTATGAAATCAGATGAAAGGGCTCAACGAAATAAATGTGAATGTTTGTTCCAAACAAACATCATGAGATTTTCAACTGATAATGAAACAAATAAATAATGTTTTCGAGTAAAGATGAAAAGCAATGAATATCACCAAAATGTCCGCTCGATGATGAAAGATCCGTTAAGAGGCACACCGAAATATGACATGAACTTGTGTACCATTATCTTAACACACGATTGTATTAAGACTGTTTTAATATAATAATTCACAAAGCGGATTTAATATCAATAAACAACTAAATAAATAATTAAATCCGTACATGAGTTAAGCAACGAGATTAGCGCAAGCTTCAAATTTGTGAAAACGCCACCACTAGGTGATCGTATCAAAGAAGCGATTCAATGAAGTCGAAGACCAAACAAGCATGTTATGGTTCAAAGCAAATGAAGTTCTTGTTGGAATTATGTAGAATATGATGACTTCAATCCATCATATTAGACCTTGAATTGAATATATATCATGAGCAAGTTCAAACAATTGAACTTGGTTTAGTCACATTTCAACAATGAATGCACGTATCGATACGAAATTTCAACATGGTTACAACGAAAAACCATGTATGTAGCTTGAAAAGGAAAAGAGATCCAACAAGTTTCATTGACTCGATATCAAGGAGTCAACGCTTTACAACAATGCAATCGTCCAAATCACAATGCAATAATCAACATAGAGAAACAATATTGAACGTTGATAAAGCAACAATTTCGAGTGAAGTCACATGCGTAACAAACGCATGTGTAACATATGAATTGGTCAAGAATGAAGCAAATGAGTATTCGCTATTATGAAAGAAAATTTTCGTGATGCAATGATCATTAGGGGGAGTAGAAATACGAAAATCTACTCACTATATGCAAAAGTCGAAATTTCAACAAAAGAAATATAAGGACTTTACCTGGAATTTCGTGCGATAACTGGTTGTTGAATGACATTACCATGGAATGTCGAACATAGCGTATTCACCATAAATGAAGTAGGGGAATGCGAAGACATGTGACTTCTTTTGCAGCGCCAATAACTTTGAGTCTCTTTAGACTAAGTAGCGACTATTGCGAAATCTTGTTCTAACGTACCTCAGCGAGATTAGTGTCGTTTGCATGTTCACGTGCCAAAGTGCTGCATTATAGTCAGTAGTTCTCCCGCTGCCAGGATTACCATGGTTTTTATCGTGCCTGATCATGTTTTCCAAAGGCCTTGCCTCAAAAGTCACGTATGATACACTTCGACGTCCGCTGACGTATAGTTTAGGTTTCATGTGCACTCGCGCACTAGCGTTTCGTTCCACGTAGATTACCTGCTCAGGTAAATAAGATAGCATAGACGGCATAATATAATGGCGTTTTCCCGAGTTGTTAGTCACGGTTTCTAAGTGAGGACCTCTAATGAGTTTCGACATAAGCTTTCCAAAGGTCCTAAATGCATGTTATCAAAACCCTCCAGGTTTTGCTTACTGTGTGTAATCGTTTCGTGTATCGTGTATCAAACGCAACTCTTGTGCATGTTTAAAATCAAAACAGTTGACTCATTATTCTTGGAAACGGTTGGAACCCATATTCGAGTCTTAGGCGTTCTGTATGTGCTCAAGTCTTAATAATCTAAGTCCCCAGAGGAAAGTGAGGTTAAAGCCTAGGTATCTCTACAGAAACCTAATTCGCTGAAACCTATAGCTCTGATACCAATCTGTCACACCCCGAAATATCAGAGCTGGCGTGACTGGACCGGTATCTTCATTGCACAGCGGAAGCAAATAAGCTAAGACTTCTAGAAAAAGAACGCCGCTAAGTACTCGAATTCCCATAGGTTCTCCTATTCCAACCGTTCCGTAGTTTCGAAAATTCCAACCTGAGAAAGAACATGCGAAAAAGTCAACATAAAGTTGAGCGAGTTCATAGTTTGTTTTGAAAAGATTCAAAAGAAATCTTTTTGATAACCGGTTTTAAAGTTTTTGAGAAAATATAGTAAAAGCATTTTCTTGGCATGATATATGAGAACTGTGAGTCTAGCCCACAAGAGTGTTTGTGCATTGCACGAGAGAGAATGGGCCAAGCCCAAACGAACCTTTGTAAGCAGGATCAGCGCGTCCTCTTACTTAGGCATAATTTGAAAAACGTTACCAAAGTTTATAAATCCATGTATTTCTGAGTTTCCATCAAATGAATCTTATGAACATATGAAAGTTTTAGTGTTGTAAATGGGTATGTAAAGCGTCTATGAACAGGCTGATCGTTAATGTTTCGCGAGGACATTAACGTATGCGGCGACATAGGAAGTACTCAACCTGTGTAGACGGTTTTTAGTGTCGAATCACCTCGACTGTGTCGAATAACCTCGACTGTGTGAATCACTTCGACTGTGTCGAATAACCTCGACTGTGTGAATCACTTTAACTGTGTCGAATCACCTCGACTGTGTCAAATCACCTCGACTGTGTCGAATCCCCTCGACTGTGTCGAATCACCTCGACTGTGTCGCCCGTACCCATTAGAAAATCATGCACGTTTCGTAAATATGCGCGCGATTTGTAAAACCGGTATGTTTGATCGAAATCATTCGTAAACCATTTAAGTTCCTTGAAATTCATTCGCAACACGGTTTAGAAATATGAGTTTTCGTTCATCGAAAAGTTGTTTATTTTTGCAAAAACTTGCATGTCTTTCCACCCCCGAAAACGTTTATAAAAATGTAAAACAGTAAAAAGTGGGGGTTATGAACTTACCTTGACATTCCTGTGCAAAGCTAGCTTAACGTGATTCCGTGATGTCATTCCAAGAATGTGAACTCGCTAGCGTGCAACTATATTGATCCTAATCAAGGAATAACTCATCAGTTTCTAGTTTAATCGTAGCTAAACTACGTGTCCGAGCTCTACCGAATCGTAATCTAAACGATTCTAGGATAGCGTTATCGTCTTGGTTTTGAGATAACCAATTTATGGTTATTCGATCCCATTTAAGCGGGATAGATACTAAGTCTCGAGATCGACTTAGTTTTCGAGTGTTCTAGAAAATATATTCTTATATATAAATATAAGCATACTTGCGAAGTCGTGAATTAGAAGTACATAGGTGGATAGCGGTTCGTGTCGCCGTTATCGAATCGAGTCGGTTAATAGCGTCGTTTGTTAAAATCCTACGACAATGTGTCGTACTTCGGGTAAACGTTCTAAATAAATATAAATAATTATATTAATTTTATAAAAGTATACGAACACGACGTTTGAAAGAAATATATACATTATATTTATTTGTAAATGAGTTTGGAAGTATGGATGTTTAAAATAAACATAACCATTTATGTTTATGTTATTAAAATATTCGGATTCTATCGTTTTGAAATAAACATAATTCAGTGCGAGTGCTTGATGAAATCGTAAATATTATTTATTTAGTAAGGGTTTGTCGGAATGTTATAATTTCGTTTCGTGAGTTGTGAAACGTCGGCAAAATAAATATACATATATATTTATTTTATAAGGAACTTCAACTTCGACAAGTGTCGTTTTTTTTTTTAGAATATAATCGCGTGTCGTGTTTAGGATTTTTATGAAAATCGGACAGAGTTTCCTCTGTTTTTCGAATAACCCGACAGCTAAATGTCGATATATTTTTCAAAATTCAATCAACGCTTCAATAATATAAGAAATCTATATAAAATTTTGTCGAGTGTAATAAATATAAACTAGTACCAAATTGAAACGGGTCGAGCTCGGTCGCGTAAACTACTAAAATTCTAAATTCTATATCAATCTAATCTAACTTTCGTGTTGTAAAACTTTACCGGGTCTAAGTTGACCGGGTCTTGCGTTGACCAGCCTTTGACTAAGTTTGACTGAGTTTGACCAGAACCGATGACTTGTTGACTGCCTTTGACCGAGACCCGAAACTGACCGGAGTGAATATGAGCTGCTCCACGAAACTTGAACCAAGCTAGAACCATAACCCAACCGAGACTAGATCGAACCAAATCAAACCCGAAGCTGAGTTCACTTAAGCCGACCGTGTCGTGAACTGAACCGAGCATAATCTAACCCGAGACCTCCCAAAAGACCCGAACCGCGGCTGTGACCCGAACCAACTGAAGTACCTCGGACCACCACCCTTGTCGCCGCCGCTGCCATTACTCCGGTGGCCTTTTGCCGCCGTCAACCACCACCGTAACCCCCCTGAAACATCACCATATAACGGAGAACATCTCGGATCTAGAAGGAAATAAAAAGAGAAGAAGTGAAACCAGGTCTTACCCGAAAACTTTTGTCGAACCATAGCACTACTACCGACGTAGACGGTGCTGCTTCCGTCTTCCGACGCCGGCTTCACCGCGTCGCTGACCGGCTCCATCGTTGTTGCTCCTCTCCGACTCATCTCTCTTCGTTGCCACCCTCCTTCTCTCTCGGTTCCGATGCCGCACCACCACCAGACGGTGGTGGTGGTGGTGGTCGTTCAGTTCTGTAACGGGGGGGGGGGGGTAGGAAGGGAGGGTGTTGTGTGATGAGTGGGTTACCGGAGAACGGCTGGAGCCGTTGCCTGAGTCCGTCGACTGAAACGAAGGAAGTGAAGAGGCTGATGATGATCATGAGTGGGTGTGAGCTAGGGTTTCTCTAAGGAGCAAATGCAGAGAGAAGAAAGTGATGAGGGAGCGTCGGCTGAAACTTGAAAGTGAAATGAGGGTTTCTTTTTTTTATAACAAGGTTTATATAGTAGGGTTTCAAAAGCAAATAAAGTTGGATGACTTTTATTTCTTGTTTCATACGTATATACACATACATATAAAACATAATTTCATGGTTATGGTGTGTATATGACAACATCATTACCACCATACTTTTATGATGTCATACTAAACGTATTAGTTAACAAAATATCTTTTGTTAGTGTAGGCCTTACAATCAAGAAATATGATCATGATAAATCAATTACTTAACACAATCTAGTGAAATAATTCACCCCTACCAGTAGGGTGACATGATTGTATATACATACTATAAGTGATCATTTATATAAATAAAACACAAGATCTGATGATAAACAAAAATGTAGGTGTTCGTGTTTGTATATATTTATACATAAGTATACACGTGTGTTTTCGTTGAACCTGTAATCTTTATTAAAATAGACTGCGTTAAAATATGAATATTAATTACAATCATATTTACGTGTATATTATGCATAGAAATTAAGATGAAAATGCTTCTCTAGCATCTTGGTTACCAACGTTTGTTTTGTTCTTTCATATCGCTATAGAATTGTTAATTAATAAAGAGTTATTTGTGCCTCTAATCATAATTAACAAGCGTCGAAATTACGGGTTGTCACACTTCTCCCCCACCACCTCCTGCTCCTCCACCACCTCCTTCTTCTACTTCTACTCGTCATCCTATGGTTACTCGTTCTCGTGATCACACTCAACATCCTCGACAGTTTCCTGATCATGTTGTTTTTCATGCTTCCACAGTTCCTACTACTGAGCCATCTACTTTTCATCAGGCTCAGCGGTTTTCAGTTTGGTGGGATGCGATGCGTGTTGAGATGGATGATTTATCCGCCAACCAGACGTGGTGTCTGATTCCGGCACCCATTGATGCCAACATTGTTGGTTGCAAGTGGGTTTACAGGATTAAGCGCAATCCAGATGGGTCTGTTAGCCGATATAAAGCCCGGCTTGTCGCCAAGGGCTTTCATCAGACTGAGGGTATTGACTATACTGAGACTTTTAGTCCAGTGGTCAAACCTACTACCATTCGGCTTGTCCTTTCACTTGCTTTCTCTCGAGGATGGTCTATTCGACAAGTGGATGTCAACAATGCTTTTCTGCATGGTGACTTATCTGAGACGGTTTACATGTCTCAGCCACCTGGTTTTGTTGATTCCACTAGACCGGATCATGTTTGTCTTCTGCAGAAGGCCTTGTATGGTCTGAAGCAGGCTCCTAGGGCTTTGTTTTCCAAGCTTTGTTCTGCTCTTACTACTAGTGGTTTTACACAGTGCGTCTCTGATACATCCCTCTTTGTATATAGAGTTGATTCTACTGTTTGCTATGTGTTAATCTATGTGGATGATATCATTATCACTGGGAGTTCTACTTTTGTTACTACTTTGATTGCACAGTTACATTCGCAGTTTGCACTCAAAGATCTAGGAGAGTTGTCTTATTTTTTGGGGGTTCAGGCTACTTTCACCGATGATATTACATCTTTCTCAGCAGCGATATCTACTTGATTTACTTCATCGTACGGGTCTTTCTGAGTGTCGTCCTTTGCCTACTCCTGTTGCTTCTGGACGCCAGCTTTCTCGTCATACTGGTATTCCATTGTCTGATCCATCTCTGTATCGGAATACTGTTGGGGCTTTACAGTATTTGGTCTTGACTCGCCCAGAGATAGCATATGCGGTTAGTAAGGTGTCTCAGTTTTTACAGACTCCTACTGACCGACATTGGGTAGCGGTCAAGAGGATCTTACGGTATCTTAGAGGCACGAGTTCTTTTGGATTGAGTATACGTCGATCTGCTATACTTGACATTCATGCTTATTCTGATGCTGATTGGGCAGGTTGCCCTGATGATCGCAGGTCGACTACTGGGTATTGTGTTTTTCTTGGACCCAATCTTGTTACTTGGAGTTCCAAGAAACAACGCACTGTGGCTCGTTCTAGTACTGAGGCAGAGTATCGTGCGTTGGCTGATACAGCTGCTGAGATTCGATGGATTATGTCTTTATTACATGAGTTGCATATTGATTTACCTTGTCCACCGACTTTGTGGTGTGACAATCTTGGGGCCACATATCTTGCAGTCAATCCTGTGTTCCATCTGTGACAACCCTCACCAAACCAGGTATCCGTACGAATTAATTAATATTTAATTACCGCTTAATTACTGTGCTTGCTTACAAATGTGATTAAACTGCTTACTGATTTCTGATACATACATGCTCAAGCATCACATTTTATATTGTCACTCTATTATTTATGCACAAACACTAGTGACAACCTTGATGCACAAAAAGCACAGTGAGCACACTACGGGATACCCAGCAAACATGCTGACATAGCCAGCATCAGACAATTACTGTCTCTGAGGCCATTATGAGCCGGGAATAGATTACTACACTAGCAGTGAGTGTAGGGAGGTGAGGATCGTAGAACTGCGTCACTAGGTGAAGTTTATAGTGACCGGATGTGCCTAAAACGTACTTTAAGTACAACATTCTGCACTTAAATACAAAACTCAGCATTCTTACATTACTAATAAAGTGCAAAAACAGGGCAGAACGGTCCCGTATATTTTCCTAAGTGACGGGGATAATTTATGTTACAAAAATATACATAAAGGACCTTTTTCGGCATAATTAAACTTTTTAACGGATCGGTATTTAATCGTATAACCAGACATTACCCGGGACACTAAATTTTTGTCAAATACCTTGTCTTATTATTTTTGGCTTGTCATGATCCCCGTATGCCATAACACCCGCTAAAATAATAACTAACTAGCATATGAAGTTCATACTTGTAATGTAACTATCTTTTACCATCTAACCACAAAATGTTACATTAAGACCCCCCCCCCCAACGATTTTAGTCCTTCATGGACCCACATAAATCACCCACCATACTTCATATCATATATATTATTTGGATATTACTTGTGCTAGTTAACAAAATATGAGATGAAGATTATAAGTATGGAACAATAGGATCTTTCATCATTTCCTACCATTCACAAGATTCACTCCCACCTCACTTATCTCTCTCTCTTCTCGGTTACACATAGCAGCCATCACCCTCACCATTTCAACATCATCCTCTTCAAATATCAAGCTTCATTCAAACTTATAGGGTCATCTATGGAGGTTACAACTTGAAGGGATTTCAAAGGAGCAATGTTCTAGCCTTTTACACCATCTTTTTCTCACATTTCTTCACTAGATTTCAACCCTAGCTATAAGCTAGTAGTAAGTCTCATTTTGCCTTGTTTCATCTTGTTCGAAAATTATGGCCTATAACATGTTGTATTGTTGTTTAAACTACAAGATTACAAGAACACTAGAAAAATATGAAGCATGAGTTTTGAATATAAGATCTACATGAAAGTTTACTTATAATCGAATCATGAAGCGGAATCTTGTGGGTTTGAGGGTTGGCTAAATCATACTTGATGTTTAAAAGTTGTTTTCTTGTTAAATCCATTGTTCGGACACTCGTTGATGCGATTTAGTAATGTTTAAACCGTAAATTAACATGCTGATGTACTTTTCCAGCCGTCTTCATCAGGCTGTAAACGGACTTTAAAAACTCAAAAAACAGAATTTCAAAAGCCTAAATCGTGTCATTTCGAAAAACGAAGAAAATGGCGCTGGAATCGTATTTTTCTGATGTCGGTTACTATTTTAAAAATCTGTTTTCGTGACAGCAGCTAAGGCTGTTTGTTACTGCAGTAAAATGGGTCTTATGTTTTCAGTCACAACTTGAAACCTGAACCAAACCAGCCCCTGAAACTTTTATCAAAGATGATCACGGATGTATTTGTGACCCTCGAACTGGATTTTCGATAAACGGACTTACCAGGAATTTTTGGCGAATAATTCCGTAAACTATGATCAGAATGTAACAAACCTGATCACAGTTCGGTAAACGATTTTCTATAAATTTTTGGTAATGAACTAGACCCCGAAATTTTTACACAATAATTTGTGGGTCGTTTATAACGTTCCACAAAAATTTGGGAATTTTTGGAATAAGTTAAGTAATTTATTTACACATCCGAAAACAGTCCAGTTTTTTTTCACATATTGAAACTAAAGCGACAAGGGTAGTATTTCGCGTGTTAAAACGTAAGGGTTGATTGTTGATGATCATGGGTTGATTTCAAAAAGAAAATGATGTGCGTATTAGCACAGACACTCTCGTTTTAGGGGAAGTTCTGGCGAATTTTTTTTTTCTAAAAATACCGAGACTTAGAAAAATTATTTTTCTAACAAGTATGTTTAACTTTATTTTGGAATTTAACCTCACCTTGAGTTTTGACATAAATCTTTAAAGTGTTGGTTATGAGACTTGTAAATATATTTTGTCAATACTTTAAGTCACCGAATACATAATGCTTGTACGAATACCCCATCCTTGGGAAGGAATCTATTTATACGTTAACCAAGAAATTTAAACACGAAATAGATGTCTAACTATTTCCCCAAGAACATTAAAACTCTAAGCTAAGGCACGACCGTTCGTCTAATAGATATAGCACGTTGTAGGTTGTCGTGCTGCAGACTGAGTTGATTTGCTGTTATCGAGGACGCATTACTGTGAGTTCATGTCCCCCTTTTCTCTTAACTGTTTTCAGTTTTCTAAACTGCGGGGGTGAAATACATGTTACTATGATTACGAGTACTTTTTACATGGTATGGTTAGCGTAAGGAGGGTTACTACTTAGATCATGTGAGTGGGTAGGCGGGAACTGGAGGCCATTAATCCTCATTGTAGGACCGAGGGACGTAAGCGGTAGATCTATCTGGGTGTAGCGAGCCCAACCTCAGGCCCAGCAGAACGGACCTTGGGGTGACTTTGTGCCCAACGCAAAATCCGCTAGGTTTGAGTCTTCCTACTTGCACTTCACACATATCAATGGCCTTGCAAACCATTGGTGATCTCTTTTTCCTTATTTGCTACATACCAGGGTTTTTATACATACAAAGGTTTATTTACTCACCTACACATGAACTCGCTCAACATTATTGTTGATTTTTCCAACTTACATGTATTTCAGGGAATTAAAGGATCTGGCACGGTATGCTCCGTTTTCACGCTGCGTTAAAGTTATGAGGTCATCCAAGTTTAAGGGATGTGACTTTTTCCTGGACGGGTCACAGCTCTTAAACTGCGTCTGTTTCATGTTGGTGTTGGTGTCTTTTGAACAATATTTTATTTTGTAGTACTGTAATTTCCGTTGCTTGTGTCAACACATTTAGACAATGTTGTGGTGGTTTTACTTTTCAACTTAAATCAATGGATGATCTTGCATGGTTTTATTTTCATATAGCTTTGTTATGATTAAGCTATGGTATTAAGAAGTCACACCAAATTAACCACGCTTCCGCAAAGCCAGGGTGTGACAGCTTGGTATCAGAGCTCTGATCATAGCGAACTAGGATTCCTTCTCGAGTCTAGACTATGATCACTAGGGCTCTCACGAAAACATTTTTACACTGATACCACTTAAGTCCAGATTCAAAATGTTTTTACAAACAAATGTTGAGCACCTTTTAATGGTTAGTATAGGCTCAGTCTGGGAGGCTGGGGCTCGGTCTGGGAGGCTGAGGTAGTTGTCTAGTGGGACTAGGGGAGTCAGTCTGGGAGGCTGGGAGGCTAGTGGGACTAGGGAGTCAGTCTGGGAGGCTGGGAGGCTAGTGGGACTAGGTAGAGCAGTCTGGGAGGCTGGGAGGCTGGGAGGCTAGTGGGACTAGGAGAGATATTTAGTTGCTTATTGATGACTAATGTGTTTACTTGATTATATGATTGATATATGTGCATATCTGTGGTTGTATTACAGACACTATGTCTTCATCGAGCGGGGTTTCAGACCCAGTGGCAGTAGACTCAGACGACCCGATGTACACTGATTCAGAGGTTCATACATCAGATACAGACAGCACTGACGAGGATGCATTCCAGCCTTTTGCTATACCCGATTTTGGGGATGATATACCTCATGCTGATGGTGTTCCTGCCGGGGATCTACCTCTTGTGGAGATCCCTGCTCCCGTTCCACACGTTGCTTTTGCTGCTGAGGATTTGCCTCACGATTTCGAGTTCGAGGACGACCTCGATCTATTCGCGGGTCCCCCGGAGGGTCACCATGAGGGTGGGGCCCCGATAGCAGACGAGGTAGCTCTCCCATTAGTTGAGATTCCTGATGAGCAGGCCCATTCTGATTCGTCGATTCCTGATTCTCATGAGTCGGTTTCTTCCTCTGTTCCACCACCTATCCATGCTGATATACAGGTTGAGCCTGATGTTGTTGCTCCCCTTCCTGACCCGGTACCTCTAGAGCCCGACCATGCACTCTTCGCGGCTCATGTCGACCCCCAGTATGCTGACACCCAGAATGGGTGGATTGAGGCCGATGATGATATTCCACCTTTTGTAGTACCAGATGCACCAGCTTTAGCTCCCTTTGATGCACCCTTATTCCCCACACACACGGCTGATGCGCATCACGCGGATCTGCCCGTCACGTTTCTTCATGAGATCCCTCCACCGCGTCCTGGAGAGGGCCCATCTCATCAGCCTTTTGGCCATGCACCTTTTCTGACCGGAGGGGATCAGTTTGCACCGCAGGTCCCTCACCATACTGTTGTTCCCCCTGTTCCACCGTTCACTGTACCACCTTTTACTCCGTCCAGCGAGCCTTTTCTCTGGACATCATCATCCGTCATGCCGCCGACAGATCCATATCATCCCTATTTTGTCGGACCGTCTACGGAGGATGTCCTCGTCTCATTCATGCTACAGCATGACGCGCTGACGCGTCGTGTCCAGGTCCTGGAGCAGCAGTTAGAGCAGCTGTCACGCTCTCACCACGCCATGGAGGCGGACTGGCTCCTCATGCGCAGTTTGTTCTACTTTCATTTTCCCCCTCCCCCTCCACCACCAGCAGCATGAGGGCACTTTTGGTTTGATGCAGGTACCACTACTTTTAATGAGAAGATAGCGATTAAGTCGGCTGCACAGTTTTTTTTTTTGAAGACCACCTGGCGATGATGACTTTTGATGTTTGGTATTTGTATATATTTAGACGTTTCGGACAAGGGCGTTGTGACCCTTGGTCCCTTTTTGGATGTATGTTACATTATGAAACTCGTAAACATTGTAATCGTGGTCTTGGTTATATGAAAGCTTAATCGCAATATTCTCATTACATGCATGGCTGATTTATTGATTATTTATATTTATATCATGGGATGTAGTGTAATTGGTTGTTTATGTTCTATAACATGAGATGTTAGGTGTTCGGTTTATTTTAACATGAGATGTTATGTATTACCACTATCGTTATATACGCACACATTACTACTATGACCTGACCAACGTTAACACACCTTTTAGAAGATGCCGCCGAGACGTCAAACACGCATGCCTACCAACGACGCAGAACTTCAGCAGGTCATCGCTGCCGCCATCGCGCAATACGCCGCCTCTCAAGGAGGAGCTAGCGGAAGTAATTCTGGCAATACCGGCAACAACAATCCGCCTCATGGTAATACTAAGTTATTAAGGCCTACCATGATACATTGGATATCTATAGCAAGTTGCTAATGCCATTCATATGTTGTAACGTATGTGCAGGGTGCACCTACAAGCAGTTCTTAGACTGCAAACCTGTAAACTTTGATGGCACCGGAGGTGCTGTTGCTTTTGTTCGTTGGGCAGAAAAGACAGAATCAGTTCTCCGCATGAGCAAATGCGCTCCAGATCAGCAGGTTACTTACATCTCTGGGCTATTCTTGAACGGAGCCCTGTCATGGTGGAATTTACAAGTCCAAACACTTGGTGAAGCTGCAGCCTACGCATTGACGTGGAACGAGCTGAAAGAGCTCATGCGTAAAAAGTATTGCTCTCGCGCTGAAATTCAAAAGTTGGAAACCGAGTTTTGGCATCTGAAGATGGAAGGACCGAAAATTGCGGAATATGTTCAGAGGTTTCACGACCTGTCACAGGTGGTACCTTATATGGTCACGCCAGAATTCAAGCGGATTGAGCGCTTCATTTGGGGTTTAGCTCCTCAAATCATTAGTATGGTGACCACCTCAAAACCGGCAACAATCACCGAGGCGATCGATCTAAGCGTAGCTCTCACTGAGGAGGCCATCCGCCTAAACAAGTTTTCTGATGTTGAGCAAAAGAAGAAGGAGACTCATGTAGAGTCGTCCGGGAACAACAAAAGAAAATTCTCGAATTTCAAACAAGGCACAAGCAGTGATGGCAGGAAAGGAGAACCAAGCGCACCGGTTCAAGCTATGACTGGTACTGGAAGGAGAGGAAAGGGATATATGGGTACTCATCCCAAGTGTGACTCCTGCCAGCGTCACCATTCTGGCCGATGCGGGCCAAAAGTATGTGAAGCTTGTGGAAGGCTAGGCCACTTGAAGGATTCTTGCTGGGCTAGTACTGGCCGGGGAGGCCAAGGAGGATTTGGAAATAGAAACAATAATCGTGGTGGTATTGGGAATCGCACTCAGGGGAGCAATGGAGGAAACGGGAATCGAGGCAGCAATGCGAATCAAGCTGGTAATGTGAATCGTAACCAAAACAACAATCAAGCTGGGAATGGAGCAGGAAATGGTCAAAGAATGGGTTGTTTTAACTGTGGTGACATGGGGCATTTTAAAAGGAACTGCCCGGAATTGAACCAAGCACGGGGAAGGGTTTTCAATATCGAAGCGAGGGAAGCGCGCCAGGATCCCAATGTTGTTACTGGTACGTTCCCTATAAACCAACGCTTTGCATCCGTTTTATTTGATACTGGTGCCGATTATAGCTTCGTATCGTTAGAGTTTAAGAATATGCTTGGTTTAGCCGCTAGTAAATTAGATATTCCTTACTCAATCGAATTAGCAAATGGAAAGTTGGTAGAAGCCAATGAAGTGGTCAGAGGTTGTGTAATCGAGCTGGGAGAGCGTGAGTTTACTTTGGATTTACTACCAGTCCAGCTGGGAAGCTTCGACGTGGTAGTAGGAATGGATTGGTTATCAAGAAACAAGGCTGAAATTGTTTGTCACGAAAAGGTCATCCGTATTCCAACCAAAGATGGTGAGACAATTATGGTTCATGGAGAGAAGCGTGATACGCCTTTGAGAATTATCAGTTGCCTGAAAGCTCGTAAGTGTTTACAAAAGGGATGTGCTGCCTTCCTGGCACACATCGTGGATAAGAAAGCTGCTGAGCCGAAAATCGAAGACATCCCTGTCGTGAGGGAATATCCTGAAGTCTTTCCAGAGGACTTGCCAGGATTGCCACCTCAAAGGCAAGTGGAATTTCACATTGACTTAGTTCCAGGCGCCGCGCCTGTGGCTAAGGCACCTTATAGACTTGCACCTTCAGAGATGCAAGAATTGTCGACACAACTCCAGGAGTTACTTGACAAAGGTTTTATCCGACCAAGCTTCTCACCTTGGGGAGCTCCGGTCCTGTTTGTCAAGAAGAAGGACGGTAGTTTTCGTATGTGTATCGACTACCGGGAGTTGAATAAGCTGACGATCAAGAATAGATACCCTCTGCCAAGGATAGATGATTTATTCGACCAACTGCAAGGTTCAAGCTTTTACTCTAAGATCGATCTTCGATCTGGATACCATCAGTTAAGGATACAAGAGGAAAGTATCCCAAAGACAGCCTTCAGAACTCGTTATGGACACTACGAGTTCCTAGTTATGCCGTTTGGGTTGACAAACGCGCCTGCTGTTTTTATGGACCTAATGAATCGAGTCTGCAAGCCGTATCTCGATAAGTTCGTGATTGTATTCATCGACGATATTTTGATTTACTCAAAGACAAAGGCTGAGCACGAACAGCATCTAAGAGCAATTCTGGAACTGCTGAAAAAGGAACAGTTGTATGCCAAGTTCTCCAAGTGCGAGTTTTGGCTACGTGAAGTCCAATTCCTTGGACATGTGGTGAATGGGGATGGGATACATGTGGACCCCACCAAGATTGAAGCAATCAAAAATTGGGAAACTCCAAAGACGCCAACCGAGATTCGACAATTCTTAGGCTTGGCTGGTTACTATCGAAGGTTCATTGAGGATTTTTCAAAAATCGCTCAATCACTGACACTCCTCACGCAAAAGGATAAGAAGTTTGACTGGGGAATCAAACAAGAGGAAGCATTTCGGTTGTTGAAGGATAAGCTCTGCAATGCGCCGATCTTAGCACTACCGGAAGGTACAGATGATTTCGTGGTATACTGTGACGCCTCACGTCAAGGATTGGGTTGCGTGTTGATGCAACGCCAGAAAGTTATAGCTTACGCGTCACGTCAATTGAAAGTACATGAAAGGAACTATACCACGCATGATTTGGAACTAGGCGCAGTGATATTTGCATTAAAGATCTGGAGACACTACCTATATGGTACGAAGTGTACAATCTTCACAGACCACAAGAGCTTACAACACATATTCAACCAGAAAGAGCTGAACATGAGACAAAGACGTTGGGTCGAATTGTTGAACGATTACGACTGCGAGATAAAGTACCATCCAGGGAAGGCAAATGTGGTCGCCGATGCCCTAAGTCGTAAAGAAAGGATCAAGCCCATAAGGGTTAGGGCTTTGGAGATGATCATCCAGACAGATCTTTCCTTGCGCATTCGTGCCGCGCAGAAGGAAGCTCTTAAGGGAAGAAACTTTGAAGAAGAATATCTCCGTGGGATGGAGAAGCAATTAGTACCAAACAAGGAAGGAACGTTATGTTTTATGAAAAGGATTTGGGTTCCTCTGTTTGGTGGGTTGAGAAAAGTTATTTTTGATGAGGCACACAAATCACGGTACTCTATTCATCCCGGTGCGGATAAGATGTACCAGGATCTTAAGGATTATTATTGGTGGCCCAGGATGAAGGGCGACGTTGCTGTTTATGTTAGCAAGTGCTTGACGTGTGCCAAGGTGAAAGCTGAATACCAGAAGCCTTCGGGACTTCTGCAACAACCTGAAATTCCCAAGTGGAAATGGGAACAGATTTCAATGGATTTTATAACGAAACTGCCCAAGACGCCCAGGGGCCATGATACCATTTGGGTGATAGTTGACCGCCTAACAAAGTCCGCACATTTCTTGCCAATCAAGGAGAAAGACAGTACGAGTAAGCTTGCGGAAATTTACATGAGAGAAATAGTTGCACGTCATGGAGTGCCACTCTCAATCATCTCTGATAGAGATGGGAGATTTGTATCAAGGATTTGGAAATCCTTCCAAGAAGCTTTTGGCTCACAATTGAATTTGAGTACTGCATTCCATCCGCAAACTGATGGCCAAAGTGAAAGAACTATTCAGACACTGGAGGATATGCTGAGAGCATGTGTAATGGATCTTGGTGATAGCTGGGATAAGCATTTACCATTGGCCGAATTCTCATACAACAACAGCTACCACACTAGTATTGGAGCCGCGCCATTTGAAGCTCTTTACGGACGCAAGTGTCGATCACCACTATGCTGGGCTGACGCAGGTGATAGACAGCTTGTTGGTCCCGAAATCGTCCAAGAGACGACAGATAAAATTTCGCAAATTCGAAAACGTATCGAAGCGGCTCGCGAAAGACAGAAAGCCTATGCGGATCCAAACCGGAAACACTTGGAATTCCAAGTTGGAGATATGGTTTTATTGAAAGTTTCACCCTGGAAGGGTGTGGCACGCTTCGGAAAGCGTGGGAAGTTGAATCCGCGTTACATTGGCCCTTTCAGAATTCTGCAAAGGATTGGGCTTGTAGCCTACAAGTTGGACCTACCTGCTGAACTCCATGGTGTTCACGATACATTCCATGTATCCAATTTGAGAAAAAGTCCAACACAAGATACAGTGATCATTCCTGCTGATGAAGTTCATATCGACAACACGCTCCACTTTACTGAAGAACCTGTTGAGGTTACAGATTGGAAAGTTAATAAAACTCGCAGGAGTAGTGTCAAACTCGTCAAAGTTCGTTGGAATGCTAGGCATGGACCTGAATTCACGTGGGAA
Organism: Helianthus annuus; assembly: GCF_002127325.2. Taxonomy (NCBI): domain Eukaryota; kingdom Viridiplantae; phylum Streptophyta; class Magnoliopsida; order Asterales; family Asteraceae; genus Helianthus; species Helianthus annuus. Next base: position 60,483,470 of record NC_035443.2, read on the forward strand.
CGTGAGGATCGAATGAAAGAGAAATACCCCCATTTATTTCCTAAGAACCCTGCATCTAGTAGCAGAACTTAAATTTCGGGACGAAATTTCTTTAACGGGGGGAGAATGTGACAACCCTCACCAAACCAGGTATCCGTACGAATTAATTAATATTTAATTACCGCTTAATTACTGTGCTTGCTTACAAATGTGATTAAACTGCTTACTGATTTCTGATACATACATGCTCAAGCATCACATTTTATATTGTCACTCTATTATTTATGCACAAACACTAGTGACAACCTTGATGCACAAAAAGCACAGTGAGCACACTACGGGATACCCAGCAAACATGCTGACATAGCCAGCATCAGACAATTACTGTCTCTGAGGCCATTATGAGCCGGGAATAGATTACTACACTAGCAGTGAGTGTAGGGAGGTGAGGATCGTAGAACTGCGTCACTAGGTGAAGTTTATAGTGACCGGATGTGCCTAAAACGTACTTTAAGTACAACATTCTGCACTTAAATACAAAACTCAGCATTCTTACATTACTAATAAAGTGCAAAAACAGGGCAGAACGGTCCCGTATATTTTCCTAAGTGACGGGGATAATTTATGTTACAAAAATATACATAAAGGACCTTTTTCGGCATAATTAAACTTTTTAACGGATCGGTATTTAATCGTATAACCAGACATTACCCGGGACACTAAATTTTTGTCAAATACCTTGTCTTATTATTTTTGGCTTGTCATGATCCCCGTATGCCATAACACCCGCTAAAATAATAACTAACTAGCATATGAAGTTCATACTTGTAATGTAACTATCTTTTACCATCTAACCACAAAATGTTACATTAAGACCCCCCCCCCCCCCAACGATTTTAGTCCTTCATGGACCCACATAAATCACCCACCATACTTCATATCATATATATTATTTGGATATTACTTGTGCTAGTTAACAAAATATGAGATGAAGATTATAAGTATGGAACAATAGGATCTTTCATCATTTCCTACCATTCACAAGATTCACTCCCACCTCACTTATCTCTCTCTCTTCTCGGTTACACATAGCAGCCATCACCCTCACCATTTCAACATCATCCTCTTCAAATATCAAGCTTCATTCAAACTTATAGGGTCATCTATGGAGGTTACAACTTGAAGGGATTTCAAAGGAGCAATGTTCTAGCCTTTTACACCATCTTTTTCTCACATTTCTTCACTAGATTTCAACCCTAGCTATAAGCTAGTAGTAAGTCTCATTTTGCCTTGTTTCATCTTGTTCGAAAATTATGGCCTATAACATGTTGTATTGTTGTTTAAACTACAAGATTACAAGAACACTAGAAAAATATGAAGCATGAGTTTTGAATATAAGATCTACATGAAAGTTTACTTATAATCGAATCATGAAGCGGAATCTTGTGGGTTTCAGGGTTGGCTAAATCATACTTGATGTTTAAAAGTTGTTTTCTTGTTAAATCCATTGTTCGGACACTCGTTGATGCGATTTAGTAATGTTTAAACCGTAAATTAACATGCTGATGTACTTTTCCAGCCGTCTTCATCAGGCTGTAAACGGACTTTAAAAACTCAAAAAACAGAATTTCAAAAGCCTAAATCGTGTCATTTCGAAAAACGAAGAAAATGGCGCTGGAATCGTATTTTTCTGATGTCGGTTACTATTTTAAAAATCTGTTTTCGTGACAGCAGCTAAGGCTGTTTGTTACTGCAGTAAAATGGGTCTTATGTTTTCAGTCACAACTTGAAACCTGAACCAAACCAGCCCCTGAAACTTTTATCAAAGATGATCACGGATGTATTTGTGACCCTCGAACTGGATTTTCGATAAACGGACTTACCAGGAATTTTTGGCGAATAATTCCGTAAACTATGATCAGAATGTAACAAACCTGATCACAGTTCGGTAAACGATTTTCTATAAATTTTTGGTAATGAACTAGACCCCGAAATTTTTACACAATAATTTGTGGGTCGTTTATAACGTTCCACAAAAATTTGGGAATTTTTGGAATAAGTTAAGTAATTTATTTACACATCCGAAAACAGTCCAGTTTTTTTTCACATATTGAAACTAAAGCGACAAGGGTAGTATTTCGCGTGTTAAAACGTAAGGGTTGATTGTTGATGATCATGGGTTGATTTCAAAAAGAAAATGATGTGCGTATTAGCACAGACACTCTCGTTTTAGGGGAAGTTCTGGCGAATTTTTTTTTTCTAAAAATACCGAGACTTAGAAAAATTATTTTTCTAACAAGTATGTTTAACTTTATTTTGGAATTTAACCTCACCTTGAGTTTTGACATAAATCTTTAAAGTGTTGGTTATGAGACTTGTAAATATATTTTGTCAATACTTTAAGTCACCGAATACATAATGCTTGTACGAATACCCCATCCTTGGGAAGGAATCTATTTATACGTTAACCAAGAAATTTAAACACGAAATAGATGTCTAACTATTTCCCCAAGAACATTAAAACTCTAAGCTAAGGCACGACCGTTCGTCTAATAGATATAGCACGTTGTAGGTTGTCGTGCTGCAGACTGAGTTGATTTGCTGTTATCGAGGACGCATTACTGTGAGTTCATGTCCCCCTTTTCTCTTAACTGTTTTCAGTTTTCTAAACTGCGGGGGTGAAATACATGTTACTATGATTACGAGTACTTTTTACATGGTATGGTTAGCGTAAGGAGGGTTACTACTTAGATCATGTGAGTGGGTAGGCGGGAACTGGAGGCCATTAATCCTCATTGTAGGACCGAGGGACGTAAGCGGTAGATCTATCTGGGTGTAGCGAGCCCAACCTCAGGCCCAGCAGAACGGACCTTGGGGTGACTTTGTGCCCAACGCAAAATCCGCTAGGTTTGAGTCTTCCTACTTGCACTTCACACATATCAATGGCCTTGCAAACCATTGGTGATCTCTTTTTCCTTATTTGCTACATACCAGGGTTTTTATACATACAAAGGTTTATTTACTCACCTACACATGAACTCGCTCAACATTATTGTTGATTTTTCCAACTTACATGTATTTCAGGGAATTAAAGGATCTGGCACGGTATGCTCCGTTTTCACGCTGCGTTAAAGTTATGAGGTCATCCAAGTTTAAGGGATGTGACTTTTTCCTGGACGGGTCACAGCTCTTAAACTGCGTCTGTTTCATGTTGGTGTTGGTGTCTTTTGAACAATATTTTATTTTGTAGTACTGTAATTTCCGTTGCTTGTGTCAACACATTTAGACAATGTTGTGGTGGTTTTACTTTTCAACTTAAATCAATGGATGATCTTGCATGGTTTTATTTTCATATAGCTTTGTTATGATTAAGCTATGGTATTAAGAAGTCACACCAAATTAACCACGCTTCCGCAAAGCCAGGGTGTGACACCATCAGCATATGAAACACTTAGAGATTGATTTACATTTTATTCGTGACATGGTGTTATCAGAGGTTTTACGAGTTTCGACATGTTTCCACCACGGATCAGATTGCCGATTTATTAACCAAGGGGTTAGCTCATGTTCGTTTTGATACTTTGAGATCAAAGATTCACATGGGTGATCCACGTTCAGCTTGAGGGGGCATATTAGTGTATATAGTTGAGTTAGTTTGAGTTAGTTGAGTTAGTTAGATGATGTGGCGTTATGATGATGTGGCACTAGAGTTAGTTGGAGTTTGTTGAGTGTCTATATATACTTTGTAACCTCTCATTTGTATGTTAACAGAAAATAATATCATACTTCACTTACTTGCTCAAGCCTTTATGGTGGTTCGGTAGATTTTGTTTAAAACAAACGGGTAGGATAACATTGTGTTTACACGGTCCGCCAATATATAATCGTGTTTCTATGAGGGATGATGAGTTAAGTCAACAAACGTGATTGCATTTAACACTCCCGATCAACGATACTAAAACAAACGTCGAGACACCATTCAAACCGATCGTATGCGATAGGCGTGACCCCCCCCCCCCCTCCAAAAACCTTGGCTAAATTCTATTTGGTTCTTAGTTTTAGATTTTATGTGTATATAACATGGTTCTTAGTTTTAGATGTTCCCAAAAGTGTAAAAAAGCTCGAAACTAGAAAGACCCGAGTTTGGGCTTGTTTTCACTGGGACTGAACCGATGTCACGTCAAACTAAAGCCTAATTAGATCGTTTCTGGTTTCCGATTTTGTTCTCTTCAACTTTTTTTTTCGAATCAAATACATGCATTATCTTGGAATGTTTTTCTATCATTGTATACAGATCAGTTTATTGTTATCATTCTTTACAAAGTATCTTTCTTATAAAAGCAAGAATATGAAAAGATAAACAAAAGATTATAACTTATGAGCTTTGTAGTTTAACTATATTCCTACAGCATCAAGGAGTTGAGAGTGTTGAGAAACAGAAACCAGTGAATTAGCAACAATGGCACCACTAGCAGCAACAGCAGGGACTCCGATTCCCGGAAAAGTAGAATCTCCACAGCAATAAAGTTGCGGGATTGGTGTCGGGTGTCCAGGAAACGAGTCTTTTCCAGCTTCTATGGCCGGCCCGTATGTTCCTCTGTTTCGTCTAAGAAATCGTTGGTGTGTTAATGGAGTCCCGACTAGTTTCACTTCGCATTTATCTCGACTGAAACCTGGACCGAGTGATCGTTCCACTGCTTTCCACATTACCTGGCCCATAGTTTATAAAAGTAAACTTAATAGGAAATGGCTCAAACGGGTTGAAATTCACACAAAATGTATTTCGTTGCATAAAATCTCCTACGTTCTTTTCTTCAAATATTTATATTATTATTATTGAGAAAGAGTAAAATGCCATTTTCGTCCATGAGGTTTGGCCAGCTTTGCAACTTTCGTCCAAAGGATTGTTTTCCACATCTGGATCCAAAAGGTTTGAAATTTTGCCATTTTCATCTGACTGACTAACTCGTTAACTCAATCCATTTTCTCCGTTAAGTCAGGGGTATTTCTGTCCTTTTTGTTAACTTAAAGAGCAATTCGGTCTTTTTCAGGGGTATTTGGTTTTTTTACATAAAGTGAAAAAGACCAAATTGCCCTTTAAGTTAACAAAAAAGATGGAAACACCTCTAACTTAACGGAGAGAAAGGATGGAGTTAGCGAGCCGGATGAAAATGGCAAGATTTCAAACCTTTTGGATCCAGACGCGGAAAAACAAACCTTTGGACGAAAGTCGCAAAACTGGCCAAACCTCAGGGACGAAAATATCATTTTACTCTTTGAGAAAAGTATAATCTTTGTAATCATATCTGACGCACAAATTATTCATAAAAATTATTAGTTTTACACAAAGCCCGACCCATTTTGATAGTCACCTGTTTTAATCCATTTCATCAAAGTCTTTACATTCTGTCTCATTTAAATATAGTAAAAGTGAAGTGAGTAAACTCTTACCTCAGATCTCTCGGCTTTGAGTTGCTTGTATTCTGCGCTTTTACGGTCAAGCCCTTCCCAAAGTTGAAATGGTTCGGTTCCCGGGGTGTACGCATGTAAAACATGCTTTCCAGGTGGCGCAAGATCTGGACTAAGTACACTTGGTACAGATATCAACACCACATTTTGATCAGCATCAACTCCGCGGTCCCAGTCATTTACAACTATGTGATGAATACCTAAGTCTTCCGGTATCCCCTAATAATTAAATATTGAATTAAACACCTTCATATAAAGAATTAAGCATATATTCGAATACTGAAATGTATAACATATGAATATGAAATAGATTCGGGATATGTTTTATCTCTAATCAGGTAAAAGAATTATTAGCTAAAAAAGGAAATGGTTGAACGCTCGAAATGTATTTTTCGTGCATGAAACAAACCTTCTAAATTGGTTTACTCAAAATATTAGATAGAGAAAAAAATGCCAAAATGGTCCCTGAGTTTAGGCCATTTTTGCCACTTCAGTCCAAAAATGAAACTTTTTGTATCTGGGTCCCCGAGGTTTCAATTTTGTTGCCATTTTCATCCAAATGAACGCTCAAAATATATTTTTAGTGAATCAAACACTTTCATTTAAATGAAGGGTATAATCGTCATTTTATGCCATTTAAATGGCGGCGCAGTTTGTTGCCCGTCTACCTGCTATCCTTATGTAATTTGCCCTATTGATTGGAATAAAAATATAAAATCTTCTGTAAAAAAAAAAATTAAATGAGGAAAACGACAAAAAATGAGAGAAGTTAACAGAAAATTCTAATCCAATTTGTCAATTGGATAAAAATGGCAACAAATATGAAAGCTCAGGGAACCAGATACAAAAAGTTTCATTTTTGGACTAAAGTGGCAAAAGTGGGCAAAACTCAGGGACCATTTTAGCATTTTACTCTATTAGATAATTAAAAATCTTAGAATTTTTGTGATCAACACACTAATTATCTAAAATATAAAATATCTAGAGAAATATTATTTTTGAGACACTCACCTCCGCATCAAATCCCAAATGCAGATGCATAAATGACTCACATTGCTTTGTATTTTCAATCCTTTCCTCATAAGATTTCGGAATAGCCTCTTTAGGTAATAATTTTAAAGTGTCCCACATGGATGCATTGCTCACAACAGCTTGCTTTGCACGCACAAACTGCGATATCACAAACGTTATTAAAAAAATCAAATATGAGAAGTGTGTGCAAGTATTTATCGTCCGAAAAATAAAAAATAAAAAAAAATAAGTTAAATAGTCTCGGTTACTCACTTGACCACTTCTTAGCTTCACTCCAACTGCTCGGCCGTTTTCGATGACAATATTATCAACATGACTTTTCAAATATATTTGACCACCAAATTTTTTTAATCCCCGAACAAGAGCATCGACAACAGCTCCACTTCCACCGAAAGGGTATTCTAAACTGCAACCCGGTTTATACCATTCTGCAAACATGTAAATCTGCAATACGGAAATATAACTATATAACTACAACATCAGATACCTAATTACCACAAATAACATGATCCTAAATTGTCACTTACGTACCATTTCTGCTGACAGTACGCCATCAGATTTGACTCCAGCAAGCAAGAACGACAAGAGATCGATCCAGTTCCTGATGAAGGGATCTTTGAGTCCCAATGAGTTAACAACGTCTGAAAACGGTCTCAGAAGCTTTGTAGCACCAAGAGCACCTTTCGGTCCCATTTGTGCAAATGATTTTAAAAGTGAGAGCGCGTATCTGGCACCGGCAGTTGAAAGAACGCCCAAGTCACCCCTGATGGATAACGGAGGCAATGCCATTGCAGCTGCAGATAATGGAAGTATCGCGTCCTGTTTAAAATGAAGTTTGACTTTATTTGACCAATATTTGAAGAACAATATGGTGTCCAACTTCACTATCAATAGTGAAGTGAAATTAAACAACAATTAATGAAGAGTTAACTGCCATTTTTGTCCATGTGGTTTGTCCAGTTATGCTAGTCCACGCCGAATTTTAAATCTGTACCATTTCCGTCCCTCACATTCTTGAAACTTGCCAGTTTAATTAAAAAACTTAACGGTCATTAACTTTGACTGTTAAATGAGGGGTAAAAAGGTAATTTTCTAGTTTTTATTTTCTTTTTACAATTAATTATTCTGTGTTTAACACTCAAAGTTAACGACCGTGGAAATTTGAAATGCTTAAATAAAAACTTTTCACTCCTCATTGAACAGTCAAAGTTAACGATCGTTAACTTTTTAGATTAAAGTGGCATGTTTCAAGAATGTCAGGGACGGAAATGGTACAAATTTGAAATTTGGCCTGGACTGGCATAATTGGATAAACCACAGGGACGAAAATGGCAGTTAACTCTTTAATGAAAGATGAAAGTAAATCTAACTTCTGAGTTCAAACAAGTGTAGAAGAAAAAAAAAGTTAAACGTCACTAACAAGAAGTTTTCGCCATTCCAGCACAGCATCCGGGCCCGCGTACATCTCTAAGTCCTAACATTTTTTAAAAACAAAGAAAAAATCAAAAATCTTATAGAAGTAGAAAATTGATTAAACTAAACAGAAATTCGGTAATATAACCATAAGTTTACATATTACAAACATCTTTTGAGTATTGAAAAACTACCTTGAAAAATTCGGTGGGACCAATGCGTGATAGAAACTCCCCTTCAGGCACATAAACCATCCATGAGTCATACTTGGCACATGGAATTGACTCACCTAACGCGTCCAATACCTGTTAACCATGATGATTATAAATAATCAAACAGATGTACAGATAAATAAATAGATATAATTACCATAAATAATATAACATTTTAGGTTAGTATGGAAAGAAGAGTGTGAAAGACGTAAGAAATACTTGTGCAAGGGGATTCGCCTGGAGACCTCTAGATTGAAAACCCGAAAACAAAGACGGGCCGGAGTCAAACTTGTAATCTTTTACCTCAAACGAATGGGCAGCGCCACCTGGTAAATCGTGGCTTTCCAAAACTATAACGTCTTTCCCGTATCTAGCTAGAAGTCCAGCACAGCATAGTCCACCGAGACCACTTCCTATGACAACAACATCTGCTTCTGCCTTCCCTGCATGATATCTTGCCATTGCTTAAATGACTATTTTGCCCTTCTTTATTTGAAAAAAAACGAAAAATGCACAAGTGTTTAAGAATAGAGTTGGAATACAGTTTTACAACATTCACAAATTACATGTAATAATTTAATTGCTTAAACCATAAACAAACATAAAGCAGGAAGCTTAAACTTTGATCATGAATGCAAACTATCCATTAATGTGAAAATGGAATTATGTTTTTTACTGAATTTACGCGTAAAACTTGCATTCGTTAATGCTACAAAAACCTTAAGGGGCAGAACAGTGGAAGTATAAGTGTCAACCTCCATTGCAAAAGCAAGTCAAACAGGGCATTGACAGTTTTTGTAACATCCGATCCCTCAAACCAACCTATATTGTCCGATGTTCCCGAAATTATTCCCATCCCAGCTTTGTTTAAAAAGGCGTGAGGCTCTATGATGTGTTTTGATCCCCAAAAGCTGATGCGCACGTGTGCGAGGAGCTCATTATTAAAAATCTCTAGAAGTTTTTTCAATCAATGGTCTGTTTTGTCCAAATACTGGCGTAATGCCTCAATCGATGATCATCATCATCATAATCATCATACTCAGTAAATCCCACCAATAGCAAAGCTAAGGGAGGGTCTGAGGAGGGTAACATGTAGACAGCCTTAATTCTACCCCGTAGGAATAGAGAGGCTGCTTCCAGTGAGACCCCTGGCTTGATGGTAGTTTTGCATCAAGCCTTAGACATAAGGCACAAAACACTCAGCAATTAAGACAAAGGCCGATTAGTGCATGTACTCCCTTGTCTTTCGGCTATCAACGCCGCTCCCCGGGCCCACACATATATACATTACATGCGCACACCTCAACCGGGGGGTAAAATTCGTTCAATCAGATTTGAAAAACTCAGACTCATTGCAATTGATGGTCTGATTAGTTCAAATACTAGTCAAGGCATCAAGTGCAATTCCATCACTGCATTAAGCACATCGCGTGATAGAGACTAGAGAACAAAAGGCTGATTCTCGAGGGGCTAATCTCCAATACAAGAACACTAGATAATCCAAAGAAAGAAACAAACAAGATATAGGAAAACACAAGAGAAATGAAATATGTAAATAATAATAAGAAATAGAAAAGTTACTAATCCTAGATTTCAGCCTCTTGACTTTGAGACATTCAGCCCCAGTTTCCTTCCTGCTTTGTTTCCCTTTATTAGTATTATTATTATTCATCAACTGGGCAATGTCGGTACCTTTTTTAAACAAAGCAAGCATGCCTAATTGTGGAGTTATGCACTCAAAGTGCTTTCAGGTTAAGGATTTGCCTAAGCTATTACACTTTTAAGCATTTCTTTTCTTCTATTTACATCTGCCTAATTCTGTCACATACTAAACAAATGACAAAATCAAAAGGCCAGGACCAAGAGAGACCAATTGTTTTCATTTCATACACAGTTAGTTGAAGAAATCTGTATAAATTTGTTTCAACCAACCAACCAGGGCACTCCTAAACTGAAAGCAAGAGAAATGCATAAAGATAATTCGATGAGACCTGAAAAAGATTTGGTTTGTGTAATCGTTGAAGATGAAGATGAAGCTGCATCTTCAGCAACCGTTGTGGCTGAAATGGTGGAATTGCGACGTTTGTATACGAATTTGTGTTTGTTCAAGGAAGGAGGAGTAAGAGTGGGTTTGAAGAAGGTTCCTAGAGTAGCTGCGAAAGCCGCCATTAACAGAAGCAAGAGATCACCACACAGAAACGGATTTCATGAAGCTCAATTTTGAAATGCTGGTGATGCTGGTTTTGTAGTTTCAAACTAGCCACGCAGTTGTCTTTGCACCTGTGGCCAGACAACGATAACAAACTCGGTTTAGTCATATTTGATTGTCCCATCCAAAAAAAAAAAGAAAATTTTTGTGGGTTTTTAGTTTTAATGTTTACGTTTTATTGTCATTTTCATCCAAATCACTAACATAGTTTATTTTTCTGTTGAGATTAAGAGATTTTTTGTCCTTTTGGATGGAACAACCAAATATGACCAAACAATTTATTTTTTTATGCATTTGAGTTCTTAATGTTTACATTTTATTGTCATTTTCATCCAAATCACTAACGTAGTTTATTTTTTCTGTTGAGGTTAAGAGCTTTTTTGTTATTTTGGATGGAATATGTCAACAAGCAAATATGACCAAACCTCATGAACAATTTTGGCGTTTTACGCTTACATTTTTGTTTTAAATTTATTTTAGAGTAAATTGTCAAAATCGTTCATAAGGTTTGGGCATATTTGCCTTTTTCATCCAAAAACGATTTGTGCATCGTATTCATTCACCTTTGTTTTTTTTTTTTTTTTTTGCCATTTTTATCTTTGATTATCTTTGATGTTGATAATTTATTGCGACTTTCATATCTCAATAAATGGCCCCGGACGAAAATGATAAGATTTCAAACTTTTTGAATGAAAATGACACCTCAAGGACAAAAGTCACAAAAGTAGCCAAACCTAAGGGATGATTTTAACAATTTACTCTTTATTTTATAACTTGTTTCCCCTTTATATAGCTTAATGTTTATTATTTTTAATAACTTCTTCAATATATCTATGTATCACTAAAGACATTTTGATTAAAAAAAAAAGCTATATTATTTATCAAAATCCATTAAAATACCCATTAAAATTTTATACGATCCGACCCGATCCAAACAAAACTGAAAAATATTATTACACAGCGATAGACAAATGATACTTAAAAGTTTTCGTCCCCGTGAAAAAGATTCCTGAGTCCGCCACTGATAATATCTGCATGGACGTTTTTAAGGTCATAATTTTTTTATCATGTGTAAGAAACAAGCTGTGATTAAAGAGATAAATCCTTTTAAGCTAGTAATTCATAACTGCACAAAATATACCGGACCAACCAATATGCATGCTCCAAACAAAATTTTGTCAAGTGAAAGAGTTAAAAATAAGTGGGTATAGCGGGTTGGGTAACAGGTCAAAAACATAATCATAAAATTTTAGTGGGTTTTCAATTGATTTTGATAAATAATATAACTTTTTTTATCAAAATGTTTTTAGTTAAACACACACATAGATATATAAGGGAAGGTATAAATCAGAACGCTAAATATTGTGAGAACCGTGAGAACGAATGAAAAAAACTGCAAGAACTTTGTCAAAAACAATTCAAATTCAAAAACAAATTACACTTAACATTATTATTCGAATACAATGTTAAAAATTAAATTTACTCATTTAAATTTACATGTGTTCGTAAATATTGAAATTTTACACATGTATAACTTTCCCATATACACATGTGTAAATTTGTTGTATTTAACAAATTTACACATGTGTAAAAATTTTACTAAGACAGATTTTAAGAGGAGAAATGAATTATTTGATGTTGTAATTTTTTTTATGTTGTATTTTAATTAAATTGAGGTTTGTATTAAAAATGGTTTTGATTGGTTTTTCATTCGTTCTCGCGATATTTAGCGTTTTCAAGATAACTCTCCCATATATATATATATATATAGGAAAAGGATCATGTGAGAAGTGATATGCTAGTTGAGAAACTTGAGAAGCATTCTGGACCACACATTTTTCTAAGCCTTTCGTAATATACACATATGTATAGTTTAAAATTGACTATATACATATGTGTATAACTCAATATACATATATGTATATAGTCAATTTTAAACTATACATATGTGTATATTACGAAAGGCTTAGAAAAATGTGTGGTCCAGAATGCTTCTCAAGTTTCTCATATAGGGTGGACTTCTCTTAGGATCCCTACCCTATATATATATATATATATATATATATATATATATATATATATATATAGGGTAAGGTTCATGCGAGAACCACCTTTATTGCGAGAACCGCGAGAACCAATGTGAACAGGGGGCAATACTGTAAATATATAACAAAATTGAAATTAAGTGTCTCCTCCTAAACACCTGACATTAAGAGCCTCCTCCTAAACACCCACGTCTGATACTCATGGACTTCAAAATTCGTCATCTCAGTTCACATCCGTCACTCCAGATTCTCCAAAATTCGTCATCTCGATCTTACCATTCATCCTTTATTCGTAGTATATTCGAAATTAGGGCACAAATAAAAGAGTCATCGAGCATATATTCGTTATATATGCGAAATTAGGGCAAAAAAGAACAGAATCATTGAAGATTGTGGCATAATTAGGGAGAATTTGAAGAACAAACGTCCAATGAACTGCCATAACCTAGTTATTGTCGGAATATCCAGCGTCATTACACCGTTCCGTGAATTTGTAAGTTTATACACTTTGTTTTGCATATTTATATGTTAGCATGAAGCTTAATCACCGATTCAGATCTTTTATATGTGAATATGAGGCTTAATCTTCGTTTCTTATATGCATTAGTGAAAATGGTGTGATGTATATAATTTTTGAGGGATTAGGGGCGATTGTTGTGTGATAGCACAATCTGTAATGTGGTGTTATGTGCTTTTTTGTATGTAATTTTGTTACTGATTAATGTTAAATATGATTGGTGGTAATACGAAATTGGATTTGTTACGGGTTAGGGTTTTTTTTAATGAAGCAAAACTGTTGATAAGGTCAGTCATGTTAATGCACATGTGCATAGTTATGCACATATGCATATTTTGCCATATTAGTTTAAAAGGGTCAGTCATATTGATGAAAATGCGTATATTTATGCACATGTGCATAATTTGCTAGAGTAGGTTAATAAGGTCATTCCAGTTAAATTGTCCGCGCCTGGTACGTGGAAACAAATTGCCAATATTTCCAACGATTTTGCAGGTTTGGGGATGGATCTAATGTCGTTTTTAAGCGGGCTCAGAAAGTTAAGTAACATTCTGGAAGGAAGTATGGTTGGGTGACCAGTCGTTGTGCAGCAGGTACACACTTTTATATGCGCTGGAATGCCGCAAATCAGCGTGTCTACAAGAGTGGATGGGGGTAGAAAACGGACAACTAACGCTGCATCTCCAATGGTCTAGGCTGCAACTTAACCCGTCTGAACTAGCTGAGTTGTCGGACTTAACCTATGCAGCGAATGCGGTCTCTTTTGAGGTGGGTCCAGACAGAAGGATGTGGTCTCCGGAATCCTCAGGGTTATTTACAGTTCGTAACAACAGGAAGATAATCGAGGAAAAGTCGTTTCCAAATGATGGTTTCGGGTTCTTTTGGAACAGATGGGTGCCGCTAAAAATAAATTTATTGGTTTGGAGGCTTGTTTTGGATAGACTACCAACAACAACGAATCTTAGTAGAAGAAATGTCCAAATTCCAGCCCTTGATTACAAGATCTGCCATGACGGGGACGAAACAGCGAGCCAACTTTTTGTTTCATGCAGATTGGCTCAAAGTCTATGGGATTTTGTCGCTGAATGGTGCAAGTTGGGATCAATATTCGTGCTAGATCTGAAGGATTTTGTGTATCTACATCAGCGCTACTGCGGATCTAAAAAATAGAAACAGGTTATGATCTTAATCATTCAGATTATGCTATTGTTTATATGGAGAAACATGAATGATGTTTTTAATAGGAAGCAAACGAATCTGACACGTCTAAAGGAGGAAGTTAACACGCTTGGGTTTCTTTGGATAACAAATAGGGCAAAGTGCAACGCTTTAAGTATCTGTTTTTTTATCAGTAACACTCGGTAAGGATCTGATTATTACCAGTATATATATATATATATATATATATATAGTTCTTTAGGTATCTGTTTTTTTATCAGTAATTTTGATTTCCATCAATGATTTATATGAATGTGATTCAACTCGTTGATCTGTTAACTGTGCTTGTTATGTTATCGCACATATCTTATACAGTGCCATAGCCGACCTAATATGTATATGTGAACCAAATAAAGTTAATAATATCATTCATGTGCATAGTGAGTTTGAGCAGATTTGTTTAGGATACGTGTATATGATTTTGGGTAATTAGAAAATGCTGGTGTTGTTGTTTTAGGTAATGCACACGTGCATAGTGAACTTGTGAAGTTTTGTGTAAGATACGTGGTTTTGTGTAATTAGGATATGATGGTGTTATTGTGATTTTGTGTAATTAGGATATGATGGTGTTATTGTTTCATGTGATTCACATGTGCATAGCAAACATGAGCAGCTTTGTTTAATATACGTGTATATGATTCTATGTAATTAGATTTTGTTGATGTTGTTAAATTGATGCAAATGTGCATACTGAATTTGAGCATATAACATTAAACTTTACATATGGATTGATTTTAAGCATCATTATAAGAATATGTGATGTACATGTACATGTGCATATAGATGCACGAATTCATATCGTTACAGTGATAGTGATGAAAAAGGTTGTTTAATGCACATACTAATTGAAATTGCATGTTTGATTATATTATGTTTCAATTATTATTGTAGGCAAAAAAATGGAAAAAGCGAAGAAAATGACACTTTTGTTGAGATCGAATGACAAAGGGGCAACAAAACTGCCAGATGATAAGGAAGGTGAATACAAAAGTGTTAAGTGAAAAGCCAAAGAAGGTTGGTTATTAGTCGATGATGCAGTTGGTAATATATGCACATGTGCATCCAATTGTTACTTTCTGTTGAACGATATTCTTTGATGTCACGTGCAGTTACGACAGGATAAAGAAATATAAGGAATAGGACAAGTAGACGAATGCACGATGTGATGGATCTTATGTGATGGATGATAAGGGCGACAAGACAGTGGAAAACATTAATGAAAGAAAGTTGGATAGAACGATGTTATATTGAAAATTATGGTTGTTTTTTGTATGATGGTTTATATGTTAGTTATTTTCTTTTAACGATAATTTATATTTGTTTATTGGACGATGACAACTATGTGATTGTTAATTCCATAATTTGATGTAATATGGTATAGTATATGTTGGAAATGCACATGTGCATAAGGTGAATTAGTATGCATAGTGGTGATATATGATGTGTTACCGGATGATTATATTCAGTTTACAACGTTTTCAAATGTTATATGGTGGTTGGTATAGTATATGTTAGAAATACACAAGTGTGTAATATTGTGACGTAAATGATTGTTAATTCCTCAGCACGCCATAAGATGCATAAACTCCACCCATGCCTCCCCGGTTGTCGGCTTGTTCTTCCATATTGTTTGTAGTTGTCCGCCACCCAAGACCCTTTGTTTAATGCCATTCTGTACATAATTGGATAGTCATCCATAAGGCACCTGTTCAGAATCCATACATAAACAAGATCCATACATCAACGACATGGTATAATTTTCAACATAATGCACATTTGCATATAAGTTAATATAATATCATTTACAATCAACATGATGCACATGTGCATATAATTTAATACAACATCATTTACAGTCAATATAATGCACATGTGCACATCATTTAATACAATATCATGTACAGAAGTATAACATCGTTTACAGTCAACATAATACCTTTAGTCACAAATCGAATGAATTGCAACTCTTGATGAACTGTATTTGTAGGTGTTGTCAAAGTGATGTATACATAGAGTCAAGAGTCTGAATTTCAAACCTATGAAGGGTATGTCGACTTTCAACAGTTTTAGACATAATTCTGTGACTATCAACGGGATTGACAACAGATGGACCACCAAAGTCGGCATCAGATGTTGTACGATGATGATATTTCAGACAATATATGAGGAGGTTCATCGGATATACGAGGATCGACACGAAGACGCCATATGCCATTGTAAACATCGTGCCGACTGCAACCGCCATGAAGTACATGAACACGACTATCTATATGCCATGAAAACCACCGTGCACGGCTCTCCGCCACCGTGAACCGCCGTGAATGCCTCTCGGCCGAGTGAGAAGACCATGAACTGGTGCTGGTGAACTACCGAAACCCCAAAGTGGAGATAATATATGTGTATATAATATTGAGTAACCGTAATTAAATAAGTGTATGCACATGTGCATTTTTTCATATCAGTAACCATATGGAGTCAAACAGTAAACATGTATGCACATGTGCATTTTTCTGTCAATATAGTAAGTTTGGTCATATATGTTAGATGGATAATAATAAAATTTGAAACGATTACATATAATAGGTAATTGATAACAAAGTATAACACATACAATAGGTAATTGATAACAAAATATAACGATGATAATCATAAACATTTGAAAACAAACATATAGTGCAAAACATTTATCGTCGTAAATAGTTCAATCAAGAATAATAAGTCGGGTTGGTTGATTTACGGACTTCTGGTCTGGTTGAACGTCTAAGAGTTTGCTCAGATTCTTGTATGTATGCAGATTCTTCGGGATCATCGTCAACATCGGGTATCCAATATGGGGTGCCATTAGGTGCCAATAGGCGTACTGTTCCTGTACTGTTCCTGTGTAAATAACAAATAAAAGTTGTTTAAAATTTTGTAATTATTACAGGGTGTGGTAATGGGATGCATATGTGCATGATAAGTAATATACGTAAGAAAACAACAAGTTAGTTGTTTGATGTTTATTAATGATAAATAGGTGGTATTAGTGATGTTTAAACATATGTATGGTTATGTACCATTGGGTTGGCTAAAAGTTTATATGTGATGATTAATTTGTGATGGTTACAGATTGTCGTTAAATGTCTATATAGTTTAATTGTCAAAATAATGCACATGTGCACAAATGTGCACAATGTAGTTGTCAACATAATAATGTCTACATAATGCACACGTGCATAATGTAATTGTCACATAATGCACATATGCATTATCATTTAATATATAACGACATAATGTATTTGTCAACATAATACACATTTACATATCATTCAATGCAGTATAATTTATTGCGTATCATTTTAATGCAGTAGTATAATTCACAAGTATAGATAATTTACAAGTATAGATGTATAATACCTTTTAGTCTCAAACCGTATAAACTGCAATGCACATGTGAATATCAGTCACAAAAAACTTATAAAGATGAGAAACACTGAATTATGCCAATCAGAGGAATCTCATCTCCTCTTGACGTCATTTTTATTCACTTTTACATAAGCACTTCAAATATAGTAAATGTAATAATTCAAAAGCAACATACGAATAGAAAAAAAAAATTAAAATTAACACCGATTTACACAATAGTAAACACTTACAAATGTCCAATCCGCAGTGACCCATCCGGGATGGTCCGGTGATGTAGTTGTGACCGCGATGTTGGATTGACGGTGGTGAACCTACAGTCATTTCCCATCTCCTTCATGCTCGCCCACTAACTACACGATGAACCGATCTGCATAAAAATGGAGAGATGCAAACGAAAAGAGATTACCTGATCGAATTCTCGCTGGAACACCGATTCAAGTCTCTGATTCAAGTCTCTGACTTCAAGATCACCTTCAAGTGTATTCTGTATCTAGATCGGTCGATTCAAGTCAATGATGTTGCGGTTGTTCAAGATAACATTCAAGTGTCCCATTCTGTATCTAGATCGGTCGATGAGAGACACTATGAGAGACACTGGTACCCTCGCCGGAACCCTAGACACACAGTTGTCATGGTCACCACCACCAGACCATCACCACCGCCGACTTATGCCCCGCCGTGGAACCCGTGAACGCCGACTGCCGCTCCACCGTGAAATCCGTGAACGGCCGATGAGATACGAACGAACCCGTGAAATTTGTGGGATCGACCGTTGTTTACTGCCGTGAGAACCACTGTACACTCTTGTGCGACGCCTGTACGCCGCCGTGAACAGCCATGATCCCTCAATGTGTCGCTGCTGATGATGCAGATTGTGGTTTGGGAATGAATGAATTGAACTGGAGAACCCCTAAAACAGGGGACGTGATGTTACAGTTCAATATATTTACAATATATGCCACCGTGTGTTTTGTGTTGTAGTTCAATATATTTACAATAATGCCATGTGTTCACATTGGTTCTCGCGGTTCTCGCAATAAAGAGTGGTTCCTAACGGATCCTTATCCTATATATATATATATATATATATATATATATATATATATATATATAGAGAGAGAGAGAGAGAGAGGAAGGTTAACGTACATTACGGCTTAACGTACATCACGTACAACAGGTAATTACGCACATTCATTTTAAAATCACGCACGTTATAACTCAAAAATCCAAAATCACGCATGTTGAAACAAAATAATCACGCATATTGAAAACATTAATCACGCATGTTATAGAACAAATCACGCACGTTGTTGTACGTGAAGTACGTTAAGCCGTAATGTACGATATACTTTTTCTCTCTCTCTCTCTCTCTATATATATATATATATATATATATAGTTACTAGTTTATAGACCCGCGTATTACACGGATTGTATATATATACATATTTAAATACATCATAGGACTGAAATTACATTTTTATATTGATAGTGGAAACGATCAATTAGTATCGAATTTTGTCGGAAATATTCAACTGAGTAACATGTTTTATTTTTAAACAAAAGCAAAAAAGTGAAATGATCAAATACGTCAAAAGTATTTGAATGCTTAAAATGTTTTTAATCATTTTATTAAAAAAAAATCTTATATAATAATATGTTTTTGCTACTCATAAACAATACACCAAACATTACAAAATGTATATAAAAAATAGAATGTACAAAAGGTGTTCAAACGTTGGCCTAACATGACTCAAATCCTTTTGACCCATAAAAAATACATGTTTTGAAATGAGCCCGTTCAACCTAAAAAGAAGGATAAATAAGATTCAAACATTTCTCAGTAAAATAAAAAACAAAAATCCTATTACAAATATGTGATTGACCTGAGTAGTTCATAATATTCACCTTAAGCATAAATTATTGTGAAATACAAGAATAAATCGTAAACCATAACTAATATGTGGCATATGAAAATTATAGATCATATGAAAAAAAAAGAGTAAAATGCACGGATAGTCCCTGTGGTTTGGTGAAATTTCACCTTTAGTCCCCAACTTTTGAAAATTACACTCTTAGTCCCTGTGGTTTGACAAGTTGTTACTCGGATAGTCCCCAAAGCGGATGAAGGTTACTCGGATAGTCCCTGTGGTTTGACAAGTTGTTACTCGGATAGTCCTTGTCATTTCACACCCACTTAACCAGAAAAACTAACTTCCATCCGATTTGGAGACTATCCGAGTAACAACTTGTCAAACCACAGAGACTAAGAGTGTAATTTTGAAAAATTGAGGACTAAAGGTGAAATTTCACCAAACCACAGGGACTATCAGTGCATTTTAGTATCTGATTCTATCTCTCAAGGGTTTTCAAGAAACATGTCACTTTTTTGTTGTTTTACTCCATTGGCAGGAAACAGCAAGAAAGCTAAGGAAGAAAAGGATGTCATGTTAAAGTGGTCAGCCATAGAAGTCCTACAAAACCTCAAGAGATAACCGTTCCAAATCTAAACTCCAATTTTTATACGTGTAAACACTAAATTGTTGCACCACACTCAAAGAAAGCATCAACAAGACAACAATATGTGATATATTCAACTATTAGAGCACCATTTCTTCTTGACAAGTCATAGCATCAAGTCCACATAACAAAATAAAATACAACAAATTACTCACGGAGAAGCATCGTTGATTGATCTGAGAGCAGCAGAAGCCTATTCGCCTGAGAAGAAGCAGGAGCGTCGTCCTCTGAGCGGGAGTGAGGAATGAAGCGTCGTCGTTTGAGCGGGAGACTTCAATGCGTATTAAGTACTGTTCAACCCTCGAGGGTTTCAACTTTCAAAATTGATTTAGGATCAATGAGTTTTTTATTAATGTTATGTATTGGGTTGGGCTACTAGTATTGATTAAAGGCTAACATATTAACAACTAGTATGGGTTAAAGGCTTAAGGCTAATAGAACCAACTTAAACATAAAACATATGGATTGGGCCTTGTAACCTATCGGTTCGGTTCGGTTTTTATCGGTTATCGGAAATGGATATTCAAAAACCGAACCGAAATTTTCGGTTATTAAAAATCCGAAAACCTAACCATCGGTTTTTGTTTCGGTTCGGTTATTTCAGTTATTCGGTTACGGTTCGGTTATTTCGATTTTCTTGCTCACCCCTAAGTGGGGTGGTGGTGGTGAAGATGAAGGATAGTAGAGAGAGAAAATATATATAGAGAGGAAGGGGTTTGTGTGTGTATATATATATATTAATAAAATAGGTAAAAGTATTTTGTAAGTACCTTGTGCATTAAAGGGTTGTACCTAGGAGTAAAATGACTGAAATACCCTTAAATTTAATTGACTTATTGGATGATGTTACAAATTTAGACTCAAATAGTTACAGACTAAATAACCAGGTACTTGTATAGGTAAAAATTTAATTTTGAATTCAAGTAGTTAAAACCACAAAAACTCATGCTCAAAAAGGAATTTACTATTTATTAAAACTAGTGGGATTTGCCGTGTCTAGCAGCTGGTTTTCGGTCAGTATTGTTTTTGTTTGTTATAGTACCGATATGATACCAGCACTCGGAATAACGACCGAAAGAGATATGTCCGACATGATATTGACACAAGTATCACATCGATCAAAAACTACAAAAACGGATACCAATACTAGTACTAATGTTGTTTGGCCGGTATTGATACGAATGTATGATTCATTACTTACTGATACTATACTAGCACTCACTATAGCTTATACATCGTCACGTAAGCACACGGCAATGGTATATCCAAAATTTGATGACATGTGCGCTTGTTTTTCGATCACATGCACATTACTATATACAACTCGGTTTTGAGCAAACTTATAGATAAAAATAAGTATGTTAAAACGGAATTTTACTATTTGCATGAGTGCTTTGAGTCCATGTGCTAACTTCTATGAATTTCATAAGCTAAATATTATAAGGCTTGCCAAGATATAAATGAGCCAAATCGAGCTGAAGTTTTTAGCTCAATAGCATATTTCAAGCTGAACCGGGTTAAGTAGTATATTTTCAGGCTTGAGCCTAAACTGGCATCGTCTGTGCTCGAGCTTGGCTTGTGAAGATCCCTATTGGTTTCAATTGTAAACCCAACATATTTGCATGCAACAAAATACACGGAGCCTCTTACGCACCACTGATATAGCCATACTGCGAACACCATCAAATGTAACCTTATCAACCACACATAAATGGGTTGAACTAAACTTTAGCGCTTTGGAATATCACACGGGGCCTCTTATGCACCACTGATAGACCCATCCAAACCGCACATGCCAGTAAAATTGATACCCAACTCCAAACCACACAAACATGGTAACACAGCCGATGGGTTTTTCATCATGATTCTAACAAGCTCCAGCATTGCATGGTTGACCCCAACAACAAAACCAAAAAGAAACTAGGAAAGAACAATGTCAACACGAATATCATACTTTCCTTGATGGAACAAAATCCAAACCACAAGCCACAGTTACATAAAGCCATAGAAACATGGTCATATCTCTCTATTCTATGTGCATATATCAGGAGGCAACACACCATTTAAGGTTAGTTAGTATAGTATAGTATATACAGTCACCCTTAAAAACCATAAAATTCAGCTATTTAACAAAGGCCACCAGCCAAGCCATGTGAACAAGATTCATAGGATAACCACACAGCTTTGCTGGACAAGCAAGACTCCCGATTAACAGGAACTTACTTTTTCATTCAAGAAAAAAACACATCACTTATGTTCCTGTTCCGCTTCCTGTTCCTGTTTCGTTTGTAAGTAGGGTAAAATGTCCACTCCACCCCTAGGGTTTCACAAAAAAGCCTGCTTTACTTCATGATCTTTTTTTTTGCTTCTGCTTGGATCATGAATCTAGCAAAAAGAAAACTTCATGGGCTCCCACAACTCCAATACTTTTCTAAAAAATCAATGTCTTCACTCAACTGCAAATCACCAACATTAATGTAATGATCCGACTTAGACAAGAAACCATAATATACCAAAACAAGATGGCTTAAAAATCATATTGTCATTGTAGTGGTGGCAAGATGGATGGGGTTTAGATTGAAACGGGTCATCTTTATGTGTGGGTGGAAACAGGTCGGGCCAGTCTAACAAACTTCGCTGTCTATATGTTCTTAAAATTTTCTATATAATGCGTTAATTATGATTACAGTAATATTCTAAACCTTGGAATAAAACGAGTTAAAATGTGGTATGCGTTAAAAAGACTTGAGATTACTTTCGACCCAATTCCCTTTTAGATGATTATTCCATTGACCCATTTAAGAGAAACACAACACAAATTAACCAGTAAAAAATCAACACCTCTACAAAAGAACAAAATAATATACAGTTCTTACTATATATGTATTCCATAATCCATTACTTAATTGTCAAAAAAATAGAACATTTCCTTGGTAAGAATCCAATTCAAATTTATGTAGTTCCCTATTAGCAAGCGCTACAAGATATTGGCACACGCCACACGGTATTCACTATTCATTACTAGTTAAAGAATTTAACTAATCTGCATGCCAAGTCAAACGCTTCATTTTTTATGGTACCAAGTATTCATTACCAAGTCAACCATAAAAACTGACCAATTTCATATTTACCCTAAGGAAAATTATTATATAAAACATACCCACTTTCATATTTCTTGAACATAAAAACTACAAGAAAAAAAAGATTATGTTAAATAAATTCATAACTCATAAGCAAACCAATTTGTGTTGATTGCAGTATAGGAATTGCTGTCAAACACAATGTTACAAACGCTAGCGATTATATAAAAAGGATAATATCATATATATTATATACCCCTAAAAAATTGAGCAATTTCATAAATATTTACATCAAAAATACCCACTTTCATCTTTATGACATATATACCCTTCCTTTGTGTAAGTATTTAGATTATGAGGGTTTGAAGTGTAGTGAGAGAGATAAGGGTATAAAAGGAATGTTATGAACTATATTTACCAAAATGCGTAAAAATATAACTTTGGGTGTTTTGAATGGGTATCTTTGATATTATTGGGAAAGTATATGATATTATTTAAGGTATTAGATGTATATATGAAAATGTCTAAAAAATGAGCGGAGTTTTACCTTAGTGACAAGACTAAGAACCAGAACTTGACTTCTGAACCCAGACCTGTTTCTGCATTACATTCACACCTTAGAAATATTAGTTATATCCTCAAAAAAAATTAAAAAATACAGAGAGCTAGTTGGTCTCAATCCAAAACACACCTCATGAGAACTATAGCCACTAGAAACTCCTCTCTTCAAAGGTTTTCCCTCAGTTAAACCGTCTGCATCCTTAACATTGTGAGATGGTCCCCGCCGACCACCGTGTTTATAGGAGCCTACATATTTATCCAAAAATCACTTTCTTATCATAATCTTTTTGTTTTATTATCTATAAGCACGTATGTGTGTTTCATCAAATTTCCACTAGCGGAACCAACCATTATCAACTGAGAAATGACCACCACGTCCACTTCCAATGGGTTTAGAATCCCCACTCCTTGCAATTGACAGGTCATTCTTCACCTCTCCATGAGTTCCTGTAGAACATTATCAAATTTATGGTCAAATCAAAAGGTGGCAATTTTGACCCGCTACTTATGGATGGGTCGATTTGGGCTATGATTTTCAAAAGGGCCAAATAAGAAAATATAGCTAAAAGAGGAGCTCAACAGATTAAAAGTCACCCAACGTTTACTATTATACAACCTCATAAATCATCTTATTCAAAATCAAAATTTAGAGTGTAAAATGCCATTTGCATTCCTGAGATTTGGTCAGTTTTGCGACTTTCGCCCAAAGGTTTGTTTTCCCCATCTAGATCCAAAAGGTTTGGAATCTTGCCATTGTCATCCAACTCGTTAACTCCATCCATTTTTCTCCGTTAAGTCAGGGGTATTTCCGTCTTTTTGTTAACTTAAGGGGCAATTCAATTTAAAATACCCCTGACCGAATCCGTTAGATCGAATTTCCCTTTAGATTAACAAAAAAAGCCGGAAATACCACTGACTTAACGGAGAAAAAAATGCAGCTAACGAACCGGATGAAAATGGCAAGATTTCAAACCTTTTGGATCCAGATGCGGAAAAACAAACCTTTGAACGAAAGTCGCAAAACTGGCCAAACCTCAGGGACGAAAACGGCATTTTATTATTGCAAGACTATAGTTTTCGTAAATATAGTTAACACATTACTCAGCGATGAAAATATTATAAATGGACAAAAAACTGTTTGCGGACCAACTCAACCTGGCACGTATTAGACTCTTAATACTAATTCTGCATTAAACGTCACATGCTGACATTGGATGTGTAATTACCATACCTTCTGCAGAATCTAGTGGTACTTGTGTAAATTGAGAGTTAGAAGATGAAAGGGATTCATCAGAATGCTTAAGGGGAGTCCAAACACCACGATCAGGTCTGTCCTTATTCCTCGTACTACGCTTGTCATAATTATCATCTGGCAAACCGTTGGAATGCGGTGAAGGTCTAGGTGGTGGTCTTCTCTCCATATTTGGTGGCTGGTTCTGTTGTTCAGATTGATTTTGTTTGTTCACCAGTATGCTTCTAATCATCCTTCCACTACCACCCTCCCGTTGCTGGTTCGGTTTTAGACCACCAGAATTTTGCAAAAGCTTAACAGAAGATGCTACGTTCTGCTGTGGAGACAACCCAGTACCCATCTGGAATCCAAATCACAAAAACAAAAAATAAATTATAAGAACTAATCAAACTATTACGGAAAAAGAAGAAGAGTAAAATGCCATTTTCGTTCCTGAGGTTTGACCACTTTTGCGACTTTCGTCCAAAGATTTACTTTGCCACATCTGATCCAAAAGGTTTAAAATCTTGCCATTTTCATCTGATTCGTTAACTCCATCCATTTTTTAACGTTAAATCAGGGGTATTTTCGTCCTTTTACCTATCTGTTAGTGTTTATAAAAAAAGTCACAACTAGAAAGTCAACAGAGGTGTATCTTTATTTCTTAATAGTGTTTTTATTTTAATAAAAAATATCTAGAAAGACGGAAATACCCTTCATTTAACTGAGAAAAATAAATGGAGTTAACGAGTCGGATGAAAATGGCAAGATTTCAAACCTTTTGGATCCAGATGTGGAAAAACAAACCTTTGAACGAAAGTGGCTAAACCGCAAGAGACGAAAATGGCATTTTACTCAAAAAAGAAATAAAAAATATCTAATGTTTACATGGGGTATTTCCTTCTCCTTTCCCTTCAAGAGCAAAATTTTCTTTTTCCCAGTATCAGAAGAGCCTGCGCATGGAAATATACGTAAACAGAGCAACCAGTAATGTTGATTAACACAACGATGAAATAAAGTTATAAACGCAGTGACAAGCACATACCCCCCAGCACCACGCTTCCAGATACAGAAGATGAAGCAGCAGGCTTTTCAGAAAGCTGTTGACCATCACGGTTTTGGATCTGAACATAGGTTGACTTTTCTTTACCACTTCTGCTTTTCCCAGTATCCCTTGGGACATACTGCCAATGAGGAAAACAACTAGATAATAAATAATGTTCACCATCAGCCATGCACATAAAACAAACAAGAAAACCATACGAATCTACAGAACACATTCAATGAGCATTGGAGGGCCAAATATCAGTTGTCATGCAAATATATTTATTCTGTAATCAAGCTACTTACAACTGTTGTATCACAATTTGTAAGTTTTATACCATGGTGGTTGAAGTCCTCCTCTCAGAACCGCGTTTCAGTGCAGCAGAAGTTGAACTTGAAGAGGATGCACCGCTAGTCCTTCTTGCCAATTTCCCGTTAAGCAAGGCCCTCTGGTATAGGTCACCAAAAACAAAGAAAGCATGTGCACATGTGACATGATATATTTTACAGTAATAAGGACAGTTACGGTAAAAACTTTATACAAAAAAATGGAACTCGTGAAGCAGCAAAAAAAAAAAACAAGATATGTGAAAGATCTTGAGCGTATCCTATCTCACAGCCGATAGCAACCTTAAGCTTTAAGCTGTGATCTTATAGCCTAATAGATTGAAAGAATAAACTGAACATGAAAGAATGATGATCGTACCCGAGATCCACCCTTGGCGGCTCTTTTCTGGCGAACAAAATCCATTAAAGGAGTAACTATAGGCGCTTCTTTTGCGGTACCTTGAAAAGAAAACAAAATTTGTATTAACTCAATTCGAGGTACATTATTAACCTTGTTTTCATTTTTAACAATAAATTCTGTTTCCATTTAAGACTAACCAGCTCGCTCGGCTTCCTTTCTTTCCAATTGTATCTCTGCACTAGGAAGATTCTCGACAGGCTTTGCAAGTAATTCGAGGAATTCAAGATATTGAGGATCTATATTTTCATCAAAGTTAACTATTAAAGATGAATAACAATCAGTTATACAAGAGTAACCATCTTAGATACCTTTGTCTATGGTCCCTTCACGTCCGTCTTTCTTAGACCATTGCTTTGGAACACGCTGTGAAGGTGCATACTCAACAATAGTTTTAAATTGGGTACCTAAGACGATTTTATAAGATTGTAAACATAGTAAAATCAATCAACATGAAAAAGACAGTAATGACATTTGACCCCTTAAATGTAGATGGTTGGTATTACCCTTCTCATTAACAAACACATGGCCGTCAAAGAACTCTGCAAACTCGATAACATCCTCTGGTTGTTTAAAGTCGATGTAGGCTCGGGAATAGGATTGACACTTCAGACTGCAAAACATGTTCAATTGAATTTGTTAGAAGAATATGCATAAAAGAGATGAAAACAATGTCACATTTGGAAAGAGTTCCACATTCTGAAACAGGTAGAACTGTTACAATGGTAGCAAGATTTTAAGTGACAAAAGATTCTTCCCTGATACAGGATTCGAGTTGCTTATTTATTCTAATAGATGTTGTGGTCCTTTGGGCTCCAAAACAAATCAGATATATATACTAAATATCTGGGTCAAGATACACCCATAAATAGAGTCCATGATATTTTATGTTGTTTTCTGCATATATTCTAAGACCACTTTGTGATATAAGGGTGTGTTTGGTTTAGGAATTTAGAATGAAAGTGATAGTATTTGTTTGCTTTGCTGTGAAAATTTATAAAATTCGATTTCAAAACCATAAAGTATGGGTATTTTGGTCACTTTAGATGAATTATTAGACCACCTCTCATCCTCCTCTCTGTTTGCCTCCTGATCTTCATTTTGAATAATAATCAGTTAAATTTTTAATTCCTATACCAACCCATAAGGCCATAAAACAAACAACTTTTAAATAATCATATCTTTCTCCTCCCTATTTTTCTTTCAAACCTACAAGCACTCTCAATCCCAAATGCCACCTAAAGGTCTATTTACCACCACTCATCAGCGTATATGACTTCTACCAAGGTACAACAACACTGAGGTGTTGTTTTCAGTTACACGATTCCACAGCTATAACGGGGCGGCATCAGTGTTGATGATCTCCTATGTCATCTTACTATGTAACGTGATGTCAATAAAGGATCCAAGAGTTGATTCAAACTCCCTCTATTGTCCATTGTGATGTCATTTACCAAAAACGAACACCAACAAAATCGAGAGATGTCGTTAGCCACAAGATAATGATGGGACCCTTAAAAACTAAGAAAGGAAATGAAATTAAAGAAGAGTCTTGCCTAAAATTTTATCCCGCAAAGATTTGAAAAATTAACCGCATATGCTCCAATTAAATATATTGATAATGTTCTGTGTCATATTATGCTACACAAACTATAGATCTAGTGTTTAACATGGCCAATAAGGATAAGGTATAACCAATTAACCACCACAAAATCAAGGATGCCGTATACCAGATACCTCAATTAACCAAACGACTTTGATTACATAAAATCAAGCCCAGTAAAGTTGACACAAGCTAACTTAACATTCAAGTACTAAAAACCCAAACCCATCTTTCACCACCAATCATTTACCAGCCAAAAGCCGTACCAATATCAAACCATAAACAGGAATAAAAACACAAAAAAGAGACAAAACAGTGGTGAAAACTCTATTCACAAACTAAAAAGCCACCTTTCTTAATGTTAGGCATACATACAATATACTATGCTTAATATTCCATCTTCCATTTATCTGTCTATCATGTCTCAACCTGACACTTATCTTGCTTTCAATTCTACCCTAAAACTTCCAACATTTGTAAAGGCAGGCAATTAACCTAAGAGCATATAACTCAATGACAGTTACAGTTTCAAAACAATAGCAACAAACACAATCTCAAAGAAAACACATGTAAAACCCTAACCTATTCTTGCCAGAACGGAAACAAAACCAGTTATAACGACCGGAAAACCGAGCATCAATCTGCTCCACAAGCACCGACTGAGACATATTATGCGGCAAGTGCCGAAGCACAACCTTAGTTCGATCCAATGCACCTTTCATCCGTACGACACAATCAGAAACCACCACCAAACCCTAAATGAAGTATTCAATCAGAGAATTCAAACCCTAGGCGGATGCAATTCGTCAAATCTCTCGGTCAATTACATCTTTTCCCCAATGATTGCTCGATCTGTGCCCTAATTGTTCAATTTTGAAGGAAACCAAGTGCCGTATGCATGAGAATTGAGAGATAAAGATGGATTAGAGGACAAGATTGGGGAAACTGAAGCTGTGTGTGTGCATATAGATGAAGTTTGTTGGAGTGTTTACGTATGGTTTTGGTGGAGAATTTGCAGAATGGAAGAAAGGTCAAAACAAAATCCCCAAATTTGTAATACGACTTTCTTTGGGTGTTCCTTGTTTGGGGTTGATGATGTAAAATAAATATTATTATTATTATTATTATTATTATTTTTTTTGACTAAAATGCACTATAGTACTTGTGGTTTTGCAAAATGACACCTATATTTTCTAACTTTTGAAAATTACACCGGTGCTTCTTGTGGTTTGACAGTTTGTTACTCGGATAGTCCCTGGAGTGGATGACGGTTAGTTTAATCTGTTAAGTGGATGTGAAATGACAAATTTACCCTTCATCTTCTCCACTATATAAAAACAGAACAACCCCACTCACCCCCCACATTTCTCTCTGTTTCCCCCCACCATTAACCACCAACCACCACCAACAAAAGCAGCTTCAGGAGCAAGAGGTATCTCTTCATAGCTCAGAAACTTCACTGCAGCAGGATCATAGCGAAAGAATCCAAAATTGTGAACCTGAAATTGCAAAAGCATAAAATTGTAATTTGTAATCACCACACACAGCTGTCAAAACACATGAATTGTCTATTAACCAACTCACAGGATCTCTATATATCGGATAGACCGGAATCTCTTCACGATTAACAAACATAGCTTCCGCTGTCACGGGACCTACAAACAAACAAAAGATATAATCAATCAGCCTAAAAGAAAGAAAATAAATTGTGAAAGAAACAATAACAATCCACACTGAAATAGTGTTGTGTTTAGAAGTTAGAGTTATTCTCAGCATACTGACTGCAAGTCAATAGACCTGGTTTGACCACATGACGGTTAGTGAGTATAATTCCATGACGTTTATCAACAACAAACCCTGTAGCAGAGCCTGAACGTGCGGATTCAGTGTCAAAAGTTGCACGCAGTCGTACGGAGCACCACCACCGCCTGAAAAACCTTCTGCAACGCTTTTCTCCAATCTTCAGCGAATGCGTGGTTCTCTTTGATAGGAGGATCGATTTCAATAGACAGCTCCGATTATAATATCTCCGATGAGTCCTCGATCTGTGACGTCATATACTGACTGGTATGTATGGGATTTTTTGTTAGCCGACAACCTTAACTCCAAATTGGGGTGGTGGTTGGTGGTTAATGGTGGGAAACAGAGAGAAAAGCAGGGGTGGTTGGGGTGGGGTTGTTTTGTTTTTATATAGTGGAGAAGATGAAGGGTAAATTTGTCATTTCACATCCACTTAACGGAGAAAACTAACTATCATCCACTCCAGGGACTATTCGAGTAACAAACTGTCAAACCACAGGGAGCACCAATGTAATTTCCAAAAGTTAGGGACTATATTTTGCAAAACCACAGGGACTATCCGTGCATTTTACTCTTATTTTTTTGTACAGTAAATTTCTTTCATTTTATTTCATGTCGTATATGGTCCTTTAATCCAAGACCTCCCTCTCTCAAGGTGTTTAAAAGTTTTGCCTTTATCAATGGACCACCACCTCATTGGTGATGTAAAATATATGTTACACTAGGTAAAGACATGTGTATGACACGAGTTGAATAAAGACAATATCTTACGTAAACTCACGAGACTATACTATACCCTAGTGACTTAGATGATAATAATTCATAATCATATAGCAATAACATTTTTTCTCATCTGTCCTTGAGGTTTGTATTTTTTTTTTCTTTTTGTCATTTTCATCCGGCCCATTAACTTTATCAAAAAAAAGTCAGTTAATTTTGAGGCATTTTTGTCTTTTTTACTTATTTAATTTATTGTCTTTTTAAATCCAAATATGTAAAACCTATCCCATTAATTTATATTATTGATCAGATGTAAACTTAATAAGCCATGTAAATCTCTTCTACAATAATGAGATTTAACTTAATCATTGTTGATATTAAATTACAAAAATAATTTAAAATATAATCTAAATTATATAAAATATAATTTAAATTTTAAACAATATACCATATTCGTTTTTATAGATTTATCGATGTGGCGGTATAAAATTCGTTGAATACAGAGTTATATTCGCAATAAAGTATTTTTTGTATTGGACAGCCCATGTGTTATATATTAATAATATGGATATTAGTCTAATATATTATTAATAAAATAGTATTGCTAAATAAAGAAATACATATGTGTAGTTATTCGTAAACAAATTATTATTAAGCTAGATTAGACAATCTAGATCTACAAGTATATAATCTAATTTGGTTTAATCCACAATGATTAAAAACTAAAAACTTTGTCACATATGAAATATAAATAAATAAATAAATGCTACAATGATATATTGTAAATATTTTTATGTATTACGTAATTATCTATAGTTATGTATAAATTAATAAATTGGATATATTAATATGATATAATAACAATATGACATATTTATTTGTTGTTGTGTATAAATTAATAAATTGTATAATAATAATAATAATAATAATAATAATAATAATAAAGGAGAGAATATCAAATGGCATTAAGATAAATTTAAGGATTGAATGTCATATGGCATTAACTCTTCATTTATTAGTATTATATTTATATTTATTTTCTAAAATTTGTTTTAATCATCGTTAATTTAAGAGTAAATTATGAAAATTGTCTTTTAAGTTTATATTTAAATTAAACAAAAAAAACTGGCATTTGCCTTTAAGATTGACGATATTTTTCCTTTATGTTTTCAAATTTTACACGTGTCTCTTTCATTAATGGGCATCAAATTTTATGGTTAAATCTAATCCGTTGACCTCTCGTGAGGGTAAATTAGTTTTTTCACCTTTTAATATAAAAATCAAATATAAAACCCCTTTTTTCTCTCTCTCTTTCTCAACTCCCACACTCTCTGTACAACTAACTTTTACCACCACCACCGGGAGACTGTCATCATTGTCGTTCTGCCAAAGCCCAAGGCGTCGTTGTTTTTCCACTACCAAACCATCACTTTTCGGCCACATCTTGAAATCCCAAGAACTAAAACCCTAGCCCCCATATTGTTGTTGTGCTCCGGTCTTTTTCCGGTTAGGTATGTGTAGTGTATCGAACCTCCGATGGTGGTGCTTCATCTCTAAAGTGACAAAGATGGGGGGGGGCTAGGGTTCTAGAAAAGCTCTAGTTATCAGGTTGCAAAACATGTTAGACTCGGGGGGGGGGGGGTATGGTGGGGTTGTAGCAGTGGTAGGTGGGTGGGTGGTGGTGGTTTATGGTGGGTTGCATCAATAGAGGTGGGTTATACGATGGTGGGGTTGCAACGATGGAGATGGGTTATGTGATGGTGGTAATGCGGGGTGGTGGTGGATGGCATATGACAGGTGGTGATGGCCAAAAATTCGGTTTGCCTTGGAAGGATAATAGAGAGAGAAAGAGGGTGTGTATGTTTAGAGAGAGAAATGTATTTTTAATTATATATATATATATATGTGTGTGTGTGTGTGGAATGTAGAGGGTAGGGGAAGTCTTAACTACCCTCATGTGACTTAACGGCAAAAAAAAATAATGAAGTTAGGACCAAAGAACGTAACATACAATATTTGAAAACATAAGGTACAAATTCTATCAATTTTAAAAACAAAGGACAGTTTTTGAAATTTGATATAAACATAAAGTACAGGTGAATAGCATAGAAAATTTTAAAGACAGTCTTTGAAATTTGAAATTTACTCTTATTTTAAAATGGGTGAAAAAAGAAAATATTAGGAAAAAAAGTTTATTGAAAATTATAAAGATGTTGTGAAACTAGCCTAATAGCATAGAAATATGGGAAATTGTAGGGAGAAAAGAACAAATAATTCATTGATCAAGTATATGTTACAAGAGTTACAATGAGAAATGTATATAGGAGTACAAAACTTGGAGAAGAACCCGATCTATACTTGGTGTTAATAACCATAATAATAAGATATGTTTATAACACTCCCCCTTAGTTATCAACTTCATACACCTGGAGATGTTGTCTCGTTAAAAACCTTGCCAGGAAAACCCAGTGGAACAAAGCCTTAGCTGTGGGAAAAAGGAGTGTAGTGTGTATTGTCTGTGACAACCCGAGATCTCGAGGTCCTTCCTATACACATCACTTGTTTCACAATTCTGTTCTGGTTGCAACTTGTTTTAAGTGGTGTCTTGTGTGGTGTATCTGTATGGTTTGTATATGCTTGTGCTTGATTCTGTGTGATGTGAATGATTAGAATTGTTGTTGTGTGTTAATGGCCATAAACGACAAAGAATGGTATTTCGCCGACACAAACCATCCACCTTCAATGCTTGACGAAACATGGTGTTTCGTCGAAGGATGTTTCGTCAAAAGACATTCGTCACCATGATGTTTCGTCATAGGATACTCGTCGCCGAGTGTAGACCTTCGGCCCAAATCCATGCACGGCCGAAGATGATATTTTACTTCTTAACCTCTCATAACCTGCAAACTAAAAACCCTAACTCTCCTCTCTCTCGCCCTATCTGGTAACCGACGGCGGCAAGGAGGACACCTTATTCTTTCCGAAGCTCTCTCTCCCTCTCTCGTTTTGGAGTATCTCTCTCTTCATCCCTCGGTTAGTGTGATTCATCGTTAAACCGGTTTATATTTGCTGTTAATCTTGATTATGTGTTTGCACGATGAATTATGTTGATGTGTATAACCTGATTGATCTTTAGAACGTGGCTAAATGATTGTATTGTGTTAATGAGTTAGTTGGAATGTGGCTCATGAAGATCCATCGTAAAATTTATAACAGTGCTTGTGATAGGGTATTTATGCATTTGTCAGTATCAATGGTAATTGTTAGTTTGTGTAAGGATGATGTGAACTGATGAACTAGAACTTGCATGATTCGATGAGTTGGTGGAGTATATTGATATATTTGTGTGGATTGGGTAACAGTTATAGATAATGATAATGGTGATTCTGTAAGTTGTAATGATAAATCGTTTTACGATCCGGGATGTACTGATGATGTGTATTGAAATCGATTAAGAACAATTATGTGAGATAGTCAATGCCATGATTAGGGTTTCTACGATCTAGTTTTGGGACGAAACGGCATGATGGCGAAACACTTAGACCTCTTTTAGCCGACGAAACATAAGTTTCGCCACCCCTTAACTCGACGAAACTTATGGGTGTTTCACCATGGCTCAACACGACGAAACTTGTAAGAGTTTCGCCATGATTGTAACTCGATGAAACCTAAGAGTTTCGCCATGTCTGATCTTTCGTCGGCCATCTGAGAACTATCTTAACAGAACAATCGATATAGCATGAACTGTGTTTGATGTGAATATTTAGTTACGTATTTGACTGAGTTATTGCTTATGTAACCCACAAGACCTGCTAATTGTGTATTGATGATTAGAATGAGTATGGCTATGTATTTTACTGATACATTACTTGTGGAATGTGAACTGATTTATGGGATTAACAAACCCATTCGATAAATGCTATTTAAGAGTCTAGTACATGAGGGGTGAACTGTAAAGGAACAGGGTATGTGCTACATGTTAAATTGTGATCGTGGGATAGATGCAAACTGTGACTGACATTGTTAGTAACCCTTTTTGGAAACATGAACTTGTGATTATAGACGTGCATAAAACCTAAATGTTTACTATGTGATACGTGTTTTGGATACGTGATTGTGAAACTGATTACTCTTCATAACCATAGTAGGGTTCGGTTGACCAACTGGGAACGGGTAATGTAACGAAACATACCGAGCAAATCTAAGGTGAGTTCACTACTCTTTTTCCAAGCATGCATCCCGGGGAGGGATATCTGGTAATTGTTTCGGGGAGGAACGTCGGGTTATTGGGATGTTGGTTATTACACTCATTTCTATCATTAAGACCCCTTACATCTACCGGTTAGTTGCCGGGGAGGCAACGAGGTTATTAGTTGATAGCGCTATTAGGTTTGGCACCCTCACACCGTACCGGGGAGGACGGGCGTGAACTAATTACCTTAACCACTTGACCAATGTTTTGATAGAGACATTGGGGTTGGGCAAATAAATCTAGCTGCCATCTGCGGTAATCGAGTTAATAACAACATCAAATCAAATCTGCGAAACGTTTTAATCTGGTAACTAGTATCTAAACACGTTAACAAACTTTGAACTCACCAGCGTCGTCTGACACACTCGTCTGCATGCTTGCATGTCTATAGGTTATATCATTGGGACTTGCTGTTTGGGATGCTAGAGTGGTCATGGGTCGAGATGCATGGGATCGCAATACAAGCTTAATGGTTTATGTACACATGGTTTATGAAACATTTAACAAATGAGTTATGCTTCCGCTGTATACAACGAATGATATGTAACGTTTGTAACACTTTATGTCATTGAATGAAAGTTTTATTTAAATATATTTAAGAGTTCAATGTGATTGGTGGCTTGGATCCTGGTACGTCACACGCCTCGTGGGGTTTCCGCATGTGGTATTTTGGGGGTGTGACAGTTTGGTATCAGAGCCAGGTTATAGTGAACTTGGTTTTAAAACGTTTTTATAAAACAAGGACTATAACCGAACAATTCTGAAAACAAGAATACGACCATGACACTCAGCTCCAGATAGCAAGGTTCGTCTCTCGTTTACTCACTGCACAACATAACTAGTGAACACTTACATATGATATTGCATGTGATTGCACGTTTAGCACAACAATATGAATTCATGTATTACTTACACGTGTTAAGTGATTGATAGTGTGGTGTTACCCTAGAGATTCGTGACCCCTGTTTTGTGATATTCTTTGTTTGACATCTGAGTTTGAGGAACCATTTGACATGAGTTAGGAGGAACTGAGATAAGCATGCAAATCACAATATTATTGTGGGTGCACACATAATAATAATGTGGGGTGCATGTGAGTTCCAGTGAGGCTTAACAAGTGAAAAAGGGGTTCCGCTCTGTTATTTGATCAGTGTGAAACGTAACAAGTCTATAGGAGTCATAGTAGTTATTGTCTCCTACTCGAATGTGATCTTTTCACTCCTCTCTGAATCCTTACGAATCTCGAAGCTATCAAGTATTACCCGAACACCCATCCGAACGCCTAGCGAACTGGATAGAATGTTAGGCGCTTGCACGAACGTCCTTGAGTTGGATGACACAGCATCGAATGATTGGTCGATACCTTACTCCCTCCTCTTTGTTTGCTGGAACTCAACGTATTGACGCCATAGATCTCGGAGTGCGGTCACCTCTGCAATACTCTCGCAACATACTGTGTATTGCTCAATCGACTTGCTGGATCGATGGACAGGAGGACGAGTGTAGTACCTTACCGACTTCAGTATTTGGACGACCCTGATTACCAGCAACGAACATCAGCAATTTGACCCCAATCGAATCTTTAACCCTAGTCAGCGACTTATGGGAGTCAACTCTTACGAATCAATCGGGACATAAGCGATGACAACAGATTATAGTGTGGAATGTGTGACTACCAGCACAATGAACAGCACCTTAGGACGTGGCACGGAAATGTGACTAGATGGACCATGTTGGTAAAAGATCGTAGGGCTCCGTTTCAAGCCACAGCACTAGGGGCAACAGTCATGGCAACATCAAGATAGTCGTAATCGTAGCCTACCGTATGGAAACAAAGGTGACTTCGACAAGGATTGACTGTTGTTAAGTCAAAATGTCAACAACCAAGGGAACGATAACAATATTGGGAATCCACGTGACCGTAACAGCACTGGTAGTGGTGCTTGTTGAAGGGCGAATAGGATTGGCGTGAGCGACACCGGGCATGCCAGCAACATGGTAGCTAGCATGGGTAGCTAATCGCTTCGTCTCTGTTCTGTATAACCTTGAAGCATTTCGAAACCAGGCCTGTTGTGTGGAATCGGCTGACGACAAGACAATTGAAGCCTCGTATGTTTGTTGGGATGTAAACACGGCCGTGTGGGTCAAGCGTTCGACGTCGACCTTCCTTCTGCTATCCTTGGTAGATACGATGCAACAGTTAGTGTAGATTGGTTATCCAGATATCGCGCAGATATACCCTGTGAGAAGAAAATTTTACGTATCCTTCTTCCTAGTGGAGAGTCGTTAACTGTTCTAAAAGCGCTAGAATGGCGCAAGGGTTAGCGCCATTTCAGCTATGAAGGCCCAGAAGTGTCTATGGAGGGAATACCCTGCTACGTTAGCAACCGTTACTGATATTAAGGCTAAGGAAAAGAGGATCGAGGATCCACCAATTGTTCGTGATTCTTCTCGGTGTGCTACCTGAGGAACTTTCAGGTTTACTTCCACAACTGTTAGTCGGAATCTCAGTTGATCTCACGCTAAAGGCAGCTCTGAATACTTGTACTCCTACCATCTTGCACCAGGAGGGTTGCAAGAATCGTCTAATCAACTACAGGAACTGTTGGACAGGAGTTTGTCGGACCTAGTTTTTCGCTTTGGGGAGCCCCAATTATATCCGTGAAGATAAGCCTATTCGTTGGACATGTGTACCGAATACCGAGAACTCAGCAAGGTGACAGTCAAGAACCGTTTGCCTCGACCATGTATTGCCAGCCAGTCGACCAGTAGCAAAGGTCGAGCTTCCATTCGAGGAATGTCTAACGCACGAACTATTGTCAGATGGGAGAGTGGAGAATGTTCCTGCAACGGCATACCAGACGCAGTGAGGTCATTTCAACGTTATCTTCCATGACCTTTGGGCTAATCATCACACCAACAGCTTTATGGATCACAAGAGTCGACTATGCTTATTGATGACGTGTAGAATCATTTCAGGAGAAAGGAACACCATGGACGACATCTGTATTTTATTTTAGCGCTCCTGAGGGAGGAGCCGTTACGTGCGAAGTCATGTTAGATGTCACATCTAGATTCGAGAGATGCATTTTGATCACGTAACCAACGAAGTGGAAATACACGTGGATCTCGCTAAGATCCATTTCATTTGAAACAGATCGGCATCAAAAAGTCCTTCGGGGATAAAGCAATTTCTTGGTTTCACTAGAGACTATCGCAGATGCATTGATGTGTGTAAAATGCAACATATAAAATACATCAAATAAGGCATAAAACTAACCCTTTTTTAAGTACTAATGTTGGAAAAAGAGTGCTTTTGTCTTCCTTTTGTATTTTCAGGATTAAATGAGCTCAAATTCACAAAAGAAGCAAAAAGACAGCTAAATCTAACATAAATACAAGAAAAGGAACACAAGTGGATTGCCCGACCCCTCAACGGCATCCTCCCAAGCAAAATAGAGAAGACAGAAGACTGAACACGCCCCGTGCTCAGCCAGCACGGGGCCGTGCCCAGCCAGCACGGGGCCGTGCCCAAGAAGCAGCAGAAAAGACAAACCTATAGAAGCTTCTATTGCCCACCACGGGGCTGTGTCCAGCGGACACGGGGGCGTGGCGAAAGTACAGCAGGCGCATTAATTGTAATTGCGAATTACAATTAATGAAGAGAGAGAGTGTCAGACAGGCACGGGGGCGTGTCCAGCGGACACGGGGCCGTGCCCAGCCTTCTGTTCAGCCTATAAATAGGAGTGCTTGGTTTCATTGCAACTCATCCCTTGGCACACCACCTCTCTCACACTTCATCCACCACCCACCACCACCATAACACCATCATCCACCACCATCATCCATTGTCCATCATAGAGTGTGTGAGTCGTCTCGGGATCCAAGATTGATCGTAAGAGTTCTTGACAATCAAGGCCATGTTTGCCTAAGTCTCTTACATCACTTGGTGAAGACAAGTGTTTAGTATAATACTTTTTATTTTTAATCTTTTGCACTTTTTATTTGGTTTTGTATTAATGACTTTAATAACTAGTTGCTTATGTTGAAGGTGATCTTTCCTTATCGTTTGTCCGTGGTGTCTTGGCATTATTTTACTGTCTATATAAAATAAAAGATTTTCACCATTCATATCTCCACGGTCTATATGGAGGTATGTTGGCTACCTGGTCGGGGGTTAAGGGAATGGTTTGGTAAGGGTCTTGCCCTTGTTCAGCGTTTAGAGGTCCTGCAAGGAACCTGGGTCAAATTTAGTAGGATCTCCTTCAATGCCCATAGGTATTGGATGGCGGGGATCCAAACTCTTTGACCCCTCATAAGTTAACTACTATTAATACTATAACCCGACTATTTAGGACTGTATCCCTGCTGACTCAGACTACTTAGTCGAGGGTAACGTCACCGCCAAAAGCGGGGCCTACCATAATTTGCATTAATAACTTAATTCATTATCTTCCAATAATCCAACCCTTTAGGATTGTATCCTTGCTGACTCAAACTACTGGGTTGAGGGTAACGTCGCCTTCAAAAGAGGGGCCTACTACAATAACTAAGATAATCTCTTAAACAAGTGCAAAAGTGCGAAAATAATCAAAGGTTATACTAATACACGAGTCGGATCCAAGTGATTCATCTTGTCTATCTGTTTTTATTTTTATTTTATTTTTCAGCATTTAGTTAGTTTTTATTTTCTTAGTTTAAAAACCTTTTTCTAACTTTTTGAATTGATTAGACGTTGAGGATAAACCGGTACTAAAAGCTCTTGTGTCCTTGGACGACCTCGGTATCTTACCAACACTATACTACGTCCACGATGGGTGCACTTGCCCATATGTGTGTTTAGTGTTAGTAAATATCGTGTTTTATAAATTTAAAACTTGGCTAAAAGTGTAAAAAGGGCTTTAAATATACATCTAAAATATAACACACTTCACGCACATCAAGTTTTTGGCGCCGCTGCCGGGGACACAAGGATTTTAAGAAAGTTAGGAATCAACGGCCTAATCATATTTTTATTTTTATTTTTCTTTTTAATTTTTAGGATTTTTCTTAGTTTTTTTAGCTTCTGCAGAGCTCAGCACGGGCCGTGCCTGGTCGGACACGGGCCGTGCCCAGCGTTGTTACTGGCAGTTTTTAGTTTTCCAAGTTATAGACGGCTGACCACGGGGCCGTGTCGGTGCAACACGGGGCCGTGTCCAACTCTCCAGTAACTGGGATCTGGAAAACAATCACTGTAACTCCGACCACGGGTCGTGTTCACTGAGTACGGGCCGTGGTGAACCTTCTGACCAGCATTCTTTTCTGTTTTTATTGCAGGACTTGGAACCAGACGTCACCCCTACGTAGTGTATGAGCTCTAGTTCTAATAAGGACATAAAAGAACCTCTCGAAGAACCCGAACGCTTTCTTAGAAAAAGACTAAAAGCCAAGAACCAAGAGAAAGTTTCGAGGAATCCACTTCCAATGGCGGACCAACGTACCCTCATGGATTATCTACGACCCACCGTAGGTAACCTAGGTGCCGCTATCAACGCACCGCATGTTGAAGCCAATAACTTCGAACTTCGGCCGCATTTGATACAAATGCTCCAAAACTCCGCAACCTTCCATGGGCTTGCGGACGAGGATCCCCATCTACATATTAATGTAATCCTTCGATTTAATGAAATCCAATTTCAAATTTCTTTTCTATTATTGAATTGATCTGCTATTAATATCCCAAACTCTTACTAACGGTGATAGCTCCCGAATGAATCAAATGGCGTGCCGAAATACTGGCAATATATCTAAAAAGAACGATAGTGACGACTATGATCACCGAGAACGTTCAGAATGAGAAAATAATCTTTGATCCTTAGTTAATCGCCGAGGAAGTCGGTAAAGCTATGGCCGAATTCATGGCTAAGTTAAAAGGGCCGGAACCATCAGTACCAAAAGAGAAGTCTATTTCCAAACCTCATTCTAGAACTGAAAAGACTCACTATTCTACAAATAAGAGTGAGCAAAGTGTCAAGAACATTGTCAACACTGAGCATCACAACTCTAAGGATGGGTACACATATAAGTATTTCGCCTCATGTAAGCCCCGTGACTTTACGGGCGAAAAGGGAGCCATAGATGCTTTAAAATGGCTTAACGAGATGGAGACTAGGATCAACATGAGCAGTTGTGCTATCAAAGACACTATCAAGTATGTGTCCCAATCCTTCAAGGAGGATGCATTGACCTGGTGGAAGGCACTGATCCAATCCACGGGTAAGGTTGCACTATACAACCTGAGTTGGCCCAAATTCGTGGAACTGATCCCCGAAACTTACTGCCCGCCTCATGAGGTGGAGAAAGTTGAATCTAACTTTCTCAAACTGACAATGAAGAATCTCAACTGCCGAGCTTATGTATCTGATTACAACTCCCTTTCAAGACTCGTACCGTATCTGATTACCCCCGAGTCGAAGCACATTGCGCGATTCATTGGAGGACTTGCTCTAGAAATCAAGGGGATGGTTAATTCCTCTAAACCTACGACGATTAGATCAGTTGTGGATCTAGCATTATCTCTCACCGAGGATGAGAAACGAGTGAGAGCGGCCAATGGCGAGAACAAGAGGAAACGTGATGACACTCCTGTCAGGGATTCCAAGAAGGGCAAGACTGGTTCGAACTATAACTAGTCTAAGCCAACTGAGGCTAAGCCGAGTGAAAAACCTGTGGGAAAAGGCATTTTGGGAAATGTCTGTATAATCAGCCTAAAGGTTGTGGCATCTGTAAGCAGATGGACCACAAATCACATGAGTGTAACGATCTGAAGAACGCCACTTGCTATGGGTGTGGCGAGAAAGGGCATATCAAGACTCATTGCCCTAAATTATGCAACTGATGCCAAGAATAAGGTTGCTGATGCTAAGAAAGGCAATGTTAGAGCCTTTCAGCTAACTGTGCGGGAAGCAGTAAGCGATGCAAAAGTCA
Source organism: Helianthus annuus (assembly GCF_002127325.2). Classification (NCBI taxonomy): domain Eukaryota; kingdom Viridiplantae; phylum Streptophyta; class Magnoliopsida; order Asterales; family Asteraceae; genus Helianthus; species Helianthus annuus. Next base: position 60,525,490 of record NC_035443.2, read on the forward strand.
TAACATGTATGTTTCTCGTAAATGACATAGTTGCTAGAGTCTTATTTGATTTCGGAGCCGATAAAAGCTTCGTTGACCATAAGTTTAGCAAACTTCTAAATCTACCCTTAAGAACTTTAGATATCACTTATGAGGTTGAAATGGTTGATGGTAGTATAGAAGTAGCTTCCACGATTCTTGATGGATGCGTAAATATCCATCAAGAATCAATCTATTCCTATTAACCTCTTGCCTATGAATCTCGCGGGATTCGATATAGTTTTAGGCATGGATTGGTTATCCCATAACCAAGCCCGCATTGCCTGTGATAAGAAACTTATCGAAAATAAATGTCACACCCCCAAAATCCACCCGCGGAATACCACCGCTCGGGAGCGTGACTGACCAGGATCAAGCCATCAATCATATCAAACCATAGCAATTAATAATAGAGGTAGTTACTATAAGTCACCATGACATGATTGATGTTTCAAAAACCAAACACTGTTTTAAGTAGCGGAAGCATAGTAAAGTAAATCCAAATAGTTTTACGAGTTATGAGTTCAACATCATTACGATCCATCTGCCCACAACGACCTGCTCTTCCCTGTGCAAGCTCCAAGTATACCTAAGGTCCTGCAAGGCATGCAGCAAATAATCAACAAACTAGTTGAGCGAGTTCACAGAAAGTAAGTTCATTGTGTAATGCATAAGTATAGCTAGTGGGGGCTTCCCATACTAGTGTGTAATAAAGGTGGGGGCTTCCCATGTTCATCCTGGTTAATGAGGGCTTCTCATTAACGGTACTTACTAGACTAACATCCGACCATGTGTTCTTCTTTACCGAGAACAGGAATACGTACAGGGTCACGTAGGCTTTACGTGACGTGCCCTTCCCCGAGGACAGTGGTACGCGTGGGGGCTACGTAGGCTTTACGCAGCGTGGCCTTCCGACCTGGAAGCCAGTGAATGGTATTGGGTTACGTAGGCTTTACGTAACGTGTCCTCCCGACCCGGGAGACATAAGGCAAGTATACTGGGTTACGTAGGCTTTACGTAACGTGTCCTGACTAACCTGAGGACGATGGTCTATAGTCTGGTATATGCGTAAGTACGAGTAATCATTCCATATCCATCATATCCAACCCAATTCCCAACCCGGGAATCCCATGCCTTGGCTGTGTGAACTCACCTTGGTTTGCTCGGCAGATACACAAAGAATATAAGTAGCAAGTAAATGGTCACTCACGTCCTATCATGGTTATTATACGAGTCAGGTTTGTATATAGCACGTATATAGTAATCACGTATAGTCATGGCAAGCATGTACGCACGTAAGCAGATAAGACATAGCATGTGAGGATCCAATTGTCTAAGTCCAACCATACCCGGCCCAATGACATAAGCAGCCCAATAACAAAACAGTCCAGATTCTCAATCGGCCCAAATAGCAAGCACAAACAAGTCCAATAATAAACAGTCCACAGTTCAAATCGTTGGGCTCAATAGATTGGGCCCGTGACAGTGAAGGCCCAACAGTGTGCGTGTAAACGATGGTCTCGAGTCGCAACGGAGATCTCGAGTCGCAACCGGAGATCTCGAGTCGCAACAGCTGGTTGCGAGTCGCAACGGTGATCTCGGTTCATCATGGCCTGGTTACGACTGATCATGTGCTGGTTACGAGTCGCAACGGGACTCGCAACCGTAGTCTCGACTTGTGCTGGCTTGGTTACGAGTGGGATTCTGACTCGCAACTATGGTCCCGACTCGCAACCAGGTGTCGAAACCGCGTATGTAACTGATTTCCATAATTCCTGCATTGACTTATCCGTGATTCTAGCAAACATCTAAGGCAGTTTCGAAATCAGATCAATCACAGAAATTTATCAACAGTTGATTTAATTTTCATGCATATTCATAACCATTCAAGAACATCGAATCAACGTGAACTGCATTCATATGAACAATAATCTATTTCTATGAACATGTAACCGTGACTAATTACCTAGCCCAAGACTTAGCACATCCACAAGTTAACATCCGAATCATATAGCATAACAACAGATTTCATCGAGTTTCATCCGATCCGTATGAACATGTTAACAATCCGAAACACATATTAACATTTAATTTATAACAAAGCACACATGTAAACCGGTTCTATCACAATCAACCATACTATCATCATCCGAATTACATCATGTAATGTTCAAGAATCATATAAAATCATCATGTAAACGCATAGATCACAATATCATCATATACAATCAAATAACCATGTACACTAACCGGTTGGAATCAAAGAGAGGGTGAGCCGAGAAGTGTTGTTCGCCGTCGGGTTCCAAGTAAACGAGAGAGAGAGCAAAGCTTCTAGGGTTTGTGTGTGTTTGTGATTTTGCAAAAGTGGTAAAACAAAACCCCTAAACTCGGTTTTGTGTTGCGAGTGGGGAGTGGGCCGAGCCCACTCGGTTGTCTAATGGACCCGAGAACAAGGAGTGGCCCCAAGGGCTTTGTGTGGCCTGTTCACATACATACGACATACATACACACATAATGCATATAACATAACATATATCATGAAATCAATTAATCATTCGGGTTTATAAAATCACATATCGTGCACAAACGTTACATCAAGCAAGCCTAAAGTTCGAGTTGTCACATTATCCCCAACTAATTGGAAATTTCGTCCCGAAATTTGGTATGCACTCACTGAGGAAGCTAGGTAAACTGTACTGTTCACTGGTTTTCCTGGGGTGTCACATCCTCCCCCCGTTGATCTGGAATTTCGTCCCGAAATTCCGAAGTAGTAGCTTCAGCCTCAGTAGTGGTTGCCTTGTTCCCGAATAACTGGGGGTACTTTTCTGTCATCCTGTCTTCGCGTTCCCAGGTGTACTCTGGGCCACGTGTGGAGTTCCAACGAACTCGGACAAGAGGGATTCTCTTGTGTTTGAGGACCTTCACATCCCGGTCCGTGATTTCAACTGGTTCCTCGACGAACTGTAACCGCTCGTCGATAGTGAGTTCTTTAAAAGGAATGATAAGATTTTCATCTGATAGGCACTTCTTTAAGTTCGATACATGAAAGACATTGTGAACTGCCCCGAGTTCAGCTGGTAGGTTCAACTTGTAGGCTACCTTGCCAATCTTTTCTATAATTTCGAATGGTCCGACGTACCGCGGATTCAGTTTACCCCGTTTGCCAAAACGAACCACACCCTTCCAGGGTGAGACTTTCAATAAAACCCGGTCCCCGACCTCAAATTCCAATGGCTTTCTACGCTTATCCGCGTAGGCTTTCTGACGGTCGCGTGCTGCCGCCATGCGTTGTCGTATTTGTGCAATCTTTTCTGTGGCGTCCACAACAATCTCTGGACCCGTGATCTGACTATCTCCCACCTCTGCCCAACAGAGAGGTGACCGGCATTTACGCCCGTACAATGCCTCGAATGGAGCGGCTTGAATGCTGGTATGGTAACTGTTATTGTAAGAAAACTCCACCAAAGGGAGGTGCTTTTCCCAGCCGTTGCCGAAATCGATAACGCATGCCCGAAGCATGTCTTCGAGAGTTTGGATCGTACGCTCAGACTGCCCATCCGTCTGAGGGTGGTATGCTGTGCTCATGTCTAATCGTGAGCCGAAAGATTTATGCATTGCTTGCCAAAGTTCTGACGTGAATCGTGCATCGCGATCCGAAATGATAGATGTGGGCACCCCGTGCCTCGAGACAACTTCTTTAAGATATACGTCTGCGAGAGTGGAGAACTTATCCGTTTCCTTAATCGGCAGGAAGTGTGCAGACTTGGTGAGTCGATCAACTATGACCCATATCGTATCGTTCCCACGCTGGGATCTAGGTAGGCCTGTAACGAAATCCATGGAAATTTCTTCCCATTTCCACTGAGGTATCTTAGGCTGCTGAAGTAGGCCAGCTGGTTTCTGATATTCGACCTTGACTCTTGCACAGGTCAAGCATTTTCCAACGTACGTAGCAATGTGGGCCTTCATACTAGGCCACCAATAAGTAGTGCTGATATCGTGGTACATTTTATCCGACCCTGGATGTACCGAATAGCGAGACTTGTGTGCTTCATCCATTACAAGTTCTCGTAAACCGCCATAGAGAGGGACCCAAATCCGGCCCGTTACATAATAGGCGCCGTCTGCCTTCCGTTCCATCTGTTGTCGTGAGCCGCGTAAGGCTTCAGCCTGGACGTTTTCGAGCTTTAATGCTTCTACCTGAGCATTTCGTATCTGTGCTGGAAGGCTAGACTGAATCGTAAGCTGTAGCGCTCGCACGCGCTTCGGTAAAGTGTCCTTTCGACTGAGGGCATCAGCCACAACATTGGCTTTGCCTGGATGATACTTGATGGCGCATTCGTAATCGTTAAGTAACTCGACCCATCGTCGTTGACGCATGTTCAAATCCTTCTGCTTAAGAATATGCTCGAGACTCCTGTGATCGGTGTAAATCGTGCACCTGGTACCGTACAGGTAGTGTCGCCATATCTTAAGCGCAAAAACAACAGCTCCCAGCTCTAAATCGTGCGTCGTGTAGTTCCGTTCGTGAACCTTGAGTTGACGAGAGGCGTAAGCGATAACCTTGTCGCGCTGCATTAACACACATCCCAATCCCCGAATGGATGCATCACAATAAACCACAAAGTCATCCGTGCCCTCTGGCAATGAGAGGATAGGTGCACTGCAAAGTCTATCCTTTAGGTGCTGAAAAGCAGTCTCCTGGGGCTCTCCCCAGCGATAGGTAACACCCTTCTGTGTCAGTAGCGTAAGCGGCTGAGCAATCTTCGAGAAGTCTCTAATAAACCGTCTGTAGTAACCTGCCAGACCCAAGAATTGGCGTATTTCCGTTGGCGTACGCGGTGCAGGCCAGTTCCTGATCGAATCTACCTTGGATGGATCGACATGGATCCCATCCTTGTTTACCACGTGGCCTAAGAAGTGGACTTCACGAAGCCAGAAGTCGCATTTAGAAAGCTTGGCGTACAACTGTTCCTTCCGAAGGAGTTCCAAAATAAGGCGAAGATGCTGCTCGTGCTCCTCCTGACTCTTGGAGTAAATCAGGATGTCGTCGATGAACACAATGACGAACTTGTCGAGATAGGGTTTGCACACCCTGTTCATAAGATCCATAAATACCGCAGGCGCGTTCGTTAACCCGAATGGCATGACGAGAAACTCGTAGTGACCGTAACGAGTTCTGAAGGCTGTCTTGGAGACGTCCTCATCCCGGACTCTCAACTGATGGTACCCAGACCTCAAGTCTATCTTCGAGTAGTAACACGACCCTTGCAATTGGTCGAATAAGTCGTCTATGCGTGGAAGAGGATAACGGTTCTTCACCGTCACCTTGTTGAGTTCACGGTAGTCGATGCACATCCTGAACGTACCGTCTTTCTTCTTCACGAAAAGTACTGGAGCTCCCCAAGGCGAAGAGCTTGGACGAATGAAACCCTTTTCCAAGAGTTCCTGCAGTTGCTTTGACAATTCCTCCAATTCCGATGGAGCTAGACGATATGGTGCGCGAGCTATGGGTGCTGCTCCTGGAGCGAGCTCGATCTGAAATTCAACCTGACGATGAGGCGGTAAGCCTGGTAAGTCTTCAGGAAACACCTGAGGGTAATCACGTACAACTGGAATGTCTTCCAATTTCTTTTCCTTTGCTGAGGCGTCTGTAACAAGAGCCAAAATGGCTGTGTGACCCTTACGTAAGCATTTCTGAGCCTTCAAGAAAGAGATGATGCCCACCACTGCACCACTCTTGTCGCCTTGAACTTCTAGAGGTTCCTGACCCGAACGAGGAATGCGAATAACCTTTTCGCTGCATAAGATTTCGGCCTGGTGTTGGGAAAGCCAATCCATCCCAATCACGACGTCGAAGCTACCCAAAACTATGGGAATGAGATCAATGGAGAAGGCTTGACCAGCTAGGATAAGATTACAACCCTGAACTACGTGCGTGGCTTCTAGACTTTTACCGTTAGCTAACTCTACTACATGTTTGGTGGGTAAAAGTGTTGGTGCACGTTTTAGCAGTTGACACATTTTCACAGACATATAGCTTGTATCCGCACCCGAATCAAATAAAACAGTAACGTAAATATTGTCGAGGAGAAACTTACCCATAACAACGTTGGGATCGTTCACTGCGTCGCCTCGACCTAGCACGAATGCACGACCACGAGCTTCATTGCCGTTATTGTTGTTGTTTCCACCGTTGTTGTTCCCGTTGCCCTGGTTGTTATTGTTGTTGCGATTCTGGTTCAACTGAGGGCAATCGCGTTTGAAGTGACCTTCAGCCCCACACTGGAAACATCCCCGGTTTCCACGCTGTGGCTGCTGTTGCTGCTGCTGGTTCTGTGGAGCTGGTTGCTGAGGCTGCTGATTCTGATTCGCAGGACGAGGGCTCCTACAATCTTTGGCCTCGTGTCCCATCTTGAGACACCTTTGACAGCGACCCTTGTTACATGGGCCGTGGTGATGCCTGTTGCAGTTGTGGCACCTAGGTTGACTACCCTGATATCTTCTCTGTCTGTGACCACTAGAGGATTGCTGACTGGGACTCTGATAGTGATCGATCTTCTGCTGCTGAGCTTGTGGCTGAACAGATGCTGAACCTTTGCTGGAATCCCCATCCCATTTTCTTTTACTGTCACCAGATGTAGCAGGAGTAACTGAGGTGGTGACATTAGCAGTAGCATTAACACGCTTGGGCAATCTATTCTGTTCCACTGCCTGATCGGTGATACGGTGAGCGAGACGCTGTATTTCCTGAATGTTTTCGAGATTAGCCGACGTCACGTGGCTCTGAATTTCTGGCGCCAATCCCTTGAGATACAACTCAATGCGCTTGTATGGAGGGTCCACCATAGTTGGACACAGAACGGCCAGCTCATTGGACCGTTTGGTATACGCTTCGATTTCCGATCCAACCATTTTCAAGTTATAAAGCTCATCTTCCAGCTTGTGTATGTCTTCCCGCGTGCAATACTCACGCTTGATGAGTTCCTTAAAGTCGTTCCATGGGGTGGCGTTAGCAGCTGCCAACCCTAAAATCTGCACTTGTGCGTTCCACCAAGTGAGCGCAATCCCTTCAAGTGTGCCAGTGGCGAACTTCACCCTGCGAGCCTCAGGGCATTCGCACATTTCGAAAACCGACTCGAGCTTTTCAAACCAGTGGAGGAGTCCAACTGCTCCCTCTGTGCCACTAAACGAGCTAGGACGACATTCCATGAAGTTCTTGAAGGTGCACCCAGGCTGCTGCTGAGCGGGTTGACCTGCTTGGGCGGCTGCAACTGCCGCAGCAATGAGAGCCTCTAGCTGGGCTTGAGTCATGTTAATTCGTGCGGCCATTGATCTTCATAGTAACAAGTAGCATACATAAGAATGGTTCGCGAGTAGGGCGATGACAGAAAAGCGTAGGCATATAGGTGTTCTCATGTAATCAAAGCATGTGTATCTAAGCGTAATGCGAGCAAAGTTCTAAGCAGTTCTAGCAAACAGGCAATAAACATAACATAACCCTTATTACCTAGGATGTCGAGTCTTGCACGTGGAGCGAAGCGTCGTTGTGGATCGTTGAGAGCACTGTTCTGGTTATAGTCCGGTTTTAATAAAAACGTTTACCCATATTAAAACCAAGTTCTCTATAACCAATGGCTCTGATACCAATCTGTCACACCCCCAAAATCCACCCGCGGAATACCACCGCTCGGGAGCGTGACTGACCAGGATCAAGCCATCAATCATATCAAACCATAGCAATTAATAATAGAGGTAGTTACTATAAGTCACCATGACATGATTGATGTTTCAAAAACCAAACACTGTTTTAAGTAGCGGAAGCATAGTAAAGTAAATCCAAATAGTTTTACGAGTTATGAGTTCAACATCATTACGATCCATCTGCCCACAACGACCTGCTCTTCCCTGTGCAAGCTCCAAGTATACCTAAGGTCCTGCAAGGCATGCAGCAAATAATCAACAAACTAGTTGAGCGAGTTCACAGAAAGTAAGTTCATTGTGTAATGCATAAGTATAGCTAGTGGGGGCTTCCCATACTAGTGTGTAATAAAGGTGGGGGCTTCCCATGTTCATCCTGGTTAATGAGGGCTTCTCATTAACGGTACTTACTAGACTAACATCCGACCATGTGTTCTTCTTTACCGAGAACAGGAATACGTACAGGGTCACGTAGGCTTTACGTGACGTGCCCTTCCCCGAGGACAGTGGTACGCGTGGGGGCTACGTAGGCTTTACGCAGCGTGGCCTTCCGACCTGGAAGCCAGTGAATGGTATTGGGTTACGTAGGCTTTACGTAACGTGTCCTCCCGACCCGGGAGACATAAGGCAAGTATACTGGGTTACGTAGGCTTTACGTAACGTGTCCTGACTAACCTGAGGACGATGGTCTATAGTCTGGTATATGCGTAAGTACGAGTAATCATTCCATATCCATCATATCCAACCCAATTCCCAACCCGGGAATCCCATGCCTTGGCTGTGTGAACTCACCTTGGTTTGCTCGGCAGATACACAAAGAATATAAGTAGCAAGTAAATGGTCACTCACGTCCTATCATGGTTATTATACGAGTCAGGTTTGTATATAGCACGTATATAGTAATCACGTATAGTCATGGCAAGCATGTACGCACGTAAGCAGATAAGACATAGCATGTGAGGATCCAATTGTCTAAGTCCAACCATACCCGGCCCAATGACATAAGCAGCCCAATAACAAAACAGTCCAGATTCTCAATCGGCCCAAATAGCAAGCACAAACAAGTCCAATAATAAACAGTCCACAGTTCAAATCGTTGGGCTCAATAGATTGGGCCCGTGACAGTGAAGGCCCAACAGTGTGCGTGTAAACGATGGTCTCGAGTCGCAACGGAGATCTCGAGTCGCAACCGGAGATCTCGAGTCGCAACAGCTGGTTGCGAGTCGCAACGGTGATCTCGGTTCATCATGGCCTGGTTACGACTGATCATGTGCTGGTTACGAGTCGCAACGGGACTCGCAACCGTAGTCTCGACTTGTGCTGGCTTGGTTACGAGTGGGATTCTGACTCGCAACTATGGTCCCGACTCGCAACCAGGTGTCGAAACCGCGTATGTAACTGATTTCCATAATTCCTGCATTGACTTATCCGTGATTCTAGCAAACATCTAAGGCAGTTTCGAAATCAGATCAATCACAGAAATTTATCAACAGTTGATTTAATTTTCATGCATATTCATAACCATTCAAGAACATCGAATCAACGTGAACTGCATTCATATGAACAATAATCTATTTCTATGAACATGTAACCGTGACTAATTACCTAGCCCAAGACTTAGCACATCCACAAGTTAACATCCGAATCATATAGCATAACAACAGATTTCATCGAGTTTCATCCGATCCGTATGAACATGTTAACAATCCGAAACACATATTAACATTTAATTTATAACAAAGCACACATGTAAACCGGTTCTATCACAATCAACCATACTATCATCATCCGAATTACATCATGTAATGTTCAAGAATCATATAAAATCATCATGTAAACGCATAGATCACAATATCATCATATACAATCAAATAACCATGTACACTAACCGGTTGGAATCAAAGAGAGGGTGAGCCGAGAAGTGTTGTTCGCCGTCGGGTTCCAAGTAAACGAGAGAGAGCAAAGCTTCTAGGGTTTGTGTGTGTTTGTGATTTTGCAAAAGTGGTAAAACAAAACCCCTAAACTCGGTTTTGTGTTGCGAGTGGGGAGTGGGCCGAGCCCACTCGGTTGTCTAATGGACCCGAGAACAAGGAGTGGCCCCAAGGGCTTTGTGTGGCCGGTTCACATACATACGACATACATACACACATAATGCATATAACATAACATATATCATGAAATCAATTAATCATTCGGGTTTATAAAATCACATATCGTGCACAAACGTTACATCAAGCAAGCCTAAAGTTCGAGTTGTCACAATAAATCCCCATCCGGTGATATACTCACTATCCATGGAGATCAACACTATGGATTGCCCGAGGGAGCCTCTCTGCTTAAGGCATCCAGGTGCTTGAAAAGAGGATGTGTCATTTACATGGCACAGGTGACCATCGACAAGCCAAAGCCGAAAATTGAAGATATCCCAATCATCTTGGAGTATCCAAATGTTTTTTCCTGAAGATCTACCTGGTCTGCCCCTGGATAGGCAAGTCGAGTTTAGAATCTACATTTTGCCTGGATCAGCTCCTGTAGCCAGAGCACCGTACAGTCTGGCACCCACTAAGATTGTAACACCTCGTAAAATCACGTCCAATGATGTATTAACACGTGTAATAAACCCTAATAAAGTCAAACATTAAATTTAAGGGACAAATTTTTCAAAAAATTGAAAACTTTGATTATGAAAGGACTGGAAGTGTTAGCATGCCTAAAATAAGTTTCTAAATAACCTCTTACGATGTCTATATTCATAAATGTGCCACTTGACGGTTATGTGTAGCCGTTTGCGTAATTAATTGAAAGTTTGCGCAATAAAGGGTTAAAAGCGTCAACATGTTAATTCTTACCTCTGAGTGACCTTTTAACAAACCGTGAGCTTCATAATATTTAATTATACTCTCGGGAATGCCAAATAATGGCCGTCTAAGGTTTTATGCCTATAAGTAAAATTACGCGCAACTTTGCAAGTTAGAGGGGCTAAAAGTATCAATATGTTTAATTATACCTCTGAATGACCTTTTAGCGAACCCAAAGCATCGTGATGTTTAATAATACTTTCAAGATTGCCTAATATGGATTATATGAGGCTTCAATGCTATTAAATGATGAGACGCGCAAGTTTGCGCAATAGAGGGGCCTAAAGCGTCAACTTTTGAATCTACGCCTTTCGGTGATCATTTAAGTGAAAGGGAATATAGTAATATTTAAGTATATGCTTGGGAATGCCCATTGTGGGCTATGGAAGGCTTGAATATCATTAAACGACATTCCACGCTACTTTGCGCAATTAAAGGACTAATTGCGTCAAACTACAAAAGTGGGTCGATTAGTATGGTAACGGACCTTCCGGAATATGTCTATGAGTTAAACATACCCTATTTATTCTTTATATAGCTTAGATATAGGCTTAGAGGTGTTTGGTGCGCAAAAATAAACTTTTACGTCATGCAGGGACTAAAAGTGTCAAAAAGTGCACAAGTTTGCATTTTCGCGCATATCTTGCATTCTGAATATCCCCGGACACCCAAAGATTTATGTAAGCACTAAAATATTTTATTTTAGTGTTTGGGATGATAAAATTCCATTCGTCGCGTAATTTGGTTCGTTTTTCGTGTCCGTCCGTGTTTCGTCGTATTTAGCCGAACAACGTGGCCGTACGACCAAACGAACCGACATCCGGCATATTTTTGAGCATGTTTCATGTTCCCTATGCTTAGGCATCATTGTTGAGCCTTAAAAATGGTTTAACGAGCCTTCGATGTGTTGGAAATGACATTTGGAGGTGTAGGGGCCAAAGCTGTCAACAAATGAAAGTTGTGCTGATCAGACCTGGTCCTTACGGACCGTATGGTTGGACCCTTGCAGTCCGTAAGCCATGCCCAGTAATAGAAAACTGGAAACCAGCCTTGGTTTGCCTCCATTGTCTCACATACTAGAATCTATGGATCATTTGATGGTTTCTAAAAATGGTATTACACCTGTAATGATCCTAGAAGCCCTTCCTAACACTTGTCATGATCCAATTCCTATCCAAAACCTATATATAGAGGTGATCTCTTCATTCAAAATTGCCCATTTTTCATCTCTCTTGCTATCTTCTCAATTCTGGAGGAAACCTGAGCATTTTGGAACTTCTTTGGAGTTCATTTCAGTACCAATGACCATTTGTAAGTGTCCTTAACCTCCTAATCTTAGTTTTGATTAGTCTAATGACCTAAAGTCAACCTTATCGTAATTAAGGATTGACTTAGTGATTAATCACTAATGGTCCAGTAGTTAGTCTAATTAGAAGTAGCTATAAGTTGGTAATTATGTAGGTAATAAACCCCTTAGAGGGCACCTACTGATTTGCAACCTAACTTAGTTAAATTGTCGGGTCAAACCTAATCACAAAAAGTCAACAGGAAACTATTTTGCGAATAAACTTGTAATTAGCAATACAGAAGCTATAGAACCTGTTTTAACGCTAAAATAAATTGGTAATTAAATTAAGAACATGTCTAAGCATGTTCCACCCGACAATTCTAAGTATAGGCTCGGTTTGGAACCGAAAGTCGCAAAAGTTGACTTTTGCTATGACTTTCAGTTCTGACCCGATTTAGCTTAGTTTAGATATGCCTTAGGATTCCATTAGAACCATATTATAGGTTAGTATAACCCTCCAAGGTTATACAACTTGGTTCCATAGAAATCCTAGTTCATGCATGTTTCCGTTAAATGCCTAAATGTTGACCGTTATGCCTTTTGACCCTAAAACAATAATTTTTGAAAATATGAGAGGACAATAATCTTCATTACAGAATTATAAACTTGTCCCTAAAATTTGACATCAGTTTGAGGTCTAGATTAGGAGTTATGCTCATTAGCGTAAATAAAAAGCTTTTTATTAATTAGACGGCATAATTAGCGTATATCCTATCTAAACCCAATTTTTGATACCAAACTTTTTACCTACTGATATAAAATAATATTTTGGGATTTTTGAAGATTTTTATTTATTTTTAGGCTGAGCATAACATAGGGTTCTAAGCTTGATTTGGTAATTACCGGTTTTGCCCTTTTGGCTTATAAATTGAGTTTTACAAAACATTTTGACCCCGAACCTTTTGCTACTGATTTTATATTATAAATAAGATATTTTGAACTTTATCAACTAATCAAAAACTCAGATTTCCTATTTAAACCCAAAAATCGCTTAAAACCGACTTTTACGCATTTTAAGCGCATAGTATGAGTTAAAACTATTTTTGGCATATGAAACTTAATAGCTACTGATATTTTGAGTAAAATTTTATACTTTAACAGTAAGCAAAGGTTTTAAACTCAGATTTCCAAATTTGACCTTTAAACCTTATGTGAAATTACCAAAATGCCCCTTCGGTGCATAGTTTGGTTATAAATGATAAAATTCACATATGTGTAATACCCTACTGTTATAACTTATTAAAATAAGTATATATACTGATTAAATCAGACATGTAACTCAGAATAATATTTAATCTCTATTAACCTTTAAAATGACCAAAATACCCCTACGGGGCATAAATTGGTCTTAAACTCGTTTTGGGCATAATGGAAGGTATCCTACTGATATCACAACATATTTAAGGCATATTGACTTAGGAAACATGTTCATGACTCTTTTGGTTACCCGTTACACACTTTTCGCATTCGGATCGGCTTATGTAACTAGTTTGCATAAATTAGCCGAAACGGGTCAAACCTTATCATTTTTATCTCAAAATCCAGCATGTGTTTAGTTTACCCTTATTATACAAGTATACAAGCTTGTCGGGTCTAAACCACATTCTAATCCGGTCTTCGCATAATCATGCGTATTGAACCGTATCCTCCTTTAAAAATTAACCGGTCTAAGCTTAGGCTTAATTAAAGACCCGTTAGGAATCTAATAGGTTATTAAAAACCTTCGTTCCAGATTTAGGAGCCCAGTAAAAGCTATTTGTACTTGCTTGGTGGTATACGGCTGGGATAAATTGTATAAATTTGCTCAGGTAAATACTTTTAACTTATTTTCCCTTATACGGGCTTGGGGTACGGTATATAAAATACCGCTTGGTCGGGCACTTGACCTTAATTCATTGGTAGTTAAGTATTATCAAGATGACCCGTTTGAAAATTTGGTTTTGTTTGTTTAACGCCTTTGGGAGTTTAATGACCATGTCCCGGATATCCTTGGCATCATTCATAGAATGGCCACGACCTTAGCACACGGGTGTAGGCGTACACCCGTCAGTGCATTTATAATTATTAAGGTATAACCGCCAGTTACAAGACTAACGCGGCGGGACTATATCATGTGGTGTGTCTATTAATCTTTAACCCGGCACGAACCGGGCAACTGAACGCATAACAAACATGTAATTCTTTTACAAGTTTATATTCAAATAATTATCCCAAGTTATAAAAATCTTTTTGTGCCACGTGCATTCAAATCAATTTTCTAAAACATTTTCAAAATGAGTCAGTTAAATTGTATTTACCAGTGAAAACTGACGTATTTTCCCAAAAAGACTAAGTGCAGGTACTACGCGTAATAGGCTGGTCTCTCCTAGCATCAAATAGAAGTCTCGCAAGCATAGATGCCTGAAGTCTGTTGAACAAAGTTTTCTCTTTATTTTGATCCACCTGTGGATCCTTTACATTCCGTATTTGTAATACTTGATATTACTCTTTATATCGGATTTTAATATATTTATCTTTTGCTTCCGCTGTGCATTTAAATTGTGTTGTTTGACTATGATGATATCAACTACGTCACGATACTCCCCACCGGGCCCACCGGTAATACGTGGAAATATCGGGGTGTGACAGGTTGGTATCAGAGCCAACATTGAGTGAATTAAACACTAGCCTTTTGTGTTTAATCTCAATGACACCGTAGCACATTCCTTGACCTTCTAAGTCTAGACTTAACATAGGAATACTCTCATCTCTATTAGGAGAATTTTTGGCTTCAATTCTATATATTCTAATATGTCGCCAAGCAAAGCAGCCATAATGGAAATTCTCCCCATTTGAAGCCTAGGGAAGGCCGAGCTTCGTACTGCGACTAGGATTAACGTGCAACCAAGGAGAAAGCATTCAGAAATAAAATGAAGAAGAAACTCCTTTTGCTGAAGATCGTTTCCTTAGTAGTCCTTATAAGGACATATTTATATTTCAGTCCCTTCATGGACAACATCATTTCTTTCAAGTCCCGCTTAGGGCAATTCTGTACCTCTTTAAAAAAAATCATTGGGATATTTTATCTGAATTTCATTTATATCATTGTATATGAATATAATATATGAAATAAATTAAAATAACATTAATTTTATAAGATCTACCATTATAATAAAATGGCAAAATCTAAAAAGAACAAGACCTAGCCCATGTGTCATTTAAGACAAGGCCAAGATGGTAGTTCCTCAATTAGATTCAGATCCTTATTAATATCCCAATTTAGGATTGTTCTGTGTTAATATTAAAAAGAATCTTAAAGGTACAACCTAGCCTATATGTCAATTCAGACAAGGCCAAGATGGTAGAACCTATTCAAAAGATTCAAATCCTTGTTAACATCTATAACATGTTAACATTCCTGGCAGACGTGGTTCGATAAAATCGCATAAATCATCCTTATACTGGATTCTCCCGAAATCCTTTCTTATTTTATGATTTAAGCATCCATTAGGGATGTAATGCTTACGGGCCATATTCATTGTCATATAAGACAAAAGACAGTCGTAGCCTACAATTCCCTGTCAAGAAAAGGCAATGAACAACGTTCAAAGCCTAAATACCTTGATTCTACAAAAATCATGGTTTATAATTTAAAGTTGCCCTTGTGACTTGGCCTTTTGTGCCATAGTTATATTTTAATTAAATCCAGGATAATTATGATGAAAATCCTGAATAAATATCGTCCCTTTCCTGTCAGTATTCATATTAAAAAGAATCTTAAAAGGTGTAACCTAGCTTGAATGTCATTAAAGACCTGGCTACGATGGTAAGACCTGTTTAAAGAGATTCAGGTCCTTGTTAAACACCTGAAAATGTGTTAACACTCCTGACAATTGGTGATGTGATAAAATCACACTTGTCATCCTTATATTAGAAATCTTCCAAACCCCTTATTCAGCCTAAATGATCAATAGGAATCATGGCTAATAAACGTCGAACATGATGTACACACCTAAACATCCATCTGGGATGTATACCTACGGGCAAGGATGTATACATGAAAAAGATAGTTTTATTTCATAACTTCTTGTCAAGACAATGAACTATGAAATTTTCCGATTCAAAGGAATCATTGATTATGTTTTAAAATTCCTTAGTGACAAGGTCTCTGTGCCATCAAAAGCCCTTTGGAACAAGCCCTTGTGCTATAAAATGTCGGTACGACATTGACAGTCGTGATTTATGTCCCATGTCTAATAAATATGAAGGATTATATTCCGTTTAAATGCCAAAGATGGATTATTTAAAAACATAGGCAAAACATAATCAAATAAATTTAATACTATCTATTAGCCTATATGGTTGAGTTACACCATGGCTATTTAATCGTCAAGTTCGACAAATTCCCCATATAATTAAGCAAATTATTACCACTTGGTTGTAGCCTTCAAAGCTTCACTATGGCCGATTCCTCTGAAGCTCACAATCATCCAGTCGATCATAATAATGATACAAGACTGAACTTAACAGGCACCGAGTTACAGGCTATGATAGATACAGCCGTAAACAAAGCCGTGGACCGCGTATTAAAGGATCATAAGCGAAAGTGCAATAATACCCCAAATAAAGGTTGCAAAAAGGGTAAGGCCGGTTCAAACCAGTCCAAGCCAAAGGAGGCAAGACCCAAATGCAGTAACTGCAGAAAGCAACATTTTGGAAAATGCACGATAGACCCACGTGCTAAATTGTGTGGAATTTGCAAGACCAAGGGCCACAAGACCTTGGATTGCAAGAAGTTGGAAGACGCAACCTGCTATGGTTGCAATGAAAAAGGGCACATCAAAACTAATTGCCCAAATAAAACCAAGAAGCCTGGGGAGGCTAAGAAGACCCAAGCTGGAAGCTCTCAAATGGATGCTCAAGAGGCTAGTCAGGATGACAATGTCAAAATAGGTACTTTCCTTGTCAATAACGCGCATGCTGGAGTATTATTTGATTCAGGTTCAGATAAGTCTTTTGTAGACAATGGATTTAGTAAATCATTAAATCTGCCTGTTAAAACTCTAAGCGTTAAGAATAAAGTAGAATTGACCGATAGTACCTTAGAGACTGCTTCAACAATATTAGATGGATGTTTTATATCCACTAGGAATCATTCTTATCCGCTGTCCTTGTTTCCGTTAAAATAAGAGGGACTCGATATAGTGGTAGGAATGAATTGATCGTCTTAAAGATCAAGCCCAGATTGTGGGAGATAAGAAGCAAGTATTTATCAAGACTCCTTATGGTGAGCCTTTGACAATTCAAGGAGACACATGGTATGGATTGCCTATGTGCCTGCTGAATTTGGTATTTAATACCAAAGCTATGAGTATGGAAACTCAGAAGGGACAAACAAAAGTCGCAATGCTAGAAATGCGACAAATGTTAATGGTGCATCAAATATGAACCTCAATGATAAGGGAAGTTAATCGCCAAAACTGTGAATAACGCAGCTGTTAGAAAGGCTATAAGAAAATTCATGAAAAGGTTCAAAAAGCCAAATGATGTTTGCTCTAAAACACATGTCGCTGCTCATGAGAAGAGCTTCATTCATACTTCAAATGCGAAGAATAAACCCAACAAAGGCATATATGGCAAGGAGACCATTATTTTTGGGTGTACCTAAAAGTACTTCGTCTCTTGGAAGTCAAGAGACTTCAATAGTACAAAGGGACCATCGATTGCAGGAAATTATTGGATGAAGTAGAAACCATTAGGTATATCAGCGGTTACGCTGAAAAGAACGCGGTGAGATATGCATCACCGCCATTCGATGGCAATACCCTTAATTAGTGAGGACATTAATGAAGTCCACAAGAAAGATCCTCTTATACATTATAGGATGGACCAAGTGTTAAGGACCTTATTAGAAAGACCTATTATTCGCATCGAAATGGAAAAAGATGGAATAAGAATTTTCTGACTCTCACCATAAAAGTTCTAAACTGTCGATAGTATGTCGCAAATTTTAATTCATTGGCTGAGATAGTACCCTATTCCAATTACCCAAAACCTAAGCTTAAAGCAATAGTTATTGGTGGTTAGTAACGGCAATAAGAGGGCACATTAAGGTTTTAAAGCCTGCTCATTATAAATCCATTATGGATCTATCTCAGCTACTCGTGTTTTATAGATTAAGAAATAACCAGTCAAAGCTGAGACTGCCCTAAAATTTGTTAAAGGTTTCGCAGCTAAGTTTAAAAGAATTAAGAATGGAGGCGTGTAACCCTCCTGATGAATGATTAGAGGCAGTTCACATTAATAATGACACCAGATAAATCCCTCATTGTGATTTTATTAGTTACGTTTGGTTTCAGGTGCTGCTAAGTCTCTCGTAAGACCATAAGTTTAGCAAACTTTTAGAAATTTTCCCGTAAGAACCCCAGATATTAAGTGTAAGGTAAAACTTACAAGCGAAATCATAAGAACCATTTCTTCTGTTCCTATCAGAAATTTCCGATTGTGAGAATTCTAGAAGTATCCTCTCTCTAGAAAATGTGCGGCAGCACATAGTTGATATCTCTTCAATCTCTATCGATTGCGAATACCAGACAGTTTGATAAAAGCGCCATATGAGAATTTGTGTATCTTAATATGTCCCATAGATTGCTTCCATGCCTGATCAGTATGGAGGTTTAATGCATGGGACCACAAGGATATCCCGATGGTCATATGGTACTAAAGTCAACTAATAGTATTCAAAGAAGATATCCATAATGGAATTGTCCAAGTAAATGTTCCCGAATAAGGAATTCGTGGACTTGTAACATAAATGTGTCACTTATTTAACACAAGCAATGATGGATGAACTGGAGCCTGAGATTTGGAAAATCTCTGTAACCTCCTTGTATCTTGATCATCTTCTCCTAAGATTACCCTGTTTACCTCCTGAGAAGCAAGTAGAGTTAAGAATTATGTCCCATTTAGGGCTATATTATTATGAAATCTCCAAGACGGCTAGTACCGTCATTGGAAGAATCGAAACCCTGATTTAGTAAGTTTCAAGATAAAGGATTCATAAAGCCTAACTCAATATTCTGAGAATTTCGGTATAGTTAATTAAGAAAGACGGTTCATTTTGCTTATGCGTTGATTACCGCAACCCTAATTAGGCAACAATTAAGAATTGCCATTAGCTGCCCAGGATCGTTGACTTGTTCGACTGACTGTAAGGGTTAGCTATTCCTTAAGATTAGTTTTAAGCAATGGTTGAAATAACCATCTCACCTTAAGATAAGTTTTTTTTCTATAATAGTTGATATATAAGTATCAAGGCTGCTCCTTGAGAGACCTTGTATAGATGGAATGTTAAAACATCTAATGTTAGACAGAAGATTGGTAAGTCCAATTGTCAGGATCTGAAAGTTGCCTTGGGAACAACGAATAAGATCAAAAAAATCCATAATCATCTGTAAGTTGCTAGTATTTGGCAAAAAATCAAGGAATTATGAAAATAACAACCCTCCTAAGTTCTTATTAAGGAATAAGGTTCAATAATGGATGTCACCCTGGAAGGGTGTGCCAATTTGTTAATTATCAGACTAGTTAAGCTCTAAATATATAAAATCATTTGAAGGAATCGATGTATCAAGATCAAATAGCCTATGAGCTAAAACCTATTTAAGGAGCTTGGCAGAGCTCGCATGGCATTACACAATAATGATTTGAGGATGTGTTTCACCAATAAGTTGAGAAGCATTATCATCTAATGATATGCAGATTAATGAAGATTTCTGGTTTGATGAGAAACCCGTATCAATTAAAGATCGGCAAGTTAAGAAGCCCCAAAAGGATACATGTACCTATTATAGAGGTCAACCTGGGAGTTTGGAGAGGCTCCAAATATGCTATAGAAATTAAGTCCATTATGTGACACAAAGTACTTCCAGCATTTTAGCAAATCTCTAGGTCGAGATTTCTTTTAAGGGGGTGAGGATGTAACACCTCGTAAAATCACGTCCAATGATGTATTGACACGTGTAATAAACCCTAATAAAGTCAAACATTAAATTTAAGGGACAAATTTTTCGAAAAATTGAAAACTTTGATTATGAAAGGACTGGAAGTGTTAGCATGCCTAAAATAAGTTTCTAAATAACCCCTTATGATGTTTATATTCACAAATGTGCCACTTGACGATTAAGTGTAGCCGTTTGCGTAATTAATTGAAAGTTTGCGCAATAAAGGGTTAAAAGCGTCAACATGTTAATTCTTACCTCTGAGTGACCTTTTAACAAACTGGGAGCTTCATAATATTTAATTATACTCTCGGGAATGCCAAATAATGGCCGTCTAAGGTTTTATGCCTATAAGTAAATTACGCGCAACTTTGCAAGTTAGAGGGGCTAAAAGTGTCAATATGTTTAATTATACCCCTGAATGACCTTTTAGCGAACCTAAAGCATCGTGATGTTTAATAATACTTTCAAGAATGCCTAATATGGATTATATGAGGCTTCAATGCTATTAAATGATGAGATGCGCAAGTTTGCGCAATAGAGGGGCCTAAAGCGTCAACTTTTGAATCTACGCCTTTCGGTGATCATTTAAGTGAAAGGGAATATAGTAATATTTAAGTATATGCTTGGGAATGCCCATTGTGGGCTATGGAAGGCTTGAATATCATTAAACGACATTCCACGCTACTTTGCGCAATTAAAGGACTAATTGCGTCAAACTGCAAAAGTGGGTCGATTCGTATGGTAACGGACCTTCCGGAATATGTCTATGAGTTAAACATACCCTATTTATTCTTTATATAGCTTAGATATAGGCTTAGAGGTGTTTGGTGCGCAAAAATAAACTTTTACGTCATGCAGGGACTAAAAGTGTCAAAAAGTGCACAAGTTTTCATTTTTGCGCATATCTTGCATTCTGAATATCCCCGGACACCCAAAAATTTATGTAAGCACTAAAATATTTTATTTTAGTGTTTGGGATTAGAGGTGTACAAAAAAACTGATTACGCAATCGAAACCGGTAAAAAAACCGGAACCGGTTTTTTTCAAAACCGGTTTTTTTATAACCGGTTCGGTTACAACCGGTTTGACCGGTTATGGATCGGTTACAATTTTTCTGGACCTGTTCGGGGGTATAACCGGTTTTAAAAAAAACCGGTTTATTAATCGAATAATCAAAAAAACCGGTTAATAACCGGTTAACCGCTAACAGCTAGAAAAAAACCGGTTAAAAAAACCGGTTTTAACCGGTTAAAAACGCCAAGCTTTACTAACGGTCATATGACCGTTTGGGACTAATTCTAGCCGTTTTTTTGGCTTTTTTTTGCCTAAAACTCATCTCCAACTTGTATAAAAGGGTTGTGGGTGTTTAGATTTCATTCACAACACTTGAGAATCTTCAAAAACTCTAAAAAAGTCCCTCATTCTTATTCGATAACTCTCAAAACGCTTTGGCAACGTCTAGTGCCCATGATTCGGTCAATGTTGGCGAGTCTACAAACGAAACGGTGATTCGTGTTGTTCCAACGAAACGCAACCCCGAGGTTTGGTCACATTTTGATTTGTGCGAGATGGCAAACGGTAAAAGAAAAGCGCGTTGTCATCATTGTCTAGGTTTTTACGCCGAAACCGCAAACTCCACGTTGAAGCAACACATCGAAAAACCGTTTTGCAAGGCGTTGAAACAACAACACGTTAGTGGTCAAGCTTCCATGGCAAGTGATGCCGCTAATATTTTCAACTACAATTTCAATATGGTTAGGGATGAAATGGCGAAGTTTGTAATCCAAGAAAGTTTGCCATTCAACCACTTCGACAACCAACACTATACAAAGATGGTTCAACGAACTCTCCAACCACGATACACCCATGTAAGTCGTGCTACTCTTAGGAGGGATTGTTTAAAATTGTGGAAAAAAGCTAAACTAGAATTAATTTCTTATTTTGAAAAATTAGAAACCGGTGTTAACTTGACTAGCGACGTTTGGTCCGCACCGCACGGTTCACCCGATTCGTATATTTGTGTCACCGCCCATTGGATTGAACCGGCGACGTGGCAAATGATGAAACGCACGATTTTGTTTAAATTATTCGATTACCCTCACACCGGTGAAGCTATATATAAAGTAATCGATAAATGTATTACAACATACAAATTGGAAAATAAAGTTTTTTCAATATCTTTTGATAACGCCTCAAACAACACGAGCGCGGTTATGCGTTTAAAATTAAAATACAATCCGATTTGTGAGGGTACTTTTTTCCATAGCCGATGCGTTGCACACATCATAAATTTGGCCGTTCAAGACGGTTTAAAGGTTATTGAAACACAAAAAGAAGCTTTCAAAAGAATGTTACGAAGTATATTTAGTAACACTCAAAGACATGCAAAATATATTAAAACTTGTAAGGAAGCGGGTCGAATATGCTTAGGACCCAATTGGGACGTTGCTCATAGGTGGAACTCGACTTGCATTATGTTTGAAAAAGCTATTTTGCAAAAAGAAAGTTTAATAGAATTTCATAACCTTTTGGCTAGTCGTGGAAAGTGTTCGGCTTACCACCCTTCGGGTTGGGAAACTATTGAAAATGTTACACAAGTGCTTCAAGTTTTCAAAACATCAACAAAGACTTTATCGGGGGTTTATTATCCAACAAGTTCATTGGTTCTTCACAATTTGTTTAAAATGTGTTTGAAAGTAAACGAGTTGTCGGTTAGAGGTAGACCATATTGTGACATGGCAGATACAATGAAGGAAAAATTAAGAAAATATTTTAAAGAACTACCGGCGGTTTTCACTTGTGCCGCCGCTCTAAACCCTTGTTTTAATATTTTTGGAGCCGGGTCTTTGATTGAAAAAATTGCACACCAATTGAATTTAAACACCACTCAAGAACCAAACTTTGGTGAAGTCGCAAAAGCTCGTTTCAACGATCAACTTTCAAAATTGTTTGATGTTTATGTAACAAAATATGGTTCAACCGCGTCACACATTCACGCGGCAATGAGAAACGCCGCTTTCGGTGAAGGTTCAAGTCAAATGGAAGATACCGATTTGTATGTTTATAACCAATTGTACGATGAGTCGAGTCAAATGCATCGTGGTAACACTAGTAGTAGTGAACTCGGTCGGTATGGTGGGTCGAACTTTCTACAAATGATGAGTTCACAAGAGTTTAAAAATTTTGATTTGTTGGCTTGGTGGAAAAGTAACGAAAATCAATTTCCGATCTTAGCCACAATGGCCCGAGATTTACTAACGGTCCAAGCTTCCACGGTAGCTTCGGAAAGTGCTTTTTCTATTAGTGGTAGGGTGATTTCGATAAGGAGGACTCGACTAACACCTAAGGCGGTTGAGATGTCGATTTGCTTAAAAGACTACTTGGATGCGGCGGAGAGAGTTCAAGACAAACGTTCACTCGAGGAAGAATTAGATTACGAAGGAGAAGTTTACGAGGACGAGGTCGAAGCCGAATTGACAACCCCAATGACCGACGAAGAAGCCGAATTAGATGAATTCCTACGCAATAGTTCGAGTTCGGGTTCGGCCGAAGAAGATTAAACGACGCTTCTCAAGATATATTTTAGTATTGTAGTTCCACTAAAAAAATATATATATATATTAGTGGACGTTCTTGCGGATTAATAGTTTAAGTTTACGCATTTCGTTTGTTATGTTTATCGTTCGTATTTCATTGTTATGTAACCGTTTGTTCCAAGACTAATGATATTATTATGTGTTTAACTTTTTATGAGTTTATTGTTAATTTTTTTTATAAAAAAAACTGCATTTAGCTGAAAAAAACAGCCCAAATAGCTGAAAAAATGAAAAAAAAACATGCTGTGAATTTACTGCAGCTTTCTGCACAACCGGTTTTTTTTCCGGTTTTTTTATTCGGTTACTGTTAACCGGTTTTTTTAACCGGTTTCACACACACCGGTTAATAATCGACTCAAAAACCGGTTTTTTTAAAAACCGGTTACAACCGGTTACAATCTTTCCCATTTAAAACCGGTTATTAACCGTAACCGGTTAATAAAAAACCGGTTTTTTTTTTTGCTGAAAATAACCGAACCGGTTATTAACCGTAACCGGTTTTCCAAAATAACCGATTTGTACACCTCTATTTGGGATGATAAAATTCCATTCGCGCGTAATTTGGTTCGTTTTTCGCGTCCGTCCGTGTTTCGTCGTATTTAGCCGAACAACGTGACCGTACGACCAAACGAACCAACATCCGGCATATTTTGGAGCATGTTTCATGTTCCCTATGCTTAGGCATCATTGTAGAGCCTTAAAAATGGTTTAACGGGCCTTGGATGTGTCGGAAATGGCATTGGAGGTGTAGGGGCCAAAGCTGTCAACAAATGAAAGTTGTGCTGATCAGACCTGGTCCTTACGGACCGTATGGCTGGACCCTTGCGGTCCGTAAGCCATGCCCAGTAACAGAAAACTGGAAACCAGCCTTGGTTTGCCTCCATTGTCTCACATACTTGAATCTATGGATCATTTGATGGTTTCTAAAAATGGTATTACACCTGTAATGATCCTAGAAGCCCTTCCTAACACTTGTCATGATCCAATTCCTATCCAAAACCTATAAATAGAGGTGATCTCTTCATTCAAAATTGCCCATTTTTCATCTCTCTTGCTATCTTCTCAATTCTGGAGGAAACCTGAGCATTTGGAACTTCTTTGGAGTTCATTTCAGTACCAAGGACCATTTGTAAGTGTCCTTAACCTCCTAATCTTAGTTTTGATTAGTCTAATGACCTAAAGTCAACCTTATCGTAATTAAGGATTGACTTAGTGATTAATCACTAATGGTCCAGTAGTTAGTCTAATTAGAAGTAGCTATAAGTTGGTAATTATGTAGGTAATAAACCCCTTAGAGGGCACCTATTGATTTGCAACCTAACTTAGTTAAATTGTCGGGTCAAACCTAATCATAAAAAGTCAACAGGAAACTATTTTGCGAATAAACTTGTAATTAGCAATACAGAAGCTATAGAACCTGTTTTAACACTAAAATAACTTGGTAATTAAATTAAGAACATGTCTAAGCATGTTCCACCCGACAATTCTAAGTATAGGCTCGGTTTGGAACCGAAAGTCGCAAAAGTTGACTTTTGCTATGACTTTCAGTTCTGACCCGATTTAGCTTAGTTTAGATATGCCTTAGGATTCCATTAGAACCATATTATAGGTTAGTATAACCCTCCGAGGTTATACAACTTGGTTCCATAGAAATCCTAGTTCATGCATGTTTCCATTAAATGCCTAAATGTTGACCGTTATGCCTTTTGACCCTAAAACGATAATTTTTGAAAATATGAGAGGACAATAATCATCATTACAGAATTATAAACTTGTCCCTAAAATTTGACATCAGTTTGAGGTCTAGATTAGGAGTTATGCTCTTTAGGGTAAATAAAAAGCTTTTTATTAATTAGACGGCATAATTAGCGTATATCCTATCTAAACCCAATTTTTGATACCAAACTTTTTACCTACTGATATAAAATAATATTTTGGGATTTTTAAAGATTTTTATTTATTTTTAGGCTGAGCATAACATAGGGTTCTAAGCTTGATTCGGTAATTACCGGTTTTGCCCTTTTGGCTTATAAATTGAGTTTTACAAAACATTTTGACCCCGAACCTTTTGCTACTGATTTTATATTATAAATACGATATTTTGAACTTTATCAACTGATCAAAAACTCAGATTTCCTATTTAAACCCAAAAATCGCTTAAAACCGACTTTTACGCATTTTAAGAACATAATATGAGTTAAAACTATTTTTGGCATATGAA
Organism: Helianthus annuus; assembly: GCF_002127325.2. NCBI lineage: Eukaryota > Viridiplantae > Streptophyta > Magnoliopsida > Asterales > Asteraceae > Helianthus > Helianthus annuus. The sequence goes on from NC_035443.2 coordinate 60,551,214, forward strand.
ACTTAATACCTAATGATATTTTGAGTAAAATTTTATACTTTAATAGTAAGCAAAGGTTTTAAATTCAGATTTCCAAATTTGACCTTTAAACCTTATGTGAAATTACCAAAATGCCCCTTCGGTGCATAGTTTGGTTATAAATGATAAAATTCACATATGTGTCATACCCTACTGTTATGTGACACCACACCCAGATAAGGATGCACCATACACAATTGATACCAACTTACCAGTAAATACTTACGTTATTGATACAAACGGTAATGTACAAAAGTTGGAAACTTAAAGGTACAAAGTTTGGTCAAACTACTATTAGCTGATTACGCAAAATTTCCACCCGATAAGAAAGTTTGAGATACTTTATTTCACTAGTCACGCCTATCCGAGATAAACAACCCGCCCAAGACTAATCATCATTTCCTGTGACACATGCTTAAAAGACGTCAGATATTACACTGGTGAGTTTATGAATATACACAATTTACAATTCACATTATTTAATCATGACTTGTACCCGCCCATGTTATCATAACCCAACGTTACCACGTAACTTACATAACCACACAGTTAATGCCCACTACACCACAGGTGTAGTACCGACAAATCCCGCCGTAGCGGCACGTATAAGGGACCACAAATATCATGTGTATGTCATGCTCAGGTTAGATACATGCGTACAACAGTCATGCCATATTATTACAGTTTAGGACAAGCATGTTCACATTTGAAAAGCATTCATAAAACTCACCTCTTGCTAGTAGCTAACCGTTGATACAATTGCTAGTATGATCAGGTACTATCTCAAGGTCCTGACACAATTTACATAATCCTAAGTTAGGTAATGGTACACCTAAGTAGTCATTATCATGGTTGGATATTGGTTAACCCTACCTTGTTTAAGCATGGTTGATCAGTCCATGCCTAACTAAGGCTAGGCTACCCAATACCCGCCCCTGACAATAACCCTAGTACCTAAAAATAATACCAACACTACTACCACTAATATATTATTACAATAATAAAACTAATATTAACTACTAAAAATAAATAATAAATAACTAAACATAAACTTAAACGAGAGTATACCTCAAGACTATCTACGGCACGTTGATGTAGAGTTTCCCTACTCCTGCTCCTACTCGTGCTCCAAAAACGACTACTAACAACACCCAACGGGGTATTGTATACGCGGGATTCTCAATACTAGAGCGTTCCCGTTAAAATTTTGGTGTATCTAAAATCCTACCATTTAACTCCTATATATATGTGAAGCAAGCAGGCACCTCAATTCCTTTCTGGGCGATGTGGGACATTGACGTGCTTGCTAGCTAGCTTGACGTGCTAGCTAGCTAGCTTAGTTATATTAATTCAGCTGCTTCACTCGTTTTTCTTGTATAACTTTTAAAATATGACGTTTTATAAAACGACGAATATGTCATTAGAACGAGCATATTTTTATCTACGTTTTAACCTAAGTTTCATTAAAAACGGAGTAAAGTAAATAAAATAATATATTTAATTATTAATATTAAACGGTCTCTTATAATAGCCAGGGCTTGTACAGATGTCTCATATTTCAACTAAATATTTCAACTAACCATTTTACTCGTTACTTAGTCGTTCAACAATATATAAATTATAAATTTTAAATATAATTTTATTGGTTCACAAAACAGGATGTTACAACTCTCCCCACCTTATAGAAATTTCGTCCCCGAAATTTAAGCAAAGAGATGTGGATATTTTTGTTTCATCTCGTCTTCTTTTTCCCATGTCTCTTCAGGTCCTCTCCTTGCATCCCATTTGACTCGTACTAGAGGAAACTCCTTGTTTCTTAATTTCTTTATGCGTCGATCTATGATCTGAATGGGGCGCTCTGTGAAGTTCAACTTGTCATTGATCTGGATCTCCTGCCAGGGTATCTTAAGTGACTCGTCCGCTAGACACTTTCTTAAATTTGACACGTGAAACGTGTCATGAATTCCTTGTAATTCTGTTGGCAATTTTAACCTATATGCTACAGGACCAACTCTTTCGATTATCTCAAATGGTCCAATATAGCGCGGACTTAGTTTTCCTTTCTTCCTGAAACGAATGATACCTTTCCAAGGCGAGACCTTAAGTAATACCTTGTCGCCAACTTGAAATTCTAAGGGTCTTCTTCGTTTGTCGGCATAACTTTTCTGTCTATCTCTAGCAGTCTTCATTCTTTCTCGGATTTGTATGATTTTATTGGTAGTTTCTTCAATAATTTCGGGTCCAGCTAATGGATTTCTACCAATCTAAGTCCAACAAACTGGGGTACGACACTTCCTTCCATATAGTGCTTCAAACGGAGCCGCCTTGATGCTTGCGTGATAACTGTTATTGTATGCAAACTCTATTATAGGTAAATGCTCATCCCAGTTTCCTCCAAAGTCTATCACACATGCCCTAAGCATGTCTTCCAGTGTTTGTATGGTTCTTTCACTTTGGCCATCTGTCTGTGGGTGATAAGCCGTACTTAAATTTACTTTTGTTCCCAATTCCTTTTGGAAGCTTTGCCAAAATCTGGACGTAAAACGGCTATCTCTATCTGATATAATGGAGATAGGTACTCCATGACGGGTGACAATTTCTTTGACATAAATTCTTGCTAATTTATTCATTTTATAATCTTCTCGTATTGGCAAGAAATGAGCAGACTTAGTTAAACGATCTACTATAACCCAAATAGTATCGTGACCATTCTTAGTTCGTGGAAGTTTAGTAATGAAATCCATGGTTATCATCTCCCATTTCCATTCAGGGATCTCGGGTTGGATTAAACATCCTGCAGGCTTCTGATGTTCTGTTTTGACCTGTGAACACGTCATGCATTTTTCCACATATTCATTGATTGATTGCTTCATCCCTGGCCACCAATATTCAACTCGAATATTCTTGTACATCTTCGTACTGCCAGGATGCATTGTATACTTTGATCTATGTGCTTCTTCCATCACCATCTCCCTGAGTCCTCCCACAATAGGTATCCAAATCCTATTGTGGAGTCTTAGTATTCCATCTTCTCCTTTAACAAGTAGTTCTTGTTTTCCCACCATCCTTTCTTTGTTAATCTGCTCAACTTTCAGGGCATGTGTCTGTGCATCCTTAATTCGTTCTAGTAAACCTATTTTCACTTCAATTCTAGATGCACGTATTCTTAAAGGTTTAACTTTGTCCTTCCGACTAAGGGCATCTGCTACTACATTAGCTTTTCCTAGATGGTAACGAATTTCACAATCATAGTCATTCAACAACTCCATCCATCTCCTCTGTCTCATGTTCAACATCTTTTGCTCAAATATATACTTTAGGCTTTGGTGATCAGTGTAGATCACACACTTAGTTCCATATAAGTAATGCCTCCATATCTTGAGGGCAAATACTACTGCTCCGAGTTCTAGATCATGGGTGGTGTAATTTCTTTCATGTATCTTTAACTGTCGAGATGCATAGGCGATAACTTTGCCTCTTTGCATCAACACACACCCTAGTCCATAATGAGAAGCATCACAATATACTACAAAATCTTCGGTACCCTCGGGTAATGCAAGTACTGGGGCACTGGATAACTTTGTTTTCAAAAGAATAAAAGCTTCTTCTTGTTGGCTACCCCAGACAAATGGGGTATTTTTCTGAGTCAGTGTCGTTAGAGGCATCGCTATCTTAGAGAAATCTTGAATGAACCTTCTATAATACCCTGCTAGCCCTAGGAAACGTCGAATTTCTGTGGGATTTCTTGGTGCCTCCCAATTCTTAACTACTTCAATCTTTGTAGGGTCCACTTGTATGCCTTTTTCATTAACAACATGCCCTAAAAATTGGACTTCCCTAGTCCAGAATTCACACTTACTGAACTTGGCATAAAGTTTTTCTTCTTTTAGTAACTTAAGAATGGCACGGAGATGACCCTCGTGTGTTTCTCTACTCTTAGAGTAGATTAGGATATCATCTATGAAGACGATTACAAATTGATCCAAGTATGGTTTGCAGACTTGGTTCATAAGGTCCATGAAGGCAGCTGGTGCATTAGTGAGGCCGAAAGGCATCACTAGGAACTCGTAGTGACCATACCTTGTCCTAAAGGCAGTCTTGGGTATATCTTCTTCTCTAACCTTTAATTGATGATACCCAGATCTTAGGTCTATCTTCGAGAAGTAGCTTGCGCCTTGTAATTGATCAAAAAGATCATCGATTCTTGGGAGTGGGTATCGATTCTTTATAGTGATCTTATTCAGGTCTCTATAATCAATACACATCCTCATTGAGCCATCTTTCTTCTTGACAAAGAGAATCGGCGCTCCCCATGGTGACGTGCTAGGACGTATGAATCCTTTGTCCAGTAACTCCTGGAGTTGGTTTCTCAACTCTTTCATTTCAGTCGGGGCAAGGCAGTACGGGGCTTTGACAATAGGGGTTGCTCCTGGGATCAAGTCGATTCTAAACTCAATTTGTCTGTCAGGTGGTAATCCGGGAAGATCTTCAGGGAATACTTCAGGGAATTCAGCCACTACTGCTACCTCTTCTAGTTTCTTTTCTTCCTTTGCCTCTAGTGCATATACTAGGTAAGCTAAATGACCCTTTTGAATACACTTGGATACTTTTATCATGGAAATAAAACTTATAGGTTTACTAGGTCTTTCCCCATCAATTGTTACAGTTCCCCCTTTTGGGTCCTTAATTTAAATTTGCTTCTTATCACACAATATTTGAGCTTGGTGACTAGATAACCAATCCATTCCTATTACTACGTCGAACTCTCCAAGTTTCAGTGGTAGTAAGTCTATGGATATTGGGGTCTTACTAATCTGGATGGTACAATCCTTTACCACACTCACAATTTCTTCTTCCCTCCCATCTGCTAGTTCTACTATAAATGGCTTATCTAGCTTACAAGGAGTCTGATTAATCAAAACTCTAAAGTGCTCAGATATAAAACTTCTATCAGCACCAGTATCAAATAGTATTTTAGCATAAAAGTTGTTAAGGAGAAATGTACCTGTTATGACATCAGGGTTCCTACGAGCCTCTTCAATATTCAGAACAAAAGCTCACCCTCTTGCTTTATTAGGTTCCTCATTCCTCTTAGGACAGCTATCACTATAGTGGCTCGTCTCTCCACATTTAAAACACTTACGTGGCTCTCTACAATCACGATAGTTGTGTCCAGGTTTCTTACAGTTTCTACAGACTAACTGGTTACATGGACCGAAATGTCCTTTTCCACAAGTTGGGCACCTAGGTGGGGGTCCTCGTTGCCTCTTGAAATCTCTGTAATTGGGTTTCTTTTGTTCTTGGTAGTTTTCCCATTTCCTTTTCGGGATAGTTTCTAGGGTTTTCTTTTGTTGGATCTCAGTGGCGATAGTTGCCCCAGCCTCTACCGCATCATGATAGGTAGTTGGTTTGGTAGACTTGATAAACATGCAATATTCTGTGGGGAGTCCCCGCAGGAATATTCGAATACGATTTTCTTCAGGGTTCACCAAGTAAGACACTATTCGAGACATTTCATTGAATTTGGTGACATATTCCCGGTATGTCTTATTCCCGAGTTCAAGATGCAAAAATTCCTTTTCTATTCTGTCAGTTTCGCTTGGTGCACAGAAGTAATTTGTAAACAGTTCTGAAAACTCCTTCCAACTCAGGCGATGTGCCAGATCATCACCTCTAGTTTGCTTTTGTATCCTCCACCAAAATAAGGCTTCGGATTTAAACAAATGAACAACAAACCTAACTTTATTTCTTTCATGGCAATCACTGACGTCTAGAATGGCTTCTACCTCACTTAGCCATTCATGTGCCTCAATAGCACCTTTCTTCCCGTCGAATGAAGGAGGATTACATGAAATGAAAGTCTTGTAATTACATTCTTTAGAGATTTCTGTTTCTATAGCTTTAGATACTTTCGTATCATCTACCTTCTTTTCCGGGCGAGGTTCTTCTCGTGGAGTTGGTGTAGGTGTAGGTGCAGTGCTTCCCTCAGATTGCCCTGATCATTCTGTATTCTGACGTTCGCGTCCCTGTGCGTTGGCAAGGATTTGCGCAACTCGGACGGCAATCCGATCGATCATTTCATCTCCTAAGTTTACAGGTTCGCTATGACGAGCAGGATTAACTGATGGGTTAGGTTGACGATTGTTGTTAACCGAAGGTTCTGCCGACATTTTCTATATTTTTCATGAAAAATACTACTTCAATATTCTATTTATTAATGAGCACTTAGAATAACTAATTCACATAATACAATATTTTTCAAATGTAACATGTTGAAAATATAACTCTACTATGAACATTTTACTATAATTAAATTTATAAATTTATTAATCATAGTAAAGATTTTTAATATTGAAACTTAAAAGAATTAATGTTTAACTAAACATGCTACTAACCTGCTCATGTGCTTTATGTGTGAGAGAAGGTTGTGTATGATTTGTATGAAGGAGGTTGGCATCTATTTATATTAACAATGAACTACGCTATTGGCCGCCTTCATTTTTTTTTTTACTCTATGATACTTGATTGAGAAGAAATATTACTTACTCAAATAATACACAAGTATCATTATATATATGCACTTCAGGTATATAACATATACGTATTACATTTTATCTTTTAGATTTTATTATTATTATTATTATTATTATTATTACTATTATTTTCTCCTAACGAGTAAAGAAGACAAGATTTACGAGTAATTATTGTTAAGGGCAGTGTGTACAAAGTGGTAACGAAATGAGGATTTATAGGTTGTAATTACTACTATGGGTATTTTCTAATGACTCTATATCCTTAGTAAGTTCATACCCGGATTTATCTATTATTCGTATTTCCAAAGTCAGCCAGAGCATCCTAAAAATTACATAAGCTGGCGTGTTCTCTTAGGTTGAAGCCTAGGTATCCATACCAAATACCTAATTCGCTAAAACCTTTGGCTCTGATACCAACTGTGACACCACACCCAGATAAGGATGCACCATACACAATTGATACCAACTTACCAGTAAATACTTACGTTATTGATACAAACGGTAATGTACAAAAGTTGGAAACTTAAAGGTACAAAGTTTGGTCAAACTACTATTAGCTGATTACGCAAAATTTCCACCCGATAAGAAAGTTTGAGATACTTTATTTCACTAGTCACGCCTATCCGAGATAAACAACCCGCCCAAGACTAATCATCATTTCCTGTGACACATGCTTAAAAGACGCCAGATATTACACTGGTGAGTTTATGAATATACACAATTTACAATTCACATTATTTAACCATGACTTGTACCCGCCCATGTTATCATAACCCAACGTTACCACGTAACTTACATAACCACACAGTTAATGCCCACTACACCACAGGTGTAGTACCGACAAATCCCGCCGTAGCGGCACGTATAAGGGACCACAAATATCATGTGTATGTCATGCTCAGGTTAGATACATGCGTACAACAGTCATGCCATATTATTACAGTTTAGGACAAGCATGTTCACATTTGAAAAGCATTCATAAAACTCACCTCTTGCTAGTAGCTAACCGTTGATACAATTGCTAGTATGATCAGGTACTATCTCAAGGTCCTGACACAATTTACATAATCCTAAGTTAGGTAATGGTACACCTAACTAGTCATTATCATGGTTGGATATTGGTTAACCCTAGCTTGTTTAAGCATGGTTGATCAGTCCATGCCTAACTAAGGCTAGGCTACCCAATACCGGCCCCTGACAATAACCCTAGTACCTAAAAATAATACCAACACTACTACCACTAATATATTATTACAATAATAAAACTAATATTAACTACTAAAAATAAATAATAAATAACTAAACATAAACATAAACGAGAGTATACCTCAAGACTATCTACGACACGTTGATGTAGAGTTTCCCTACTCCTGCTCCTACTCGTGCTCCAAAAACGACTACTAACAACACCCAACGGGGTATTGTATACGCGGGATTCTCAATACTAGAGCGTTCCCGTTAAAATTTTGGTGTATCTAAAATCCTACCATTTAACTCCTATATATATGTGAAGCAAGCAGGCACCTCAATTCCTTTATGGGCGATGTGGGACATTGACGTGCTTGCTAGCTAGCTTGACGTGCTAGCTAGCTAGCTTGACGTGGTAGCTGGCTAGCTTAGTTATATTAATTCAGCTGCTTCACTCGTTTTTCTTGTATAACTTTTAAAAGATGACGTTTTATAAAACGACGAATATGTCATTAGAACGAGCATATTTTTATCTACGTTTTAACCTAAGTTTCATTAAAAACGGAGTAAGGTAAATAAAATAATATATTTAATTATTAATATTAAACGGTCTCTTATAATAGCCAGGGCTTGTACAGATGTCTCATATTTCAACTAACCATTTTACTCGTTACTTAGTCGTTCAACAATATATAAATTATAAATTTAAATATAATTTTATTGGTTCACAAAACAGGATGTTACATGTTATAACTTATTAAATTAAGTATATATACTGATTAAATCAGACATGTAACTCAGAATAATATTTAATCTCTTTTAACCTTTAAAATGACCAAAATACCCCTACGGGGCATAAATTGCTCTTAAACTCGTTTTGGGCATAATGGAAGGTATCCTACTGATATCACAACATATTTAAAAACCTTCGTTCCAGATTTAGGAGCCCAGTAAAAGCTATCTGTACTTGCTTGGTGGTATACGGCTGGGATAAATTGTATAAATTTGCTCAGGTAAATAATTTTAACTTATTTTCCCTTATACGGGCTTGGGGTACGGTATATAAAATACCGCTTGGTCGGGCACTTGACCTTAATTCATTGGTAGTTAAGTATTATCAAGATGACCCGTTTAAAAATTTGGTTTTGTTTGTTTAACGCCTTTGGGAGTTTAATGACCATGTCCCGGTTATCTTTGGCATCATTCATAGAATGGCCATGACCTTAGCACACGGGTGTAGGCGTACACCCGTCAGTGCATTTATAATTATTAAGGTATAACCGCCAGTTACAAGACTAACGCGGCGGGACTATATCATGTGGTGTGTCTATTAATCTTTAACCCGACACGAACCGGGCAACTGAACGCATAACAAACATGTTATTCTTTTACAAGTTTATGTTCAAATAATTATCCCAAGTTATAAAAATCTTTTTGTGCCACGTGCATTCAAATCAATTTTCTAAAACATTTTCAAAATGAGTCAGTTAAATTGTATTTACCAGTGAAAACTGACGTATTTTCCCAAAAAGACTAAGTGCAGGTACTACGCGTAATAGGCTGGTCTCTCCTAGCATCAAATAGAAGTCTCGCAAGCTTAGACGCCTGAAGTCTGTTGAACAAAGTTTTCTCTTTATTTTGATCCACCTGTGGATCCTTTACATTCCGTATTTGTAATACTTGATATTACTCTTTATATCGGATTGTAATATATTTATCTTTTGCTTCCGCTGTGCATTTAAATTGTGTTGTTTGACTATGATGATATCAACTACGTCACGATACTCCCCACCGGGCCCACCGGTAATACGTGGAAATATCGGGGTGTGACAAAGATGAAGGAGTTGAAGGCACAACTTGAAGAACTCTTGGAGAAAGGCTTTATACAACCGAGTTCCTCGCCCTGGGGAGCTCCTATTCTTTTTGTTAAAAAGGACGGTTCGATGCGAATGTGCATCGACTACCGCAAACTAAACAAGAACACGATCAAGAATCGGTATCCTTTGCCAAGGATCGATGATCTATTTGATCAACTGCAAGGAGCCAGCTGTTTCTCAAAGATTGATTTGAGATCTGGTTACCACCAATTGAAGTTCCGAAGTGAAGATGTTCCGAAGATTGCATTCCGAACTAGATACGACCACTATGAGTTCCTCGTGATGCCTTTTGGGCTCACGAATGCACCTGCAGCATTCATGGATCTCATGAATAGAGTCTGCAAGCCGTACTTAGATAAGTTTGTCATTGTATTCATAGACGACATACTTATCTACTTACGCTAGGGGTGAGCAGAAAACCAAAATAACCGAACCGTAACCGAAATAACCGACAAAATCGAACCGAAAAAACCGAACCGAAACAAAAACCGACGGTTCGGTTTTCGGATAACCATTTTCAATAACCGAAAAAAACCGAACCGCACCGAAACGAAAAAAGACATATATTTTTATGTTTAAGTTTAAGTGTTTAACTCATGCTATTAGAAATTATTAATTTTATTCTTGAATATTAAGTACTTATAATAAAGACATTAAGATATTTATGTATAACAGAGATAATTTATTTATTGCCTATATCAAATAATAAAAATTAATATAAAAATTAATCAATCTTCAAAGTATTATAAAAGAAAAAGTCCTAATAAAAACTTTAAGAAACATATAAGTAGATTAGAAGCGTAGGTTTATGTAAACATTTTTAGTTAAAAAGGTTAAGTATTATAACTTAAATGTAACCACATAAGAAAGATTCTTAAATTTTGAATTATATTTTTTTATTTTTGAATCTTACTTACTTCTGTTTCAAAAACCGACATAACCGAAAAACCGACCGAACCGGTGTAAAAACCAAACGATTTTGAAAAACCAAAAACCGACATTTCGGTTTCGGTTTTGATTTTGCCAAAAACCGAACCGAACCGTGCACACCCCTAACTCACGCAGCAAGGATGATCATGAGAAACATCTTCGATGTGTACTCGGTCTGTTGCAATAGGAGAAGCTCTATGCTAAGTTCTCCAAATGCGAGTTTTGGCTCCGCGAAGTCCAATTCTTAGGACACATGATTAGTGAGCATGGTATCCAAGTGGATCCCGCCAAAATCGAAGCTATCTTGAATTGGGAAGCACCCAAAACCCCTTCAGAAATCCGAAGTTTCTTAGGATTGGCAGGCTACTATAGAAGGTTCATTGAGAACTTCTCTCGAATTGCCACTCCTCTAACTGCGTTGACGCGCAATAATGTAAAATTTGACTGGGGTCCAAAACAGAAGGAATCCTTTGAAATTCTGAAGCATAAACCAAGCAACCGAAACCCGAGCAACCTTCAATAAACTAGAAACCCGAAGTACCCGAACCAGCGACTTCTCCTGCAAACCCGAGTGTAAAATCAACAAATAACCAGGGTTCAAGAACCGAAACCCTAATCGCCAAACACCTCAAAACCACCAGATCTGCAACAGCAAACCCTACGACGCAAACCCTAGACCTTACGAGCCGTAACCAGAGAATATGTACAGGCCGTAAACAAGTCTGCGGCAACGACAACAACAACAGATTAAGATCTCTCGTCTAGCTCTCTCCCTCTCCTGCGATAACTGTGTGAACCGTGTGTTTAACTGAACCTATGGCTCTGATACCACTTGTTAGGGTATTGGATCAGAGTAGGCTCGAGCGGAATCGGAACAAACACACACACACACTAGCAGAAAATAAAGAATACGAGAATTTACGTGGTTCGGTCAAGGTGACCTACGTCCACGGGTTGCAACTAGGGTTCACTTTTATTAGATGCTCATAACTGTTTACAGAATGACATAAATTACAATTACATCATAGGTATTTATAGAACAAGATTAAGGTTTCCTACTTAGTCAACAAGTTAACTAAGTGAGCCTAATAACTAAGTCCGGCTAACCCTAGTTAGGGCCGGCTACCCAAAAGCCTACGAACCCAACAGGCTCCACTAGTCCTCCCCCAAAAAAGTGGGGTGTGGAAGTGGCGTGACCAGGTCGGCGCGGGGTGCCATGTGTTTTTTTTGTTTTTTTATTAGTTGACAATTATATTAAAAACACAATTTATATTAATTTAAAAAAATTTACATAAAAGACAATCCTAAAAAAAACCTACTTATTAAATCCTAAAAAATAAAAAAAACCCTACTTATTAAATCCTACTTATTAAATCCTAAAAAATAAAAAAAACCCTACTTATTAAATCCTAAAAAAATTAAAAAAAAAAAACTACTGAGTACGATAGATATTAAAGTGGGGAACCAACTTAAAATCTGTATTCCCATCGTGCCTATACTCGATCTTCGCGATTTCGACTCGATCATCGTGGGATAAGTCGCCCGCAGGGATACGGTCGAAGCAAACTTTACACCGATCCAGCTTCGGTTTGAGCTGACACCATTTGTGTTGTTGACACGCGTTTAAGTTGTGACACGTGTTGCCGACGTGTTGTTGGTATTGTTGAAACGCTCAACCCCAATACGCGGTTTGACCACGTTGTAGAGTACGTTGTGCATCGACAATCGATGTCACAAGTGCCATTTCTTCCTCTTCGGTCCAATGCATCATGTTCGTTTTTTTGTGTGGTATGAAGAATGGGAAATATGGTTTGGGTTGGTATTTATAGGTAAAAATGTATTTTTTTTTTTAAATTTGGTTTTGCATACCCGCTACCCCTAACGTCTACGTTGAACCAGCCAACCATGGCCCACCATGTCACCCAGCCCCCCCTTCCCACGCCAGGCACAATCCCCACACCAAAGGGGCGACGCCATGCCCAACGCTTAGCCAGTGTGGGGTAGCCAGCGTTAAACCCAATCTGCCGCCCCACACCCCATAGTCTTAGTGGTTCATGTTGCCATACGTGTGTAATACACATGCATCTAACCTATAACCTAGTATTAATTAAATAATAATAATAGTAAAAAACATTGAAATGTGTGCGACAACACCCCTACCACCGGTTCATCTTGCCATAAACCAACCGAACAGGATCGTGAATCCTCCTGCGGCCCTGCTAATAATATCATAATCATATTGTTTGACGATTGCTCACAGTCAAAGACTAAAAAAAATTCAGTGTTTGTAATCTTAGATTATGATACCAAGAAAAACATCAAATTATCATATGAAAAGTTAATATGCCAAGAAACTAAAGATCGAGAAAAACAATGGTTTCATAAGAATATTTGGATGTGATAAAAACAAAGACCACGAATAAGAAAATAACAACAAAGAGTACACGAGTTGCATAGTTGAATACCAACGGCTGATGACTTGGTATGATGATTAACCATACTTGCATACCGACATAAAACGACTCAAGATAATATCAAAGGATGATCTTCGATGTCGTCCAAAATGGTTTTGATTCGCGGAATTTAATGAAATTCTATAAATTGTAATCTAAATTCTATTTCTTGATGTTTTCGGTTCACATAATCTGTTGGAATTGAAATATATTCACTGTGTTTGGTTTAAAAATGAATGAATTCACTCAAATTCATTCGTGCATAAATTCCTTCAAAAAACCCAAAAAAAAAAAAAAAAAAAAGAATCTCCGGCCACTCATCATCGCATGGACTCCTAGAACATTGACGGCGTACAATCTAAACACTACATGACCTACCGATAAACTCAACGATTTGAAGCAAGACCACTTGAACTCAATGCATAAACATATACATTTCAATCACATGAACAAAATGTACAAGCGTTTTATCGACCTCAATATTGCAATGTCACAGTATTTCACACAAAACAATGATCTTTCCCTATTAAACAAACACGACGAGAAAGAATATGTCTCAGAAAGAAAGACAGGTTTAATTTCTTGGTCATATCAATACAAATTTGAGCAACAAGATTCACATCTCCTTACCATGTATGGCATGGCATCTCTACATCTTGTGCTCATATTCTACTTTTAGTTACTTCTGGAACTCATCTCTCACCCAGAATTGCCATTTACACCTGTGTTTAATACCCGAGTTATTTCTAATCAAGAAACCTTGAAAGGAAAATATTGAAATTTTCTAGGTCAGAAATATCAAGATCTTGGTTTAAAAAGACACGCCAGATGCACCAGGCTCATGAGGCGATCGGAAAAGCGCCTTATGTACTTACGGGTCAAAGTTGGTCAAAATTAGGGTTTGTATGAGACTGATATGTAGAAACATTTAAAGGGATGAAGAAATAATACAGATTTTGCTTGATTAAAAGATTGAAGAAATATGCAGCTTCTGATTGTGAATTTAACTTATTTAATTGTACATAGAAAAACACCCGGCGTACGTGATGCACACCTCGTGCCTTGGCTTTTGAGACCTAAAAGACTCAGAGGACCATGCACTTTTTAAAACCAAGATCAATATTGTATAGTTAATGAGAGGAAAAATCTATATGTATGCAGTTTTTCTTGATTTTGTAACATTTCCCGATAGACGATGATGGCAGTAGATTCCAGAAACTAGATTATATAAGAAAAAGAATCCTATCCGACAATTCTCTCTAGAGTTTGTTGTTATTCAGTTGTATGATATTATTGTCTAAAAGCCTCGCAAAACGAGCAGGTTGAGTCGGTTCGGGTAACGGGTCATAACAGGTTGTTTAAAAAAGTATCAATTGGGTTTAAGTCAAAATGGTTCTGACAAAAATAGGCCCTTTTCGAAACAGGCTGTGTAAGAAAAAGGTATCACCGACAACTTGTCTATAAAGGCCATTCTGCATTACCAAGCAGGTGTATTCAATCTCAAATAATTATATTGCTTTTAAAACTTACTAAAAACAAAGAGTAAAATACTAAAATGGTCCCTGAGTTTATGTCACTTTAGTCCAAAAATGGAACTTTTTGAATCTGGGACCCCTAGGTTTCAATTTTGATGCCAATTTCATCCAAAAAGCAAACCGAGTCAGATTTTCTGTTAACCTCCACCTTTTTTGTCGTGTTCCTTATTTTGGTTTTTTTAACTAATATAATTTAAGGGATAAAAAGACAATTCTACCCTTCATTAAAATTAGGAACACGACAAAAAGGTGGAGGTTAACAAAAAATATCTGACCCAATTTGCCTTTTGGATGAAAATGGCATCAACATTGAAAACTCAGGGACCCAGATTCAAAAGGTTTCATTTTTGGATTAAAGTCGCAAAAGTGACATAAACCCGGAGCCCATTTTGGCATTTTACTCAAAAACAAAATACCAACATGCGCCCTACAATGTGGCTATAACTCGTGTGGTTTTTTTGGTGACAAATAAGAATATTTAGTTAATTACACAGATGGACCCTGTGGTTTATAGCTAGTTTCGCCTTTGGGTATTACCTTTTTTTTAACAGGTTTAAGGCTTGTGATTATCAGTTTTAACGAGTTTGGGTATTAACACTAACTTTTGTCAATTTTTCTGTAAAATCTGAGTAGAATGACTAAAATACCCTTTTGTAACTATTGGGACCATTCGTGTAAGTTCTTAATAAGTATAAAAACAAAACAATATGATACTGCAGACACACATTTTTTAGAATCGTAATTTCAGATTCTGATATACTTAAACTAGTTGCTCAACCACTGTGAAAACATATTTTGCGATTCAGAGCAAGAACATCCAAAACGACCTTTCAATAATTTTGATTCGTGATTTAGGTTTATTCAATTTTCAATGGGTCAAAAGAACAAGAAATAAAAATTAAAATACAGATATAATATTAATTTCTTCAAAATATATAGATACAATCATACAATTTAAAAATTAACCACAACTGTAAGAAAAGAAGAACCTCTGAATTTGTATTTGAGTATCATGTATTCAAGCATGTGAAATCAAATGGCATATTGCAATTTGGCCCCTATATTAATACTCTATAATTGAAAGTGTAATTACCCACTCAAACCAATCAAATAAACTGGTACAAAATGTCCCCCTTCACTCTCTGTTAACGTCTTATCCTATAAATTATAATAAGCTGCTGTATCATATATTCATATTGTTTTGTTTTTATATAAATTTGAGTATCGATGCAATTGGTTTAAAGTATATCAGAATCTGAAATAACGATTCTAAAATATGTGTCCGCAATATCATATTGTTTTGTTTTTATACTTATTAAGAACTTACACAAATGGTCCCTGTAACTAACAATGATTTATTACATAAATGGTCCCTAAAGTTACAAAAGGATATTTAGAGTAAACTGCCATTTTGGTCCCTGTGGTTTGGTCACTTTTGCCACTTTAGTCCAAAACTCAAACTTTTTGCATCTGGGTCCCTGTGGTTTCAGTTTTATTGCCATTTTGGTCCAAAAATGAAATCAGGTCATATTTGCCTTATAAAATCCTGCTATTTTGTCATTTTCCGCAGGTGCAAAATGATCATTTCTTTTTTATAAATAAATACCATATTTTATATGACAAATATGACCTGATTTGCCCCTGAGGAAAATGACAAAATTGCAGGATTTTATAAGACAAATATGACCTGGTTTCATTTTTGGACCAAAATGGCAATAAAACTGAAACCACAGGGACCCAGATGCAAAAATTTTGAGTTTTGGACTAAAGTGGCAAAAGTGACCAAACCACAGGGACCAAAATGGCAGTTTACTCGGGTATTTAAGTCATTCTACTCAGATTCAACAAAACAGAAGTTAGTGTTAATACCCAAACTCGTTACAAACTGATAATCACAAGCCTCACACCTGTTGAAAAAAAAGTTAGTACCCGAAGGCGAATCTAGCTATAAACCACAGGGTCCATCTGTGTAATTAACTCTAAGAATATTTGTTTCAAATTTCAATATATGTTACACGAAGAATCTAGCTAGCAAGTAAAATATATGAATCACATAACCCCACATGGCCACATACCAGTAAATAATACCAGCTGACTGCCAAACTGGAAAAACTTGTTAGGAAATATGTAAAAAAAAAGGTATTAGTGAAGATTATAGAACCTACCTTCGTTATATCAACCAGCTCAGTCACGAAGACCAAGTTCAAGCTCTAGCTCATCATCTTCTTCAAACAGCTTTAATAGACGAGCATACTGCTCTTCACGTTTCTTCTTTTGCCATAGCCTTAGAAGAAAGAATGATAAACCTACAACTGTTGCAATTGCGGTGCATAACATGATTATTGTAAATCCACTCATGCTGCTTGAAGAAGAATGAGCATCAGTTTTCTTCTCTTTTTGGGACTTTGAATCATCTGAAAAGCCTGAAATCATATAGCATAAAATCATTGAGCTTGGTAGACAAAGGAATGTTTGCATACGTGTTGGTAAGCAGATAATAATCATCTGAATTCGAAGTTGTGGATGACAAACTTAAAAATTGCTTTTATCCAAAACAGGGGTTGTACAAGATCACTTAAGTAATTAAGAGAGAAAGATGGATGTATACAAAGATAAATATAACGAGGGATAGAGAGACTTTATACAAATTAAGCATCTTTTATTCCTACTTTATGTTCTTTGGTAAATCTTCTTTAATAATCCCTCAGTGGCTCTAGTAGTCTGCTGCATAACCACCTATATAGTTTTATTTTATCTGCCATAAATACCTGCTGGCTGCTACCCATAATTCTTCCCAGAAATGTGAAAACAGAAAATGAGAAAAAAATATCGACAAAAATAATAACTAGTACAAAATCTTGTTGACAAAATCACTAGAATAAGATTTATTTACAACCATAAGTTGTCTCTTTAATCTGTTATATGTATCCACCATTTTTTTATCTACTAAACGTTACATAAAAAAATCATCCCTTTGATTGTTTTACAGATCTGTCTCCTACAAACCCTAACTTTGACCAACTCTGACCAATTTCGACCCCAAAGTACATGAGGTGCCGCCTCAAGACCCTGAAGCGCTTTCCTAATCGCCTAACGCATCACACACCTTTTAAAACCAAGCACAGGACTACTGGAAAGAGAAACTGATCGCTCCTTAGTTAGTCTTCTTTATACCTATTTTCGCTACATTCTGGAAACCTTAGTTGGCTAATAACTTTAAGCAGCCTCAACACAAACACAGGCGGATTACCGTATGAAATAGGCTACTGAAGCAAGCTTCAATTGACTCATCTTATGTTCTGATTTCCTCTTACCTAACCACAAAACCCCTCCCCTACAAATTGTTCCTAACCCTAAGCAAAACACACACACACACACCTAATGAGTCATAAAACACACAGATCATGATCAATTCAGATACAATTCAACCATTTCTAACATGCATAAGTCAAAATTAACACTCGAACAACACATAGCAGATCACAATTTATAACAACAAACAGTCACACATACAAAAAGGCAAATCAATATTTAGGGCTAAAAACATCCATGAATGCTTCCAATCATACAAATACCATCCGATTAACAAACATTAGCGCGAATTTAACATCATATAGCGTTGATTTTTACATGAATCGAATGAAATGGAATTGAGAAACGAACCTGAAGGAAATTGTAGAGAAATTAGGAAAAATGTTAACAAGAACCCTAACGATCTCCGATGTGAGATCTCAGTCATCTTTCTCTCTCTTTTCGCACCTTCTTCTTCCTTCTCTGTTTCTCTCTCTAGCTTTTCTTCGTCTTCACCGTGTGAAAAATATCGATTCAAATTTACGCCACTAGTTTTGAAAATGGCACATATGGCCCCTCATCTTTCTTTTTTTAGAGTTAAATGCCATTTTAGTCCATGTTGTTTGGGCCATTTTGACAGTTTAGTTCAAATGTTTGAAACGTTGTTATTTTAGTCCAAATAGTTTTAAACGTTGTCATTTTAGTCCAATGGGTTAACTCCATCATTTTATTTTGTTAACTAGAAGGACATTTCGGTCATTTTATATGTAATTATGTTAACTAGAAGGGCATTCGACCATATAAAATGATCGAATTACCCTTCTAGCTAACATAAAAAATATATGGAGTTAACCTAGTGGACTAAAATGGCAACGCTTGAAACTGTTTGGACTTAAATGGCAACGTTTCAAACCTTTGGACTAAACTGGCAAAATGACCCAAACCACAGGGACTAAAATGGCATTTAACTCTTTTTTTAACGGCAAAAGTTGCTAATTTTTAAGTTTTCAACAATAATTCTAAACTACTTCCTTGCCTTGGACCATGGTTGCAGAAGTCGTTAAGAGCTCCAAGGTCGGTTGATACATGCGAATGGCGTGTATAGAATATATCAGTTACACAAATTTTAAATTTATAAAAATGGAAAAAATACCATAAACCAAACTGCACACATAACAGGCAAATGTACCTATCGTATACGCAGTATAGTAGTGACAAGAACCAAATATCGATCCTGAGGACACAATGACTCCTAATAATCAATCGTCTATTTAAAAAGAATGGTTAAACAACCATGAACAACAAGAAAACTCTAAGGGATTCATATGGAGAAAACAACCACCTAGGTATAAAATCCTCTTGACTTGAATGACAACCGAAATGACTATAAGTAGTTAAACCAAACACTAGAACAACACATAGAAAATCACAATTTATAACAACACACATTAACATATACAGAAAAGCAAATCAATATTTAGGGCTAAAAACATCCATTAAAGCTTCCAAACATACAAATATCATCCGATTAACAAACATTAACGTTAACTTAACATCATGTAGCATTGATTTCTACATTAATCGAAGTGATTTAAACGAATGAAATGGATTTGAAAAACGAATCTGAGAGAAATTGTAAAGAGATTAGGGAAAATGTTAACAAG
Organism: Helianthus annuus; assembly: GCF_002127325.2. Lineage (NCBI taxonomy): Eukaryota > Viridiplantae > Streptophyta > Magnoliopsida > Asterales > Asteraceae > Helianthus > Helianthus annuus. The sequence goes on from NC_035443.2 coordinate 60,570,703, forward strand.
AACCCCAACAATTTTCGATGTGAGATCTCAGTCATTTTTCTCTCTCTTCTCGCTCCTTCTTCCTTCTCCATGTGAATATCGATGCAAAATTACGCCATTAGTTTCGAAAATGGTATATATGCACCGTCATCTATCTATAAGTTCTAAAATATGACTTGTCATTATCCCATACAATATTCTTTGTTTCTTAGAATAGTAAAATGTCAAAATCATCCCTGAGGTTTGGGCAGATTTGCATGTTACATCGAATATAACTTTTTTTTTACATCTGGACACCTAATGTAACTTTTCGTATTTTTCATCCTTTTCCATTTTTAATGTAATTCATATTTTCTCTTCAATCCCTTGTAATTCGAGACTTGATCATAATGGAAATCATGTTTTATATTATTTTTGCCTAATTATTCATGCATGATACGTAAACATTCACAAATATACATTTTTATCGAAACTTAGCCATACATCGAGTTATATTTTCTTCGGAATGTTAATCATGCGTGTTTTATTATAGTACATGCTTGTATACACCTTAAAATACCCAGAACATGCTTAACTATTGAGTTTATAACATGAAATGACAAACAATCAAACGCAAGGGCTAAAAATGGAAATTTTGCATTTTACCCGGCCCCTATGGACCATATGATGTACTCCTTGCGGTCCGCAAGGAGTGCCCAGACAGTGGCTCGCGACCAGCTTTATTTTTTTTCCCTCATTTTAACTCCAAACCACCTCATTTAAACTCAAAACCTAACACCACTTATAAATACCATCCCTTACCACCTCCTAAACACTTTCCACACTCCAAACACTCTCTCAAACACTCTCAAATCATCAAATTCTTCAACTTTGGGCAGAAAGTTCTAAGTCCAAAACAATGAGTTTTGGTCACTTTCTTGCAAGTTTCTTCTTGTTTTTCTTCTTCCCCTTCCTTGAAACACCTCTAGGAACAAGTATGGTAAACCACCATTTTTGAGTTCTAAGTTAGGATTTTTATTAAACTTCTATACTTGTATTATCTTTGCTTTGTTTTTGGAACATCTTCAAGTCACTAAAAAATCTGCATATTGAATGACTTGAGTTAAGATTAATTTCCGGATACATAAGGTTCATATACCTCCGTTTATTATCCTTGTAAGCCACTAAGTAACCTACAAACAATAAAAAAGTGAGTGATACCACACCAAGTCTCCAATCACGCAATGTTGGAAGCACTCGTCTTGGTTATACCTCACTTGGTTACTTAGCAAAATAGATAGTTTATTTATGTAATTCTTACTTATATTCATGACCATACGAATCATCAACTATGTTGGTGATTTTGTGCAATGGTGAATTCTTGAGGTTAATGGATTTATCCTACATCCAATGCTTGACTATATACAATACTTACTCTAAAGCCAAACCATAATATCAACCAACCATGGTCGAATATTATGTGATAAGGTGGAGAATATATTTGTCTTAGATTCATTATGTTGGGCTTCTAGTGGGTGTTTAACACTCATGAAAAACACATTAATAATAGTGTCCAAATAAGTGTCTAAACAAGATATGTTTTGTGTATTTTCATAATCGTAAATTTTGTTACTTTCCAATATCCAAATCGTCATACTCATACACCTTTGTTTACCTTATGGGTAACTTTGGTGATTCCATCCTTCAAACCACTCACTCTCATTTTGTGGAAATTCTTCGCAAACTGTGAGTTCATACTTGACCCTTTTACACTTTAAACACTATTTGGGTTGCAACATGTATCCATACTAAATACACATACATACACATACAAACAAACTTATGTAAACACGCAATCCTTTAACATGCTTATTTATTATGCTATACGTGAATACATGCTAGATTAATCGTATGCTTAACTATCTATCATTAACCTTGCAAGCCTTCCTTAACATGTATAGCGTTATAGGATTAGCACACCCCGCCCGTTTTGTGGGTCATTGTTAAGTTATTCTTTAGGATCTTATTTGCTTTGGTGATAAGAATACGCTAGTGCCAAACTTTGGATTGATAGTTAGGCTAATGTATGCTAGTATGTTACATGATTTGGTATACGTTTAAACATGTGGATTTGAGACTCTTTCTTATATATGCTATGTAGACAAACTAGTATGCTCACTCACATAATTTGCGTTGACGAATATTTTATAGATGTTGCAGGAAATATTTGATGATGCTATCTCAAGAAAACTACTTAGGGTGGATTTAGAAACTCACCAATTTTTATTTATGCATTTTGATGTTTTCGTCTTGTAGCTTGCAATTGTTGTATTTCCTTTGAAACATTGTATTGTGTTATTCAAATATATGACAATGAAATTTTGGATCTTAATTACTATTGCAAATTTAGTGTTATGACACATTTAAGCAATCTATTACATCTCGCCTCAAAGTTTCTGCAATCGGTTGGGGTGTGACACCTAACTTTCGATTTTGTTGTCATTTCCATCCAAATAACAAGCCCTGTTAAAAGCTATGGATATGAAGCTTGCCGGAAAATCATGTGCGGTGGTTATTAGACATAATTAGTCCCTTAATTTTTCTTTGTTTGATCATGGTGGCGGCGGTTTCAAGCTATGGTCATGGTGTCAGATTTAGGTTTCAATATGCTTGACATTCTAGATTATGATGGTGGGGGTGAGGTTTTCAAGGTTGAAGATAAAGTTTAAAATGGGGGATGTGAGAGTAAAGGACTAAAATGCCCCTGGTTTAATAGAGTAATAGATGGAGTTAGTAATTTGGATGGAAATGACAACAAAATAGAAACACCAAGGGGTTGTTTGTTTTTTTCAATAAGAGCTTCATGACCTCTTATGTCTGCGTTGCGCAGACCACGCATAGACCTTTGGGTCTGAAGACTGTTTGTTTTCTCGAAGACCTTTCATTAAAAAAGGTCTGCGCGTCCTCTTTTTGGTGTAGATGTGGACTCTCATCTTCTAACCTCTTTTCCTCCTCTGCCTTATTTTCAAAACACAAACTCCTCCTCCCACACAAACCCCAGCACCTTCTTCTCCACCCTTGTTGATGCATAGGATGTCTGTTGACTACATCTATATAAAGTATTAGGTCTAATTAGGTCAACAGGGTTAAAAATGTCAAATTATGTATTTTATATGTAGGTTCGCTTTTATGTCAATATAGATAGAGGTCTGCTTATAGGTTCTTTAGTGGTTCGCTTATAGTGCCAAGTTGTAGGTCCGCTTTTGTGTCAGTCACATAAGCGAACCAGAGCTGCCTATAAATAGCAGTGTCATTTGAGCGGATCTAAGATGTATGTGTGTGCTCTGGAGCGAAACTCTGTCAAAATCACATTAGAAAGCAATAAAAGCAGTAGAATTGAAAGGACAAGCTGTTGTAACCTTGCATATTCTGTTTCCGCCTTTATATGTGAGGATGAGCTACCTTGACTGACTTTTCGGGTCAAAACAACGGTCCAACAAGTGGTATCAGAGCTCAGGACGAGGAGTTCATACTACTACAACTTATATCTGCAGAAATCTCTCTATTCTACTCATTTTCTCTCATACTTTTTCGATTTTCAGTGGTTCCTGCGGTTGAAATTGTCTGAAAATGGAATATAACGTGTAAAACATACTAATAACAAACCCTTGAAAGTTTCAGATTAAAATTCGGACTAAAAATGGTTAAAACAGAGATTCGCTTTTACGAACAAGTGTTGGTTCGCTCGAACATCTGGTCCGCTCGAACGAACTATACTGGTCCGCTCATCTGTCAAAGTGACAGATTCGCTTTTACAGTCCGCTTATTCGGACAATTACAGGTCCGCTCGAAAGGACAGTTTGTGGTTCGCTCGAACGGACATTAGTAGATTCGCTCGAAGTGGTTCACTTTTAAGCATCCGCACATTAGTAGATTCGCTCGAAGTGGTTCGCTTTTAAGCATCCGCTTATCTGAACCGTCCAGATTCGCTTATCTGTCATTCACAGATAGATCCCGCTTATTTGTCCTGTTTTTCAAAAGTTTCGGAAAATTTTTCTAAGTGTTGGTTGATTTTGCAGGTACAATCAAAATGGATGATATTTTCATGAATCCGTTCAGCGACATGTACGCATTCACGGGAAGTTCGGGAAACAATGATACGTCGTCGAGCAATACAAACGAGAATCAACCGAAAGAGAAAAAGAAAGAAGCTTGGGAGTCCGAGAGTGCATTCGGAACGTTCAACAAACCTCCGAAGCTTATGGCAATCGAGGAGTACAGCCGGTGGTCGAGAAAATTTGAAGATTGGTTGATGGCATTTGCGTATGCAAGTTGGAAAAGCCTGAAAAATGGATATACACTTGGAGACAAAACTGGAGAAACTTTATCATCAGCTGAAGAAATTGAATCTTTTGTAGCCGAACAAGAGTGTGTAGCCTTGTTGTTCCAATTAGTTCGGGAAGAGATTATTTCCTTAATAGACTATTCAAATGCGAAAGATTTGTGGAATAAGCTTGAAAAGAAATGTCTAGGAAGTTCGGAAATAGTGAAAAACAAACGAAAGCTTCTTAGAAAAGAATTTGATCTGTTTGGATGTATAAAGAATGAATCGGTTTGTAAAATGATAGAAAGGTTCGGTCATCTGAAGCTGGAGTTAGCAAGACATGAAATCAAGTTTTCTGATGAAGAACTAGTTGACAAACTGTTTGATTCATTACCAGATGAGGTTGATTGGAGATATTATGCACTTATGTTGAAGAACACTATTGCTCCTGAAAAATTGACTCCAGATTTGGTGATTGAGAGACTTGAAAGTCACGAGCTGGAACTAAAGAAAACTTACAAAGTCAATCACTCTTCTTCTCAGCAGAATTTGGATCTCTATTATCCAAAAAGCATGATGCCAAAAGCAACTTCTCCAAAGACTGCATTTTCAGCTGAGAATGTATCTTCAGCAAGCAAAGAAAGTCAAAGCAGTCCAAGCAGCGAAAGTCACAGTGGTTATCACAGTGGATCTTCGTCTTCTGCAAATCGTTCTGATGCGAAGTTTTCTTGCAACATCGCGATAGATCTGAAGAACGCACAGAATTTTGATGAGGAGTCGGCTAAGCAACAGATGGTCTTTTTGGCATCTGTGTTAGAATCTTATGAAGGGTTGGTGGCTGGTAAGATCGGGAACACAAATCTGACGAAAGAAGATTACGATCAGATAGATCCCGAAGAAATGGAGCTTATTGACATTCGTTGGGCGATGGCGAGTGCTGTTCGACACGCTCAGCGTTTCATGGAAATTACCGGGAGGAAGACGATCGGTGGTCCGTCTACAAAGTTGGGGTTCGATAAATCAAAGGTGACGTGTTTTATGTGTAAGTAGAAGGGTCACTTCAAGCGGGAATGCAGGAATGCATATGCTGATGAGTCAGAGAATCCGTTTCGAGATGATTATTACAAAAAGGCAATCTACCATCAGAATAAATCCGAGCCGCCTAGATTGAAGCAGTCTGAAGAGAACAGAGACAAATCAAGGGCTCTGGCTGTGATTTACGATGATGAAGGATACGATTGGAGTAAGGAAGTTTTACCGGAAGAAGACGCTGTCGGTTATGCTTTCATGGCAAAGAATGAACCCATTCCTTGGAAAGATAATCGAACAGAAGAACAGAAGTATAACTATAGGAAAAAGATTGCCCAAAATAAAATCATTAGAATATCTGGTATCTTTCTGGAAGCTAGAAGAGCGAAAAGATGGGATCCGGACAGAGAGTGCTACCTTGATCCGTATGGCAACATTGCAATTGATGACAAGACACTTGATATAGAAGCCATCGTCAAGGAGTATGAAGAGGAAGATGAGTATTGGCAACACAAATGGTGGGGAACGCCAACCAAGAAAATGATTGAAGAAGAGAAAGAGAAAGAGAGAAAGGAAAAAGAGGAGAAAGAGAAGATAGAAAAAGAAGAAATCGAGAAATCAAAGAAGGTTGATACGGGCATCATCGATACTATGCAAGAGTTGACAGAAGAGAACCTGGGAAAATGGCTGACAAAGTGCTAGCTGCGAAAGCACTTGAGGTAGACTCTAATTCTGTGACTGAGTCTAAGGGCCAAGTCAGTCCAAGTGCGTCAACAAATGCGTCAGGTAAAAAGATTGATGGAAATGCTGACTGCAAAAATTGCACCAAAGAATGCAATTTTTGTAGCACTGTCACGTACCTCAACAGTGAGAAAATTAAAAATCTGACTGCGAAGGTTAGAAGTGTTGAGGATCAAATACTTGGTCGTGACAAAACTGTGAAAGTTTCAACTAAACGAATCAGAGAATTAACTGGTCAAATTGAAAAAGATAAAATTGATCATGAAAAAGTTAAAAATGAAAATGAAAAATTAATTCTTGAAAATCGAAAGACTTCTGAAAAATTTGAAAAACTAAAAAGCACTGTTAAAGAAAGTGATGATCGAAATGGTAGAACGTTTAAAGAAAACGAACATCTAAGAGTTGTGGTAAGAGTAAAAGAAGAATCAATTAATAAACAACTGGATGAAATCGCTAAATTGAAACTTAAAGTTCCGCAAGCTTTGTGTTGCAGAACATTGTTCCTAAACCTATAGGGAAAAACAAAGCTGGCGAAGATGTGTTTTCTGACGGTACCGGTGTAGGGTTTCACAAAGTTCCACCGCCAATTTTGCATAATTACACTAAAAAGGAATCTGGGTTGGTTGAACTTGAGGAGGGAAGTAAAGTGCAACTTCCTGAGAACATTGATGTCATGTTCACGTCTTCCAAAGAAGATAGTGTCCAGAATGATGTGGTAAAAAGTGTGGTTGACAAAGTGCTTAAACCGGATTGTGACACTTCTGAGGAGGATGGGTGTTTCTTGGATAAATACATTCCGAAACAACAGTCCAAGAACAACTTAGATGAAGAATCAAACCTTGTCATGTACAAGATGATGGGTTCGGATAAGTTGTTTTCGGATTCAGAGTTTCCGATCGAGAATGTAAACATGAACAAATTGACAAATGTTTTCAAACTTGTTGAAGTTGAGTTGTCAGCAGTGAATAATCTGAGTCGAAAGAAAGAAAAGATTTACAACAAGAAATCGGTTAATCCACCACGTTTTTACAATAACAACAGAAACAACTGGTCGGGTGGTTATCAGGGCGGTAAACCGTATCAGAAAAGAAATGTTCCAAACAAGAGGTTTGTCGAAAAGAAAAAGTTTGTGAATAGTTCAAGTTCACTTGCTGATGAAGAAAAAGAAATTTTTTCAAAATCTAACAAAGAATTTTTTGAGAAAAGAGCTTCACAGGCTCAGTCTGAAGGCACGAGTCGAGTAGCTGATACTCGTACTTGTTTCAGATGCGATCAGGTTGGTCATATTGCACGAAAGTGTACATATGTGAAGCCTAAGACTGAAGCTGTGAAAGTTCAACAGAAGAAGGTTGATGTGAAGGGTAAAGCACCGATGTTTGTTGAGAAGAAGATTGTTGAGAAGAAAAATGTTAAAATTGACAACTTAAAAGTGAAAAATGAACCCGTAAAAAAGTCGGTAACTAAAAATGACACTTTTTACAAAAGGGTTGCTGTAACTCAACAGGTGTGGAAACCTAAAGTTGAATCAAAAGTTGAGAAGAAAGTTTCAACTTCTGAGGTGAAAAAGGCTGAAGAATCAATTACGGTTGATTATGATGCAAATTTTCCACCTCTCAAGGCTGAAAATTTCAAAATTCAAATTGCGAGAGTCAAGGTTACACCTAAGGCTGATGAGGCCTGGGTGGACACCATGTTTGACTAAACAGTTTGAATTGCCGGAGCTTCCTGGATTGCGAAGCATGAATCGGCATCTTTCTTGAAGTTGTTTAAATGATGATTTGTTATGTGCAGGATCTTCCAAAACTTGTATCCAGGTGGATCATGGATAGTGGAGCGTCAAGACATATGACAGGGAAGACCGCATTGCTGTATGATGTGAATAACATTAACGGTGGTTACGTGGGTTTTGCGGGTAATCAAGGAGGAAGGATCATAGGTGAAGGAACGTTATCGAACGACATCATAACATTTGAGAGAGTTAACTACATCGCTGAGCTGGAGAACAACCTGCTGAGTATCTCCCAGATCTGTGACAGGATGTATACTACTCATTTCACCGACAAAGAATGTTTGATCTTGAAATCGGGATTTGTGATACCTGAAGAGTGGATCATCATAAGGGCACCAAGAGTCAATGATCTGTACGTGTTGGACATGAGCGTCGCTACTATAACCACGGGTCAGGCTCATTGTTTTGTGTCAAGAGCAACGGAAAAAGAGTCAAGATTATGGCACCGAAAGATGGGGCATATTCATCTAAGGAAAATGAATCACTTGGTGCATAACGATTTGGTTACAGGAGTGCATGTCAAAGGTTTTCATCTGGAAGGGGAGTGCATAAGTTGTGCCAAAGGCAAACAGAAGAAAAAGTCACACCCTACAAAGCAAGTCAATTCAGTTTCAAGACCTTTGGAAAGACTTCACATGGATTTGTTCGGTCCAGTGAATGTCAAGAGTATAACAGGAGATTCCTACTATTTGGTCGTGACTGATGATTATTCCAGATTTTCTTGGGTTATGTTTTTGAAATCGAAAGACGAAACGTTTGACAGCCTGATGGCGTTGTTCAAGAAGATTGAGAATTTGTACCAGAGGCTGATTTGTAGAATTCGCAGTGATAATGGTACTGAGTTCAAAAACAGTAAGATGGAAGAATTTTGTGATTAAAGAGGTATACTGCATGAGTTTAGTGCTCCGTACACTCCACAGCAGAATGGAGTTGCAGAACGCAAAAACCGGACGCTAATCGAGACAGCCAGAACGATGCTTGCAGACTCTAAGTTACCAATTAATTTCTGGGCTGAAGCTGTTTCTGCTGCATGCTATACTCTCAACAGAGTTCTTACTGTAAAGAAGTTCAACAAGATGTGTTTTGAGCTAATCAATAACTGCAAGCCGAATTTGAAGTATTTAGAACCGTTTGGATCTCCCTGTACGGTGATAGAGCCTAATGGAAAGTTTGGTCCGAAGAGCATTGAGGGTATCTTTGTTGGCTATTCAAGTTCTACACGGCGTGTCTTCGTTCCAAGTAAGAAGCGGATGTTGAATGTCAAGGTTACACTATGCCGCCACAGAATCCTGGTGATTCATGGCGTTATCATTATGACAAACTTTGGAATTCGTTTGACATGAGAGAAGAATCAGAGGAAGAAGAAGATTTCTTTGATGAGCTGGATATTTTGCGAGAGTATGAGTCGCAGCTCAGGTTCCCAGCAGAGTATTCTAGAAGACCTTGGGAGACTTCAAATGGTGATGAAGCAGGTCCTAGTAATGCTGGTGAACAAGATGATGATGTTGCTCCTAGTAATCAGTCGGTAGTGAATGATGATCAAGAAGCTGATAATATGCCTGTATTTGACCATGGTGATTCAGACCTTGAGGGGGAGCAGATCTAGTTATCAAGTCAAACAAACCAAGTTGGTGAACAAGATGCAGAGCATAATGTTACTAATCTGGAGGGAAATGTAGAAGTTCCAAGCGAAGTGATGCCGCGAACTCTTTCTTATCATCCAGAGGATTTGATCATAGGAGAATTGCAATCGGGCGTTCGCACAAGACGTCAAATTGACCAGGGCTTAACATGTTTTTATTCTACAGTAGCACCTTTACAAACTGAATTTTCATTAAGTTGTTTTATCTCGCAGGTCGAACCGAGAACTTACAAAGAGGCGCTTACTGAAGACTCTTGGGTCATAGCGATGCAAGAAGAGTTAAGTCAGTTTGAAAAGTTGGGGGTGTGGAAGTTAGTTGATTTGCCGGATGGTCAAAGAAAAATCAATACAAAATGGGTTTTCAAATGTAAGAGGGACGACAGAGGAGTGGTTGTAAGGAACAAAGCTCGACTCGTTGTTCAAGGCTTTAGTCAACAGGAGGGAATTGATTTTACCGAAGTCTATGCTCCTGTCGCACGACTAGAGGCTATCAGAATTTTCCTAGCATTTGCGTCTTGGAAGAATTTCAAAGTATATCAGTTGGATGTAAAGTTAGCGTTTCTTTATGGGAAGGTTAAAGAGGAGGTTTATGTTGGTCAGCCGCCGGGCTTTACTGACCCAATTCACAAGAACAAAGTTTATCTGCTGGACAAAGCGTTGTATGGTCTACATCAGGCGCCAAGAGCCTGGTACGAGACTTTGTCTCAACACCTACTCGCTAACCAGTTCATACGTGGAAAAGTGGATGCCACTCTCTTCACTAAAGTCGTTGATGGTCATCTTCTGATAGTACAAATTTATGTGGACGATATAATTTTTGGGTCAACGAATGAGAAATTGTGCAAAGATTTCGAACAGGTGATGAAGCAGAAATTCGAAATGTCATCAATGGGGGAGATGAAATTCTTTCTGGGCCTACAAGTTGAACAACTTCCTGAGGGAATTTTCATTCATCAAACGAAGTACGTGCATGATATTCTAGAGAAATTTGGAATGTCAAGTTCTACTCCAGCTGCTACCCACTTGCGACTAATCATGGGATTCACCCAGATCTCACCGGAGACAGGGCTGATGAAACGTTCTACCGTTCCATGATAGGTTCTTTGATGTATCTGACTGCTTCACGTCCTGACATCATGTACCCAACGTGCCTCGCAGCAAGATTTCAGTCTAACCCGAGAGCATCGCACATGATTATTGTCAAGAGGATATTACGTTACCTGAAAGGTACTCCGTCATTGGGGTTATGGTATCCTAGGAAAGGCGACTTTACGCTCGAAGGGTATTCCGATTCGGATTTCGGATGCTGCAAAGTCAACGCGAAATCAACAACTGCAGGATGCCAGTTCTTTGGTCCTAGATTGGTTACCTGGCAGTGTAAGAAACAAACATCTGTGGCGCTATCTACATGTGAAGCGGAGTACGTTTCTGCTAGCAGTTGCTGCTCTCAGATCCTGTGGATACAGCAACAGATGCGCGACTACGGTTTGCAGTTTCTTAACACACCTCTGTTTGTTGATAACGAGGCCGCAATAAATATAACTAAAAATCCAGTTCATCACGCTAAAACTAAACATATAGAAATTCGTCATCACTTTATTCGCGATTGCTTCGAGAAAAAGTTGATACAAATTGAGAAAATCCACACTGACGAACAAAAAGCTGATTTGCATACCAAAGCTTTTGATAAAAATCGGTTTCAATATTTGTTAAAACTTAATGGTATGAAATTGCTTTCGGTGTCGGATGGAATTGTGAGCGTTGATGAGAGTACTGTTACGGATGAAGACGAGAAACAATCTGCGATGGTTTGTCAATTTTTTATGTGTTTTGGTATTTAGGGGGAGATAGATAGTTGTACATAGTTTATTTTTAGAAAAATACAAAAACAGTAAAAAATGCAAAAATACAAAAACATGATAAAATTGAAAAAGAGCTTGTGTATATAGGGAAAATGATTGTACATCAGCTAGACAATTACAGTATGCTAAAGATTTGGAAAGACAAAATGAATTAAACAGTCTCACTAACGATGTGTCGATAGGTTTTCGCACATTTAGTTAATTTATTCGGGATATAAACCTAAAATTTCAAACTTGTGAAATTCGTGGGGAACACTACTTGGATATATAGGTAACCCCTGAAATCTCGTTTGAAAGGTCCCATATTCTGAGATACTAGGTCTTTATACTCAGTGATATCTGGGGTATTATTCCGGGACTTCTGCTGTATGGAAGTACTGACCTAGTCCCCGAATAATACTTTCTGCAAAATGCTTGAAATATAGCATCGCCCTCAGTAAGCTGATGAAACAATAAAATTTATAGTCGCTGCTGTTGTAATGCTAAAAGATCCTCTAAAGGGGACACACCAAAAGTCGAGCCGTCATCTCTCTGCTGAACGGAAGTTCTGACCTGAGCTCTCACGGTTTCGCACCTAACCCCTTACAGATATCATCTGTGGTATATTCACCTGTAAGACTGAATATCTGGGATTCTGGATACGGGAGTATATTCAAGAGGTGGGACACATGAATTGATCTAAGTTCTTAAGACACTTAAACTGTATCCTGAATAGATTGAAGTTTGTGTGAGAATTTAAGATGGATCAGTATATCGATAATCGAGGTGAATTGTTTAAATCTGAGTATGTAATATAGCTTAACGGTACTTGTAATCTGTCTGAAAAGCTGATATGATTCCCTGACACGCTCGCCAAAGATAAACTTGTAAATAGTTTACTTTTTCGCTATTTAAGTTTTCTGTTATTTCATTTCTTAGTTTAGATCTCATTAAAAAAATCCAAAAAGATTTTATTTCTGCTTTATTTTAGACGAACCAGAGTGGAAAGTTGATTGTCGGATTCTAGAAAGATGAAGCAAATGCAGGAGATTCTGAGCTGAAGAACGAGGAGAGCTTACATTGTTGGAAGTTTGTTTGTTTTCTGTGTCACAAACAAGTTCATTAATTTGATACTTGTTATTTTCAGAAAAAGTTGAAAATGTTTTTACTAAATCAGTTTGATTCGTCAAAAGATCAATCAGGGTCATTAAGTTGAACTTGGTAGATTAATCAAGTGATCAGGGTCATTAATTTGAACTTGAAGACTTGAGTGGATTTCTAAAACTGATTGAATTTGTGTTTGTTGTTAGAAAAGATAGATCGTAATATTATTGGTTGAGTAACAGGTTTGGAGATTTCATTATTCCCAACGGAGGCAAACTGTCAAAGCTTGAACAAGATATCTCAAGATTCCAGCATACTGAAAGGGGGAGTCTGTGAAAGGGGGAGTCTGGATCAAATGCTAAAGGAAAGATGAAAGTTAGAGCCATGTGTTAATTTTGAAACATGTAAAGAATGCTTACGAGGAGAAGACAGAGTCGGAGAAAAGACCAAGATCAAAGACTATGGATCTGAAGACCGATAAAGACTACGTCAACATCCAGGGGGAGTCTGTTGATGCATAGGATGTCTGTTGACTACATCTATATAAAGTATTAGGTCTAATTAGGTCAACAGGGTTAAAAATGTCAAATTATGTATTTTATATGTAGGTTCGCTTTTATGTCAATATAGATAGAGGTCCGCTTATAGGTTCTTTAGTGGTTCGCTTATAGTGCCAAGTTGTAGGTCCGCTTTTGTGTCAGTCACATAAGCGAACCAGAGCTGCCTATAAATAGCAGTGTCATTTGAGCGGATCTAAGATGTATGTGTGTGCTCTGGAGCGAAACTCTGTCAAAATCACATTAGAAAGCAATAAAAGCAGTAGAATTGAAAGGACAAGCTGTTGTAACCTTGCATATTCTGTTTCCGCCTTTATATGTGAGGATGAGCTACCTTGACTGACTTTTCGGGTCAAAACAACAGTCCAACAACCCTAACACAGGTAAGTCGCCGCTACTCGTCACCGGAGTTCTCTAATCAGGTAATCATCCAGATACAAACCTAATCTCTCACTGTATATGTTACAACACCACCCTTTCACACGAGTATTTCACTTCATTATATCAAAACTAATTCAAAACATCTTTGTATCGTTAGGGTAAAATGACGACTAGATTGAGAAAGAACCGCAAGAAGCGAGGCCACGTGAGCGTCGGACACTGCCGTGTCAGAAAACACCGAAAACAACCCAGAGGTAGAGGTAACGCCGGAGGTATGCACCACCACCAGATCCTGTTCGACAAGTACCATCCCAGTTTCTTCGGTAAGGTCAGTATGAGGTACTTTCACAGGCTCAGGAACAAGTTCTATTATCTGATAGTCAACAAGGATAAGCTCTGGTCAATGGTGCCTTAGGAGGTGAAGGATAAGGCCTCAGCTGATAAGGTGCATGTGGTTGACGTCACACAGCTTGGGTACTTTAAGGTGTTGGGGAAGGGGATGGTGCCTCCGTCGCAGCCGATGGTGGTTAAGGCGATGTCACACCCCAACCGATGGCGGAATCATCAGGGCGCGACAATGAGTGAAACAGATTGTCCATGAGTATCCAAAACAACTATTCATTACCAGATAATTAAACATCATGTCCCATACCACAACATATATAAACAAACAGTTATTACAAATAATTGTCTCATAAACCAAATACTATTCCGACAACTCAGATTTTATTTAATTCGTTTGTTTCTAAGACTCCATCCTAGCTTAATTCCCACATAGCAGCAAAACATCCTAAGTACCTATCACATACGTTAAAATAGAGGTGAATACACATAGTGTAAAGGTGGGCATACAAGTTTGGTAATAGTAATAGAGTTCGAAATCGTGTACGCATAACCAACATGTAACATGTACAAAGTGAAGGCAAGTAGGTTATCGACAGAGAAATATGCACAGACATGACTGCGAGTTGTAGAATGCGCAACACATATCCCAACTGGGACACGTGAAGTAAAGCCCTTAACAACCCCTGTCCACGACAAGTGCTGAGTCCAAACTATAGTACTATTGTTGCTAAGGTGTCAGGCAACAATCACTGTGTTAACATAACATACAAGCATTCATCGAATAACACATAACATGCAATAACGGTCAACGTATAAATAGTGTTTGCGTTGTGTGTCGATTGTGATTTAGAATAAGTAACGTATGTAACACCCAAAAGTGCGTAAAGCAAAAAGGGTTCGAGTATAATCACAGATAGCGTTTATCAAGTAAACACTCTCTTGGATTGAAGGGAGCGCTGAGAGATTAGCCTGAACACTTAACGATAGCATAAACGATGAGTGGCGCGTAAAACGGTGAAAAGTGACTAAGTGTCGAGTGGTAACCCGATTGGGTGGCTATCCGATCGGTTGACCATTCGATCGGATGTCAATCCGTTCGGATGGTCATCCGATAGGATGGCCATTCGATTGGATTGGCACTCTTTTGGTAAGGATGTGTTTGTGTATGATGGCTTTGAAGTTTCTGTTGTAGCGTTTTGAAAATAGAGAAGTATCTCTACCCTTCAGGCCGATCGATCGAACAGTCGTTCGATCATATAGCGATCCGATTGGCAGGACACTTAGTGAGAACAAGTTCACAGTAGGATGGTCACTCGAAGAATAGACGTGACCACATGACGTGTGCGATATGAGTATTGACATATAACAGGCACACATGAGTGGTGACATATACCAAAGGTTATCGGTCTTGAGTGATTTCTCACCTTTTGCTCGGTCTATCATACAAATTTTTTGATCATTGGCTTTGATATTCTCGATTTGTAAGGATGTTTATCTTTGTGATAATGGTAAAGACCGATTTTTTTCATTGATTGAATATAAATTATATACACAAGAAATATTATAGGAAAATTGATACGTGGTCGAAAACCAATGTTCGTAATGGTTTAAATTAATGTTTATTTGTGATTTTTAGTTTCATTTAGCCTACTTTTGATTGGAGTTGTGTTTTGCAGGTCTAACAAAGTTTAAGGAGCTATTCGGGAGCTTTACGGACCATCGGGATGAAAAACGGACCACCGGGACGCGAAACGATTCAACCGGGACCAAGATACTCGAAAAACGGAGAATTGAGACTTGTAGGCATCGTCGGCTACGCCCCGTGGATAAACCGTCAACCAAAAACCCCGTAAATAGCAAGATAGCGCGTCGGAAGAAACCACCACCCAGACATGGCGTCACTGACGCCGTACATGGCCGTCGGCGACGGCCTGCGAATACGCCAATCGTGAAACTTTTGGTTCTTTGATCTTTTGACGGGTTGTAACATGTTTTGAGGCCTGAATTCGACGGTTACGAGTGGTGTGGTGTAAAAACACCATAGGGGATCATCTCCTTCATATCTAATCCATCCCTAACCCATCTCTAACACCACCACTACTCTTCTTCACCTCTAACCCTAACCGAATCACCTTCACCATCATTATCAAACCCTCTACCATCATCCCCAATCGATTCTCCACCAAACCCTAACACCTACCCTCCATCATTTCTCCAAGACTCAAGGTCATGGCTCCGTGTTCGTGCTCGTCAGCCAGTGATCGCGTCCATTCAACCATGAGCGGCTAGTCTCCTCGGCTTCACCCCAGTGTAGATTGTTGTAAGATTTCTAGGATTTGTACATTTGTATTTGATTTGATTTTGTGACAAATTGTTTAGTATTTGAAACCTTTGATAATTGTCTTGCATTTGTTTCGAATTCGTAAATTGTCGAGTGATGATAAAATTTAACTTTACAAAATGGTTATGTGCAATCATGCCTTATCTTAGGTTAGGATTTACATGTCCGAGGTAACGAAGTGCATTGCGGTCCGTTGTCTATGACGTTGATAGCAATTGGCACCTAAGCTTTGTGATAGAAATCTTTTAATCACTATATGCAATTGAATCAAGTTAAAACATGTAGGAACCTTAGGTCTTACAATTATCGAACCGGGTGAGATCGTTATTCCCAATTCTTTCTTTCAATTAAGTAATTTAGTATGCAATCTTAGTTAATTAGTCGTTGTTTTAGATAATATCAATTTGTCGGTTCACTCCGATTTCTTTTCAAACTAAACAAACAAATAAATTAGCAAACATCATAATCACTTTGTATAATTTTGTAAATAGTCTAACTAATCGAACAGGTTATCCGATACTGACCACATGCTCTTCGTGGATACGATACCCGACTTATCCTAGCTGCCTAGGTTAATTGAGTTTTTGATTGATCGGGACGACACGGTCACGTCAAATATATCAACACAATAAAAAAGGAGAACTCCTACTTATTTACGATGATTCAGTAAACCACAATTTAAAGTATCTCCTTCTATGTTGTTGGTGCCTATTACCCCTGTCAATGCAAGCTAGAGGAGGTCTGATGCGAAGCATTGTACGAAACTATTTGAACAAAGGTCTTGGTATAGCTTTTGTAAAAATATCCGCCACTTGTTTGTTGGTTGAGACAAAAGTACCGTTGAGACGACTAGAGGCGATAAATTCACAAAAAATGATAGCCGATGTCAAGTTGCTTTGCGCGTTTGTATGAGATAGGATTTTGACTTAAGAACAACGCACTTTTATTGTCACACAAAATGGTTGGTCGTCCTGGTTGTAGGGCATGCAACTCCCGTAACGGATGTGTTAGCCAGATAACCTCCATGGCCGTATTTGCCAAGTCCCTGTATTGTATTCTGATTCACAAGTGGAACGAGAAACAATGGGTTGTTTCTTTGCACTCCATGATACCACGTTACCACCTAAGTAGATACAATACCCATAAGTCGGTCTTCTAGTTTCCAAGCATCTAGCCCAATCTGTATTCAAATACCCTAGTAGAGTTGTGGAAGGAGACGATCGAAAGTTAATCCATAAGATACAGTACTTTTGACATAACAAAGAATTCTTTTGACGAGTTGAAAATGAGTCGTGGTAGGATTTTGAAGGTATTGGATAGCTTGATTAATGACCTATGAAAGATAGTAAGATATTGGAGAGCACCGACTAGAGATTGATATAAGGTTGGATCATGAAAGCGTTAACCGGTGGAGTGGAATATAGGGATGAGCATTGGGTATCAAATACCAACCCCGATCCCGAAAATACCGTACCGAATTTTTCGGTACCGGAAACGGTATCCACTTTTTGGTATTTTCGGTATCGGTATTTTCAGGATCGGTACCGGTAAAATACCGAATTTTACCTTCAAATACCGCTACCGTACCGATACCGTACCGACATATTTCGGTATCAGTATCTAGTTTTGGCGAAATTCGGGATTGGGACGGGATCGGGATTTGCTCATACCTAGTGGAATACATCCGACGATGTGAGAGGAGTGGCAACAAGCTTAGACTCTAGTAAACCGGCCCTCGAGAGAATGCCATAAGAATATTTTGACCAGCTTAGAAAAAGACCAGAATGAGTGTGAAGGACTTCTAAGCCAAGAAAATAGCCAGGTGAGCCGAGATCTTTTAATTTTAACTCCTTGTGAAGTCAATTTGTAAAAGACTGAATGACTTGATCATTGGTCCCTATGATGATAACATCATCAACATATACAAGGAGGTAAATTAAAGAAGTGTCCCTATTAACAATAAAGAGATATGGGTCTGCTTGACTACACTACATTGGAAACTAATATCAATAAGAAATGTCACACCCCAACCGATGGCGGAAACATCGGGACGTGGCACTGAGCGAAACAGATTGTCCAGAAGTTTCCATAACAACTATAATTACCAATTATTTAAAGCATCATGTCCCATACCATGACATAAAAAGTAATACAATTATTACATACAAAATCTAGTCAAATTGTTCTGTTCTGACAACTCAGATTTCAATACAGATAATTTGTTTATTTGTTTCTAGACCTTTCCTAGCCTCGATTTCACAGCAAGCCAAACATCTAAACATCTTAAGCACCTGCCACATATGTTAAAGTAGAAGTCAATGCACATAGTGTAAAGGTGAGCATACAAGTTTAATAGATATAATAGAGTTCGAAATCGTTTACGCATAACCAGCACGTACACAGTGTGAAATGAAGCACGTTAGTTATCGACATGAACCTATCGATACCAATGACTACGGGTTGACTGCCCAAGGCAGTTCGTAATACACACTCACCACTGTGAGCCATGTAACAAATTGTCCTTAACAACCCCTGAGTAAACATGTGCTGAGTCCAAACTATAGTACTATCCTTGCTAAGGCAGGTAGATAGCATTCCATGTGTAAACATAACAAACAACCATTCATTAAGTCACGTATAACATGCGGTAACGGTTAGCTTTAAAGTATTGCGTAGTGTGTTCGATGTGATTTAGAATAAGTAACGTATGTAACACCCAAAAGTGCGTAAAGTAAAAAGGGATCGAGTATACTCACAGCGATGATGGATTGAAGGGAGCGCTTAGAGCGAGATTAGCCTGATCAGAACGATAGCAATAACGATAAGCGGCGCGCAAAATGAAGCAAGGTGTCAATGGATCGGACGGTAATTCGATCGGGTGGCAATCCGATCGGGTGGCCACTCGATTGGATTGTCACCTTGTTTGGGATGGATGAGTTTGTGTATGATGGCTTATCTTTTGAAGTTTTTGTTGTAGCATTTTGAAAATAGAGAAGTATCTCTACCTTTCAGGCCGGTCGATCGAACGGTTGTTCGATCGGACAGCAATTCGATTGGCGAGGCTTCTCAGGTTGAGAACAAGTTCACCGCAAGACGGTCACTCGATCGGATTACAATCCGATCGGGTGGCAATCCATATGCATTGAGCATGTTGAAAATTGTTTAAGTGCTGAAGTTTAAACATCACATGGTCGAGTGGTAATCCGGTCGGGTGACAATCCGATCGGACGACAATCTGTTCAATGTTCAAAACCTCAAATATTGAAATAAAAGTGAAGTGTGGGACCCAAGGTGTAAGCCGATTGGGTAGCTGTCTGGTCGGGTGGCAATCCGATCGGACAACAATCTGATCGGACGGTAATCCGTCCTAGACGACCTGCTCGTCTTCTTCCTTGGTTGTTTTGGTAGTTTGCGTTTTCTCGAGACAGTATGATAACGTGTCAAACAACAGAAAACCTCGTCAAAACTTAGTGACCTGATCGGACTGGAACCACCCTAGTCCGACCAGTTAACTGTTCGAGACGGTGTTTCATGTTTAACCCGAAATCGGTATTCTCGTAGATAGAATCCAGATCTTGAAACAACACATCAACAAGAAAGAGTAGAAGGTTAGAACAAGCTCCGATTCTATCGGTTTTGGGTGCATTGAGTGTAAAAGAATTGAAAGAAAGTTGGAAACCATCTTTCAATCCTTTTCACTATGAATATGTTCAGATCTATGAAAGATCTTTGGTTATTCATGTGGAATTCATTCAGATCTAGGTTGTTCTTGGTGGATTGAAGTCAAAACATGAAGTTCTCAAGAACACCATGATGACATCATCCTAGAACACCTCAAATCTAGTGATTTCACGGTTAAAAGTTAAGATTTAAAAGATAGAAAGGTGTAGGAGTGCGTGTAGATCAAGAAAGTACAAGATTTAGGTGGAAAACTTACAAGAATCGCGAGAAATCTGAAGAAATAGCGGCTGGAACGAGTTGGGAGAGAGATAGAGAGAGAGAGAGCTGTCAACATCAAGTGAGGTTGACATATGGGGTATTTATAGGGTTTCCATAAATGGAAAGGGGAATAAGTGGCTGGTCGGTCGAGTGGCTTCGGGTGGCAGCTTGATCGAGTGGCAACTCGATCGGGTGGCATCCCGATCGGGTGGCAGCTCGGTCGGCTGACCACTCGGTCGGCTGACAACTCGATTCGAGTGCATGGCGCGGCGAGTTTTGCGGTTTCGATTCGTGTGTTTAGCGTTGCGATGCAATAGAATTTTTGTGACAACCATCATTTTTCCGTACATTCCGTACACGAAATGAACAGTAATTTGTGCTTAAATGACTGTGCATGATCTGGTTTAGCAGACAAATAAATTTCTGAGTTCCATACAAGTGAATTCATGCATGATATATGCTACAAGAATTACTTTATGATAGCGTTGCGTCAAAAATATTAGTAAACTCACCGGTAAGACACATCGTGTCAACAGAACTGCAGAAAGCGGTCAGGCATTAGAATTGGAGCCTAGGTGTAGGTCCAACGTCAAGAATGCACTGAAACCCAAGAGTACATACAAGGGATTTAATATAGGCATTCCGGAAGCTAAAATACGCACTAAAAAGCACCCGAAACGCACTTTAAGTGCAGAATGTTATTTAATTCAGCAGTAAATCAGCATTTAACACATAAATATTGTGCAGAAATCATGATTTATCATCCAGAATATTTCCCTAAGTGTCGGGAATCGAAAGTATTACAAAAGGGCACTTAAAAGACACTAAACGGTGCAATTTAGCACTTTAACGAAGCGTTATATAACCGAACAACCGGATATTACCGGAACACCAAAATAACGCTAGAAGCATTGTTTTTATTTTTCTAAGCTAGTTAGGGCCCCCGAACACCCTAACACACTATATATTACTTAACACACTTAAATCACTAATTAAACCACCTAAACTCCTAACTAGTTTAAGTAACTCGCAAATTAGAATCCAACCAATACACACCCCCCCCATAACTGTATGGACAAGGGCCCCATAAGGGGGATTTCTTTCTAATATTTTATGGGATTATGTTGGGTGAGCCATGTACATATTACACCTTGGGTTATAAGATGTTGGAGAAACATTCTATTTAAACCACAAGACCAAGCCATTAACACTTAAACATTTCACAACACAAATTCATCTTCTTCTTTCTCTAACCTCACGGCCGCCACCCTACCACCATCATCCACCCACTTCCAAGTCTTGTTCACTCATTTTTTACATACTCAAAGGTGCAAAGAGCTTCACAAACAAGCCCGATGGTCTCGAGAGTGCAAGAACCGCTCTAGATTTCTTTTATCCACCACATTTACATCTTGTTTCTTCCCTAGCCTTGAGCTAGTAGTAAGTGTTTCTAATCATCCCCTTGATGTTGTTTAAAGTGGTTAATAAGTGATTTAATGGCTAAAAATCAAGAACACACAAGATCATAACTTAAAGACTTGAAAATAAGATGAATATGTTGGATAAAGAGTAGATGTGTGTGTAAATCATGTAGATCTTGTGTTGTTCTGATTCTTGTTGATTTCATGATGATTTTGCTGGTTAATATTGATGTTTGATGTTGTTGTGATCACTAAACATGTTAACGGAATCAATCGAACACAAGTTAGAAAGTAAAAGCTGAAAACAATAGGCTGTTTGGTTTTTATAGCCAACTTCAGTTGGCTGTAACAGGACCATAACTCAATGAAAAATGTATTTTCTGAAGCCTAGATTTATGTATTATAAAATACGGTTCTAATGGCACTGGAATCATAATTTTTGGACTTCGTTTACTATTTTTAATGTGTCATTCTGTAACAGCAGCTAGAGCTGCATTTTTCTGCTGAAAATATACGTTCTGTTTTCTGTCATAACGTGAGTTCTGTGTAGAGTTAGATCATGAAACTGGTACTGTAGATGGATACTAATGTCATAGTAATTGTTCCATTGGAATTTCGTCAATCCGACTTACAATGATTTTTTAGTGAATTATTCCGTGGGCTGCAGTCAGAAAATAATGAATCTGATAGCAGTCCGGAAAATGATTTTTAAAAAAATATTGGTAATGAATCGGATCCCGAGATTTTTACACAATAATGTCTTTGTAAAACCTGTTAAGGTTACGGACCAATAGTCCACAATACCATAAAACCTATTAAGGTTACGGACCAAGAGTCTACAAGACACAGAAAGGACATGATCAATTTATTTGAGTATGATAGAATTCATGACATGACCCAGAGATCTCATGGGAACATAAAGACAAATCATGAATCTAAGTGACCATATTGGTTTCCCAACTCCCCTGCGACCGATGGCATCGCTTGAATTTCGGGACTGTGCATGATTTTCCGTACATTCCGTACACGAAATGAACAGTAATTTGTGCTTAAATGACTGTGCATGATTTGGTTTACCAGACAAATAAATTTCTGAATTCCATACAAGTGAATTCATGCATGATATATGCTACAAGAATTACCTTATGATAGCGTTGCGTCAAAAATATTAGTAAACTCACCGGTAAGACACATCGTGTCAACAGAACTACAGAAAGCAGTCAGGCACTAGAATTGGAGCCTAGGTGTTGGTCCAACATCAAGAATGCACTAAAACCCAAGAGTACATACAAGGGTTTTAATATAGGCATTCCGGAAGCTAAAATACGTACTAAAAAGCACCCGAAACGCACTTTATGTGCAAAATTTTATTTAATTCAGCAGTAAATCAACATTTAACACATAAATATTATGCAGAAATCATGATTTATCATCCAGAATATTTCCCTAAGTGTCGGGAAGCGAAAGTATTACAAAAGGGCACTTAAAAGACACTAAACGGTGCAATTTAGCACTTTAACGAACCGGTATATAACCGAACAACCGGATATTACCGGAACACCAAAATAACGCTAGAAGCATTGTTTTTATTTTTCTAAGCTAGTTAGGGCCCCCGAACACCCTAACACACTATATATTACTTAACACACTTAAATCACTAATTAAACCACCTAAACTTCTAACTAGTTTAAGTAACTAGCAAATTAGAATCCAACCAATACACCCCCCCCCATAACCGTATGGACAAGGGCCCCATAAGGGGGATTTCTTTCTAATATTTTATGGGATTATGTTGGGTGAGCCATGGACATATTACACCTTGGGTTATAAGATGTTGGAGAAACATTCTATTTAAACCACAAGACCAAGCCATTAACACTTAAACATTTCACAACACAAATTCATCTTCTTCTTTCTCTAACCTCACGGCCGCCACCCTACCACCATCATCCACCCACTTCCAAGCTAGTCACACATCATACGCTTCCGCAAAAGACAGGGTGTGACAGTTTCTCATTCAAATTACTTTTAATCCCAACTACTGTATCTAACATATAATCATCCTAATTCATTTGCGTTTAGCGTTTGCGATTCGATTGCGATAGTGTTGCGATTGTGTTTCGATTAATCACCACAACATAATCATAATTAAATATGCACAAGTAACATATAAAGGCACATACACTTTAGAACAATATCCAGATCACGTAATTCGAGTTGCGAGCGCGATTGCGATAAGCGACAAATCATGCGATAAATATCGATAAACCTCGACTAGTAATAATTACTCCACATAATACAACTAACGTAAAAGCATAAAAAGACTATCTACAAGTCAAAGAAGTCAAAACAGGAATTGAGCAAGGAGTAACAGATCGCAATTAGCAATCTTTTTTTCCCTTTCACTTCAATCTTGACTTTGACTTTAACTTTCGAAACACGAGGTGTTACAGCCTCCCCCTGTTTAGGGAATTTCGTCCCGAAATTAGGCTTCAGCCGTAACAAACAACTACGGGTACTTCGCCTTCATGTCGCTTTCGAGTTCCCAAGTGAACTCTGCGCCTCGTTTTCCTTCCCATCGAACCTTCACAATGGGAATGCGCGAGCGTCTGAGCTGCTTGGTTTGGCGATCCATGATCTCGACAGGCTTCTCCACGAAGTGTGGTGTTTCGTTTACTTGGAGATCTTCAAGAGGTATAAACACTTCATGCTCGGCTAGGCACTTTCTGAGGTTAAACACATGGAAAGTCGGGTGAACGTTGCTAAGTTCCTCCGGTAGTTCGAGTCTGTAGGCCACTTTTCCGATCCTTTCCAGAATCTTAAAGAGTCCAACATATCGAGGCGCGAGTTTCCCTTTCTTGCCGAATCTGACCACACCCTTCCAAGGTGATACCTTTAGGAGTACATGGTCGCCAACGTCAAATTCAAGGGGCTTGCGTCGTCTATCGGCGTAAATTTTCTAACGACTCCGAGCTTTCAGCAAGTTGTCTCTTATTTGGAGGATTTTGTCAGTTGTTTCTTGCAATAGCTCAGGACCGGTTAATTGCGAACACCCGATCTCATGCCACACAATAGGCGACCGATATCTTCTTCCGTATAATGCCTCAAACGGTGCCATTTGAATGCTGGAACGATAACTGTTATTATACGAGAATTTGACTAAAGGAAGGTAAGCGTCCCAACTACCACCGAAGTCTATGACACATGAACGGAGCATGTCTTCAAGGGTAGGAATTGTTCTTTCAGTCTGACCGTTGGTTTGGGGACGAAAAACGGTACTTAGATTAAGCGTAGTACCGAGAGCCGTTTGAAATGTTTCCCACAGACGCGAGGTAAACCGAGCATCACGGTCAGAGATGATATCGCGAGGCGTCCCATGTCGACAAATGATCTCATTGGTGTAGATTTGGGCTAATCTTTCCACCTTGTAGTCTTCTCGTATTGGCAGACAATGAGCAGATTTGGTCAATCGGTCAACGACAACCCAGATACTGTCGTGACTTGATGGCGTACGCGGAAGTTTCGTTATGAAGTCCATAGCTATACTTTCTCACTTCCATATAGGGATTGGGGGTTGTTCAAGTAAGCCAGAGGGTCTTTGGTGCTCGGCCTTGACTTTCGAGCAAGTCAGGCACCTTCCAACGTAGAGAGTGATATCCCTCTTCATGCGCGGCCACCAGTACTTGTAGCGAAGGTCCTGGTACATTTTATCGGCACCGGGATGAATAGAATATCGGGATTTATGGGCTTTGTACATCAAAATCTGTCGTAAATCGGTCCGCTTAGGGACCCAAATTCGGTCCAGATAATGGAATATCCCATTCGACTTATTTACAAGCTGGGCTCCATCATGATAGATCCTTTCTTTCTTCAAAGTGCGCTCGGTAAAGCAAGCATGTTGGGCTTCGTGGATGAGAGATTCGAGATGCTGCTGGGCGGGAATATTAGGAAAGCTATGCAGATAGCTTCGTCTGCTGAGAGCGTCGGCAACGACATTTGCTTTGCCTGGGTGGTAACGAATCTCACAGTCGTAATAGTTGAGAAGTTCTACCCATCGGCGTTGGCGCATATTAAGTTCTTTCTGGTTAAAGATGTGTTGTAGGCTCCTATGGTCGGTGAAGACCGTACACTTTGTACCATAAAGGTAGTGTCGCTAAATCTTCAACGCAAAAACAACTGCGCCTAGCTCGAGGTCGTGGGTTGTATAGTTTTTCTCGTGGATCTTGAGCTGACGAGATGCGTAGGCGATAACCTTGTCCCGTTGCATAAGAACACAGCCAAGACCAAGGTTCAAGGCATCGCAATAGACTATGAAGTCATGGTTTCCATCTGGTAAATGCAACACCTCGCAAAATCATGTCCAATGATGTATTGACACGTGTAATAAACCCTAATAAAGTCAAACATTGAATTTAAGGGACTAATTTTTCGAAAAATCAAAAACTTTGATTATTAAAGGACTGGAAGTGTCAACATACCTAAAATAAGTTTCTAAATAACCTCGTACGGTAATTATATTCATAAATGAGCCACTTGTTGATCGAGTGTAGCCGTTTGCGTAATTAATTGAAAGTTTGCGCAATAAAGGGTTAAAAGCGTCAACATGTTAATTCTTACCTCTGAGAGACCTTTTAACAAACCGGGAGCTTCATGATATTTGATTTTACTCTTGGGAATGCCAATTAATGGCCATCTAAGGTTTTTATGCCTTTAAGTGAAGTTACGCGCAACTCCGCAAGTTTAAGGGGTTAAAAGTGTCAATATGTTTAAATATACCTCTGAATGACCTTTTAGCCAACCTGAAGCATCGTGATGTTTAATAATACTCTCATGAATGCCTAATATGGATTAGATAAGGCTCCGACGCTATTAAACGATAAAATGCGGAAGTTGGCACATTAAAGGGACTATTTGCGTCAAACTTCAAAAGTATACCGATTCGTATGGTATCGAACCTTCTGGAATATGATCATAAGTTAAACATGCCCTAAATATCCTTTACATAGCTTAGAAATAGGCTTAGAGGTGTTTGGTGCACAAAAAATAAACTTATTTGATCAACAGGGACTAAAAGCGTCAAAAAGTGCATAAGTTTGAATTTTCGCGCATATCTTACGTGCTGCATATATCCGGACATCCAAAAACTTATGTAAGCATTAAAATATTTTATTTTAGTGTGTGGCATGATAAAATTCTATTCATCGCGTAATTTGGTTCGTTTTTCGCGTCCGTTCGTGTTTCGTCGTAATTAGTCGAACAACGTGACCGTATGGCCAAACGAACCAACATCCGACATGTTTTTGAGCATGTTTCATGTCCCCTATGTTTAGGCATCATTGTAGAGCCTTGAAAATGACTTAACGGGCCTTAAATATGTCAGAAATGACATTTAACATGTACAGGGGCTGATCTGGTCAATTTTGAAAGTCAATTATGTTGGAAAACATAACAGGGACTGATATGGTCATTTCTGGAACTTGAAACATGCACATATCAGAAACAGGGACCAGAACTGTACATTTTGCCAAAGTAATGAGCTGAGCCTGATGTCTAGGCGGGCCGCGAAGGCCACCTAGGCCACCTACGCGGGCCACGACCCAAGTAACACCAGCAAACAGCAGCACAGTTGCTGTATTTCTTCATTCTTTGATGGTTTTCTATTTCACTCTCACACAAAACCATCAAAACTGAAACCTTGGGCTGCCCATTGTTTACAATCAGCTGTCATAACACTTGTTATGATCTAATGAACTCTTGAAACACATGGCATCATCCTATTCCATCTCAATTTCTATAAATAGGCCAAGATTTTTACCTTCACTTGCTCATTCCTTGCAATCTGCTCTTGCCTGCAAATCTTGGGGGAAACCTGGCCATCTTAGGAACCTCCTTTAGTCCATTGGACCCTTTGTAAGTGCCCTTAATCTCTCTTAGTTCAGTTTTATTAGTTTAATAGCCTAAAGTCAAACCCGTCGTAATTAAGTTTGATTTTGTGATTAATCACAATTTGTCCAGTCTAATCTCGAATTGAAAGTACCTATGAGTTGGTAATTATGTGGGTAATGAACCCATAAAAGGGCACTCTCTGATTCCCACTCTAACTAGGTCAATTGTCGGGTCAAACTTGTTCATAAAAAGTCAACAGAAAGCTAATTTTCAAATAAATGCATAATTGACAAATTAGAAGCCATGCAACCTGTTTTATCACTAATATAACTTGGTAATTAATGTAAGAACATGTCTAAACATGTTCAACCCGACAATTTTCAGTTTAGGATCGGTTCAGAATTGAAAGTAGCATAATTAGACTTTTGCTTTGACTTTCAGTTCTGACCCGATTTAGCTCAGTTTAGACATGCCTTAGAATTCCATTAGGACCAGGTTATAGGTTAGTGTAACCCTCTGAGGTTATACAACTTGGTTCCTTAGTTATCCTATTCATATGCATGTTTCCGTTATATGCCTAAAAGTTGACTATTATGCCCTTTTGACCTTGAAACGAGATTTTTGAAAATGTGAGAGGATAGAAACCTTTATTACTAATTTATAAACTTGCCCTAAAAATTTGACATCAGTTTGAGGTCTAGGTTAGGAGTTATGCTCATTAGCGTAAATGAAAAGCTTTTTATTAATTAAACGGCATAATTAGCATAAAGCCTATCTAAACCCAATTTTAGATACCAAAATTTTTACCCACTGATATAATGTAATATTTTGGGATTTTTGAAGATTTTTATTTATTTTTAGGCTGAGCATAACATAGGGTTCTAGCTTTGATTCGGTAATTGTCGATTTTGCCCTTTTGGCCTATAAAATGAGTTTTACAAATCATTTTGATACCAAACCTTTTTCTAATGATCCTATATGATAAATAAAATATTTTAAGTCTTCTAGAATAATAAAAATATCAGCTTTTCTTATAAAACCCGGAAATCGCTTAAAACAATCTTTTTACACGTTTTAAACGCATAGTATGTATTAAAACTATTTTTATCATATAAGACTTGATACCTACTGATATTTTTAGTATAATTTTATAATTTAACTGTAAACAAAAGTTTTAAACTCAGATTTCCAGATTTGACCTTTAAACCTTATGTGAAATTACCAAAATGCCCCTTAGGAGCATAGTTTGGTTGTAAACAAAAAATTTCACATATATGTAATACCCTACTGATATAACTTATTACATTAAGTATTTTTACTGACCAAATCAGACCTGAACCTCAGATTTATATTTAATCTCTTTTATAGCCTTTAAAATGACCAAAATACCCCTACGGGGCATAATTTGAGTTTAAATCCAAATTGGGCATAATGGAAGGTATCTTGCTGATATCACAATATATATAAGACATATTAACTTAGGAAACCTGTATATGACTCTTATGGATACCCGTTACGCATATTTCGCGTTCGGATCGGTTTATGTAACTAGTTTGCATAAATTGACCGAAACAGGTCAAACCTTATCATTTTTGCCTCAAAATCCAGAATGTGTTTAGTTTACCCATATTATACAAGTCTCCAAACTTATCAGGTCTAAATCACATTCTATTCCGGTCTTCGCTTAATCATGCGTTTTGAACCGTAAACCTTTCCCTAAAACTAACCGGTCTAAGTTACGACTTAAACAAGACCCGTTAGGAATCTAATAGGTTAATAAAACCTTCGTTCCAGACTAAGAGCCCAGTAAAGGTACTTGTGCTTGCTGATTAGGATATACGGCTGAGTGTAAATTGCATTTTTTGCTCAGGTAAATACTCTTAACTTATTTTCCCTATACGGGCTTGGGATACAATATTATAATAATACCGCTTGGTCGGGTATTGAATATTTAATCGTATTGTGATTAAATTATTGAGGTAACCCGTTTTAATCTATATTGTTTGAAATAAAAGCCTTTAGGGGTTAATGACCATGTCCCGGATATCCTTGGCATCATTATAATAAAATGGTCACGTCTTAAGCACGGGGTGTAGGCATACACCTGACAGTTGCATAAGGGAAACGGTATCCCACTCTCTTGTGGGCCTATACTTGTGGCGTGTCTGTTAATCTTGACTCGGTTTCTAACATCGGGCCCTGAATGTATAACAAACCTGTAAATCTGTATACAAGATTATTTTTATATAGTTGTCCCAAGTTATAAAAGATATTTTGGGCCTTGTGCATTCAAATCAATTTTCTAAAACATTTTCAATTTTCTTAACTTCCGAGTCTAGACTTGAACTAGGAATAATCTCATCCCTGTTATATGAATGCATTGTTTTCAATATTTCTGTATCTCCGGAGCGTGTCGCCAAGCAAAGCTGCCATTATTGGAGGCTCTCCAAATCCGAAGTTAAGAAT
The DNA here is from genome assembly GCF_002127325.2 of Helianthus annuus. Taxonomy (NCBI): domain Eukaryota; kingdom Viridiplantae; phylum Streptophyta; class Magnoliopsida; order Asterales; family Asteraceae; genus Helianthus; species Helianthus annuus. Next base: position 60,600,467 of record NC_035443.2, read on the forward strand.
GTAAAGCTTCATACTACAGCTCGAATAAGCTCACGACCTGTATGGAGGAATGACCTTTTGAACCCACATATTTCAAATTCTTTACCCAAGATTTTTGAAACTTCAAATGAGAAGCCAACATCGGAGGAGTCCGTACCTGCTATCCTTGAAGATCCTATTCCAAAGATGATATCTGTGAAATCAAAGGACTCGTAATTCTTACCTCCAAGTCTTGGAATCCCAGACTTAGAATATACCTATCCTGATCTTATTCATGATCCATATTGTTGATTACCCATAAAATCCTTGGATTCCACTTTTGCAAAGATTCCTAAAGTAGAAAATTTGGATTGCCCACCAAAACCTTCGTTATTCATACCTCATGCAGATGCAGAGAACCAAAGAGAAAATTTCCAGAAATAAAGTAAAGAAGAAACTCTTTCATTGTTTTTCATTTCTTCATTTGTCCTTATAAGGACATATTTATCTTTTAGTCCCTTCGTGGACAAATTCTTGTTTAAAAGTCCCGTTTACGGCATCTATGTACTCCTTTCACTTAATGATTCAAAATTCATTACCGATATATTTAAGTGAATATATTATATAAAATAAATCATAATATCCTTCTTTTTCAGCCTATATAATGAAAAGAATCTTAAAGGGTATAACCTAGCTTGTATGTCATTAAGGACCTAGCTATGATGGTAAAACCTGTTTAAAGAAAGAGATTCAGATCCTTGTTAACATTTGAAAACATGTTAACACTCCTGACAACAGTGATGCGATAAAATCACACTTGTCATCTTTATAATGGGAATTATCCAACCCCCCCTTATCTGGCCTAGTGATGTAGAAATCATGGCTTAAATCATCAAATGAAGATGATCATATTATAAACATCCATAAGTGATGAAATACCTACGGGCCATACTTATTGTCCTAAGGGACAAAAGACAGTTATAGTCTTTGACTCTCTGTCAAGAAAAGGTAATGAAATGTGTTCAAACCTTAATGCCTCGATTCTCTGAAATCATGGCGTATAAATTTAAAACTGTCCTTGTAACTAAGCCTTTTGCGCCACTTTAATATCCTTAATGTTTTATAACTAGGATAAATTATAATGAAAATACTAATTAAATATAACTAACAAATTAACCAATATGGTTTATATTACCATGGTTGATGAATCGTCAAAAATGATGATTCCATCATGACCTCTGAATAAATCATTGTCGATTTTTTCGTAGCAATCAAGCTACATGGCTGAATCAGATGAGGTTAACAGCCACCCGAGGGAGAACAATGATACTACCAGAGTTAATATAACTGGTGAGGAACTGCAGGCATTAATAGACAATGCCGTTACTCGAGCTCTGGACAGACGAGATAATGAATCAAGTGGTACTCGCATCAGAACTCAGTCAGAACCTCATTCAAAACCACCCTCTAAGACTCATACATCTCACAAAAGCGATTCTCATCATTCTTCGACTCAGAGGAGTGTGCCGTCTAGACAGGTTGTGCTTAATCAAGAGCCACATGTTAAAACCTGTTCGTATAAATATTTTGTCTCCTGCAAGCCCAGAGACTTCACAAGAGAAAAAGGAGCCATCGACTGCATGACGTGGCTTGATGAGATGGACACCGTTGTTGATATTAGTGGATGTGCATAGCAAGACATTGTGAAGTTTGTTTCACAATCTTTTAAAGGAGAAGCTCTAGCTTGGTGGAGGTCACTAATCCAAGCTACTGGGAAAATCCCGTTGTATAATCTGACATGGGATCAATTTGCTGCTCTTATCAAAGAAAATTACTGTCCTCAACACGAAGTTGAGAAAATCGAGACTGATTTCTTGACATTGGTCATGAAGAACCTAGATTGTCAGGCATATCTTACAAGTTTCAATACCATGTCTCGATTGGTTCCTTACTTGATCACTGACGTGATGTCGTGGGTCACGCAAATTTAATCCCCAAATAACTATAGTTAGTGGTAGTAGGGTATCGAACTCAGGGAGTATGTGGAAGATGTGTTGATTGTATAGCTTTGTATTTAAACTAATATTAGACTAAATTGCAGAAATTAAAATTCAAGAGTTTGGTTTGTTGATTTAGAAAACTAAATTAAAAACTAATTCAAATCAAGATTGGTTGTAAAACAAATTAGGGGAGAACAATGATCACCTTAGGTTTCAGTTTCTTTAAACAGTTGTGTGTAATTCCACTAGAAAGAGTTACATAGACATAACTCGTGTATATATGATTGAAGTGATAAAAGGGAACAAAGTACTCGGATTAGATAAGCGCGAGGTTGTTTCCCGATGACCTATTAATCAATAACCAACCCTAACCCTTCCCGTGATATCTCGGTTGCCAACGACACCAAGAACGTACGATTAAGACTAGAAATTGCAATATTGATTAACAAACTACAAACAATCAAACATACACCATGACATTCAAGCAACGCAAGTTGTCATTCTAGAAATGCAGAAATTAAACACACAAAAGTTCAAGAAACATTCACCTAAGATGATCACCGAAGAGTTTAGTCGGACATGGCTCGGTGCATCATCATCATAAGCAAACTATTGTTCATACGAATCAAAAATACAAACCGAATGATTGAAATTGTTCAAAACCAAGCAAGTTCTCCAAAAATCGCCCCCAATGATGTCTAGAACCGTCCAATGATGAAAGATAGTGAAAAGACACTCCAAATCTAACTTAAAAGTGGCAGTTACAACTTTGGATCGCAGACTCCACCGTAAATTACGGCATCACCGTAATTTACGGTGAGCATAAAAATGTTACGGTGAGAATCATCTGTGTTACGGTGGGATCTTTTTGTTTTTCAGGTCCACCGTAAATTACGGTGGGACCGTAATTTACGGTGATGACCTGAGTTTTCTTCTTTCTTTCGTCTCTTGTTCCACTCTCGACCCGTTCTTCACCAAAGCCTCCAAAGCTGCGTTTACTCCATCTTTTAGCTCCTAAACTGCACCTGAAACATAAGCATCGTAGTTATCTAATTCAAGATAATTACACGATTAAGTGGAGGATTATTTCGTCTTTAAACATGCTTAAGGGTTGTCCAAAGGACCACCCGTCACATCCCCACACTTAACCGTTGCTTGTCCCAAGCAACTCATCCAAATGATTTCAAAACAAGTGATCAAATCAAACCAAGCAAAACATGCAATCTCTTTACCAACCCCTTTTTAACACCCAAGCAATGCACCCCTCTCAAATTCTCTCCTCTCGGCTACAAGTGAAAACTAGTAAAGATAAGCTAGACACACACTAGGCAAACGGGTGGTTGCACAATCATAAGCTTGTACCTAAATCGATAATTCTCCTACAATGGGTCAAACATGAATGCAAATCAAAGGGACTTCAAGGTTGTAACGTGGCTAGGTGTATAGGTAGGAAATGGAATATATATGAAGTAGCTAAAATTCGACCCGGTCTTTTTATTACAAACAAAAACAAACTAACAAAACAACGCACTACTATATACAAGACAATTAAGCCCCCCTTTTTTTTTCTTTTCATTGCTTTTCTCTCTTTTTTTTCTGATTTTTTTTCTTTCACAATCAAACAACCATACGATAACGCATTAACCATAACTACTTCAAACTAACAAAACTACTAATACTATCATTAACACTATCCGACCGGGTCAAATTTGGGTAAATTTTAAGGAAGTAGCTAGGGGAAACAAATGATAAGCTTCAAAGGCACAAAATGGGCAACTAAATGTCCAAACCCCCGCCCCTCTCACTACCATGCTCATATATATACTTATGAGGTCCAACCCCCCAAGTCCCACACTCGCTCACACCATCGACGAGGCTACCTAATGCCCTTATCCTTTCTACATTCATGTTTAACTAAGGATTCAAATCGTATTCAAGCACAAGTTCTAATGGACCCCCACCCGTAGCCACTCTCATCAAAGACAATTATTTATGTACAAGTGTGGCTACAACTCTCACCAAGAACGAAAAAGGTATCAAGGGTTGCCGGTGCATCAACTTGGGGTTAAGTTAGGGCGTTCAAAATCTCACATCATTTCGCTTGGCTCAAAATTTTTCAAAAACCTCAAAATTTCCCCCCATCCCCACACTTGGGATACATTGACCCCAATGTATGGTTTTGGGAGGCTTTGATCACTAAACTCAATCACCATCAACAAAAGCTTGTTTTCTCAAACCCCAAATTTCTTTTTGTATTTTTCTTTTTATATTTTTTTTATGTTTTTCTTTTTTTTTTAAACACGACACCACCAACAAACACCAACCCAACAATCAACCACATGATCAAACACCACCCATCCTCCCAACCATAACCAACATAAAATCAACAAATATGTACAAACTATACACAAGAGAGAATACCACCTGATCAATAGTAGCGCGGTCCCGGAGGTCCAAAGATGGATGACATCATATCATTCCACTCTCCAAATCCGAATGCGCCGCTGCTACTCCCCGCTTGTTGTTGTGCTCCCTCCTGTTGCCTTGGGTCAAGCCATTGAGAATGGTGAAGTGGTGGAGTCGGATATGAAATGCTACCATCATAAGGCGGCAACGAGGCATAATCCACATGTTGTGGATCTTCAACAACCGGCCTTCCGGCATGCCAATCCGCATGCATCCGCCTCATTTGATCATCATGATATCTATTATTAGCATCCACCTCTCGAGAGTATGCGTGGGTACGGTTCCATGACTCATTGCGATCGAAGCTATGTTTTAACGACCGCTCTATGCTTGCACTATTCCTCGTGTTTTGATCATTCAACGTCCTCTCCGGCCCCGACCATGTATCAAAAATAGATGCCGGCGGACGTTGACTTTCGATCACCTCTTGCATTGAACCACTATAAGCCCACCCCGGCTCATAAGGTTGTTGCGAATAGTCGTAGAACATACCACCGTGACCTCCACCAAAACCCCCTAAACCAACATTTGCACCACCATGCGGCTCGTCCGCATAATCCTCATCCCCGCTCGGAACCATTTCTACATCACTCTCCGGCTCATCCGGCTCTCCCGGTAACAACTCTCTTGCATTCAACTTTAATGCCCTCCACCTTTGACCTTCAGATTTCAACTTATGATAACGTTCCGACTGAGTGTACGTCCAAACATTCCCCAACCTATCCAATGTAAACGGCTGGTGCCTTTTCGTCAAACCTCGGTCTTCGGATGTTAACGCTTTCTGTTGTTTCATCAAACCCGTAATTATGCGACAGTACGGGACGTTGTCTCTTCCATATTTGTTCCGGCATATCCATAAGTGGTGCATGATAAGGTAGCGTATCGGGAAGCGTGGGGACCCATGCATCAACGAATAAAGAACGGGTATTTCTGGATACCTTACCTGTTCTTTGTCTCCCCTTCTTGGAATGACATTGAGAAGGCAGCTTGTATGCAGCAATTTAGCTTCAATCTTCAAGTTCTTCCGGTATAGAATACCACTGTATCTACCGGGCAAAAACAATGCTGCCAACATGTCGTTCCACCTAACATGCTTTTCTGGTTTAAGCAATAAGTCATCAAGTGTGGGCACCATGTATTCCCTAGATGGAAGACTGTCATACTTTCCAAGCTTCTTCAGTGTATCATACGACATCTCCACCGGTACCCCATGTACCATCCCGATCAACTTCATTTGTGATGGCTTGTTGAAATTGTGACATTTTAGCGTTGCCATCCACTCTTGTATCTCCGTCATGAACAGATTACTCTTGTCTTTGTCAAAGCATTTAAGCGCCCCTTCCCAACCTAAAGCGCGAAACTTAGCAAACACCCCGAACTGACCAAATTGGGGCTCATCAACTTCTTTCTCACAAATAAACGCGGCTGCCTTGTTTTTCAACTTATTCATGCAATCATTGTAAAGTGTTGGCTGCCAAATCTCGGGTTGATCATCCAAAGACCCCGAGTTCCATACCGGCTTTTCACTCGGGTTTAACGCCATCTCTTCTTCTTCTTCACTTTCGCTTTCACTAACCCTACCCAGATATTGCCTCTTCTTTGATGGTTGCTCCTTTTGTTTTCCCTTGCCTTTTGATGAAGATGAGCTTGATCCCGCTTGTTCCTTTGTCTTTGCCATTTCCTACACACATGAAACAAGCAACAAAACAAACAACAAATTAAACCCTCTCTTCAAAATCATCCCCACACTTGCTTGTTATCATGGTTGTAGATATTAGTGAACCAAAAGTGTATCAAGAATTTTTCAAAAATTGGGCATGATGTCTCTACAATGTAGAACATCCCAAAAGTTCACTACTTTAACCACATATCCTACATCTACAACCACAAACCACGTTCAATAATCAATTTCATAATCATCTCTTAACAACAAGCAAGTGGGCAAGAGCAAATAACCTAAATCACCTTACTTTTCACAATGTATCACCACAATATAACAAAATAAGCGTTCATACCTTGTTTCAAGATGGAAGAGTGCTTGTGAAACCAAAAATCCCAAAACCCCCAAATTATCTCAAACTAGGGTTTCGAATTCGGACCCCAAAATTTCATTTTCTCTGAAATCTCTCCTCTCAATCACAAAGCTTGTGAAAAATTAGTCAAGTTAGACCAAAATTCCACTTGATTTGGACAGAAATTGAAGGAATTAGGAAAGATTGAAGGTGGAAGAACTATGGAGGTTGTGGTGGGTCTTGAGAGAAAGAAGAAGATGACGGTGATAGAAGGATGAAGAATGGAAAGAATATGTGGCTGGGGTTAACTTTCACGTGACCAGATTTCGTTTTATTATATATATATATATATATATATATATATATTTTTTTTATATAAAAGCGGAACCCCTACCGACGGACATTAATCACCTGCATACCGTAATTTACGGTCTCACCGTAAATTACGGTGAGACCTGAAGTTCAACTCTCCACCGTAGCACAGTAGACTTGCGCCGTAAAACCCCAAACAATTCCCATTTCCACCGTAAATTACGGTATTACCGTAATTTACGGTAATCACTGATCCTCAATTCTCCATCGTAACTCAGGAGACTTTCACCGTAAACCCAACCCATTTGAACAACCACCGTAAATTACGGCTTCACCGTAATTTACGGTGAACACTGGGCAACTTTCCTTTGTCAAAAATTGAGGTTTAATGTGAAAATTTTTTAGATTTTTAACTTTTTCGATTTTTTTTTATGTTTTTTTTTATTTATTTTTTATTTTATCAAAAACTTTGTAAAAATTACCCTACCCCCTCAAAAATCCCGTGTTGTCCTCAACACAATGTAAGAGCAATTCGTGACCCGAACATCCCCACACTTGTTTCGAACACGGACTTCGAGGAACTATGGCAATTGTGCAAATATACAAACAAAACAAAACAACACTACTATGTACACTACCACCAAACCTGGGCCTCTCATGGTTGTTCCTCCTCGACCGGGCGTAAGATGTAGCCCGCTTTGTCAAGCTCCAAGTTGTTGATGTCATTTCCTTCCAAGTACGGCTTCAAGCGGTGACCGTTCACCGTTTGTTGTTTTTACGTTTGCTCATCTTGGATGTCCACATCACCAAATCGCCCAACTCTTCGAATAACATACGGACCCATCCATTTGCTTTTAAGCTTGCCCGCAAACATCTTCAATCGGGAGTTGTACAACCAAACTTTCTGCCCCACTTCGAACGTTTTCTTGCGCAATTTCGCATCATGTACTTTCTTTAGCTTATCCTTGTAAGCCGATGCACATTCGTACGCCTCATCTCGAATCTCTTCTATCTCGCTCAATTGCAACTTCCTCAACTTACCCGCCTCATCGTAATCCGGGTTGACTGTCTTGATCGCCCAATGCGCCCGATGTGCCAACTCCATTGGCAAGTGACAACCCTTACCATACACCATCCGGTAAGGTGTTGTGCCAATCGGAGTCTTGTAGGCCGTACGGTACGCCCACAAAGCATCATCCAACTTGCTCGACCAATCCTTTCTATCCGTTCTTACCGTCTTCATGAGGATCTCCTTGATTTGACGGTTGGACACTTCGACTTGTCCACTCGTTTGCGGATGGTAAGGTGTGGCGACTCGGTGGTTCACGCTATACCTTTTCAATAATTTTCCGAAATTGAAGTTCTTGAAATGTGAACCACCATCACTGATAATAACCCGCGGGATTCCAAAGCGAGAGAAGATGTTGGATTGAACAAATTTACAAACAACCGAATGGTCATTTGTCCGTGTTGCAATAGCCTCCATCCACTTCGAGACATAATCCACAGCCACAAGAATATAAAGAAAGCCATTCGAATTCGGAAATGGACCCATAAAATCTATTCCCCATACATCAAATATCTCTACAACCAAGATTGGTTGTAGTGGCATCTCATCCCTCTTCGATATGCTACCCATCTTTTGGCAATTTACACAATTCCGGGCGAACTCAATTGCATCCTTAAAGATAGTGGGCCAATAAAACCCACAAGGAAGTACCCGATAGCCGGTTTTATGCCCACTAAAATGACCCCCGCAAGCGGACGAATGAGCATGAGTTAAGATTTCTAACACTTCCGTCTCGGGCACACACCTCCGTATAACTTGATCCGGTCCGATCTTGAAGAGATCCGGCTCATCCCAAATGTATTGCCTCACTTGAACCATAAATTGTTGACGACGCTTTTTGGTCCAATGAGTTGGAATGGCACCCGTGGCTAAATAGTTGATGTAATGAGCGTACCACGGTGCAACGAAAGTGGAAACGGCTAAGAGTTGCTCATCGGGGAAACTTTCATTGATTTCACTTACATCGTCGATCCCTTCTACCGGAATCCGAGACAAATGATCCGCTACTACATTCTCGCTTCCCTTCTTATCTCGGATCTCTAGATCAAACTCTTGTAATAATAAGACCCATCGAATCAATCGCGGCTTCGCATCCTTTTTCTCCATCAAATACCGAACTGCACTATGATCCGAATAAACCACTACCTTGCTTCCCCAAATGTACGAGCGAAACTTATCCAAAGCATACACCACCGCTAGTAATTCCTTCTCGGTTGTGGTGTAGTTAAGTTGCGCTTCGGATAAAGTTTTGCTTGCATAGTAAATAACCACCGGTTTCTTGTCAACCCGTTGACCCAAAACTGCACCAATAGTGGTGTCGCTTGCATCACACATTATCTCGAACGGCTTTGACCAATCAGGTGGTTGCAAGATAGGCGCCTTGACCAAGTGTTCCTTCAAAACAGTGAAAGCTTGCATACACTCGTTAGTAAAATCAAACGGGACATCTTTTAATAACAAATTGCATAAGGGTTTGGTGATAACACTAAAACCCTTAATGAAACGTCGATAAAAACCCGCGTGTCCCAAGAATGACCTTACACCCTTAACATTTTTAGGAGGTGGCAAAGATGATATTACCCGTATCTTTGCCTTATCCACCTCCATCCCCCTCTCCGAAATCACGTGTCCCAACACAATGCCCTCTTGCACCATGAAATGACTTTTCTCCCAACTTAGCACTAAATTTTTCTCAATGCACCTTTTCAAAACCTTTTGCAATTCGTTGAGACAATTATCAAAAGTAGTGCCAAAAATGGAGAAATCATCCATGAATACTTCGAGCGACTCTCCAACCATGTCCGAGAAAATACTCATCATACATCGTTGAAAAGTTGCCGGAGCATTACACAAGCCAAATGGTATTCGCCTAAACGCAAATGTGCCATATGGACATGTGAAGGTGGTCTTGTGTTGGTCATCCGGGTGTATGGCGATTTGATTATAACCCGAATACCCATCTAAGAAGCAATAATATTTTTGACCCGACAATTTTTCAATAATTTGGTCAATGAAAGGTAGCGGGAAATGGTCCTTAGAAGTGGCGGCATTCAGTTTTCGGTAGTCAATACACACCCGCCACCCGGTAACCGGTCGGGTGGCAATTTGTTCACCACTTTCATCCTTGACTACTTGAATGCCGGCCTTCTTAGGCACAACTTGGGTGGGACTCACCCAAGCGCTATCCGAAATCGGATAGATGATTCCCGCATCCAACCATTTAATTACCTCTTTCTTTACTACCTCCCTTAGGTTCGGGTTCAACCGCCTTTGAGCCTCTCGTGTCGGTTTGGCATCTTCGGTTGTGATAATTTTATGCATGACGATGGATGGACTAATTCCTTTGAGGTCGGCAATCGTCCATCCAATAGCACCCTTGTTCGCTTTTAACACCTCCATCAACGCTTGCTCTTGTGCCAACTCCAAATTAGAGGCAATAATGACCGGTAAAGTGTCATTATCCCCTAGAAATACATACTTCAAATGGTTAGGCAAGTCCTTGAGCTCCAGCTTTGGTGCTTCCTCCAATGATGGTTTTGTACCCGAATCGATCTCCACCGGTAAACCCTCGAATTGGTGGGTCCATGGTGGTCTACCTTCTTTCATTGCCATAGCATCTTGTGCTTCCTCTTCAACCCGTAGTGCATAAGCATGTACCTGTTCAGAAAAATCATACAGGCAAATATCCAAACCATCCTCCTCATACTCATGCGGGTTGCATCCATCTACTATGTCTGCCATGAAACACTCATCAACACCGTTAGCATTAGAATTGTTAGTAAAAACATTCAAACGCATTTTTCGATTTCCAAACGCCATATCAACTGTACCAAATCTACAATCAATAATAGCATGTGCGGTGCTTAAAAATGGCCGACCCAAAATTATATTTTGTTGTTGTTTAGGGTCCGCCGATGAGTAATCCAAAACTAAGAAGTCCACCGGGTAATAAAACTCATCAATTTTCACAATAACATTTTGAACCATACCCCGAGGCAACTTATGAGACAAATCGGCCAAAACAACCGTCGTCTCCACCCTTGCTAATGGACCAAAGTCATATTGGTCGTATAAGCCCCCCGGTAAAATGCTAACTCCGGCTCCGAGATCTAGCAACGCCTTAGCCATTTGAAAATTACCAACTTGTACATTAATTAATGGCGTGCCCGGATCTTGGAGCTTAGGAGGAAGCTCCCCATTCAACACCGCACTCACTTGCCCGGTCAAATCCACCCGCTTAGGCACTTTCTTTTTGTTTTGCCTTTTTTGTGTACATAATTCTTTTAAGAATTTTGCATAAGCGGGGACTTGTTTTATTGCATCGAGGAGTGGGAGATTTATTTTTACTTGTTTGAACATATCCCACATCTCCTCTTTTTGAGGACCTCTCGACACAATAAAATTTTTCTTTCCCGGGTCAAGTAGGGCCGATGGAAATGGAACTTGACTCGGTTCACCCTCAACTTTTTCATTCTTTTCACTTTCACCCAAACCCGGTTTTTTAACAATTGTTTCTTTTGGTTTAACCGGTGAAAGTTCATCATCACTTTCAATTCCCGTGATATCCTCAACCACCCCCTCAACCAATTCGGGTAACAAATTGGCTTTAAATTCTTTCTCACTTCTTAAAACACTAACATGATTAATGTTAACATTACCTCGTGACGAACCATGTGAAGGGTTTACCTTAGTGTTGCTTGGAAGTTGACCCTTTCCTTTCTTCAATTCCGCCACATCGGTTGCTAATTGACCCATTTGGGTTGTTAGTGATTGGATGCTTTTATCACGAACCTCATCTTTTTGCATTCGCACTTCTCAAGTTGGTTCCGTTTTTGCATCTCCATTTGCATGCTCTTTAGCATCTCCATCACCTCGTTTCCACCCGAAAGCCCCCCTTGTTCTTGACCCGTTTGGTATTGCTTTTGATAACCTTGGTTATTTCCGCCTCGGTACCCACCTTGGTTATTGTAAGATGGCCGTGAACCAAAATTACCTTGGCTACCTTGAAAATTTGGGTTCGCTTGATTTGAAGGGTTCCCATATCTAAAGTTCGGATGGTTCCTCAATCCGGGGTGGTAGGTATTAGAATTCATGTTGTTGTAGTTCCTACCACCTCCTCCTTGACCTTGACCTTGAACCGCATGGACTTCCTCGTATTGCCCTTCCAACATCCCTTGGCAATTTTCAGCCGCATGACCTATTTCATTACACAAAGCACAAACATTATATATTTGGTTAGTGGTTTGAACATTACCATCATCTATGGCGTGCACTTGCGGTCGGGTGGTGGTCGGTCGGGCTCTTCTCGAGGCTTGAGCTTTTCTCTTTGATGTAGTTGCCATGCTTTCCAAGAACTCCCAATCTTCATTCTCATAGTTTGTTCCAAAAGTCCCACCGGTGATAGACATCAAATCGCGTGCGTCTTCGGCACTCAACCCCTCATGAAAGGCATTCATTAACTCCCACAATTCGATTCCATGGTGAGGGCAATTCTTTATCATCATATTGAATCGTTCGAACACTTCATGGAACATCTCACCATGTTGTTGTTGGAAGCTCCTCAACCCCTTTCTAGCATCATTGGTCTTTTGGGCGGTATAGAATTCGTCTAAGAAATTTTGTTGCATTTCCCTCCAAGTGTAAATAGATGCCGAAGGCAAAGTGTAGAACCACTTCTTTGCCTTATCCTCCAAAGAAAACTGAAATAAGACCAACTTGACTTCATCGGCCGAAAAACCTTGACTCCCAAAAGTGTTGCAAATTGAGTCATAGGCCTCTAGATGGAAATACGGCTCCTCCGTTGCTAACCCTTTGTACTTCGGTAAACTTTGCAACGAGTTTGTTCTTACTTCAAAAGTTCTCCCTTGGTTGTTGTGAGGGATAACCACCGGTGAAGAGTTTTGAGTAATGATTGGCCTGAAATGTGCCTCTATTCCCCTTGCTTGTTCCCTAAGATGCCTTCTTGGAACACCCAATCGACCCCTTGGACGAATAGGACCCATTGGTCTTGGTATAGGCCCTTGTGGTGCAATTGGTTGTTGGGGTGGGTATTGAATCGGCCTTTGAAATTGTGGTTGTACATGTTGTGGCCGAACTTGTTGCAATGGAATAGGTTGTTGTATTGGTGGCCCTTGTGGTCTTGGCCGAATGTGTTGTGGTATAATTTGTTGTTGTGGCATTCCACCAACACTTGCCATCCCTTGAGATTGACTTTGCAAATACCCAAACTCCCCTTGATCACCATAACCTCCATAACCGTACCCATCATCTTCATAACCCTCATAATCTTCAAATCCCTCATCATAACCATCTCCTTGAATTCCCGAGGTCTGCCCAAATGGGATGGTCGAATACTGAAAGCCCGACTGTTGTTGTTGTGGTCTAAAAGATGAAGTAGTATGCACGATAGTTGAATTGGGTGCAATTGTGAAGGTGGATGATGATTGACCCGTAGTTGGGGGAAAGAAGTGAGATAATGGTGGGATTGTGGTGGATGGATCGTAGGTGATGGTAGGCTCAGTTTGAGTGGTGATTGGTTGGGTGACATTGGATGGTGTAAATTCAGCAGTGGTATTAGGTAATGTAGTGTTTGGTGATGGTTGGGTGGAAGTAGGTATAAAGGATGAGGATGATTGACTGGTTGTAGGTGGAATTTGAGAATCAGCCATTATGTTTCTCAGTGTAATGGGTGAAGTGGGTGAACCAATGATTTTGTTTTCTCGCACTAAAACTCGGTTTTGTCGTAGCGTTCTTTCAATTTCCGGATCAAACGATAGCGGTGATGACCTGTGAGAGCCTCTAGTATGCATACACCTGAAGTACCTGCACACTAAACACAACCAACGTAAACCCGAAAATAACAAACAAAACTATTAAACTAACACACGTTGCGCACTACTCCCCGGCAACGGCGCCAAAATTTGACGTGATGTCGTGGTCACAATCAAATTTAATCCAATTACAACTAATTAGCTAGCGGTAAGTGGGTATCGAACACAGGGAGTTTGTGGAATATGTGTTATCTCAATGTATGTCTAACTAACTAGATTAATCTAAATTGTAAGAAATGTAAATTTCAATGTTTGGTTGTTTGGTTTTAATTGTCTAAATTGAACTAAATTAGATTACAAATCAAAGTTAAGTTTTGTAACAGGATAAGAAGGTAGCGATCATCCTGAGTTTCAGGTTTTAAGTGACAATCAAGGTTTATGTTCAACTGGAAAGAACTACATAGACATAGCTCATGCAAGATAAATTGTTTGTGATGAAAGGGAACAAAGTACTCGGATTAGATAAGCGCGAGGTTGTTTCCCGATGACCTATTAATCAATAACCAACCCTAACCCTTCCCGTGATATCTCGGTTGCCAACGGCACCAAGAACGTACGATTAAGACTAGAAATTGCAATATTGATTAACAAACTACAAACAATCAAACATACACCATGACATTCAAGCAACGCAAGTTGTCATTCTAGAAATGCAGAAATTAAACACACAAAAGTTCAAGAAACATTCACCTAAGATGATCACCGAAGAGTTTAGCCGGACATGGCTCGGTGCATCATCATCATAATCAAACTATTGTTCATACGAATCAAAAATACAAACCGAATGATTGAAATTGTTCAAAACCAAGCAAGTTCTCCAAAAATCGCCCCCAATGATGTCTAGAACCGTCCAATGATGAAAGATAGTGAAAAGAGACTCCAAATCTAACTTAAAAGTGGCAGTTACAACTTTGGATCGCAGACTCCACCGTAAATTACGGCATCACCGTAATTTACGGTGAGCATAAAAATGTTACGGTGAGAATCATCTATGTTACGGTGGGATCTTTTTGTTTTTCAGGTCCACCGTAAATTACGGTGGGACCGTAATTTACGGTGATGACCTGAGTTTTCTTCTTTCTTTCGTCTCTTGTTCCACTCTCGACCCGTTCTTCACCAAAGCCTCCAAAGCTGCGTTTACTCCATCTTTTAGCTCCTAAACTGCACCTGAAACATAAGCACCGTAGTTATCTAATTCAAGATAATTACACGATTAAGTGGAGGATTATTTCGTCTTTAAACATGCTTAAGGGTTGTCCAAAGGACCACCCGTCAATCACACCGGAACCAAAGCGTATAGCTCGCTTTATTGGAGGTCTAGCCCCAGAAATCAAGGCAAGCGTGAAAGCATCGAGCCCTACTACATTCAGGTCAGCGGCAGATCTATCACTATCTCTCACACTCGATGTAGTCAGAAACAAGGCTGCCAAAGCTTCTGATGATGGAAAGCGAAAAAAGGAGGATGAAAATTCTTATCACTCGAATAAGAAGAAAAAGGGGAACTCTGATCATCAGAAGAGTTCCGGGTCTAAGAAAGGCAACCAGCAGTCGGGTGAAAAGACCAGGTGCAAAACCTGTAAGAAATACCACCTCGGGAAATGCAGATTTGAATCTCAGCCTCTACCCTGTGTAATTTGCAAGTCTAAGGAACATAAAACCTTGGATTGCAAGAAGTTAAAAGATGCAACCTGTTATGGTTGCGACGAGAAGGGGCATATCAAGACCAACTACCCTAGGAATCAGAAGAAGCCTGAAGAGGCTAAGAAGGCCAATACTCGGGTCTTTCGAATGAACACCAAGGAGATGATGCAAAATGATGACGACGTATCAGGTACCTTTCCTTATCAATAATGTGTATGCGAGAATTGCTTATAGCGTGGAAAGTCTATTGTGGACAATAAATGTTGTAAGTTATTATATCCGCCTATTAGGACCTTAGGCTTATAACGCGAGGTAGAATTGGCCGATAACATTTAGAGACTGTTTCAACAACCTTAGATGGATGCTTTATATCCATTAGGAATCACTCTTATCCATTATCCTAATGTCAAGCTTTCAAGCTATCCAAAATCATCAATATGATCAAGACAGATGTGACATTTGATCCCCTGTCAAAAAGTGATGGACTAGGTCCAAACCTTAATTGCCATTAATGGTCTTTTATGGCCTAGGCTAAGTATAATTGATATATATACATATATAAATGATGTTCATTGATAAATTAGCCTGTGTGGTTTAATGATACCATGGTTAGTATATATTAGGTCATCAGGATCATAAATAGCGGTTGTTGGATTGCAACTAAATAATTGTTTTATTTGGTGTTAGGAACCAAATATCGAGTATGACAAACTCGGATAAAACAGCCGTTGTTCGTGTTATGGATGATGCGACACATGCTAATGATGCTACGATTGTGAACCTTAGAATTTCCAAAGATGTTCTTCAAACTATGATAGACGCAGCTGTTGGAAAAGCTGTGAAGAAGGCCGTGAAAAAGTTCAAGGATCCCAATGCTACTTGCTCCAAATCTCATCCAAGACCACCCTTCCTTACTCACGAGAAGAACCTCGTTCATGCCTATAATGCAAAGGACGAACTAAAAAGGAAAAGGGAGGAAGATAACTCCCAGAGTTCTAAGAAAAAGAACAAACAAAAGTCCAACCAGAAACCTGTATGCAAGACCTGTAAGAAGCGCCATTATGGGAAGTGTAGGTTCGAACCAAAATCCCAATCGCAGCCTAGGGCTTGTGGGATCTACAAATCAAGGGAGCATAAAACATTGGATTGCAAGGACATGGCGAATGCAGTCTGTTTCGGCTGTGGTGAGAAAGGCCACATCAAAACTACATGCCCTACATCTGTCAAGGGAAGTGCGGCTAAGGAAGGAAAGCCTAAGAATGAAAGCGCTTAAACTCTCCTAAAGAATGCCAGAAGTAGTTCATATCAATAATAACGTTAGGTACGTTCTTTAACATTTATTGGAATATAAATGCTAAGAATTCTGTTTTAATTTGGATACCAATAAATCCTTCATAAATTATAAGTATAGTAAACTTCTAATAATCTTCCGTAAGAACCCTAGATATTAAGTGTAAGGTAAAACTTACAGGCGAAAATCATAGGAACCATTTCTTCTGTTCCTGTCAGAAATCTTCAGTCGTGAAATTCTAGTGTACCCTCTCTCCAGATGAAGTGCATCATCATATGTAATTGATATCTCTTTGATCTCCATCGATTACGAATACCAGATGGTATGACAAAGGCACCATATGAGGATTGGTGTATCTTAATATGTCCGATAGATTGCTTCCATGCCTGATCAGTATGGAGGTTTAATGCATGGAACCACAAAGATATTCCAATGGTCATACGGTATTAAAGTCAACTAATGGTATTCAAAGATGATATCCAGAATGGAATTGTCCAAGTAAGTGTCTTTGATTATGAAATCCGTGGACTCATAACATAAATGTGTCACTTATTTGACACAGGCAATAATAAATGAACCAGAGCCTGAGATTTGGAAAAATCTCTGTAATCTCCTTATGTCTTGATTATCTTCTCCAAGGACTACTCTGTTTACCTCCTGAAAGACAAGTAGAGTTAAGATTTACATCCCACTTAGGGCTGCAGTATTGTGGCATCTCCAGGACAATTAGTACCATTATTATTGGAATAATCGAAACCCTGATTAAGTACGTTTTAAAATATAGGTTCATAAAGCCTAATTCATTATTCTAAGAGTCGGTTTAGTTAATTAAGAAAGACGGATCATTTTGCTTATGCATTGATTACCGCAACCCTAATTAGGCAATAATTAAGAATCGCCATCTGCTGCCCAGGACCGTCGATTTGTTCAACTAGCTGTGAGGATTAGCTATTCCTTGAGATTAGTTTTAAGTATTGGTCGGAATAACCACCTCACCTTAACATAAGCTTTTCTATATAGTTGTTATGTAAGTATCAAAGCTGCTCCTTTGGGGACCTTGTATAGATAGATTGTTAAACATTTATTGTTAGACAGAAAATTGGTAAGTTCAATTATCAAGATCTGAAAGTTGCCTTGGAAACAACGAATAAGATCATACAAATCCATAATCATATGAAAGTTTCCAATAGTCGGCGGAAAATTTAGGATTAATGAAATTCGCAACCCTCTTAAGTCCTTAATAAGGAATAAGGTTCAAATTGAAAGTACCGCTCTATGAAGGGTGTGCTAAAATTTTTATGCATCAGGCTAGTTAAGCTCTGCCTATATATAGGATCATTCGAGGAAATCGAATACATCAAAGGTCAATAGCTTATAAGCTAAAACCTATTTATGGAACGTGGTGGAACTCGCAATGTGACCCACACTAATGATTTAAGGATATGTTTCACCAATAAATCGAGAAGCATTATCACATAAGGATATGCAGATTATTGAAAATTTTGGTTTGATGAGAAGCCAGTATCAACTAGGATCGGCAGGATAAGAAACCATGGAAGAAAACATGAACCTATTATAAAGGTCATTTGAGATGCCTTTAGAGGCCCAAATAGATTGTGGAAGTTAAATCCATTGTCCGATAGAAAGTACATCCATTACTTTATCATATCTCGAGGTCGAGATTTCTTTTAAGGAGGTGAGGATGTAACACCTCGTAAAATCACGTCCAATGATGTATTGACACGTGTAATAAACCATAATAAAGTCAAACATTGAATTTAAGGGACTAATTTTTCAAAAAATCAAAAACTTTGATTATTAAAGGACTGGAAGTGTCAGCATACCTAAAATAAGATTCTAAATAACCTCGTACAGTAATTATATTCACAAATGAGCCACTTGTTGATTGAGTGTAGCCGTTTGCGTAATTAATTGAAAGTTTGCGCAATAAATGGTTAAAAGCGTCAACATGTTAATTCTTACCTCTGAGAGACCTTTTAACAAACCGGGAGCTTCATGATATTTGATTTTACTCTTGGGAATGCCAATTAATGGCCATCTAAGGTTTTTATGCCTTTAAGTGAAGTTACGCGCAACTCCGCAAGTTTAAGGGGGTTAAAAGTGTCAATATGTTTAAATATACCTCTGAATGACCTTTTAGCGAACCCGAAGCATCGTGATGTTTAATAATACTCTCATGAATGCCTAATATGGATTAGATAAGGCTTCGATGATATTAAACGATAAAATGCGGAAGTTGGGGCATTAAAGGGACTATTTGCGTCAAACTGCAAAAGTATACCGATTCGTATGGTATCGAACCTTCTGGAATATGATCATAAGTTAAACATGCCCTAAATATCCTTTACATAAATAGGCTTAGAGGTGTTCGGTGCGCAAAAATAAACTTATTTGATCAACAGGGACTAAAAGCGTCAAAAAGTGCATAAGTTTTCATTTTCGCGCATATCTTACGTTCTGAATATATCCAGACATCCAAAAATTTATGTAAGTGTTAAGATATTTTATTTTAGTGTGCGGCATGATAAAATTCTATTCGTCGCGTAATTTGGTTCGTTTTTCGCGTCCGTTCGTGTTTCGTCGTAATTAGTCGAACAACGTGACCGTATGGCCAAACGAACCGACATCCGACATGTTTTTGAGCATGTTTCATGTACCCTATGTTGAGGCATCATTGTATAGCCTTAAAAATGACTTAACGGGACTTAAATATGTCAGAAATGGCATTTAACATGTACAGGGGCTGATCTGGTCAGTTTTGAAAGTTAATTATGTTGGAAAACATAACAGGGACTGATATGGTCATTTCTGGAACTTGAAACATGCACATATCAGAAATAGGGACCAGAACTGTACATTTTGCCAAAGTAATGAGCTGGGCCTGATGTCTAGGCGGGTCGCGAAGGCCACCTGGGCCACCTACGCGGGCCGCGACCCAAGTAACAGCAGCAAACAGCAGCATAGTTGCTGTATTTCTTCATTCTTTGATGGTTTTCTATTTCACTCTCACACAAAACCATCAAAACTGAAACCTTGGGCTGCCCGTTGTTTACAACCAGCTGTCATAACACTTGTTATGATCTAATGAACTCTTGAAACACTTGGCATCACCCTATTCCATCTCAATTTCTATAAATAGGCCAAGATTTTTATCTTCACTTGCTCATTCCTTGCAATCTGCTCTTGCCTGCAAATCTTGGGGGAAACCTTGCCTCTTAGGAACCTCCTTTAGTCCATTGGACCCTTTGTAAGTGCCCTTAATCTCTCTTAGTTCAGTTTTATTAGTTTAATAGCCTAAAGTCAAACCCGTCGTAAATTAAGTTTGACTTCATGATTAATCACAATTTGTCCAGCCTAATCTCGAATTGAAAGTACCTATGAGTTGGTAATTATGTGGGTAATAAACCCTTAAAAGGGCACTCTCTGATTCCCACTCTAACAAGGTCAATTGTCGGCTCAAACTTGTTCATAAAAAGTCAACAGAAAGCTAATTTTCAAATAAATGCATAATTGACAATGTAGAAGCCATGCAACCTGTTTTATCACTAATATAACTTGGTAATTAATGTAAGAACATGTCTAAACATGTTCAACCTGACAATTTTCAGTTTAGGCTCAATTCGGAACCGAAAGTCGCATAATTAGACTTTTGCTTTGACTTTCAGTTCTAACCTGATTTAGCTCAGTTTAGACATGCCTTAGAATTTCATTAGGACCAGGTTATTGGTTAGTGTAACCCTCTGAGGTTATACAACTTGGTTCCTTAGTTATCCGATCCATATGCATGTTTCCGTTATATGCCTAAATGTTGATTGTTATGCCCTTTTGACCTTGAAACGAGATTTTTGAAAATGTGAGAGGATAGAAACCTTTACTACTGATTTCTAAACTTGCTCTAAAAATTTGACATCAGTTTGAGGTCTAGGTTAGGAGTTATGCTCATTAGCGTAAATGAAAAGCTTTTTATTAATTAAACGACATAATTAGCATAAAGCCTATCTAAACCCAATTTTTGATACCAAACTTTTTACCCACTGATATAATATAATATTCTGGGAGTTTTGAAGATTTTTATTTATTTTTAGGCTGAGCATAACATAGGGTTCTAGCTTTGATTCGGTAATTGTCGATTTTGCCCTTTTGGCCTATAAAATGAGTTTTACAAATCATTTTGATGCCAAACCTTTTTCTATTGATCCTATATGATAAATGAAATATTTTAAGCCTTCTGGAATGATAAAAATATCAGCTTTTCTTATAAAACCCGGAAATCGCTTAAAACCGTCTTTTTACACGTTTTAAACGCATAGTATGTATTAAAACTATTTTTATCATATAAGACTTAATACCTACTGATATTTTTAGTAAATTTTTATACTTTAATAGTGAACAAAATTTTTAAACTCAGATTTCCAGATTTGACCTTTAAACCTTACGTGAAATTACCAAAATGCCCCTTAGGAACATAGTTTGGTTATAAACAATAAATTTCACATATATGTAATACCCTACTGATATAACTTATTAAATTAAGTATTTTTACTGATCAAATCAGACCTGAACCTCAGATTTATATTTAATCTCTTTTATTGCTTTTAAAATGACCAAAATACCCCTACGGGGCATAATTTGAGTTTAAATTCAAATTGGGCATAATGGAAGGTATCTTGCTGATATCACAACATATATAAGGCATATTAACTTAGGAAACCTGTATATGAATCTTATGGTTACCCGTTACGCATATTTCGTGTTCGGATCGGTTTATGTAACTAGTTTGCATAAATTGACCGAAACGGGTCAAACCTTATCATCTTTGCCTCAAAATCCAGAATGTGTTTAGTTTACCCATATTATACAAGTCTCCAAACTTGTCGGGTCTAAATCACATTCTATTCCGGTCTTCGCTTAATCATGCCTTTTGAACCGTAAACCTTTCCCTAAAACTAACCGGTCTAAGTTACGACTTAAACAAGACCCGTTAGGAATCTAATAGGTTAATAAAACCTTCGTTCCAGATTAAGAGCCCTAGTAAAGGTACTTGTGCTTGCTGATTAGGATATACGACTGAGTGTAAATTGCATTTTTAGCTCAGGTAAATACTCTTAACTTATTTTCCCTATACGGGTTTGGGATACAGTATTATAATAATACCGCTTGGTCGGGTATTGAATGTTTAATCGTATTGTGATTAAATTATTGAGGTAACCCGTTTTAATCTGTATTGTTTGAAATAAAAGCCTTTAGGGGTTAATGACCATGTCCCGGATATCCTTGGCATCATTATAATAAAATGGCCACGTCTTAAGCACGGGGTGTAGGCATACACCTGACAGTTGCATAAGGGAAACGGTATCCCACTCTCTTGTGGGCCTATACTTGTGGCGTGTCTGTTAATCTTGACTCGGTTTCTAACATCGGGCCCTCAATGTATAACAAACCTGTAAATCTGTATACAAGATTATTTTTATATAGTTGTCCCAAGTTATAAAAGATATTTTGGGCCTTGTGCATTCAAATCAATTTTCTAAAACATTTTCAAAATGAGTCAGTTAATTGTATTTACCAGTGTAAACTGACATATTTTTCCAAAAAGATTAAGTGACAAGTACTGTAAGTAATTGGCTGGGAGCTCAGGGCGTTAGTAGGGAATCTTGCAAGTTCTAGATGCCTAAAGTCTGTTGAACAGTGTTTATCTTTCTGTATTATGATCCGCCTGTAGATCCATTTTACTATCCGTTGTAATATTTATATTACTTTTGAATCGGTTTGTAATATATTTATCTTTTGCTTCTGCTGTGCATTAAATTGTGTTGTTTGACTATGACGATATCAACTACGTCACGATACTCCCCATCGGGCCCACCGGTAATACGTGGAAATATCGGGGTGTGACAGTAAAGCAAGGACGGGAGCATTGCAAAGCATATGCTTGAGGGTTTGGAAGGCAGACTCTTGTTAAGTTCCCCAAACAAAGGATCGGTCTTTATGAGTGAGAGAGGTAAGTGGCACAACGATTTTAGAGAACCCTTCGATAAATTGACGATAATAGCCCGCTAGTCCGAGAAAAGAGCGGACTTCAGACGGGTTCTTCGGTGTAACCCAACTTTTAACTGCTTCAATCTTCACGGGATCGACACGAATACCTTGACTATTGACAATATGACCGAGGAATTGAACCTCCTCCAGCCAAAATTCACACTTGGAGAACTTGGCGTAGAGTCGATTCCCTTGGAGTAGCTCGAGAACCAAACGTAGATGCTGCGTATGTTCGGTTTTCGATTTGGAATAAATCAGGATATTATCGATGAATACGATGACGAAGCGGTCCAGAAATGGTTCACACACACGATTCATCAGGTCCATGAAAACTGAAGGTGCATTAGTTAAACCAAAAGGCATAACAACGAACTCATAGTGGTCGTAGCAGGTACAGAAAGCGGTTTTAGGTATATCCTCCTCTTGAATGCGTAACTGGTGATAGCCTGAGTGTAGATCGATCTTCGAGAAACACGTAGCACCTTGTAGCTGATCGAACAAATCATCAATTAGAGGCAGGGGATAGCGATTCTTGATTGTTAGCTTATTCAATTCCCTGTAGTCGATGCACATCCGGAACGACCCATCCTTTTTTTTGACGAAAAGGACTGGTGCGCCCCAAGGAGAGGTGCTCGGGCGAATGAAGCCTTTATCAAGTAATTCCTGGAGCTGACTCGAGAGTTCACGCATTTCGGACGAAGCGAGTCGATAAGGAGCTTTAGCAACAGGATTGGCTCCAGGAACGAGGTCGATACGAAAGTCGATATCACGACTCGGCGGAAGATCTGGAAGATCATCAGGAAATACTTGAGGAAATTCACAAACAACAGGAACATCTTTCACTTCTGTCTTCCCTTTCTTTTCCTTCTCCGCTACTACAATGTTAGCCAAGAAAGCTCTGTATTCCCTGCGGAGATACTTGTCAGCTTGGACACATGACATAAGCTTGAGACCTTTCAAGGGAGTTTCGCCATAAACACAAAGTTGGTCACCATTAGCAAGCGAGAATCGAATCATCTTATCGAAGCACACAACTTTAGCATGGTTTTCACGAAGAAAGTCCATGCCTACTATGATGTCAAAACTATCGAGCTGCATTGGAATGAGATCAATCGGAAAGATGTGATTGTTGAGCTCAAGAGTACAATCACGGAGAACAGAATTGATAGCGACTGTTCTTCCGGTGGCGACTTCAACATCGAACGTTGAGGGGAGATGGGAGCGCTTACGATTAAGGAGCTTTTCGAACTCAAACGATATAAAACAGTTATCGGCTGCAGTATCAAACAAACACGAAGCATAAATACCATTCACAAGGAACATACCATTGACCACGTTGTTGTCAGCCTAGGCTTGGCGCACGTTGATGTTGAAAGTTCTGGCGCGGGTGGCTTGTTGATGTTGCTGCTGAGGCTGTTGCTGCTGTTGTTGCTGTTGCTGAGGCTGCTGCTGCTGGGGCTGTTGTTTCACAACCCTGTTCGGGCACATGTTCGCGAAATGGTTGGGGTCACCACATGCATTGCAGACTTTGGCGTTGACCGTGGGTTCTTGAGCCGCTTGTTGGCCTTGAGGGGCTGGAAGCAGAGCCTGATGAGCAGTGGCTTGAGCTGGTGCTTGTCGAGGACCTGTACGACAGTTGGCGGTGAAGTGGCCGTACATGTTGCAATGCACGCAAAATCGGTAGGCGATACCCACCGGGTGATGGTAAGTACATGTCGGGCAAGTAGGGTGGGGGCCAGTGTATGCACGCTTTGCAGGCGGTGCATAGGTCACTGGTGCTGGAGCTGATAGGTGCTGAGATTGCTGCTGAGCCGGTATGGCTTGAAGCGGGGCAGGAGTGGTAGTGACAGCACAGTTCTTGTTACTGGAGCTACTGTTGTTGTTCTTCCTCTTGCGACGAGAGGACTTTGATGACTGGGGAGCGGCAGCGGTTTCGGTAGTTGAGGCGGTGGTAGCTTGATGCCAGTTCTTCGAAGCTTTATCTCAAAAACCAGCTTTGACTCGCTTGTCGTTGATTTCAGCGGCAAGCGGGTAGGTTTCTTCGATTGTTGCTGGATTTGAAGCATGCAGAAAATCTGCAACACAATCCGGCAGAGCTCGAATGTACTTCTTGATCGTCATGTCTGCAGTCTTGACTTGATCAGGACAGATAATACTGAGCTGCTTGAAGCGAGCAGTTAGAGCAGCATTGTCACCATCCTTCTGCTTAATGTGCCAGAATTCGTCCTCCAACTTTTGATGCTCATGGGGAGGGCAGAACTCTTCGAGCATGACGTTCTTCAACTCATCCCATGATAGACCATAAGCTGTGTCATTTCCGCGTTTGTTCCTCTCGACCGTCCACCAGTCTAAAGCGCGGGACTGGAAGACGCCGGTAGCATTCAGAGTGCGGAGATTGTCAGGACAACCACTCTAGCGCAAGGTGACCTTGATCGAATCGAACCATTGAAACAAAGCCGTAGGGCCATCTTCGCCAGTGAATTCTTTCGGTCCGTAGGCTAGTTTAAACTGCTTGAAGCTGAAAGCGGCTTTGGGAGTTTCAGTCCTGGACTCTTCAGACGATTTGCTCACATTCTCATAAAGTTCACTCACGATCTGAGGAACTACCTTTGCCATTTGCTTGGCAACGAGAGCGGCAAGGCATTTGTCTTTCTGGCTCTGGCGAGCAGCGCGCGAGTGACGGGATCCAGATGACGACATTGTCTGCAACAGACATCGCTATAGGACTCAAACATAATAAATTCGAATCTCACCTCACATGACTAATACTACTAAAGCTCAGGAACACGATCACGTAACACACGACACATAGGCACATAATCACAGATTCACATAAGCACAGAAGCACATAAACACGTAAGGCACAGAAACACAGAAGCATATATGCACTCAATTCACCTAGAAGCACATAGAGGCAGTCAGAATACAGAAACCTATCATTCAAAGTCCGCGAGCGTTCGAGATTAGCGATTGCGATTAGCGAATATACATCGAGTAACATAGCGTACAGTGGTTCCACAAATAGTAGCGATTTGTCAGAGTGGTGTAGTGAGTGTCGTGTGATCAGCGGAAGCAAAAAGGCGTTAAATCGAAACCAGTAGTACCTCAAAACGCTAACAAATAAACATAAAACCACCTAAACACATAAAATCGACGAATATCAGAGTCGACAGTAGCGAGTTCAGAATCGAAACACATAAAAATCAAGGATAGATTGTCTCAGGCTCGATAGACATCGACTACCCAAAGTGATTCGACAATTCACAAGACTTTTGGTACACACTCTGGCCTTCGGGACTGTGCTCTCGCCTCGAATTTGGGCGAATGGCACGCATCCTTCCAGCTACGGTGTGACTTCAGGTCGCTGGAATCCGTCGAGACTTTGGTGAGAGTTTTGTAAACCTGAAATAGAGCGGAATAAGTCGTCAAGGTTCGGGTTTCACCCCTGACTTAACAACTTTGTTCCTATTTTGATAAAAATAGAGGCGAAAATCTGCGTTAAAGTATGGATTTCACTCCTGATTCAACGCAAATTCTCGGGTCTATAAATAAATATGTGGGTCGAACAAGCAATCTAGTCAAGAGTATGCGGTTTTCACACCTAATCTTGACTGAATCACTTGTTCATTTTTGAAAATTAGAGTGCAGTGATAGTGCAGTGTAGGCGAGAAATAGCAAGTAAGCTCGTACAACACCCCTAAGGGTATGCACAAGTCAGTCTGTTGGTACTTAATTATAGACTAGGTCGTTTCTAAGACATCGACCCGGACTAGGTTGAGTCTTGCCTAATTCCCTATAGTTATGGCTCTGATACCAATCTGTCACACCCCAACCGATGGCGGAAACATCGGGGCGTGGCACTGAGTGAAACAGATTGTCCAAAAGTTTCCATAACAACTATAATTACCAATTATTGAAAGCATCATGTCCCATACCATGACATAAAAAGTAATACATTTATTACAGACAAAATCTAGTCAAATTGTTCTGTTCCTACAACTCAGATTTCAATACAGACAATTCGTTTATTTGTTTCTAGACCTTTCATAGCCTCGATTTCACAGCAAGCCAAGCATCTAAACATCTTAAGCACCTGCCACATACGTTAAAGTAAAAGTCAATACACATAGTGTAAAGGTGAGCATACAAGTTTAATAGATATAACAGAGTTCGAAATCGTTTACGCATAACCAGCACGTACACAGTGTGAAATGAAACACGTTAATTATCGACATGAACCTATCGATACCAATGACTGCGGGTTGACTGCCCAAGGCAGTTCGTAATACACACTCACCACTGTGAGCCATGTAACAAATTGTCCTTAACAACCCCTGAGTAAACAGGTGCTGAGTCCAAACTATAGTACTATCGTTGCTAAGGCAGGTAGACAGCATTCCATGTGTAAACATAACAAGCAAGCATTCATAAAATCACGTATAACATGCGGTAACGGTAACGTTGCGATGCGATAGAGTTTCTCATTCAAATTACTTTTAATCCCAACTACTATATCTAACATATAATCATCCTAATTCACTTGCGTTTAGCGTTTGCAATTCGATTGCGATAGCGT
The DNA here is from genome assembly GCF_002127325.2 of Helianthus annuus. Lineage (NCBI taxonomy): Eukaryota > Viridiplantae > Streptophyta > Magnoliopsida > Asterales > Asteraceae > Helianthus > Helianthus annuus. Next base: position 60,627,683 of record NC_035443.2, read on the forward strand.
TGCAATTGCATTTCGATTAATCACCACAACATAATCATAATTAAACATGCACAAGTAACACATAAAGGCACACACACATAAGAACAATATCCAGATCACGTAATTCGAGTTGCGAGCGCGATTGCGATAAGCGATAAAACGATAAATCATGCGATAAATATCGATAAACCTCGACTAGTAATAATTACTCCACATAATACAACTAACGTAAAAGCATAAAAAGACTATCTACAAGTCAAAGAAGTCAAAACAGAAATTGAGCAAGGAGTGACAGATCGCAATTAGCAATCTTTTCTCCCTTTGACTTCAATCTTGACTTTGACTTTAACTTTTGAAACACGGGGTGTTACAAGAAAGCTACTTAATCGTTGAAACCAAGTTTGTGGAGCTTGCTTGAGACCATAAAGTGCATGATTAAGTTTGCAAACATGGTTCGGAAAATTTGGATTTTCAAAACCGGGAGGTTGTTCCATGTACACCGTTTTGGTGAGGTGTCCGTTTAGGAAAGCATTGTTTATGTCAAGTTGACTTAGATTACACTTTTGAATAGTTGCAAGACTAAGTACAACGTGAATAGTGGATGATTTCACTACGGGGCTAAAAGTGTGGGAAAAATAAAGATTCGGAACTTGCGCGAAGCGTTGAGCTAAAAGAGACTTGTAGCGATCAAGGGAATCGTCTGATTTGTATTTAACACAACAGATCTATTTGGAACCAATGATGTTAGATTGAGACGGGTGTGTGACAAGTTCCCAAGTGTGGTTGTTATGCAAGGCGTCAAGTTCCTCATGCATAGCGTTTGAGAGTTGTTTTGATGCCTTTTAGAATCCGAGAGGCAAGTAACGTATGATGGAGATGACGCGAGGAAAGATTTGCATAGTGTTTGGTTTTAACGATTCCAGATTGTCAGTGGGTGGTCATAGGGTGTGATGAAATGGTTACATGGGGCATGGAAGTCGAGGTGGTTTGGGATATGAGTGGATCGGGTTGACTAGACGATAAGTGAGTGGGGTCAGAAGTTATGGTGGATAAAGGTTGTGGGGAGGTGTGATTAATGGGTATGTGAGATTGGGCTAGTGGGTTTGGGCCGAAAGTGGATTGATGTGGAGTTGATTTTGTGGCTGGTGTAAAAAGAACAGGAGAGGGAGTTGGGCCACCATGATTGCCGGAAGGTGTTGGCCAGAATGTGGGGAGTTTGGGTGGGCTGGGGTGAGGTTGTGTTGTTAGGTTAGGTTGTTGATAGGATGGGAGCAGGTGGTGCATGGTGGGGCGGGTGGGGTGTAATTTTTGTGGGTAAATTTGGTTTTGAAGATGGAAGTGGAAAAGGAATAGAATCGTCAAAATTTGATAGTTGAGGAGTTCCCACATTAGAAGTAGATGACGAGTCTTTGAATGGAAAAAAATTCTTCATCGAATTTGGCGTATCAAGTAGTGTATACTCGCGAAGTAGTAAACACCGTTAACCTTTATAGCGCAGACTATACCTGTAGGATCGTTGAATCGATCAAAACGAGTCGACTAGGAGAGTTCTAGACCAAATCAGAGGCGGAATTCATTGATTTGATCTTCATTCAGCTTGATATGCACTTAGAAGTAGATTAACTGTCAATTAGATTGATATTACAACGTTTTACAGGCTTGGCGACACTTCGGCAGAGCTTTGCTACCGGAATCCAAAGTTACAAATGAAACTTACACTCTCCTATTTATAGGAATGCCCGTCCTCACGAAACTGTTTCATGCTTTCTGGCCAATCCCTACGAAACTGTTTCATGCTTTCTGGCCAGTCTCTACGAAACTGTTTCATGTTTTCTGGCAGTTCGTGCTTTCTGGTCTATCTATTCTATTACATGACTCGATACAAGACGAAGTCAACAGACATATGCACCAACAAACTCCCCCTTGGATGTTGACGAGTCTTCAGTACGAGTCTTCAGTATGTCAAGTCTTCAGTCTTGATCAGTCTTCTCGCTCTTTCCAAAGTATCTTTCTCTGTAAGCATCCTCATCAATCTCTATCTTCTTATATCTCTCTCTTACATTCCCAGAATCGCAACCTGACTCTTCAAATTCTCTTGATCAGATCTCTTGATTCTTTAAGTTCATCAGCATCAGCGGCTTCTATCTCGAGCTTTGTTCCAAGATCTGAACTTGACTCTAATGACTTCAGACTCCCCCTTTTGATAAGCTGGGATCGCAGTCTGGAATTCACTATCTGCACAAACTCTACCCAAAAGTAAGATTTTTTATTTTTAACAATTTTAATCTTAGCTTTACCAGTTGTATTTGAAACATTCAAATTTGGCATTTCATTAATTTGAAACCATTTAATTCTTTCAAAATCATTACAAACAAACTCTCCCAACCCTGTTTTCCATCATGTTCAGCACTTGGAATTTTGAAAATCAGCTTTCCAACATCAGTTATCGAAAATAATATGAAATAAAATCTTTTTGATTTTTCAAAATTTTATGCTAAAACATATTCTTTTTGGATTTTGTTTTTAATGAAAAGCAGTAAAGATATATTTACAGACAATATTTTCATGAGTTTGCGTAAGAGGATCATATCAGTTTATGACAAATCACTAGTACCATTGAGCTTTAAACACTTTAAGTTCTAAATGATTCACTTAGATTGTCATTATACTGACCCACTTAAATTTTCACACAAAGTTCAACTGTTTCGAGATTAGTGTTTTAAGTGCTTCAACTTATTCGCGTGTCCCACCTCAGAATATACTCCCGTATCCAGACTCCTATATTCAGTCTTACAGGTGAATGTACACTAATGATATCTATAAACGGGTAATGCGAGACCATGAGAGCTCAGGCTAGAACTTCCGTTCAATCAGAGAGATGATGGCTCGTCTTTTGGTGTGTCCCGTTTGGGGATCTTTTCTTCAACAACACATGATTAGCATTTTTCAATGTTTCATCATTTTTTATGCTGAGGGTGGGCTTTATGATAAAAGCAGTGCAGAGCATTATACGAGGACTAGGCTATTGCTCACGCAAAATCAGAAGTCCTGGTATAATACCCCAGATATCATCACGCACAAAGACCTAGTATGTCAGAAATAGAAAGCTCTTCAAACAGGATTTCAGGGGTTACCTATATATCCGAGAGATGTTCCCCACAATATAAGTAAGTATTTAGTATTTAGGTTTATATCTCGACAACAATCTACTAAGCGTGTAAAAATCTACTGGCATATCATCAATGAGACCCTTTATCACATTTTAACTTTCCAATTCTTTAGCGTACTGTGATTGTCTACTGATGTACTATCATTTCCTCTTTTTCACAACAAAACTCATTTTGATTTTTATCATGTTTTTGGCTTTTTCAAATTTTCAAATGTTTTTGGATTTTCTGAAATTTCTTACCCCCCTAAAATTCAAAACCATTTAAAGAAAATTTGACAAACCGATGTGAATTGCTTCAATTCTCCATTCACTTGGCATAAACAATCAGAACTCCCCCTGACAACAAACTATTTTCCCATTATGATTTCAAAACACTTAAGTTTGTTTTAATCAAAATGGTTTTTCCGGAAAATTAGTTTTTGTTGAATTCACACACCACTTGTATTTTCATCACTTTGTAGGATCATGGTTTAATTCATCACTTTGTTTTTCAACCACTTGTAAAAATATAACACTAGTAAGTTTTCACAAAAACATTTTTCAAGAATGATGTCGATTCCTGCTCCACGATTACCAACTTGGGAGCTCCGGCAAGTCAGGATTTTTAAGCATGAAATACAGACACCCAAGCCTGACCAGCTTTGGGTGTTCCCAAGTTACTTTCACTTGGTGGGTAAGTTCTCTTTGACTCATAAAATTCTTTTACCCCTTTGGCCCTTCCATCGACCATCTTACCAAAGATATGTTTCACTTTGCCATTAAACGCTCTTTCGACATCAAATTCTTTCTTTTCAGAATAGAATTGATACGAAATCTCTACTTTTCCAACTTTTTGTTTATAATTTTCAGTCCGCAGTTGTGGAAAGTTGACATCATCCATTGGCGGTATTGACTTTTCACTTTTTGGCTCAACTTGTGGCTCCTCTGACTTTGACGAGTCAGATTCATCGCCAGATTTAATATCTGATTTCTTAACAACCCACGTTTGGTTGTTAAGATTCACTCTTCTTTTGTAAAACTTTTTTGAACTCTCACCAACTTCAAACGTAGAGTTTTTAAACACTTTGAATTTTTCAGTTGGTGGTTCAGTTTTAACAACAACTTTTTCTTTGAGTTTAGAAACAACTTCCTGTTTGTGTTGGTTGCTGTCACAACCCCCAATCCCTAATCCCCGGGAATGGGCGGCCGCGAGCCAGTTTCGGTGGTATCGTGTTATTTTCCAATTTGGCAGCGGAAATTTTCATCAGGACCGTAGTTAGGAAATATTTTATCAGAGTAAACCACCACATTTTATAACATTAAATACATGGGTAAAACCCAAGTTTTTAGTAAACACAATTTCATAGGGATACACCCTACTTTATTTAAGAAAAACATCTATTTCTTTTAGGTAACTTTATTGCCACTTTTCCAAGCCTTCAGTGCTGTCTAGCTGGCTTCTATTTGGCTTTCACATTTTGTTACCTGAAACGCGTTTTAAAAATATTTTGTCAGTGGGAAATACTGGTGAGTGAATCCCAGTTTAATCAAGTTGAAATACAAATCATTTTACAGTATTGAGGGCGCATCCGCAATTACATTTGTTTCCAAGAAATAACAATTAACATCAGTGGTACTGTCATACTCAACTTGTGGGATGTTATCACGCAAGTAACAAATTTTGTATACAAAACCCCAACATACCCACTATAATTGTATTCTTACAAATACTCAATAACTGTTTAGTATATATTTATTTAAATGAGGTTTTGTAAAAACATTTAACAAAAGAGGATTACTCACATTGCTGTTTTAGGGTTTTCAGTAAGGATTTCCTGGGAATAATCTAAAAATTACACAAATGCACGTGTGTTAGTATAATAACCCAATTTAACATTAGTAATACCCTCCCCGAGACGGCATTCCAACGACTACGTCGGGCAGAACCACGACAGCCATTACGAAACCCTAGATCAATCGGGTAGAGTATCTAATACGTCTCCAGGGGTTATGATACTTACATCGTAGCAGAACCTCGCTATTTAGGGGGTATAATACCCGCGTATTATCTCTACTATTCAGAAATTGAGATTGAGAAAGAAAATTTGAGCGAATTCGACTGAGATCCGATGGCTCCTTTATATAGGGCCTGATTTCAGTTTTTACGCGGCCCGCGTAAGCGTAGACAAAGGTCTACGCGGCCCGCGTCAAACCCCGGTCAAAGCGTAGCCCATTAGGATCAGCGAGTAGGCTTGACATGTGTTGGGCCACGTGGCGGCCCAGGGTTGCGCCACTTTTCACCGTGTCGCGGCCCGCGTGAAGGTTGGGGTGGGTTCTACGCGGCCCGCCTCAACTTAAGTTTCAGATTTTTAATTTATTTTTAATGCTATATCGTATTTCGGGGTCGGTTTTCACATACGGGGTGTATTTAAAGACATATATGAATATTTTAAAATATTAGGGTGTCGGAAAAATTATGAGGGTGTCGGTTTTACGTTGGGGTTGTTATATCCTCCCCACCTTGTTTTAGAGCTCGTCCTCGAGATCTACTGGAACAAGTGCGGATATTTCTTTTGCATTTCAGATTCAAGCTCCCATGTGTATTCAGGTCCTCTTTTGGAGTCCCACTTCACTTTGACCAGAACTAATCTTTTATGTTTGAGATTCTTAACCTTACTGTCTTCAATCTATGGAGGCCTCTCTACAAACTTGAGTTGTTCATTTACCTCTATATCCTTAAGAAGCACTACGATTGATTCATCAGCTAAGCATTTCTTGAGATTAGATACATGAAATACATCATGTATTCCTGCCATTTCCTCTGGCAGTTGTAGCTGATAAGCTACAGGTCCTATCCTTCTAATAATCTTAAAAGGTCCAACGTACCTGGGACTTAGCTTTCCTCGTTTGATGAATCTTACCACTCCTTTCCAAGGAAAGACTTTTAAAAATACCTTATCACCTACCTGGAATTCTAACGGCTTACGTCTGTTATCAGCGTAGCTCTTCTGTCGATCACATGCCGCTTTCAGTCGTTCCTTGACTTGAATGATCTTGTCGGTTGTTTCTTGCACTATCTCGGGTCCAGATAGTTGCTTTTCCCCAACTTCTGCCCAACAGACTAGGGTTCTGCATTTTCGTCCATAAAGTGCTTCGAATGGTGCAACATTGATACTTGTGTGATAACTGTTATTATAAGAAAATTCTATTAAAGGTAAGTGATCGTCCCAATTACCTCCGAAATCAATTACACAAGCTCTAAGCATGTCTTCCATTGTCTGAATTGTCCTTTCGCTTTGTCCGTTTGTTTGAGGATGATAAGATGTGCTTAGATTTAGCTTGGTTCCCATTGCTTTTTGGAAACTTGCCTAAAAATGAGAGGTAAAACGGCTATCCCTATCAGAAACAATTGATAAAGGTATTCCATGTAATGAAACAATTTCATTTACATACAATTTAGCTAACTGTTCCATACTGAAAGTTTCCTTCATTGGTAAGAAATGAGCTGACTTGGTTAGCCTATCTACAATCACCCAGATTGTATCATTACCTTTTCTTTTTCTTGGGTAACTTGGTAACAAAATCCATTGTTATCAATTCCCATTTCCACACTGGCATTTCGAACGGTTGCAACAAACCTAAGGATTTCTGGTGTTCAGCTTTGACTTGAGAACAACTTAAACATTTAGAAACATAAGCTGCTATATCTTTCTTCATTTCTATCTACCAGAAATTTTTTCCTTAAATCCTGATACATCTTATCACTTCCTGGATGCATCGTATATTTAGAGTTATGAGCTTCTTCTAATATACGGTGACGCAAGTCTCCTAATTCAGGTATCCACATTCTCTTTTTACGGAATCTCCAAATTCCATCTGTTCCTTGTTCTAATTCCTTAATCATACCTTTCAATATTTCAGCATCATCCTTGTTTACTGATTCTTGTGCTTCTCTTATTTGATCATTTAAATCTACTTGTAAATTTAATTTAAGAGAACGTACCCTTTTTGGCTTTTCGTGATACTTTCGACTTAAAGCATCAACCACCACATTTGCCTTTCCCTCATGATATTGAATATCACAATCATAATCACTAAGCAATTCCATCCAACGTCTTTGTCTCATATTCAACTCCTTTTGCCCGAAAACATACCTTAAACTTTTATGATCAGTAAATATGGTAAACTTACTACCATAAAGGTAATGTCTCTAAATCTTAAGGGCAAAAATTATAGCTCCTAGTTCTAGATCATGGGTTGAATAATTCTCTTCATGATTCTTAAGTTGTCTAGAGGCGTAGGCTATAACCTTTTGACGTTGCATCAACACACATCCATAACCTATCTTAGAAGCGTCACAAAAGACTACAAAGTCTTCAGTTCCTTCTGGTAACGATAGTATGGGTGCATGGGTTAATCTTTGCTTAAGGATTCTAAAGGCTTCTTCTTGTTTTGGTCCCCATTCAAACTTAATGGATTTACAAGTTAATTTGGTTAAGGGAATGGCTATTCTAGAGAAATCTCGAATAAACCTTCTATAATAACCGGCCAATCCTAAGAAACTTCTAACCTCAGTTGGTGACTCAGGGGTTTTCCATTGGGTAATCGCCTCGATCTTTGTTGGATCCACATGAATTCCTTCATGATCAACTAAGTGTCCAAGAAATTGTACCTGTTTTAACCAAAACTCGCACTTGGAAAACTTAGCGTAAAGCTTTTCCTTTCTTAATAGACTTAAAAGTAAGTGCAAATGCTTTGCATGCTCCTCTTTACTTTTAGAGTAAATGAGAATATCATCTATGAAGACAATTATGAATTTATTCAAATATGGCTTACATATTCGGTTCATCATGTCCATAAATGCAGCTGGGGCATTGGTTAAACCAAATGGCATGACATTAAATTCATAATGTCCATACCTTGTTCTGAATGCAGTCTTAGGAATGTCCTCTTCCTGTACCTTTAATTGATGATATCCTGATCTTAAATCGATCTTAGAGAAAAATCGAGCTCCTTGCAATTGATCGAATAGATCATCAATTCTTGGTAATGGGTACCGGTTCTTAATCATGACCTTATTCAATTCACGGTAGTCAATGCACATACGCATTGATCCGTCTTTCTTTTTGACAAACAAAATCGGTGCTCCCCATGGCGATGAGCTTGGCTGTATGAATCCTTTCTCCAACAATTCGTCTAATTGTTTCTTCAGCTCCTTCATTTCGGATGGTGCCAAACGGTAAGGTGCTTTGGCAATCGGTGCTGTTCCGGGTAACAGATAGATTCTGAATTCAACTTCCCTGTCTGGCGGTAATCCTGGCAATTCTTCTGGAAAGACATCTGAAAACTGGGACACTACCGGAATGTTTTTTAGTTCTTTTCCTTTAGTGTTAGTGATTATGGAAATTAAATACACTATAGATCCTTTTCTTATATAACTTGCAGTTTTCATCACAGAGATGAATTTAGTGGATCTAGATGGTTTATCTCCTTTAATTGTAATCTTTTCACCCCTTGGTGAATTTACTTGGATTGACTTTTGATCACATAAAATACTGGCTTTATTGGCTATTAACCAATCCATTCCTAGTACAACATCAAATCCTGCCAGATTCATTGGGTAAAGGTTTGCAATAAATTTTTGATTAAAAATTTCTATTCTTGCTCCCTGCAAGATTTCAGAAATCCTAACGGTTTCTCCATTTGCGGTCTCTACTATACATTCTTGTGGTAGTTTAGTTAATAATTGATTCAGAAGTTTGCAAAATGAAGTATTAATAAAACTTTGGTTTGCACCAGAGTCAAATAATACTTTAGCAAAAATATCATTAACTAAAAACGTACCAGCTATGACATCCAGGATCATCTTGGCTTCATCTGCAGTTAAGACAAATGCTCTAGCAGTTTTAGGATTCTTGTTGTTTGCAGCTGGAGCTAATTTCGGACAATTTGTCCTGGTGTGACATTTCTCTCCACAATTGAAACACATTCCATTACTGGATTTCTTCTTGCAATCTTCTTCCTTGTGTCCTGGGGCCTTGCAGAAATTGCAGTAAGTGGAGCATTTTCCTGAATGCTTCTTTCTGCAGGTTTTGCAGTATGGTGCAGAGGTAGAACCTACATTCCTACGGTTGGAATTCCCAAAACGGAATTCTTGGGTAAGCCTTTGGGTTAGGTTTCTCCTCTGGTCTTCTTCTCTAGTACAGATTAACTCATCTGTCAAGGTATTAGCTAGTTCTACAGCTTCTTCTATGGTTTTGGGTTTAGCTGCCTTGACTACATGTCTAATCTCCCCGATTAATCCCCAGATGTAACGGGAGATTAATACCGGTTCAGGTGATGCCAGAGTTGGCACTATTCTAGCATATTCAAAGAATATAGTAGTGTACCCCTTACTATCTACCCCGGTCATTCTAAGGTTCAGAAACTTATTTGCTATCTGCTCCTTTTCATTGGGAGGGCAGAACTTCCTTTCTACCATATTTTTGAACTCTTCCCATTCCATGTTATATATCCTATCACTTCCTCTTGACTGGAGGATAGTGTTCCACCATTCTAGGGCTAAATTCTTAAACAAATTAGAAGCAAACATTATCTTATCTTCTTCAGCACATTTGCTTATTTTCAGAACAACCTCAGTTTTCTCTATCCAGCGTAGAGTTGCAATGGGTCCTTCATTGCCCAAGAATTCTATTGGTTTGAAGGACCAGAATTCTTTGTAAGAACAACCATATGGCATGGTTCTTCTTCTTTTAGGAATGGGCACCTGAAGTACGGGTCCATTGTTCACGCTGTGTTCTGGTTCAATTGGTCGCTTACTGCTATGCTTACTTTTATTATTCGCTTCTTGAACCGGTTGAATAATAAATGGCATTGCATCTATGATTCCTTGTGCCACTATATGTTGAACGGCACTATTATCCATTTGGTTTCCATTGTTATTGTTGTTTAAATTCTCATTATTCAGATTATCATTATTCGAGTGGTTGTCATTCTGAATATTATCCTTCTGGTTTTCTTGATTCACTTCACTGTCCATCTGAATTTTAAATATTTACCACTTTTACACATGCGATATAACAAGCTCATGAACACATATAACATGCGAAAAAAAGTAATAAAACATGTTTGTGTTTGAAGATTGTGCATGTGGCACATAATGAAAAAAGTGGCAGATAAGGTATAGCATGCTATATTGTCTTCTGTTAGCGTTATTTTTTTATATCATATATTATTTGTTATAGGCTGATATAAAAAGCATTTATTGTTTTAGGTTGGACACGAGTTGTGCAATAACGATGAGTTTAAAAGGAGGATGTGCGACATTGTATGGACTGATTCGATTGAGCCCGAAGAATTTGAGAGACAGTGGAAATTGGTGATGATTGAGTTCGGTCTCACAGAAAACAAATGGATCGACGATATGTTTGTGATGAGATCCATGTGGATTCCGGCTTTTTACCTACACGAGCCAATGTCTGGACTTATGAGAACAACATCAAGATCAGAGAGTGAGAACCATTTTTTCTGCCAGGCTGCTAATTCACAACTCACTCTCGTAGAGTTTATGAATCATTTCAACGGTGCAATGGATGTCCAACGTTTTAATCATAGAAAGAACGATCATATTTCAAGATATACCGAGCTTGCTGATTGGAGCGAAACTACATTGGAAAAAGATGCTGCTAAGATATTCACCAGATCTATATTCTTTGATCAGCAAATAGAGATCCATGGTACAATTTCTGAATGTCTGCCCATGGACACTAAAATAGAGGGTCCACAAATCAGGATAATGTTGAAGGACTTCAAAGCCCATGGAGATGGTTTATTGGAGGTATTATTGCATATTTATTTCAAACATGCGATTTGTTGATAACATACATGCGAATTTCAATTTTCTTTCAGTTTATCATCTTGCAATATGCGATTTTAGTTTTTATCATGCGATTTTTAAAATTTATTCATTTTCATTATTTTTAGGCATGCGAAATTGATATGTTACACATGTGATTTTAATTTTTATTATATATACTTTTTTTTGGTTTTTCCTAGGTGTGGTTCAAGAACCTTAAAGATGATGTTACTGCACAGTGTAGTTGTTTGCGCTTTGAGCAGTATGGGCTGCTATGCAAACACATTTATTTTCTTTTCAAGATGTTTGGTGTTAAAGAAATACCAAACAAATATGTTATGAAGAGATGGACGAAGGAGGTTGTGCCGAATGAGTTAAATGTGAAGTACAATCTAAATGTGGGTGGCAAGAATGTGCAACACAGGGCTAAACGGATTGCTCGTGAAATCATCCACATAGGGGAGTATTTGGTTAGTAATTTGATTTCCGACCTTGATCAACTTGTTTTAGAGAGGGATCAAATGATGCAACTTAAAGAGAGAGTTGATCAGAGTCGAATAACCAAGCAACTTCATCCAAAATTTGACCAATTTTCAAAGTTGATTGGTTATCAACAACCAGTAACTAATGCTCCTCCTACTGTTCGTGTGCCGGCTGGTATAAGAAACAAAGGTCGCGGATCGCATAAAAGGATTAAATCTAAGAAGGAACAAATGATCAGCCGCAAAGGGAAAAGGTCAAGGACATGTAGCGTATGTAATGAAAAGGATCATGACGTTCGGACTTGCGAGGAGCTGAAAGCCAAACAACAAGGTAAACAGCAAAAAAAGAAGAAGAAGGGCGTCCAGATCGAAAATGTTGCCAGAGACAAAGACAATGAGGTCGAAGACGACGAAGAGGAAGATGAGTTTGAAGATTACAGTAGTGACGATGGATCTGAAGAAGAAGATCAGTAGGCGGAGGTTTCGGAAGATGATGAGGATGTGTAGTTTTTTCTAAATGGACATGTGAATTTATACCAAACACATGCGATTTTTTATATTCATCTGTTTATATCAGTTTTCATGCGATTTATAGATTTTAAACATGCGATTTTATAATCTTCTGTTTATAATCATTTTTACATGCGATTTCCCTTTTATTACATGCGATTTGTGAGTTATCTTGTTTTTGTTATGTGACAATGATGGCTATATCATTCATGCGATTTAATATTAAGAGCAAACATAATATGTGTTCAAAACATGTACCCAAAATATAATAATAGTTATTGTCTAACACAGCCACAACCACAAAACGATTAAAAAGAGATTTTAGTTACTTGAAGCAAATATTTTGTCACGTTCAGAAGAGCTGAACTCCATCTTCTCCTTCACAGTGTTCAGAGCATCTGTCAGGAAAGAGAAGGCTAAGTCATCAGCTCGAGATTGCTCTTTTATGTGATCCAAAGCTCTGTCTCTGAAGCTTGATGGTTGTTCTTGAAGTAGCTTTTCCCATACTACTTAATTTTTCTTGATTTATTCTAGAATTTTGCCCTGCACATCAAGAACCAGATGAGAAGAGGTGACATCAGTGCTTATTTCTGTCAACGTGAGAGTTGACAATAGCTCTTTTATTGCAATGTTTTTGATTTTTTTCTATATCTTCAGATGCCATTTTTGTTGGTCTGTGTTTTTGTGTGAGTTTTTTTTGGTCTTCTATGTCTTAATATGAACGGTAGTTATATCTAGGTTTTTTATATTAATATAGTAAATTTATTATATAGGTAGGGTGGTAAGTTCAGTAGTATTTATTGTAAAATGATCATTACATGTCAAATTACAGTCACATCGGTAATAAATTAAGTTTTTTTTAATATTAAACACTACTATTTTTAGTTTTTAAGATCCGTAATTTGTTTTTTTTTCATTTTTAGGAGAAAGCAATTTTAAGTTTTTTGCACTGTTTTTTATTCAAAATCGCATTTGAATGGGAAACAAATTCGCAAACTTTAAGAAACCTGAATATAATTATCTTTTTTCTGATATCGCATGTGTACAAGCTGAAATCGTACACTATATGAAATTTCAAAGAAAACTTAACATTTTACTGAAATCGCATGTGCATTATCATGAATTCGCAGACTATATGAAATTTCAAAGACTACTTAACTTTTTATTGGAATCGCATGTGCATTATCATGAATTCGCACACTATATGAAAGTTCAAAGAATTCTTTTTTCATTGAAAACGCATTTGCATTGTCCATGAATTCGCACATGATATCACAACCTGCATCATCTTCTTCGATAATCAGTCCATCGATTTGTTTCAGTTCAGAATTTCTAAATTCATCAGAAGTTCATTTTCACAGAAGGATTTGGTGAATAGGAATCGATCGATTTTTGATTAACTGTTATAATTTCGATTTCGGTTTTGATTTTAGAATCTTACGTTATGATTTTTGAGGTTTTGTTTGCTGATTATCTGGGGTTTTGATCTCGCATTTGACGATTTTAACGTTGGCGGTTTCTTTTTATTAATTTTAATTTGATAAATTTAATAGTAAAACATGCTGTTTAAATGAGATGATCTGACGGTTGTGGATGAAGCGTACATAATGTACGATTAGGTTATTTGTATGATAACCGGCCTATATATATATATATATATATATATATATATATATATATATATATATATATATATATTTTTCAAAGTCATAAGAGAAACCGAGCTTTGTTACTAAAATAAAGGGTTTAAAAGGAAAAGGGTTTAGGTGGGTAAAAAGGGTGTTTGAAGTGGGTTAAGAAATGAAAAGGTTTAGGCTCAAAGGGGTTAAATAGGTGGATTTTGGGTAGGTGGTAAAAAAAAGAAAAACAATGGTGTAGAAATAAAAAGGGTTAGTCCTAATACTCCATCATTTACTTACTCGGGTTTAAGTTGGTAAGGAACGGGAATGTATTGTCGTGGCAAGTTCTAGAGTTATAAGAACCAAGCGGTTATTCACACAAGACACGAAAAATGAGCATTTAGTTTAAAGATATGTATTTGTATGCTCGATAAAGGCTCAAAACTCACTTTTGTGGGAATGGGTTTTTATGTGATCAAGTATATATAATCAAATTTTAACTAAGTTTGTCATGCCGTTTCATAATTTTCTTATGTTGGTTCTTTTTATCACGACGCTATCGGTTGTAAATTTGTAAAAATATAACCTTTTTAAAATTTTGAAATTCCCAACTTAAACTTAGACAAGTAAAAAAAATGAAAATTTTTGAAAAAAAAAATTTGGGGTGATTAGCGGTTCCAATAGAGTTTTGTGTAAGGCTTGTTAATTAGGACTTGCAAGATTCAAAGTTTTAGCATCCCCCCACACTTAAATTACACATTGTCTTCAATGTGTCCCAAAAATAAGTTTTTAGGTTGATTGAATATGTAAAAAGGTATGAAAAAGCAAAATTTCATGTTACTGGTATTCTGGACACGGCCCCGTGTTCAAGTGCCAGTAACAAAAGTTTGTAAAAAGAAACAGAAGCCTGGACACGGGGGCGTGTTCAGTGAACACGGCCCGTGTCCAGTTACCTGAACTGGGCATTTTCTGCAGATTGTGCAGCACGGGGCCGTGTCGGGTGGACACGGCCCGTGCTGAGCTTGCTGTAATGAAGAAAATTTGTCGGATGGCTCTGTTTTCGTGCATGGGGCACTGGTGCAAGTTTCCCTTATTATCCTTCACTATCCCGAGTGTGTTTTATTCATTACAACATCATCCAAACACTAAAACCATCATTTCATTAAAGTCATAGAGAGAACTACATAATCCTAGAAAGCTAGTAATTTAGATAAGCAAGTTAAATGAAGCACAAGAAGCTTAAACCAAGAAGTTCTAGCCTAAAAGTTATTCTAATTAGCAAAATTTCCGAAAAGATAATTCTCTCGGTTGGATGCGGCTTCAAAGAACTCCTTCCTCCGGGCATGGGTTCCTCACACATCGGCGAGCCATTCCTCTATCTCCCTTGGGAGGAGGAAGGCGGGCTCGTTGGCGTCTATTTGAGGGGGTACAACTTCCACCGGGACTTCTTGTAGATCTTCAAGTGGAGGCTCCGCTAGAATGTCAACCTATCCGGTAGGATTGTTGACTCCAAGTGCTAGGTTCCAATCCTCTTGAGGGAGGATTGGTTCCATGGGAGGTGTTACAAGAATGTTTAACCTCGAGTGCAAGAGGTTAATTTCTTGAAAACTGTTTTCCAGCCCTACCGTGAGATAATTTATACGGTCTATTAGGACCCCCTCTACCGAAGTCATCTCATCAAGAGCTTCCCGTAGTGCAATGACGTAGCGTACGAGGGTAGCTTCAATTGAAGACCTTCTCTCTCTTCGACTGTTTCTGGAATGTGCAGAAGATGTTCCACTGTTTTGACTTGACATTCTACGAAAACAAACCAGAAATAACTTATTTTGATGAAACAGTACTTTGGACACGGCCCCGTGCTCAATGAGCACGGCCCCGTGTTCACCTTTCTGCAGAATTTTGGAACAAGGAATCTCGAAGTTTTAAGTTATTTTTCCAATTTGTGAAGCCTTTTTGAGTAATAATAACTTAAAACAACGTTATACAACTTATTTTTAACAAGATTCCTTGAACAAAACTCAACAATCCTCACAATAAAGCTTGAAATCTCAAGCTTTAATGGAGGTTTTGGAGCAAGAAAGATAAAGAAGAACGAAATGGATAAAAGAGGAAAGGACAAGATGGTTGTTAGAACCTTCTATTAGCAACTACCTAGGATGGTATGTGAGAAGATTCCTTCAAATCTCTGTCCCTGGATGGTCCAAATGTGCAGGATTCTTGGCTGCATTTATAGAAAACGACAGCGAGCTGGACACGGCCCCGTGTCGGCTGGACACGGCCCCGTGTGTAGGATAGATCCTGACATACTTTGTCCGTATTCTGACAGAAAGTCAGAAAGGAATCTTTCTGGTGGACACGAGGGCGGGTCGGCTGGGCACGACCCCGTGTCAAAAGGCTGTTTATGAAGTTTGTCTATTTTTAAGGAATTTATTCGTATCGGGTGGTTCCTTACTTGATGGAACAACCCCAAAGTGTCTAAGATACCTTAATTGCTCCAGATTAAGATGAGAACGCAAGAGGTTGTCGGTGAGGGTGATTCCTAGCTAAATGTAGGTGGACAAGTCCAACCCTTTCCCGGGCTCTCGTTAAAGAAGGTGTATGCCGAATCGCTCAGGTCTATGTATGCACCGAACGAAGTCGATGGAGAGTCCTTCACGGCACAATCGACACAGGGACGACTATCGATCAAGTCCTCGCTAGAATTGGAGGTATCATCGGGAATATTAGAGTTATTTGAATGCGATCCCAACAATTCTTCTTTGGTATCGTCTTGAGATGAGTCAATAAAATCCATCTCACGTTCTTTTAACCAACTAAGAATTAGATCTTCTAGTTGAAATAGTTCATCAAGAAGCATTTCTCCTAGAATGTCTGGTTGGGCGCATTCGAAGGAGAGATAAGGATTATTTTTACTTTCGCCCCTCTTAAGGATACAGGAAAACAATGGGTCTATATAGTGGGACTTATAATTCAGAAAAAAAACATTTTAATTCTTCATGAGAGCCTCTACATATTTGACACCACGTACCATAAGAGTGCCCAAGGTAAAAAGTATCAGTATCACTCATGTTTGTGTCATAAATTACCAACCGTCGGGATCTTACGGTTCTTTTTTAGTAACTGAATCTTGGGCACGGGGGCGTGTTGAGTGGGCACGGCCCCGTGTTCAGCTTACTATCTGATTTAAAACAAGATTGCCAGTTCCAATGATTGGGCACGCGGCGTGTTCAGCGGGCACGGCCCGTGCTGAGTTCTGCAGAAGCTGAAAAATTACGAAAAATCCTAAAAACAAAAGAAAAATTTAGAAAAAACGATTAGGCCGTTGATTCCTAACTTTCTTAAAATCCTTGTGTCCCCGGCAACGGCGCCAAAAACTTGATGTGCGTTAGGTGTGATATATATTAGGTGTATATTTTAAGCCCGTTTTACACTTTTTAGCCAAGTTTTAAATTTATAAAACACGATATTTACTAACACTAAACACACATATGGGCAAGTGCACCCATCGTGGACGTAGTATAGTGTTGGTAAGATACCGAGGTTGTCTAAGGACACAAGAGCTTTTAGTACCAGTTTATCCTCAACGTCTAATCAAATCAAAAGTTAGAAAAAAGGTTTTAAACTAGAAAAATAAAACTAACTAAAATGCTGAAAATAAAATAAAAGTAAAAACAGATAGACAAGATGAATCACTTGGATCCGACTCGTGTGTAGTGTAACCTTTGATTATTTCCGCACTTTTGCACATTTTAAGAGATTATCTTAGTTATTGTAGTAGGCCCCTCATTTTGAAGGCGACGTTACCCTCAACCCAGTAGTTTGAGTCAGCAAGGATACAATCCTAAAGGGTCAGATTATTGAAAGATAATTAACTAAGTTATTAATGCATAATGTGGTAGGCCCCTCTTTTGAAGGTGACGTTACCCTCGGCTAAGTAGTCTGAGTCAGCAGGGATACAGTCCTAAGTAGCCGGGTTAAAGTTTCAATAGTAGTTTAACTTATGAGGGGATCAAGGAGTTTGGACCCCCGCCATCCAATACCGGTGGGTATTGAAGGAGGTCCTACTAAATTTGACCCAGGTCCTTTGCAGGATCTATACACTGAACAATGGCAAGACTCTTACAAAACCGTTCCCTTAACCCCCGACTAGGTAGCCAACATATTTCCATATAGACCATGGAGATATGAATGGTGAAAATCTTTTATTTTATATAGACAGTAAAATAATGCCAAGACACCACGGACAAACGATAAGGAAGAATCACCTTCAACATAAGAAACTAGTTATTAAAGTCATTAATACATAACTAAATAAAAAGTGCGAAAAGATTAAAAATAAAAAGTATTACACTAAACACTTGTCTTCACCAAGTGATGTAAGAGACTTAGGCAAACATGGCCTTTAATTGTCAAGAACTCTTACGATAAATCTTGGATCCCGAGACGGCTCACACACTCTATGATGGACAACGGATGATGGTGGTGGATGATGGTGTTGTGATGGTGGTGGGTGAAGTGTGAGAGAGGTGGTGTGCCAAGGGATGAGTTGCAAGTGAACCAAGCACTCCTATTTATAGGCTGAACAGAAGCTCGGGCACGGCCCCGTGTCCATCCTCCTCTCTTTCTTCATTAATTGCAGTTTGTCTGCATTAGTTGACCACGCCCCCGTGTCCGCTGAGCACGACCCCGTGTGCAGAAGCATATCTGTACTATCAAGATTTGCCTAGATTTTGCGAATCTTATAGTTGACCACAGCCCCGTGTCCGCTGAGCACGGCCCCGTGGTGGGCGATGGAAGCTTCTACAACTTTGTCTTTTCTGCTGACACTTGGGCACGCCCCCGTGCTCAGTGAGCACGGGGCGTGTTCAGCCTTCTGTTCTTTTGTTTTGCTTGGGAAGGTGCTGTCGGGGGGTCGGGCATGTCACGTTTGTTCCTTTTCTTGTATTTGTGTTAGATTTAGCTGCCTTTTTGCTTCTTTTGTTTATTTGAGCTCATTTAATCCTGAAAATACAAAAGGAAGACAAAAACACACTTTTTCCAACATTAGTACTAAAAAAGGGTTAGTTTTATGCCACAATTGATGTAATTTATATGTTGCATTTTGTGCACATCAGCGACACTTCGGCAGAGCTTCGCTACCGGAATCCAAAGTTACAAATGAAACCTACACTCTCCTATTTATAGGAATGCCAGTCCTTACGAAACTGTTTCATACTTTCTGGACAGTCCCTACGAAACTGTTTCATGCTTTCTGGCCAGTCCCTACGAAATTGTTTCATGCTTTCTGGCAGTTCGTGCTTTCTGGTCTATCTATTCTATTACATGATTCGATACAAGACGAAGTCAACACACATATGCACCAACAATACTCAATGAAGATGCAAGGAGCGTTCGTGGAAGTAATTTATTTTTTTAATAGCCGCGAAGATACGGAAAAAAACACGACATCCAAAATTGCGAAGATTAGAATACGAGGGTGGTTGGTTGAAAAGAATCTCAAAAGGGGATCTGTGATCAAGTAGTGGTGTAGGTAAACGGTTTATGATGTAGGTAGTAGAAGTGAAAGCATCGACCCAAAAGTTCGATGGTGGATGAGCATTCAACATCATAGCAAGCCCCTTTCAGTAATGTGGCTATGTTTTCGCTCAACCCGGCCATTTTGTTGAGGCTTATATGGGCATAACAATCTATGATGAATTCCATTTTGATTAAAGTATTGTTCCACCCGGTTATTAGTGAATTTTGTGCCTCCATCACTTTGACAAATTTTGACAGTGCGTGAAAATTGACTTTGTACTAGGTTTAGAAAAGTTGTAAGCACGATGTAGAAATCCGACTTGGCATTTAGAGGATAAAACTAAGTGAATCTAGAAAAATCGTTGACAAACATGGTATAATATAAGTATCCATCTGTGGAAACGATAGGTGCGAGACCCTAAAGCTTACAATGAACAAGATCTAACACATGTGATGCCCTTTTAGTATTTTCATTGAATGGTAAATGTTGTGCTTTTGATAATTGATAAGAAGTGCATAAACCAGGTTTGGGTAATAAAAAAGTAACAAAAACATAACCAAGTTTATTTAAAGTAACAATCGTATCAAAAGAAACATGTCCAGGGCAACTATGCCATTTATCAAAAGAAGCACGAAGGTGTGAAGCAGCGAAAGCAGCAACAAGAGACTTGTGACTTTGGGTGAGAACATAAAATCCATCCTCATAAGAGAATCTAGCAAGGTCCTAAATATGAAAATAACTATTAGAAAAAAAGAACGTTAACATGAGAATCTTTAGTTAACCTACTAATGGATAGTAGACTTTTGTGACATGGGGAACCACTAGCACATTCTATAAAGAAATGAAATTGTTGCGTGTAGAAGTGCCAACATGTTTGACAGGTAGTGATTGACATTACCAAAGGTAACTTGAGATTTACCAATATCGGGTCCGGTGTTGGTCAAACCATGTGTGTTCGGAAGCATGTGAGCTGTTGCACTAGTGTTTGCAGTCCAATTAGGGGTGAAAACGAGTCGAGCTGAGCCCGAGCTCGACCAGGCTCAAGCTCGAGCTCGTTTAACATATGAAAGCTCGAGCTCGAGCTCGGCTCGATTCGAGCTTTATTTCTGAAGCTCGAGCTCGGCTCGAAGGTAATTTTTCAAGTTCGAGCTCGGCTCGGGCTCGACTCTTTTAGTATTTTTTTAATTAATTATAATTATTATTATAATATAATTTAGTTATTTTTTATATTTATATAAATGGTAATTATTATTATATAAATATATGTTTAATATATTAATAAAAAAATATATAAATAGAAAGTTCGATTAGGCTCGCGAGCCGGCTCGAGCTCGGGCTCGTTTACTAAACGAGCTTGTTTTTAGGCTCGGGCTCGAGCTCGAGCTCATTTAAGCTCGGCTCATTCGAGCTTTTTTTCAAGCCGAGCTCGAGTAGCTCGCGAGTAGCTCGGCTCGTTTGCACCCCTAAGTCCAATTGGGAGAGTTTATATTGCATTGGGCATTGAATGCTTGTGCCAAATTTGCATCTAGTGGAACGGCTCGTTGAGCATAAGAGGCGACACTTGGACTGCACTCGCGTAATGTCCGTCTTTCCAAGAAAGTTGGCAATGGGGAGGTCGCTTTGTGTAGCTGGAACGACCATGAGTGGGTCAGGAACCACGTCCACGACCACATGAAGGACACGAGTTGTTGTATTTTGGGGCTTGCGCGGAGAAGGCATCCTATGGAGGTTGAGAGCCATGAAGATTTTGGAGAAAGATTTCATGGTTCTCAGCGTGAGCAAGGAGGTCCCGGAAAGAGGGGGGTTGGAGTGACAGCATAAGAGGCGACACTTGGACTGCACTCGCTGTTTCAACTTACAAACTTCCACTCTCCTTCTGCCAAATTCCTGCAACAACTCTGACCCTCTGACAATTTCGCTGTTTCATAAAAATAAGTTAACAAGTTCGCTGTTTCATGTTAAAAACTAATAGAAGTTCGCTGTTTCGTATTAAAAAGTGAATGAACTTCGCTGTTTCCTATTGAAAAGTAACTGAACTTCGCTGTTTGATGCTGAAAAGTAACTGAACTTCGCTATTTCATTTTTAAAAGTATATGATCTTCGCTGTTTGGTTTTAATATGTAAAACAAGTTCGTTCTTTGATAATTATAATTAAAGGAACTTCCCCGTTTGATATTGTTATGTTTTATAAGTTCGCATATTTATTTTAATATGTTCACAAGCAAATTCAATGTTCACATGTGAAGGCAAGAGGCTGCATTTTCATTGATGGACTTTGTCGTGTTTTATCCATGCATGTTAGAATAGTTCACATGCCTACCATTGCATGCATGATTTAACTACACAATGCAGGCTAGCATGATTTGACTACACAATGCAGGCTACCTGGATTGAATTAGACTGGGGGTGTGGGCTTGGGTTGGGGGCGTGGCTAGCCAAGCAATGCTGCTTTAGCCACACCGAGCTAGCGTGGGTAGCAGCGTTGCCTCGCTGGCGTGGCTAGGTTGCCTGGGGTGGGACGGGTGGGGTGATGAGGTGACAGGCTAAGATTGGTGTGTATTATAAAAATCAAAGTATAATATACATATATATATATATATATAAATATATATATATATATATATATATATATATATATATATATATATATATATATATATAGGGAGGGCTAAGTGGAAAACTCCATCTTTTTTAAAAAACTATGAAAACCCAATATCAACCATTGATTATGTTTTATCACACGTGATCAAGTGCTCTCTTAATTTGGGTAAGAATTATATTTAAAATAAAAAAATGTAATAATACACATTAGTCAACTGGAAGGGCATTTTCGGTAGTATATTCCTTCTCTCTCCACTGTCCATTCCTATAATCTCTCTTTAATGCACCTCTCTTTCTCTCTCTTCATTGTTGGATCAAAATGGAGAATGATGTTATCAATTACGCTGACGTTATTTAGTGTCTTTATTGTTTTGTAAATGTTGGCGTTTTTATATGTAATAGTCGGATATTTTAGTGACTTTAGTAGGTTTTCCAAGCAAGAGGCGGCTTGCTTGGAAAACAAGGCTCAAGGGGCTATATATATAGATTACTATACCTCACTTGTGAGGTGTGCATTTGTGAGCCACCACCCCGGGAGAGCTCACCCGGGGTGGATGATTATCTTTTGTATTGTCTTATCACATTCATTGAAAGCATCTATGTTCCAATCCTTAAAGTTTCCATCTTTCTTGTTCATTTTTGTTTGTTCTTGGTTCAAAATCACCCGTCTCACTATTTTTCACCGAACCGAGACTGAAATCGGATCGTTACGGGACTATTATTTGGTATCAGAGCCTCGGTCGCTCGTTTCAGTTTCAGTTTGGTCGGGTCTTTACCGGAAAACTGCCGAAGACGTAAAACTAGCTCAGATCTGTGTTTTGATATAATTTTCAGCTCAGCAACTTGTTTCGGGTTTTGTGTTCATCCGGTGACTATATTCTTCTTCTTGTTCATCAAGTTTTAGAAAGAAAAGCAGATTTGTGTGTATGTGTTCAGTTGTTTCAGATCTGTCGAGATTTATTCATCAGCGAATTTAATGTTTCCAGCGTTTTTGTTTCTTTTTGGAGTAGTGTGGTGTGGTTGAAGATATGGTTTATTTACATCAGTGACTTTATGGTGTTGTGACAATAAAGGTATAGATCTGGATGATTTTGTTCGAGATATCAAAGGAATGAATGGATCTGGGTGCTTCAGTTTGTAAAGTTGGTCAGATATCAATGGCGTTTTACTGGTTCATTTTGGTTGCCGACGTTTATGCTGAACTGTGACGGATAAGGTTACTAGTGGTTTCATTTGGTATAAGATGGTGTATGAAGATCGTGCTAATTGGATCCGAGTTCACGAGCCTGGTGTACGGTGGTATTGTGTGGTCACCGGTGAGTAGTATCGACGTGGTTATCGGCGGTGGTCTCTGGTGATGTTGAATGTTTATGCACAGGGATGGCATTCGGTGGTTAAAGGTTGGATTGAAAGAGTTGTGGCGGCTGGTTCGTGCGTCTGTGAGACTCCGGCGACTGATAGTGGTGGCGTATGGCTCATAATGGTGACAGTTATGGTGATGTCGTGATTGTTTGCTGAATACTGATCGTTGTTTGTTTGTTCAGAAATCTGGTTTGTTTACCGGTGATTTTTTTTTCAGTGGGTTGCGGCTATGGGACGTGGGAAAAGGATAACGGCGGTTGATGGTGGATGACGGTGTGGCATAACGTCTCCGGCGACTCTGACGGAATCGATGGATAAGGTCTAATGTACTTCCGATGAAGATGACGACTGTAAATGTCGGCTGGAATGTTTGTTGTCGGCTAGGGTTTGTTTGTGCATGGAAGTGATGGGCCTAAGGGAGGGAGGGGGATGGTTCACTAGTGATAGAATTTATCACTCACAAGCACCAATTAAGTTTCGTCATGTCATCGACCATTTTTCCATCACTCACAACCATTTTTAGTGGGGGTGGTCATCACTCATCACCACACCCAACAATTTCCCCTCAACCAACAAATCCACTCACAAAACCAAACCATAACGCGTGAAGAAAATAACGGAAATATGATTTCGTTGCACATTAACGCGTTAATGTTATGACCGGCGGCCGATATAACGAGTGATGGATGGTGGCCGTGATACTTTCACGCGCCACCCCGTCCTCTCTAAGGCTATAGGGTGTGAGGGGCATGGTTGGGTCATTAATCGCCACGTAGGACCATTAATGGATTGATACACCACCCCCTTGTCTCATCAACCATGATTCCCATGGATTAAACCATGGCAACCATGAGCCCACTTTCCATATTTAATATTTTCTTTTCTTTTCACAAAAATAAATTAAAGTAAGATAATAGTGGTTTAAGTCATGACCACACCCTTAGGGTAGTGGTTTTGGATGATGGATTAGAAGTAGGTGACATGTCGCTGATGTGGAGGGTCATGACCACACCCTATAGCCTAAGGGGAGGAGGGGTGGTTCACTAGTGATAGATTTTATCACTCTCACTATCCAATCAAATCATGCCATGTCATCACCCAATATTCTATCACTAGTGATAGAAATGTAGGGGGTGGTATCACTAGTGATATAATTCCATCACTCACTAATTTTTTTTTAATTTTTTATTTTAAATTCCATTTGGATAAAGTTAAATAGAATGTGATGTTTGCATGTGATTGTCAGACTCCACATAGAATTGGTCCAATTAAAATAGAATGCTTTGAAAATTGTTGAGTATATAAGGCGTTAACAATTCCACGCGTTACAAATATAACACGTTAAAGTATAGTCGACGGCGGTGTTCGGTGATGGATTAACGAGTGATCGGGATGGTATAACGAACCACCCCGTATGTCCTAAGATTGATGAGTCTCAAAGTCATAAATTACATCATGGGCTAATGATTGCTTCATGATATGATAATTCTTTTTGGCCCACATTTACACTGCATTTTTTATTTATTTCACCTGGAATGAACGTCATCGGATGGTTTGTACCTGTTCCATACGCAATTGACTAATTGTGGAAATTAAGGTATGTGTATGAAGGATTATTTTATTATTCTGGGCCAATTAAATTTTTATTAGGATGGTATGAGTGATGGCTTCTTATATGAATGGGTCCATGAGAGAAGTGATTTTTTTTTTTCAAGAATAATTTAAATGCATTGTGCCGGGTGTTAGAAGTTCATTTGTGGGCCTAGATATTTGATGTAATTTTGGGCTAAGGTTTGATTGGGCCGGGAGTATAAGATTATTTTTATGGGCCAGATTTTAAAAGTGTATTAGTGGGCATAGAGTGTTGATCAATTTGGGCCGGGATTTATTATTTTTTGAGCCGCGAACAAGACTGGGCCAGGTATTTTATGATATATTTTGGGCCGTTGATTTTTATGGTATTGGGTGACTTTAGCGGTGGATTAGGAGCTCAATGCAATCTGACAGAATTGACGATCATCACAATGAAGCTAATTATTTAATTTTTATCATTGGAGTTCGAACCCTATCGTATGCCTATTTCAGTTGTATCTTCAAAAG
Source organism: Helianthus annuus (assembly GCF_002127325.2). Taxonomy (NCBI): domain Eukaryota; kingdom Viridiplantae; phylum Streptophyta; class Magnoliopsida; order Asterales; family Asteraceae; genus Helianthus; species Helianthus annuus. The sequence goes on from NC_035443.2 coordinate 60,652,857, forward strand.
TAAGATAAGGAGCTTTGAATGACAAGATATAGGAGGGTCTACATTTGTGGGGGAAAACGACAATGAAGATTTTGGGTATTTAGCGGATTTGTGAAGATTCGTAGACGACGTCAGATTTATTTTTGAAGATCATTGGAAGAATTGATAGCATCATTCTCGTGGGAATATTGTTGGGTCAAAATGGAGAATGATGTTATCAATTACGCTGACGTTATTTAGTGTCTTTATTGTTTTGTAAATGTTGGCGTTTTTATATGTAATAGTCGGATATTTTAGTGACTTTAGTAGGTTTTCCAAGCAAGAGGCGGCTTGCTTGGAAAACAAGGCTCAAGGGGCTATATATATAGATTACTATACCTCACTTGTGAGGTGTGCATTTGTGAGCCACCAACCCGGGGGAGCTCACCCGGGGTGGATGATTATCTTTTGTATTGTTTTATCACATTCATTGAAAGCATCTATGTTCCAATCCTTAAAGTTTCCATCTTTCTTGTTCATTTTTGTTTGTTCTTGGTTGAAAATCACCCTTCTCACTATTTTTCACCGAACCGAGACTGAAATCGGATCGTTACGGGACTATCATTCATATCCAATTCAAAATCACAATCTCATCTCAGCTCTCTCAATTCCCTCTCTCTAAAATCACAGATCTCATTATCTCCTCCCCGAATCAAAACCTAGCCCCCATGACTTTCCCTTCTCTCTACGCAACACTTACAACCTGCAAGCCTAGAGAGAGAGTGAGAGCCGTGAGAGAGAGTACCATAGAAATCGAAAGAGAAAGAGAGGTCCAGAGAAATCGAAAGAGAGAGAGAAAACTGGTGGGTTTCCAGCCACCCACGGCAGCAGCAACGTTGTGGAAGTGGTGTTGTTGACTGTTATGGTTGGGGCAGGGGAGGCGGTAGATGTACAATGAGTGAGGCACGATGGTGGTTGCAGATCTGGTGGTTGGTGGAAGGTGGTGGCTGGTTGCAGATCTGGTGGTTGGTGGAAGGTGGTTGCAGATGAGTGAGGCACGATGGTGGTTGCAGATCTGGGTTGTTGGTAGTTGATAGCGGCGACAGTGGGTGGTTGTAGAAGGTGGTGGAGGGTGGGTGGTTGGTGGCGCCAGAGTTCGGAACGTCGTCGAAGTCAAGATCTAGTAATGGTTAATGTTCTCTCTCTCTCTCTCTCTCTCTCCTCTCCTCTGTCTTCAATCAAGATCTAGTAATGGTTAATGTTCATGTATTTTAATTAAATCGAAAACTTTAGGATGAGATTTTGAACGAGATTTTTTGTTGGTTTGGTTGCTTGTTTGGGGATTTTGATCTTAACAATAATTGTTTTTTTTTGTTGGTTTGGTTGCTGGTTTGGGCTTTTGATCTGAACAGTACGTGTTTTTTTTTGTTGGGTTGTTTGATTTACAGAAACAGACCAATAACATGTGTTAAGCACCTGTTAGAATGATATATAACGTGTGTTGATTTACAGAAACAGATCCATAAAGATATTCAATTGACAAGCTGGATGGATATAGGCGACGTTAATGCGGGGACATTGAATAAGTCACATCCTTTGGGAAAGAAGTCTTCGTTCATTTATAACATGTGTTGGTGGTTCATTGTAACAGAACACCATGATGTAACCTGACATGTGTTCATGTATAACATGTGTTAAGCCCCTATTAGAATGATATATAACGTGTGTTAACCTTTTGTTAATTAAAAAAAAACAAGTAATATCTATTTTATTTTTGTTGATGTTTAAAATATCCGATAATGTGGATACTGAGCGTAAAACTTGTACAAGTAATAAATGTACAAGTTAGTATGTAACGTGTAATATGAAACGAGCCATTTATGGTAACACATGTACCGGTAATTTTGGAATATATAATATGAAACAGGTCATTTGTTTTGCACATTTTGGAATGTATAACATGTGTTAAGCCACAATTATAATCTTTTTGTAACCTGACATGTATTCATGTATAAGCTAGTGGTTTACAAAACACCATGATGTGTATATACTGATCTAACATGTGTTACAATTTGTCTGTTCGAAACATGTAATTGCTTAACATGTGACAAAGGGTGAAAACATTCGACGGGGGCGATGAGTTTAATGGTGAGCTTAGTTAATAGCGTAATCTTGTTGTAACCCCACTTGTATACATATGATAACATGTAAGCATCCATTATAACCCGACTTGTATTCATGTATATGAAAGTGGTTTGCAAAACACCATGATGTGCATATACTGATCGTAACACGTGTACAAGTTAATATGGAACATACAAGTTAATGTTGTAACACCGTATACCTGGGATAACGTGTGTTAAGCCTCTGTTATAATCTTGGTTTAACCCAACATGGTGTCATGTATAAGCTAGTGGTTTCCAAGACACCATGATTTGTATATACATACTGTAACATGTGTTACGCGCCTGACATGTATAACGTGTGTTAAGCCTCTATTATAACGTGTGTTAAGACTTCCAGAATGGATGCATAAACTCCAATAGTAACTTAATAACAACATAGTATACCTGATATAACGTGTGTTAAGCCTCTTTTATAACGTGTGTGAAGACTTCCAGAATGTGTTATGTCCATACCATTTTAACATCATGTACTAGACAAAATAAAATAAGAGTCTCACATTACATATTACTAGTAAACGAAAATACATAGCACTAAGAAAAATGGTGGAGCTTCCTTTGACAGTCTGCCTTAGCTTTTCAACGGCTACCTTTGCTGCCTTAGCTTTTCAGCGGCTACCCTTGCTTTATTGTTTGGGTCGATCTTGAAAGGTTTGTAAACATGTGGGTGTGCGTATACCAGGGAAGTTATAAAAATGTGTTTTCATGTCACACGTTACACGTGTTACGTCGTACATGGGTTTCATGTCACATGTAACACATGCATATCCGAGAAGTTCAACCTATAACACGTGTTAGTTGTTGTCACACCCCCAAAATCCACACGCGGAGTACCACCGCTTGGAGGCGTGACATGACCAGGATCAAGCCACCAATCATATTGAACATGCATTTAATATTAAGTAAAATAAATGAAAACCATCCATTCAATACAAAAGGTGATCAAACAAATCATCGTTTCAAAATGTAGCGGAAGCATAGTAAATAAACCAGTAGTAGTTAACAGTTTTAAGTGTCATAATAGTTTAACAGAAAAGTCACGATCCTTGTCCACAACGACCCGCTTCTCCAGTGCAAGCTCCAAGTACCTAACGATCTGCAAGGCATGTAACAGAATGATCAACAAACTAGTTGAGCGAGTTCACAGAAAGTAAATGCGTAATAGTAAGTTCGTTTGTAACAGGTGGCTCTACTGGGCCGATTGTATGTTCTATTGGTGGTGGTGTTCCACGTTACTGGTGGTGGTGTTCCACGTTACTGGTGGTGGTGTTCCACGTTACTGGTGGTGGTGTTCCACGTTACTGGTGGTGGTGTTCCACGTTACTGGTGGTGGTGTTCCACGTTACTGGTGGTGGTGTTCCACGTTGTATAACCACTAGACTACTCGTAACTATAGGTATCCTTCACAACCGAGGATAGTAAAGTGGTAGTCTAGTCATAGTGTCAATAGAGTATCTAATCAACCTTTCAATCCCATTCCCAACACCCCGGGAATCCCATGCCTTGGTAAGAGTGTGAACTCACCTTGGTTTGCTCGGTATGTTATCTACGTTACTCTGTTTGTTCCAAACGGATCAAAACACGTCCTAGCATGAGTACCGATATCAATCAGTTGCCCAATCACTTAAGTTATACATTTTTCACAGGCCATACAAATAACGCACCATCATTAAACAAGTTGTACAAGTTGTATCGATTGGTCAATGTTGTTCATATCTCACACAATAGTTGACCTTTTGCACATAACAGACGATGATCAACTTTTATAACATTGTAATCATGCATGTCCTATAAACACAACTCGTGATTTGATTAACAGTCTCATATATATTCATTCAACTAAGCATATATCCATATGTATATTCGGATCATATGTATTAACACACTGGTATCATTTATCGTACTTATATACTTGGGCATTATTGTTCGATTATACATCTATCTACGGCATATAATCATTTTTAATCATATAAAAGAAGTTAAATACAATTAAAGGAAAGTATGTAATATTATCAACAATCCAACATGTTTTGGCCGTATACCACCAAATCAACAATCCATTGATAAACATACTAACCAGCATTCATGATCTTAAACAATCAGATTGTGAATCTTAAACAACCAAGATTCATAACACATACTACTATTCAAATGGTTCGGACCTTACAAACATTAAAAGCTCGGACCACCTTACTACATTATATTGAAACTCAGACTAGTGGGCTGCCAAGTTAAACTCGGATCACACAAGGTTTTCATGAATTTCGGACATGTTTGTTTCAAGAACCTCGGACCTTGTGTTTATGTTTTTATGTAATAAAAGTCGGCCTTCATATTATTTATATATGATACTAATCAGCCAAAGATCTTCACCCAACCGCCCATCCCCACCAATCATATCACTTTTGTTAGTCAAATATCATCTAGTCTTTGTTTATGCAAATCGATACCCTTCCTGACAACTCCAAGATTATTTTAATCCTTACTATACTACAAATTCACCATTCTATCTATCCATAATGGCCGACAATACCAATTTGTTTTCATGTTTCTATTGGACCAACTTATATGCTAGCCATACCTTTAGAATCATGCATATTAACATATAATCGGTCCAATGGTAAGCATACAATAATATCATCCATCATTAATTTAAAGAATTCACATATTCTTATAATTGTCAGTGGATCACATGATGAGCAATTAATAGGATTTAGCAAAACACAATCATATCATTCCATATCAATCATATCAAACCTAAACCCTACATTATTACCAAGTTCGCATGACAGATCGATCATATGAAAAAGAACACAACCAACATCATAACCATATACATTCAGATCTGAAAAACAATTAAACGCGGAAGTCACTAACCGAATCAGAATAATCAACAAGAGATCTGGCTTCGAATTAGAGGAGGGCAGCCGTCAGGTTTCAAAGAATAGCGAGGGAGAGGGACGACGTGATTAGGGTTTTTCCAATTATCCATTTCGTGCACGAGGTTAAAGCAAATCCTATATTTATTCATTACTGGGCCGAAGCCCAGTCTGGTTTTCATTGGGTAGTCGGTGGATGAAAACACTTCAAATGTTTTCGGCCATGAGTGTTTTCGTGAGGGATGTTTGACATGAGCTCCATTTTATTACTCAAACAACAACACTTATATTAACCAATCTACAATCATATATCAGCAAACACACTCATGCACATCAAATGTAACAGATAAATCCCAACACGATATAACATATTGCAAACGTATCAAGTTGCGAAACAAACAAGTCGTGTCAACAAACAATCTAAACAATTAACGTGAAATAAATGCGAGAATGGAATCTTGGAAACTCGAGTTGTCACATTATCCCCAACTTGAAAGAAATTTCGTCCCGAAATTTGGTACGCACTCACTGAGGAAGCTAGGTAAGTTATATCGTTCACTGGTTTTCCTGGGGTGTCACATCATCCCCCCGTTGATTTGGAATTTCGTCCCGAAATTCAGTAGTAGTAGCTTCAGCCTCAGAAGTGGATGCATTGGTTTCGAATAACTGGGGATACTTTTCTTTCATCTGGTCTTCGCGTTCCCAGGTATACTCTGGACCACGCTGGGAGTTCCAACGAACTCGAACAAGAGGGATTCTCTTGTGTTTGAGGACCTTAACATCCCGGTCCGTGATTTCAACTGGTTCCTCGACGAACTGCAACCGCTCGTCGATAGTGAGTTCCTTAAAAGGAACTATAAGGGTTTCATCTGATAAACATTTCTTCAGATTCGACACATGAAATACATTGTGAACTGCACCGAGTTCAGGAGGTAGGTTTAATCTGTAGGCTACCTTGCCAATCTTCTCAATGATTTCGAATGGTCCGACGTATCGCGGATTCAGTTTGCCTCGTTTACCAAACCGAACCACACCCTTCCAGGGTGAAACTTTCAATAAAAACCGGTCCCCGACCTCAAATTCCAATGGCTTTCTACGCTTGTCCGCGTAGGCTTTCTGACGGTCGCGTGCTGCCGCCATGCGTTGTCGTATCTGTGCAATCTTTTCTGTGGCGTCCACAACAATATCTGGACCCGTAATCTGACTATCCCCCACCTCTGCCCAACAGAGAGGTGACCGGCATTTACGTCCGTACAATGCCTCAAATGGAGCGGCTTGAATGCTGGTATGGTAACTGTTATTGTACGAGAACTCCACCAAAGGGAGGTGCTTTTCCCAGCCGTTGCCGAAATCGATAACACACGCTCGAAGCATGTCTTCTAGAGTTTGAATAGTTCGCTCAGACTGCCCATCCGTCTGAGGATGATATGCTGTGCTCATGTCTAATCGTGAGCCGAAGGATTTGTGCATCGCTTGCCAAAGCTCTGACGTGAATCGTGCATCGCGATCCGAAATAATAGAGGTGGGCACCCCGTGCCTCGAAACAACTTCTTTAAGATAGACGTCTGCGAGTGTAGAAAACTTATCCATTTCTTTGATAGCCAAGAAGTGAGCAGACTTTGTGAGTCGATCAACGATCACCCAAATAGTGTCATTCCCACGCTGGGATCTAGGTAAGCCCGTAACGAAATCCATGGAAATTTCTTCCCATTTCCACTGCGGTATCTTGGGCTGCTGAAGTAGACCAGCTGGTTTCTGATATTCAACCTTGACTCTCGCACAGGTTAAGCATTTTCCAACGTACGTAGCGATGTGAGCCTTCATACTAGGCCACCAATAAGTAGTGCTGATGTCGTGGTACATTTTATCCGCCCCTGGATGTACCGAATAGCGAGACTTGTGAGCTTCATCCATTACAAGCTCGCGTAAACCGCCATAAAGTGGGACCCAAATACGCCCCGTTACATAGTAGGCGCCGTCTTCCTTTTGTTCCATGCGTTGCCTTGAGCCGCGTAAGGCTTCAGCTTTGACGTTTTCGGGTTTCAGTGCTTCTAACTGAGCAGCTCGTATCTGTGCAGGAAGACTGGACTGAATCGTAAGCTGTAGCGCTCGCACGCGCCGAGGTAAAGTGTCCTTTCGACTGAGGGCATCAGCCACAACATTGGCTTTTCCTGGATGGTACTTGATGGCGCATTCGTAGTCGTTAAGTAACTCGACCCATCGTCGTTGACGCATGTTCAAATCCTTCTGCTTAAGGATATGCTCGAGACTCCTGTGATCGGTGTAAATCGTGCACCTGGTACCGTACAGGTAGTGTCGTCATACCTTAAGCGCGAAAACAACAGCTCCCAGCTCTAGATCGTGCGTCGTGTAGTTCCGTTCATGAACCTTGTGTTGCCGAGAAGCGTAGGCTATCACTTTATCCCGCTGCATCAATACGCAACCCAGACCCTGTATTGATGCGTCACAATATACTACGAAGTCATCCGTGCCCTCTGGCAATGAGAGGATAGGTGCGCTGCAAAGCCTATCCTTTAAGTACTGAAAAGCAGTTTCCTGCGTGTTGCCCCAACGGTAGGTGACACCCTTCTGTGTCAGTAGTGTAAGTGGTTGCGCGATCTTCGAGAAATCCTTGATAAACCGTCTGTAGTAACCTGCCAAACCCAAGAATTGGCGTATTTCTGTCGGTGTACGCGGTGCAGGCTAATTTCTGATCGAATCTACCTTGGATGGATCGACGTGAATCCCATCCTTGTTTACCACGTGGCCTAGGAAGTGGACTTCACGAAGCCAGAAGTCGCATTTGGAAAACTTTGCGTACAATTGCTCTTTTCGAAGAAGTTCCAAGATAAGACGTAAGTGCTGCTCGTGCTCCTCTTGACTCTTGGAGTAAATCAAAATGTCGTCGATGAAGACGATAACAAACTTATCAAGATACGGTTTGCACACCCTGTTCATAAGATCCATGAAGACTGCTGGCGCGTTCGTAAGCCCGAATGGCATGACAAGAAACTCATAGTGTCCGTAACGAGTTCTGAAAGCGGTTTTGGAGACGTCCTCATCCCGGACTCTCAGCTGATGATACCCTGACCTTAAATCAATCTTGGAATAGTAACACGACCCTTGCAACTGGTCGAATAGGTCATCTATGCGCGGAAGAGGATAACGGTTCTTCACCGTCACCTTATTGAGTTCACGGTAGTCGATGCACATTCTGAACGTACCATCTTTCTTCTTCACAAATAACACTGGAGCTCCCCAAGGCGAAGAGCTAGGTCGGATAAATCCCTTATCCAAGATTCCTGGTAGCTGCGTCGATAGTTCTTCCGATTCTGGTGGAGTTAAGCGATACGGTGCTCGAGCTATGGGTGCTGCTCCTGGAGCGAGCTCGATTTGAAATTCGTCCTGATGATGCGGCGGTAGACCAGGTAAATCCTTGCGAGACACCTGAGGAAAGTCGTGTACAACTGAATGGTCTTCCAACTTCTTTTCTTTCGCTGATGAGTCAGTAACGAGAGCCAAAGTTGCGGTGTGGCCCTTCCGCAAACATTTCTGAGCCTTCAAGAAAGAGGTGATGCCAACCACGGCACCACTCTTGTCGCCTTGAGCTTCGAGAGGTTCTTGACCAGAACGAGGAATGCGAACAATCTTTTCTTTGTATAGGATTTCTGCTTGCTGTTGCTGCTGGCGATTCCGATGTGCAAGCCGTGGGCTCCTGAATTCCTTAGCTTCTGCTGTGCTCAGGCGATCACTATTCTTGTGCTGCTGTTGTGCTTGAGACCGAACGGTAGCTGAACCCTTGCTGGAATACCCATCCCATTTCCGCTTGTTGTCACTAGGAGTAGCGGGAGTAGCAGAAGTGGTAGCGGTAGTAATAGCGCTGATACAACTAGGCAGCCTGTTCTGTTCCACTGCCTGATCCGTGAGGCGATGAGCAAGACACTGAATGTCTTGGATTTTGTCGAGGTTAGCCGATGTAGCTTGGCTCTGAATCTCTGAGGCTAGACCCTTGAGGTACAATTCGATACGCTTGTTTGGAGGGTCCACCATGGTTGGACACAAGATGGCCAGTCCGTTCTATCGTTTCGTATGAGCTTCAATTTCTGACCCCGTCATTTTCAAATGGTAAGGCTCCACTTCCAACTTGTGGATGTCATCACGCGTGTAGTATTCCCTTTTAATGTGTTCTTTGAATTCGTTCCAGGGGGTGGCGTTAGCAGCTGCCAACCCTAGTATCTGTACTTGCGCGTTCCACCTGGTTAGCGCGATTCCTACCAAAGTACCAGTGGCGTACTTGACCCTGCGAGCCTCAGGGCATTCACACATGAAGTTCTTGAATGTGCCACTGAATGTGCTTGGACGACAGTCCATGATGTTCTGGAATGTGTGCGTTCTGACCCGTTGCGCGAGAAAGATAGATCAAGGTTAAGCGCGAAAGTTGGGTCACGAGAGTAGGATCTAACATCCTAGAATAGGTCTGGGATAGCAGGTTATACCTCCTGCTTGTGCGGCTGCAAGTGCCGCAGCAACTTGTTCGTTAATGAGAGCCGTCAACTGGGCTTGAGTCATGTCAACACGTCCAGACATGATCGAACAGTAAAGGTAGCATAAGTAAGAATGGTTCACGAATAGTGCGATGACAGAAGAGTGTAAGCACGTATGTGTTCTCAAGCAATAACAAGTTGTGAGCAAAGTAATGTAAGCATACTACGAGCAAAGTTCTATGCAGTTCTAGCAAGCAGGTAACAAACATAAACCTTATTACCTAGGATGTCGAGTCTTGCACGTGGAGCGAAGCGTCGTTGTGGATCGTTGAGAGCACTGTTCTGGTTATAGTCTGGTTTTAATAAAAACGTTTTTCCCATATTAAAACCAAGTTCTCTATAACCAATGGCTCTGATACCAATCTGTCACACCCCCAAAATCCACACGCGGAGTACCACCGCTTGGAGGCGTGACATGACCAGGATCAAGCCACCAATCATATTGAACATGCATTTAATATTAAGTAAAATAAATGAAAACCATCCATTCAATACAAAAGGTGATCAAACAAATCATCGTTTCAAAATGTAGCGGAAGCATAGTAAATAAACCAGTAGTAGTTAACAGTTTTAAGTGTCATAATAGTTTAACAGAAAAGTCACGATCCTTGTCCACAACGACCCGCTTCTCCAGTGCAAGCTCCAAGTACCTAACGATCTGCAAGGCATGTAACAGAATGATCAACAAACTAGTTGAGCGAGTTCACAGAAAGTAAATGCGTAATAGTAAGTTCGTTTGTAACAGGTGGCTCTACTGGGCCGATTGTATGTTCTATTGGTGGTGGTGTTCCACGTTACTGGTGGTGGTGTTCCACGTTACTGGTGGTGGTGTTCCACGTTACTGGTGGTGGTGTTCCACGTTACTGGTGGTGGTGTTCCACGCGGAGTACCACCGCTTGGAGGCGTGACATGACCAGGATCAAGCCACCAATCATATTGAACATGCATTTAATATTAAGTAAAATAAATGAAAACCATCCATTCAATACAAAAGGTGATCAAACAAATCATCGTTTCAAAATGTAGCGGAAGCATAGTAAATAAACCAGTAGTAGTTAACAGTTTTAAGTGTCATAATAGTTTAACAGAAAAGTCACGATCCTTGTCCACAACGACCCGCTTCTCCAGTGCAAGCTCCAAGTACCTAACGATCTGCAAGGCATGTAACAGAATGATCAACAAACTAGTTGAGCGAGTTCACAGAAAGTAAATGCGTAATAGTAAGTTCGTTTGTAACAGGTGGCTCTACTGGGCCGATTGTATGTTCTATTGGTGGTGGTGTTCCACGTTACTGGTGGTGGTGTTCCACGTTACTGGTGGTGGTGTTCCACGTTACTGGTGGTGGTGTTCCACGTTACTGGTGGTGGTGTTCCACGTTACTGGTGGTGGTGTTCCACGTTGTATAACCACTAGACTACTCGTAACTATAGGTATCCTTCACAACCGAGGATAGTAAAGTGGTAGTCTAGTCATAGTGTCAATAGAGTATCTAATCAACCTTTCAATCCCATTCCCAACACCCCGGGAATCCCATGCCTTGGTAAGAGTGTGAACTCACCTTGGTTTGCTCGGTATGTTATCTACGTTACTCTGTTTGTTCCAAACGGATCAAAACACGTCCTAGCATGAGTACCGATATCAATCAGTTGCCCAATCACTTAAGTTATACATTTTTCACAGGCCATACAAATAACGCACCATCATTAAACAAGTTGTACAAGTTGTATCGATTGGTCAATGTTGTTCATATCTCACACAATAGTTGACCTTTTGCACATAACAGACGATGATCAACTTTTATAACATTGTAATCATGCATGTCCTATAAACACAACTCGTGATTTGATTAACAGTCTCATATATATTCATTCAACTAAGCATATATCCATATGTATATTCGGATCATATGTATTAACACACTGGTATCATTTATCGTACTTATATACTTGGGCATTATTGTTCGATTATACATCTATCTACGGCATATAATCATTTTTAATCATATAAAAGAAGTTAAATACAATTAAAGGAAAGTGTGTAATATTATCAACAATCCAACATGTTTTGGCCGTATACCACCAAATCAACAATCCATTGATAAACATACTAACCAGCATTCATGATCTTAAACAATCAGATTGTGAATCTTAAACAACCAAGATTCATAACACATACTACTATTCAAATGGTTCGGACCTTACAAACATTAAAAGCTCGGACCACCTTACTACATTATATTGAAACTCAGACTAGTGGGCTGCCAAGTTAAACTCGGATCACACAAGGTTTTCATGAATTTCGGACATGTTTGTTTCAAGAACCTCGGACCTTGTGTTTATGTTTTTATGTAATAAAAGTCGGCCTTCATATTATTTATATATGATACTAATCAGCCAAAGATCTTCACCCAACCGCCCATCCCCACCAATCATATCACTTTTGTTAGTCAAATATCATCTAGTCTTTGTTTATGCAAATCGATACCCTTCCTGACAACTCCAAGATTATTTTAATCCTTACTATACTACAAATTCACCATTCTATCTATCCATAATGGCCGACAATACCAATTTGTTTTCATGTTTCTATTGGACCAACTTATATGCTAGCCATACCTTTAGAATCATGCATATTAACATATAATCGGTCCAATGGTAAGCATACAATAATATCATCCATCATTAATTTAAAGAATTCACATATTCTTATAATTGTCAGTGGATCACATGATGAGCAATTAATAGGATTTAGCAAAACACAATCATATCATTCCATATCAATCATATCAAACCTAAACCCTACATTATTACCAAGTTCGCATGACAGATCGATCATATGAAAAAGAACACAACCAACATCATAACCATATACATTCAGATCTGAAAAACAATTAAACGCGGAAGTCACTAACCGAATCAGAATAATCAACAAGAGATCTGGCTTCGAATTAGAGGAGGGCAGCCGTCAGGTTTCAAAGAATAGCGAGGGAGAGGGACGACGTGATTAGGGTTTTTCCAATTATCCATTTCGTGCACGAGGTTAAAGCAAATCCTATATTTATTCATTACTGGGCCGAAGCCCAGTCTGGTTTTCATTGGGTAGTCGGTGGATGAAAACACTTCAAATGTTTTCGGCCATGAGTGTTTTCGTGAGGGATGTTTGACATGAGCTCCATTTTATTACTCAAACAACAACACTTATATTAACCAATCTACAATCATATATCAGCAAACACACTCATGCACATCAAATGTAACAGATAAATCCCAACACGATATAACATATTGCAAACGTATCAAGTTGCGAAACAAACAAGTCGTGTCAACAAACAATCTAAACAATTAACGTGAAATAAATGCGAGAATGGAATCTTGGAAACTCGAGTTGTCACAGTTGTGTTGTGCTGTAACATAAACATGGTCATGATCCTTGAGCATCTGATCCACGTTTGACGAAACCAACTGACCCGAGAATTGGATCTTATTTCCCTTGAATCCATCACCGTCCTAATAACGAAAAGATAAGATAACCGTTAAGTCATTAACCAGACATAAATATTAACACATTCATAGCCAGAAAATCTTTTTCCTCAAATAACATCACAAAAACAGTTACTATTAGATCAAAAGCCCCAAACAAAGCAACCAAACCAACAAAAAACAGTTACTATTCAGATCAAAAGCCCAAACAAGCAACCAAACCAAGCACAACTTTTTAACACAAAAATAAAAACCTGCAAATTAATCTTACACAACTGAAACAACAACTAACAAAGTACACAGAACTAAAAACCTGCAATTAATTCGTCATACCCTAATACATGTCTCTAATACATCGTCATACCCTAATACATGTCTCTATAACATGTTACTATGGTTTAGCTGTGAAACAGGAGTTCAGACTAAAACACGTGTTACGTTGGTTATGCTGTAAGACAAATTTGGCTTAGCTGTGAAACAGGAGTTCAGACTATAACACGTGTTACGTTGGTTGTGCTGTAAGACAAACTTGGCTTTTCGTTTCTAAAAACAGATGTGCCGATTATTAGACGTCTAAAAAAAATCAGGCATGTGTTAAACACGTCATAACTATAATAATTTAAACTGTATAGCTATGTCTAATAGGATAAAGTGTAACATGTATTAGGGTATGACGATGTTCAAAATTGCAATCAGATCCACATTGCAATCTATCTTCTTCTTCTCAAATATGTTCAAAATTTCTAATTTGGTCTAAAAATTGTATTTTATTACCTTGTTTCTTACTTTCTTTCTTATACATTATATTGGAAGCAAAATGAAATAACCAATGTTGTTGGTCCAAAACATGCCAAGATTATAGGCAAAGGTCTACTGGTATATGTGGAGGCAAAAATAAAACAAATTGACGTTAATAAACCAAACATCAAATAAATTCATCTTCATCAATGTATGAATTTCAACTTAGGTTTTCTAAGATGATATAAAGTAATCATATTGAACTAATCCACATAATAAATAAAGAAAACATCAAACAAAAAACTTGATGAGAGTATGGATACAATACACAAAGAAATCAAACCCTACAGTTAAACTTCAAAGCAAATTTCTTGCTTGATATCAAAATCAAATATAGAAAAATAAGTGTAATAACTTGATTAAAATAAATCCAACCTTCACATAAGAAGCCGGGTACGCACATCATCTTCATCCATCGTTTCCTGCAAATCGAGTTCCCAAATCGTCATCAACACAACCTGCAATTTGACACTTCTTCAATTAAAAAAAATCCAACCTTCACATAATAACTTGGTGGATTTGTCTCCATGGACATTAATGGAGGTAGGATGATATGCAGGAGAAGAGGGGTAAATGAAGATATGAGGGAAATTAATGGAGAAGATATCTTGTAATTTTTGCTTTTAAAAAAGAAATAATTGAAAAGAAATATGGGTTTGACAATGAGGTGATGTGCATTAATGATAATGTCAAATCAATTGGGGAAGATATCTTGGGGGTTGGGTGGATAGATGTACAATTACAAATATACCCTTAAAGGCAAAAACCATAATCAGAATACTATGCATACGTGGAAGGTCCTTGGCCACATGTTGAGTTTGCAAAGTTTTCTCATTTTAAGGGGTTTTTTATAGAGCATTACCCTATATATATGTATATATATACGTATATATATATATATATATATATATATATATATATAAAATATCCACATGGCCACCCACACCGCTAGCCTACGCTGCTCCCACACCCCACCTTTTTTGGGGTGGCCTGGTGGAGCCCATCCCCGCCACATGTCAAACCAAGCCCCCAATCCAAGCCCCATCACACCCCGCGGTCTTAGGCCACCCAGGGCGGTGGAAGTTTTACCCGTGATGGGATTGTTCAACGCGTGGAAGACTGCCAAATACCACCGCCACCCCTCATATTCAACGCGTGAAACTTAATTCACGTTGTATTTTTGACGCGTTGAGTTTTGATTGTTTTGAGGGAAATTGTTGGTTGGGGGGAAATTGTTGGTTGGGGGGAAATTGTTGGGTGTGGTGGTGAGTGATGGGCATTTCCACTAAAAAAGGTTGTGAGTGATGGAATAAAGCTCGATAACGTGGCGGAACTTGATTGGAAGTTGTGAGTGATAAATTGGTGGTGAGTGATGACCACCCTACCCCTTATAATTGTATCTCGTAAGGTTATTGAATGCAGAAGAATACTATTTTGTATGCAAAAGGATACTGTTTAGATGTGTAAGAATCTTTAAAATATACATATTACTCATATCATCTTTACATATATACTGGCTAAATGAGTTCGTTTGAATACAGATATCACATACCTAGTTCAACTGAAAATAAGAAACAACGAATCTATATATATATATAAATGAGATGGATTTGGGCAATGTGGCATTTGTCTTTGGCCATGTAGGATGATGTGGCAATCTGATTTAGGAGGGAAATCCCATTTTGCTATCTACATTCACGATTTTAAAACAAATGCACGCGGGATCCGAATGGATTTGGGTCGACCAAATGATCCAAATGGATTCTTTATATCCCAGTTTCATTCTCTTCATCTCTATCGTCACCTTCAAAACCCTAACGCCGCTACGCATCATCTTCAGTAAATCCAAAAATCTTCTTCAGCAAATCGACAATGGTGATTCTCATGAACCTTCTCACCACTGATCCCTTAGATTCGGGTCACATATATAATACGCTTCTTCTCTTGCACCTTGGAAACCCTAATTTTGATATCCATTGTTTTGGCCATTTCACTCTGTTTCGCAAAGAAGAGATCAATCATTCATCAAAGCAAACCCTAATCGCACCAACAATCACCACGCTTCTTTTCTAAAAAACCCTAAATATCAAATTCATGTTCCTTCTGGTTGAACCATCTATGAATGCATCAAGTATCAGTAAGTAATTTTGCTATTGTTAATCCTTTTCTTAGACTGTTGTACAATATTCTTTCATTGCATTTTGTTATCGCATCTTTCCCCTTTTCACAGCAACCCTAAAATGAGAACCATACATGATGACCAAACTCAGTTTTCTGATTTGTAGGTTTAAGCTTTCTCCTTTGAAGTTTTTTGGCGTTGTTAGTCTTTTCAATTTGTCTGGTGAGAGGATAACATTTTGCAAGTCTCCTGATTTTGTTTCTAAACTCATATTTTTCTGTTATTTGTTGTTGGAATTCATTTGTGTTGAAATTTTGTACAAACATAACCTGTGAAAGAGATGTCACATGGTGGAGTGGATGATGTGTATCAGGTACGAGGACGGTAATGGTGCTCGCCGCTTCAGAAATGGCCATCACTGACCACCATCTGATTCGTCCACCAAATCGCCGCTTTGTTCTATTCATGGGTTAGTATATATCGATTCATACAATTTTTATAATTTAATCTTCCAAATTCATGGATATTTTTGATCAATTTATGCCATAACAACATCTATGAAATTAAAAAAAAAGAGAAAAGAAAAAATTAGATGTTGTGACCAAAATCTGAAGTTTTTTTAAACCGGTTTACTAATGTATGATCAATTTGGTTGTGGATTATTCTTATAAAACTTGAAAATGCCTCAATTTTAGAATACACTTTAAGCTTCCAAAGGGGCTGGGCCGAGGTTTTTTTTTTTTTTTTTTTTTTTTTTGAGAAATTGTAATTTTAGTAGAGAATGATGTTCTCTTTTGATGGATCAATACAAGTCTCTTGATTGCTGATAGTGCCACCAACCATGACTTCAATTTATGTTTAATACTTCACTTTATGCAACAAGGGATTCATAACGCGTGCTCTGTGTTTATTGTAGTAATGTAATTATTGGGTTCTATATGTTTGTTATCATTTTGGCATGAGAAACGAGCTTACATGTTGGACGAGTGCAGCTTTGTGATTTTATTCTTGAACATCCTGCTATTTCTCGATTTCATGCTGGTAAGCTTCGGCTTTCATTCCCCTTTTAAGAACCAATATATATTTTTTTACCCAAAACATTTGCAGCCCTTATTGGCCTTATCTTTACTACTTGCACACCGTATATAATGCCTTTCACTTTTAGTTAAATAATGTTCCAGGTTGCGCCTAAGACATTAGAAACAAGCTTATAGTCAGCATCTGCCGTTCTTCCGCAAGTAAGTGATTAGTTGAGTGACCAAATATGTTCGGTTGGTATCACTTGAATGCAAAAATAGCCAATCGGGGTTTTTTTATCAACCAACTGATACTTTTTCGTTCCTTAAACTGGGTTTTAGGATTGTAGATGAAAGAGCATTTGTTTTTTCATTCAGATTTGAAAAACTTAGAGATAAATTAAAGGTGCCAAACGCTTTTGGGTCCTTTTAACCTGTTCGACCCACTGGACCAGTTTCCCATTTAGCTTAATCTTTTGTTAATTTGATCTCTTAAGACAAACCATAACCAAGTTGACCCGTTCACAAATAAATATGCTGAAATTGCCGCCTTTGACTAAGATTTATACAATGTGTTATAAAGCCTTAAGTAAGTGACTTTCTATCTCTTAGCCTTCTAAGTGGTTCATTTAAAATAATAAACTATCAAATATATATATATCTTATTATATATAGTATACATACACATGAGAATTAGAAGTCTGACTCTACTTTTAGTATGTTCTATCATTGTTAAATTTTAGGTCTGGTATACAAATGGAAAGAGCTAGCGTAGAAGATAGCAATGTCAATTTAGATTTAGAGAGAAGCAATGTACTTTTAATGGTCCCAAGTGGCTCAGGTATGACTCATGAGGCTATTCAACTGTTTTACTTATTCTTCTTTCTTTCTTTGCATATCAGATACTCTTAAGTTGCTAGCGTAGAAGATCATTTAATGTTTAGTCACAAATGTCATGTGTCATTGTGGCGTACTCTCACATTTAATTAGGCATATTTGGTGAGATTTGTCTAATAATTATATCAGATATACACATATATAATATTAAACGAAAAGGATGAGGGAATATTTTTATGGCACAAGTGGGTTCCTTTATACCGATTGGTGTGAATATTCTTATGGCACAAGCGGGTTTCTTTGCTCCTTCTGACAAAGCTATCATTTTTATCCGTAATTGCATTTTTGCTCGTGCTGGTGTTGGTGCTGGTGTCGGTGCCACTGATAAGTCATTATATATTATCCATGAGTTGTGCAGTGGCATATAAAGTTGTGATGGCTTAGGTTAGTTTTATAATCATCATCTGATACTCAATTTATCATACTGCATGTTTGAGCGTTTGACTTAATAGTTGATTCTTACATTAATTTTTTTTTTGGAGGAGGTTTAGCATACTGCATGTTGGAGCGTTTGAATGAAAGTTATTGGAAACTATGGAGCGTCGACATTGGCTATATCGGTGAAATTCGTCGAAGGATAGCCCCGGTGAAACCGAAAGCTTAGAAGGATCAATCAGGTTTTGTACTCTCATTTTGATGATTAAGCATTTTTAGTTCAACAGTCAGGTCTCATTAAGATGTTGAACACTGTCGTTCATACAACGGGGAGCATAATTATGAAGGAGAAAAAATAATAACCATGCAAAATAATATATGGTTTGGAACTGTGGAACGTATATGGAAAAGTTTTCGGGTATCCGAGCTATTATGCTACAGGGTATGAGTAATGGTACTCTTGATATCACTCTTAACCAATGGGGGCATAAGGTATGTATATTTGTATACACATGCTTTTCTATATGTTATACATGTAAAATAAGAAGAAACTTATAATTAAGCGTTTGTACTAAACTTACCATATATTTAGGTTGGCATTGAAGGAGAATTCCTTCGTTTAGTTATGTTGATCTGTACAAGAGTGTTAGGGAAATTATGCAGCCTATTAGTAACTATAATGATGTGAATATATTAACGAAAGTTAGCACCAGGTTAAATAATGCGGTTACAAGCACAACTCTGAGATGCTTGATACAATGATGAGTCTTAATCTTGACGAGAACAATGGAGGTAGCTACTAAATATTGAAATAAAAAGTTATATGATTTCATTGAGTGTGATGTGTTTGAAACTGATGGATAGCTTTGTTTTAAAGGGAGAAAATAATACAACCAACCAGGTTCGCTTCTAATCATTCCCCATAAACTGACCTTACTATAAAAATAACAACTTTTCACATGTATATACCTAACACGTTTTGAGTAAAAGTGGAAGACCTTTTGTGTTAACATCTTTTGTGAAGAAAAGTTTTCAGTTGGTGGTGGTGAGTAAAGATTATACGTACTCCCTCCGTCCCATATTAATTGTCCAATTTTGAATTACCAAGTCTTTTTCTTTCAACTTTGACCGTAGATTTTTTTTGTGTGTGTTACGTAACACTTGATATAAAATATATGAATGAATTGGATTTACGGTGGTAAGATTGTATTCCTTTAAAGGAAAGGGATTATTACATTTATCTCTAAGATATTTACGGTCAAAATTGAAAGAAAAAGACTTGAAAAGTCAAAATTGGACACTTAATATGGGACGGAGGGAGTACTACGAAATCGTTAATTTAAATGTAATTTAGGAAATTCAAACACATTTTTCATTAAAAAATATTTTTTACCACATGAAAATAAAATATATATATTCAAATTATTTTTTTAGAACAATGATTTTTGTCAGTTTCCTGTGTGTCTATTGATGATGATCCAGATTTCCTTTATTTCACTTTTTGTTGTTAGCCACTGTACGCTACGACGATGCTACATACTCCGACGCGTGAACTATCTAAGGTTGCAAATTGGAGAACAATGACGCCTTTGGTGGTGTCGGTTTGGTCAAAGGATGGGCGGTGGTGTTGATATCGGTGGGAGCATCCGTCAACTCCAGCGACTATAGGGTTCCATGAAGGGCTTTGATGGTGTATAGATAACTGGTTTTTTATATGTAATATACCGAGTTTAAAAGATTTGCGATTTATAGATAACTGGTGAAACGGTCGGTAAAGAGAAAGTAGTGGCAGAATGCACGATAGAAAAGCTGAGATGGCTCGCCAAGCTGACGCCTTTATTGCTCTTTTGGGTATAGATTTTTTTACTGTTTCATAAAGATTCCAAGTCTTGAAATAATCTTAAAAATTTATTGCATTCCGTTGGTGAACTTTCTCAGGTGGTTATGACACTCTTGAAGAACTGTTGGAAGTCATCACATGAGCTAAGCTAAAAATTCCATCATAAACCTGTAAGAAAATTAACACCTACAAGTTGTACATTATGCATAGAACATAGTACTCCAATGATATTAGATTGTTAGTTGATAATTCAAGTAATAAACACCGAAAGAATTAAAAAGCGCATCTTTTTGGTCAAATGTTGGGAAGTATAACTATGGAAGAATCACGTGCATGTGGGTCGATGGTTTAGAAGATTTCTTGCATCATCATACCTTTTTTTGTGGGGACAGTTAAATAACGATGTCTTTTTGTGGGGATAGCTAAATAATGAGCATAAGATGATTCACGTACACATTGGATTTTTTAGGTAAATCTTATTCAACTTTCCAGGTGTTATAGTTTTGAGTATTAGATTAAATTATCTGATTAGGGTTTTGGATATTGATTTAGTCTTTAAATTGAAGAAGAGTGTATTATTGTTTATGATCTCTTATTTTCGATGATTTCAATAAGTGATGTTGCTTGGAATTGAGGTCTTATAGTTTCTATTGTACGTTTATCGTTTTGGATTTGGTAGCGATTGCAGAATAATAGGTAATTTTTATATTCAGTCGAGCACTATAAGTGTTTGATCAGATGCCTCAATGATACACTCAAGCTTATGATCCAATAATTAAGGTGAAATCCTTCCACTAAGTACATCATTAATTCGTTCATCTTTATTAGGTTATATGTTTTATTTCATGTTGTTAGGATTGATATAGATGGTGTCAACAGAAAAGGCATCAAAATTGGGATGTAATTAGCTAAAAAATGACCAGTATTTGTCTTTGTTTTTGTTGTATACATGTACATATTACTAATATGCGTTTTAAGTACTCAGAAAAGGGTAAACTTCAATATTCGTTAGTAAATTCATAGAGGTGTTGGTCAATGAGGAAAAACTTTAAGGTAAGATTGGCAATTTGCAATCTGTTAGCTAGATAAGTTCTAGATAAGTTGGTTTTTAGTAGGCCTATCAATAGAAAGACAGGAGATAAGAAGTATGTTTTTGTGTTGCACATATTGAGACATGGGCTTGGCAAATGTATGCACTAGATTAATGCAAAAATCAAACAGTGATAAAAAGTAGTACTTCACAAAATACACGTGATAAAAAAGACACGCCATGTTAAGGTACTGCAGTGTGGTGCAAGATTCTGGGATGTGAAAGCTATCTTTGGGGGTAATTATGTTATATTACTGTTGTCACTCTGCTCTTATATATTATATATTTCACTTAATATTTTAATTTCATTGAATTTTTATTAGCTAATAACACCGAAGAAAAGAGGGAATCTGCCTTAAAGGAAGAGTGGAGAGACGACGATGCATTGATTTATAATAATACAGTGCAGATATGGGATTGTGAAGGTTAGAAGTGGGCGACCATAGCGGCAACTATTGACAACTATGGTAATCATGTTACATTAATTTGATATTTAATTTAAAATCTTGAACAGGTTATGGCCCCGAATAATTACATCGAGTTCATTAACGATCTTACATCATTCGTCAACAACGAGTTTATCTCAATGGACCGTATTGATGATGCAGTGACCAGAATCTTACGCGTCAAATTTACCATGGGCCTGTTTGAGAACCCTCTTGCCGATTACAGTATGGTTAACGAGGTTGGAAGCCAGGTCAGTTAATTATTTTGCATTTTTGTTCCAACTTCCAAAACATGTATGTATATAAGTGGTTCGTTATTTCTATTAAATTCTTTTGCTTTACGCGTTTGAGAAATATAGGCACACAGAGAAATAGCAAGGGAGGCAGTGAGGAAATCATTGGTGTTGCTGAAATCATGTTTGTTAGCTGTTTTATAGAAGACTAGGAGTTCATATTTTATGTTATTCGTAAGCCAATATTGAAATCCAATGTAATGTGATTGTGCATATCAAAATATATCGTGTTTGTGTGTTTCAAAAGTTGGTGACGGTGGTGGTGTTAAAGCCTTGGAAAATTCATGATAGTTTTTTTAGTTTTTGGTACATGTTAAGTGTTATAATAAAGAACAGACATAACATTAATAAAGTTCTAATAATCTATTATAATAAATAAAAGTTTTTTTTTTTTTTTTTTTTTTTTTTTTTTTTTTTTTTTGTCGTGGGTCATTCAGTGAAGCAACTTTCTGCCTCCAGTTATTGCCCAAAGTTTCTGACCCTACTCGCAACCCTAATAACTACAACTTTCAATTCAAAACAATTATAAAACAATTTTCTGACATAGTTCGATTAATACAAAGTAAATTTTCCTACCCGCGAAGTTCGCGGGTGATAACCTAGTTTTATTACATATATGTTTGAAACAGCGAAGTATCCATATATATATTTCTTTGATACAACGAGCTTCAATTATATATTATTTTGAAACAGCGAACTTTGCATACATACTTCTTTTAAACAGCGAAGTTTCCTGCAAAAGATTCTGTAGAGGTCAGAATTTATATTTAAGTTCGCTGTTTGGTCTTGGGAACTACCTATGAACACTCAAAAAAATCCAGCCCACCTAATAGCACTCTTATTATTATTATTATCAAACCCCCTATTCCTGCAAACTTTTCTCTTAGTTGAGAGTTTTAGCCGGCTGACGGTGGCCTACCACTTGGCATGACAACTCTGGTTGCAGCCGTGGCGGCGCTGAGCCATGCTTCGTTGGCGCCGACAATGACGAATTGTGCATCTGATCCTCTTTGTTTTGCGTAGACGATGATGATTTGTAGATCTGAGTCGATTGGTTTTATTGTTTTCGTTTTTTTTTCCTTTCTTTTGTTTTATGGTTTTAAAGAACAGATTTAATGAAGAAAATAGAATAGTGGTCATCAAATTGGCGGTGGTTGTGTTGTCTGTGGTGGTGGAGCTGTTTGATGGTGGCGGTGGTTGTGTTTAGTGTGACAGCCGGAATTGTTCGGTTAAGGTAGTTGTTGTGGTGGTGGTTTAGTGAAGGAACTAATTTGGCTTGAAGCTGTATTTTCTTTTTATTTTATTAAATTTGTGTACATAAAATAATAATGCAAACAAACAGGTGGTACACGAAAGTTATTTAACTCAGAGTTAGGGGTAGGGGTGGTTATCACTTCTAAAAAATTTATTATCCACAACATCCAATCAAGTTCTGCCATGTC
Source organism: Helianthus annuus (assembly GCF_002127325.2). Classification (NCBI taxonomy): domain Eukaryota; kingdom Viridiplantae; phylum Streptophyta; class Magnoliopsida; order Asterales; family Asteraceae; genus Helianthus; species Helianthus annuus. Next base: position 60,676,216 of record NC_035443.2, read on the forward strand.
ATCAACCATTATTTTCATCACTCACAACCTTTTTTAGTGGAAATGGTCGTCACTTGTTCAAATTTCATCACTCACAACTTTTTATTTTTTATTTTTTTAAATTATAAATTAACAATAAAACACTAAAATTTATAAATTATAAATTTCATTTAAATTAAAACATACTAGTTCAATATTTTAGACTACAATTAAAAAAAACATACATAAAGAAACTCTACTCCTCGTCTGAATTAGAAAATTCCAAACCTAAAGAACCTACTAGTTCGATTAAATCGTATCTCAGCCGAAAGTGAGTTTCTTCATCACGCAACTATTGTTGGATATTTTCGGGAAAACGTGAACTTGTGTAGGAGGATCCGGCATGTACCCGATCATGATCCACCATTTTCTTCTTTGGGCGGTTCGAACTTCCTTCAAGATCGTTATACACCGACACGAAAAATTTAAGCGTCTCATTGTCGGAAGACGACTGTTATCGCTGTCCATCGGAAACGTCGAATCCGTAGGGAAATCCATTTGTGAAATGGTATAAAAATTGTAGAATGTGTGATATGTGTTTGTGTTTTGGTGTGGGTGAAATGGTTAAAAATTGAAAGTATATATAGATTGTTTATAGGTTTTTTTTTTAATAAGATAACGTTAAAAAAGGGGTGCAACGGTCAAAAGAAACGGTTAAAAGAGGGTGAACGGTCGGATTTTTATAATTTAACGCGTCAAATTTATGACGCGAAACATGTTCCACGCGTGAACTTTAGGGTGTGGCGGTGGTGTTTTGTAAAGTTTCACATGTGAAACTTCTTTATAACGTGCACCTTTTGAACCAACCTGGGTCCCCTTAGAATGTTATTTTTCGGTGGGTTTTGGCTATGCATATAGCATCTTTATATTTTTAATATTCGTATTAGAATTATTGGAGAGTTTTCATACTATATATCTTCGTTTTTCAATAGTAAATACATGGTAGCTTTCTATTTTCCATTAGTCTTTCTGTATGTCTTTGTAGCCTTTACAAATATAGAGGTCTACACTTGTATACATTTAGTATTACAAACTAAATAACTTAACTTCCCACTATTAAATTGTAGAAAGTGTTGATTAGAGAGAGGGCACTCATTATTCAAAGCACTAATATGATAAATGTTGTTGGAATTTCAAATAGTCTAAGTTGGTGTGTAAGACATAATTAGGAGTCGATAATTATAAACAAAGCCCTTCAACTTTCAAGTACATTATTAACGATGCAAATTGAGTTTAAAGACAAGCATATAATGCATGTGTGCCCATCACGCGAGTAATCGTATAGATATTGCCATGAACCAAATTGTTATCGACCGAATTCCCGATTCCCGATGATATTGTCATGGACCGAATTGTTATTGTCCGAATTCCCGCGAGTAATCGAATTGATATTGTCATGAACCGAATTGTTATTGACCGAATTCTCGCCGCAACGCGTGGTGGTTTTACTAGTTCATAATTATTTAACAACTCTTGCTTCAACTGACAATGTTTTTTATACGTCCAACAAAATAAACTTTAGATGTTAAAGTAACAGAAAGCAACAACATAGAAAAGTATTACTTTCTACTAATAGTAAAGCCACCACAATAATGAAGATCATTAATAATATATAATATATAAGTGAATAAAAGACAATTTTATCATCATCAAATTCATTTCCTTTTGACTTTGACCATAGTTTGACGTAATCGCATACGTAGCTACGCAAATAACCACACAACAAATAATAAATGACAAGATATATTTTGTGTATAAATGAGACTACAAGAGATCATGAAAGCAAAACTCAAATCGCAATGGCACCCACATCTCCTCTTCTTACTCCATACAAAATGGGCAACTTCAATCTCTCTCATAGGTACTCTTCATATCATACATTATCTCTTTACAACATACAACTTACAAGTTATGTTTTTAAAAGATTAGTGTGTGAAATTATAGGGTTGTGCTTGCACCGTTGACAAGAAATAGATCGTATGGCAATATGCCGCAACCACACGCCATTTTGTATTACTCTCAACGGGCAACCAAAGGTGGCCTTCTTATCGCCGAAGCAACTGGGGTCTCAGACACGGCCCAAGGGTAAGTACTAAGTACTAAAGACGCACTGGATATGAAATTTGTAAAACATGCTTAGGAAATTTTGTGTAGGAAATGCGTAAGAAAATTTTGTGTCACTAATCACCATTTAACTCAATCAGATTACTAGGAGTGTTGGTATACAATTTAATCATTTTCGAATGTTCATCGACTTTTATAAAATGAGATTGATGTTTTGACATGTGTTATGATGTTTAAAGATATCCTGAAACACCTGGGATTTGGACGAAAGAGCAAGTGGAGGCATGGAAACCGATCGTGAATGCTGTGCATGACAAGGGTGGCATATTCTTTTGTCAGATTTGGCATGTAGGTCGCGTATCAAACTATGGTATGTTATAACTTTTTCCTTTTAAAATATTTTTTCGTTTTTTAATCGGCTAGTGGAGACTTGAAATATATATACTTTTTTAAAGAATGTGTCCTACCCTAAATTAATTGTATGTAGGAATAGGAAGATGCATCGACTTTAATAATTGATGGTTCTAAACTGTTGATATATATTGTCTTTTAGTTGTTACTCTTAACACAAAAACAATATATTCATATATTATTATATATTCGTTTAGTAATATATTATTTATATATTCTGTTGGCCGTTAAAAAATATATTATTTATTTATTATATAATTAACTTGTTTACGTTAACAAGTCTAATTAAATTCATTATACTAAACTCAGGATCAAGGACATGTAATTAAGTAACTTTCAACTTAGGTTCGAGTCGGATCCGAACACGACATGATTAGAGCTTAATATATTTATTTATACCTTTTTTTCATATCTAATCATAAAATTAGGATTTCAACCCAATGGGCAAGCTCCGGTATTTTCAACAGACAAAGGAATCACACCGGGCCTAGACGGTGGAGACTGGTCTCCTCCTCGTAGACTAAGAACCGACGAAATCCCAGCCCTAATTAACGACTTCAGGCTAGCAGCACGTAACGCCATTGATGCAGGTTAGTAAATATTTGCCAAAACTTTTTCCTAAGATGATTTTTCCTACAAAAAATTTATGTATGAAATTGGGGCATTTCCGACATGTATTTGCGTAAGAAACCACCACTTTTCTAGCAGTGATACACCTTACGCCAGGGGCAGACCATGTTGCTTAGTAGGTGGGCGGGCACTATATTTTTTAAGCAAAAAACCAGATCACATTCTTTGAAAATATGATTGAAACCCTTCATCTGCACCCTCAGCAAAAATTACTTGGTCCGCCATTGCATTACGCAATATCATTTTCTTTGGACAACTCATAATCTAACCCTTGCAGTTACGAATTTTACAGGATTCGATGGAGTCGAAATCCACGGAGCAAATGGATACATCATTGACCAGTTCTTGAAAGATCAGGTGAACGATAGAACCGATCAGTACGGAGGAACCCTAGAAAACCGATGTCGCCTCGCCCTAGAAATTGTGGAAGCAATAGCGAACGAGATCGGAGGTGACAAAGTTGGTATACGGCTATCCACATTCGCCGATTACATGGAATGCGGCGATTCTAACCCCGAAGCCCTTGGGCTTTACATGGCTAATGCACTAAATAAGTATGGAATTCTTTATCTTCATGTAATTGAGCCTAGAATGGTGCAAGCTGGGAACAAAGCTGAAACTCCATATAGTACACTTCCAATGAAGAAAGCTTTCAAAGGTACATTTATTAGTGCTGGTGGTTATAAGAAAGTTGATGGAGACAAGGTGGTAGCCGGTGGGAATGCGGATTTGATTGCGTTCGGGCGGCTTTTCTTGGCGAACCCAGATTTGCCTAGGCGGTTTGAGCTTGATGCGGATTTGAACAAGTATAATAGGGCTACATTCTATATTCAAGATCCAGTTGTGGGATACACTGATTATCCATTTCTTGAGGTGTGAAAATGGTGATATAAATAAATGGATCAACAAGATGGTAAGTGCGCAATGAAGGAACTTACTGGATTGATGTTTGGAAATCTTTATCATGATAATAAATTATGTTATTTTAAATAATATTAATATTAATTGTGTTTTTATTATAACAACTCTTTAGTTTACGTTCTCGAGTAAGAAATCATGTTCTTTCAATAATTATAATAATTATGGATGATTATAAAAATTATAATCATCTACAATTATTGAAAGACAATGATTTCTTACTCTTAGAACATCTTCACATGATAGGCACTTTACCATGCAATTATTAATGTTTTTAGAATCAGACCTCAACTAATCATCGTTTTATCGATGTACTTTTTTTTTTTTAACGGCCAACGAATCCTTCAAACGGGCTACTGGCGAAATTCACCACATCGGAATACATTCGCCTCCGAACCGGGGAAAACCCTCACCTAGGACCCAAGCCCGTGAACACTCGCCCGAAGGCACGACAGTGCGGTGAGGTAAAACCCGCTCAGTTCAAGGATCGAACTAACGATCTCCACCTATTCGCCTAGTCTCCCATCATCACCAGGTGCCGCAGAAAATAATAGGGAGGGTAGGAATCGAACTTGGGTCCTTTAGAACACCAAGACTCTCCCTTACCACTCCACCACCACCTCATTGGCATTTATCGATCTACTACGTAGACCATTTTGACTATATCTAAAAACTGGATCATACCATAAATAATGTATAAAATTAAAACTATATATATCTAATTTAAAAATAATATGAAGAGTATCTCATAGTAAATATGTAAAAATAGATTGTATTATAGTATATTTAGTTTAGTTACATAATTAAAGAAAAAAAACACAAGTTGGTTCATAAAAAATATCCCCAACTAAGGGTCTCTAAATAACTCGTGAGATATTCTACTATATATCTGAAAGGACAAAGTTGATGGCAAAGGCCACCAACAACACATCTTTAATGTAATTTTCATTTTGGATGATTATAATCCATAAAAATTTAATGATCCAAAAGACCATGATTTCTTACTCAACATTTTCACATGATAGGTATTGTACATATGTGTTGTCTTAAACGAGAGCATCTATTAGACCGTGCTATTATTAAGTTTTACTCTGACACCTTCACATGATATCTATTAGACAGTGCTATTATTAATGTTTTTAGACTATCTCTAATGCTATGTGCGTCCTTATACGCCCTTCGCTGTCACGTCATCTAACATATCATATCCTTACAAATTTTTAAAAACCCTTACTTCATCTCCAACCCAACAAATATCCATACCCTTCTTAATTTCCATCTCATTACCTACCCACTACACACAATATCTAAATAAACATTTTTTTCTTTTACTTTAGACCCACCCACATGCAAAAAAGCAATAAAAACAAAGCCCTTATGGAAGGGCTTAGTTGCTAAGGGCACCCTAAGGACATAAGTTTACAATGGTAAGAGCTTTTAAGGGCCTCTAAGGACATCCTCTAAAAGATGCATTGGAGATAGTTTTAGAATCAGAAATGAAGAGGAGTGATTGTTTTACTGGTATACTACATAGACCAATTTGACCATATCTAAAAACCGGACCATACCATAAATAATATAAAATTAAAACTAATATATCTAACTTAAAGCCAATGATGTGGTAGCCTAGTGGTTGCAATTGAGGTGGGAAGGTTTATCATCTTGTGAGTTTCTGTCCGAGAGTGCTCAGGTTCGAATCCCACTTTAATCGAGCTTTGGTCATGTATATCCCTGATCGAGATGTTCAAAAAAAATATATCTAACTTAAGAAATAATATGATGAGTATCTCATAGTAAATATATAAAAATAGATTGTAGGGGATGGTTCAAATGAAACCACTTTTAATGCGAAAAATGGAAAACTAACTAAAAAGCCTAAAAAATACACCAATTTTTTTATTTTTTTTGCAAATTTTTTATTAAAAATCGCTAGTTTTGGTATATAAAAAAATTAAAAAAAAAATTGTAGTGCACATGTGTAATAATTCACATGTGTAGTACACATACACATGTGTACTATTACACATGTGCACTACAAAATTTTTTTTTTTTTTGTATACCTAAAATAACGAAAATTGGTATGATTTTTTTTTTTTTTTTTTTTTTTGTAATAAAAACCAAAGAGAAAAGGAGATAAACTGAATTCATTCAATTCATGCTATTCAACATTACAATACATAGATAAACATAACTATAAACCCTAAAACCCATAAGCAATGGGTTGGGCCTAAAATGTCTGGTTTATAACACTCTCCCTCTGACATTTCGAATTATATACAGTTTAACAACATACTTCAGGATGATGTTAAATAGGACAAAACTGATACTACTGGATCAGCTATGCTGCCTCATTAAAAACCTTACTAAGAAAATCCAGTGGGACAAAACTTAGTTAAGGGAAAAAGAGTACAACGTGTATAATTCTCCCCCTGAATTCAACAAATATCTTTCAATCTACGAAGACCGATCTTGTGTTATAGCTGCTCGAAAACTGCTTCAAGGTAAAGATTTCATGAACAGATCAGCTAGATTTTCACTTGACTTAATCTGGCGAACATCAATTTCCCCTTCGTTTTGCAAGTCATATGTTAAGAAAAATTTTGGTGAGATGTGCTTTGTTCGATCACCCTTGATGTAACCTTCTCTGATCTGAGCTATGCAAGCATCATTGTCTTCATAAATAATTGTCGGCTCCTTCTTGATCTGTTCTAATTCGCATACTTCTTGTATGTGATTAATCATTTATCTCAACCACACGCATTCTCGACCAGCATCATATAGTGCTATCAATTCGGCATGATTTGATGATGTTGCTGTAAGTGTTTACTTAGTTGACTTCCAAGAAATTGTTGTGCCGCCGTATATGAATACATAACCTGTCTGAAACTTTGCTTTGTGAGGATCTGATAGATATCCGGCATCAGCATACCCAACAAGCTGGGACTTTTGATCTTTCTGATAGAAAAGACCTAAGTCTTGTATCCCGCAAATATACCGGAATATATTTTTTACGCCCTTCCCGTGTCTACGTGTTGGATTCGAACTGTATCTTGCTAGTACAGGTACTGCAAATGCAATGTCAGGTCTTGTGTTATTTGCGAGATACATAAGGGCACCGATCGCACTTAAGTACGGTACTTCTTGTTGGTGCATCCGTCTGTCGACTTCGTCTTGTATCAAGTCTTGTATAGAAATAGGTAGATTAGCGCTCAGAAATCAAGAAAGTAGTTATTGTATTGTAGGTGATTCCGCTTGAAATGACTTCTTGTCATTTCAAGCGAAATCTCAATCATTCTGATTCCGCCCGAATATGCATTTACTGATTTCGCTTGAGTTGTAAAGTGGTGATTCCGCTTGAAATAAACATGTCATGTTCAAGCGGAATCTAAACACTATATATAGGTCAGTCTGGAGCGAAATCATTATCATTCATTCCGGTTTTGCCACGAACTGCTGCCGAAGTGTCGAATCGTTGTAAAACAGCTTTATATCAATCAAATCGACAGTTTAAAGTGAAATACTTGCTGAATTGAAATCAGTTTCTTTGTTTCCGCCTTTGAAACTGAGATAAACTCTTCTGATCGACTCGTTCGGGTCCGAATACGATCCTACAAGTGGTATCAGAGCTCAGGAGGAAGAGTTCATACCAATTCAGCTGTGAATTCTGATTTCTACACCTTCTTTTTCAAATTGAACATCTTTTCACGATTAAAATCTGCTCAAATTTCACACAATGCTCGGAATCATGTATTAACAAAGCCTTAGAAGTTTCAGGGTAAAATTCGTTCCAAAAGTGATTGTTTTGGTTATTTCGTTTGAACGAATGATGACGTCATCTGATCTCGCTTGAAAATCACTTTGATTTCGCTTGAAAATTAGTAGTGATTCCGTTCAGAACCGTGATTCCACTTAAAAAAATTCTGTGATTTCGCTCGAGTAGTGTTATTCCGCTTGTAAAAGAGATTTCGCTTGAAAGTGTTGTGGTAATTCCACTTCAAATTGTGTGGTGATTCCGCTCCAAAGTTCTTGGTGATCCCGCTTGAAAAAGTAATATTTTGATTCCGCTTAAAAAGGGATCTTGCTTTAAAACTGCTATTTCGCTTGAACAGTCAATTTGGTGACTTTTGAAAACCGAATCATGGACAACGAGTTCTACAATGCCTTTTCTAGTCCGATGACAATTACACAGAACACATTGCTTGAAAATGAAACTGAAACAACTCAAAAACCACCTAAGCTCATGGATATTGATGATTATAACAGTTGGTCTGAACGTTTTGGTAACTGGGTTGAAGCTTATCATTTGGATGCTTGGGATCATACTGAGTTGCAATATTTCAGACCGCTTGGCAGTGATCAAAAGCAAATACCAATTAGAGAATTGAGTGCTGAGGAGAAAAAGAAATACAAAGATGAGAAATTAATGGTTGGTTTGTTGCAGCAGGCAATTAAAGAAGACATCTTGATTCTACTTCAACATGATGGTAGTGCATATTCGATTTGGAAAGAGTTAGAAGCAAAGTCTCTTGGTAATGATGATTTGCTCAGAAACAAAATGTCGTTGTTGAAGAAAGAATTTGATTTATTCCGTGGCTTGAAAACGGAAAGCACCAAGCAGATTATTGAAAGATATTGCAACTTGGTGAAAAATATGACAAGATTGGGTATCAACAAAAGCAAAGATGAGCTAATTGAGAAGCTGGCAGATGCGTTGCCACATGATGTTTGGGGAACATTTTTGATGATGTTGAGGAATAATAGAGCCGAATATAACAATCTAACACTGGGAGGATTCATTAAACATCTTGAAGCCCAAGAAATGGAGCAAAGAAAGATTGCTAGAATGAAGAATTATGATGGAGAACAAGACATCGGTTTATATTTCAAAAGTGGTGTTAGTGATAAAACCAATTTTTCTCCAAAGGTTGAAACTGCTTTCAGCACAACAGGATCTTCTAAAAAGACATCTCAAGGATCAAGTAGCAAAATGAGTTTCTCTTCATTTCCATCGTTTGATCCACATTTTTCTACAACAAAGAGTGGAAAGGTTCTTCAATGCAATATTGCTTTAAATCTGGAAAATGATCAGAATTATATTGAGGAAGTTGCTAAAAGCTACATGTCTTTGTTGGTGACTGTGCTTGAATCTTATGGAGGTTTAGTTGCAGGAAGGATCGGGAATCCAATGCTCACGAAAGAGGATTACGATCAAATTGATGCTGAGGAAATGGAATTGATAGATATAAAATGGTGCATGACTAGTGTGTTAAGACATGTTGAAAAGTTTAAACAAATTACCGGCAAAGATGATTTTCGTGATGCATATGTTTCAGCTTTAGGTTTTGATAAATCTAAAGTTACTTGTTTTCGTTGCAGGGAAAAGGGGCATTTCAAGAGAGAGTGCACAAATCGTGAAGCAAATGGAGCCCAAAATCCCTTTGGAAACAACGACTACTATAAAAAGGCGATTTATCATCAAGTTACACAACAGCCACATCAACTTCAACAGGCTCAAACTGCACATGGTAGAAAAGAAATTGAAGATTCAAAGAGAGCATGCATGGTTAATCAGGGAAAGGATAGTGATTTTAGTTGGGATAAATATATTCCAAAAGATAGTAAAGTGTGTTTGGCAGAACAAGATGATGAAACATTGCCAGATGGTTTCACTTGGGACAATTATTGCCCAGACGAAGAATTCATGGCCAGAGAGATGCTAAACGCTAAAGCCTTTGTTGCTAATGCTTCTGATGAATATTGGGCATAAAAATACAGAAAAATTAGGCAAGCTGAAGAGGAGAAATGGAAAAGATATGAAGAGGAAGAAGAAGAAAAAAGGAGAAAAGCTAAAGCTGAGAAAAAGAAAAGAGCAGAAGAAGTTCAAGTGAGAGTAGTAAAAGAAGTTCCAGAATTTGAAATCAAAACAGATGCTGAGGCAGTCAAAGTTCCTGGGAAGTGCATGAATTGTGATTCTCTGATCAAGCAAAACAACGAGTTGCTCCACAACATAAAACGGTTGAAAGAATCATATGATATCTTGAACAGAGAAATGAACAAGTACAATGAGTCAAATAGTGAACAAGCTGCAGCAATGAATACACTCAAAGGAGCATACATGAGACAGCTTGACGATGTTAACTACTACACAGAGAAGTGTGCTGAGCTTGAATTGAAGTTGGCAACACAAAGAATCGAAACTGAAAGAGTAAACAATTTATTAAAAAGCTACTCATGTTCGACTTTTGTTGTTGACAGGATTTACCCAATTGTGGAAAGATTGAAAACGTTTGAGGAAGAAAAGACTTCGGAAGAAAAGAAGTTTGAAACAAAAGAAGATGATGAAGTTGAAATTTCTGGTAAGAAACCAAGTGTTGTCTACAATAGATGTCCGCCCCCGGTCGAAAATGGATATTCTCCTTGAAATCTAAATTCTGAAAGAGTCAAAAAGACAACAAACTTAAAGTGGGAGTCTGTGTCATCAGATAACTTTCCAGAAAATATTGATGTCATGTTCACTTCGTCCGACACTGATCATGAGTCCAAGTTGATAAAAAGTATGGTTGATCAGGTGTTGGATAAAGATGATGTAGAGGAGTCAAAAACGGAGTTCAAATCCGAGTCAAAGTCTGAGTCCGATAAGTCAAAGTCAACAATCAACAAGGACAAACGGGTTTATGTTAGGATCTGAAGGCTGTCTGTGATTGTGTTTGTTTGCATAAAACGAATAAGTGCAGCGGATGAGTAGCAAACTTTGTAAACATAATCAAAAGAAAGTATAGATTGATAAACAATTGCTATTTCATTGAGTCAAAAGATTTACAATAGAAAGCAAATGATTACAGCAAGCTTACAATCTAAACTCCCCCTCAGCCTGATAAACCAGAGTTGGTTGCACAAGATGAAAGGATGAATTGAGGAGAAAAACTCACTCAAAACGATCAAGTGTAACAGTACAGAGTACTGTTATACTTATAGGCAAACCAAACTACTGATATGCTTCAGCTGACGTCACCATGATAGTGACATCTAACGACCTAACAAACTATAAATACTGTTCTATACAAACTACTGTTATGTAACATCTGATAATCACTAAAGTACAAAACATAAGGAAACTACTGCTTCACGTTCCACTGTTGTAGCCTTAGCATAGATGTTGAGTCTTCAGTGCTTTCTTCAAAGGTGATCAGTCTTTGAGAGGGCAGTGCTTGAATCTTCAGCAGTACTTAGGAGACGGCAGTAGATAGAGCAACAGAGTTTGTCTTCAGCAGTTGTTAGATAATCATCAGAGTTTGGTTTGTCAGTTGTTGTAGTTGAGCAGCACTTAACATTCATCAGCTGTTAGATAACCACTGTCAAGGGGAAAGATTAGAGCAAACTGCTGCTTATTAAGTGTCCACTGATTGGATCCGGTTTTGGCTTTACATTATCTGTTCCTCAGTTAGGGTTCAATCCCAACAATCTCCCCCTGGAACAGATAATGCCAAAACCCTTCCTTATTCAGGACCTTTATTACTCATCAAGAGTGCCTTAGCTTGTTCTTTGAATTCAGCTTCAAATTCTTTGGCACTCTGGTCATCTTCATCCCTGCACAGTGAGAGCTCAAGGAGATCCTGCAAATCTTGAACACTAAGGCCTAGTGCTTCTTTCCTTGATATATGCTTCACCTCACCATTGGCTCTGACCCGAATCAATATGTGGGTCTTTTGATCAGACATCCACTTTAGTATTTTAAAGCCTAATGGGTTTCTTGGGAGAGATTTATTTCCAGATGAGTTGAGAGATGATGGCCTTGAAAACATATGCAAACTATCAGACATTCTTTTGAGGGCTTCTTCAATGACATTGTTTGCTGCAGCTATGTCATCTGCAGTTTCTTGTTTAATGAGTTCTTGCCTGTCAATCTCTGAAGTGTTTGTTGCAGTGTTTGGTGATGCAGATTTGTTTAATGCCTTTTCAAACAGGCTCTGAAGCTTTGTTGAGTTGCCTTCTTTCAGACCCATTTTCATGATGATGTCTTTGAAGTACTCTGCTTCTTTTTCTTTAACCTCTGCCTCAGTCAGCTGTTTACCTTCTTCTTGGTTTGTCTCAAGAGTAAGGTTGTCTGCTGTTTTCAACACTGTTTTGAGGTTGTCTATCTGCTGTTCAAGTTTCAACATTTGTTCTCGTTTCTGTGCAGCCCTTGACTCAGCAGTTTTTCTATTCTTCAGCCTTTCATAGGCTTCATCTGTTTGTTGCCTAGACCATTTTGATATGGCTTCAGCAGTGTCTATCTTGGCATCCACCAACTCCCTTTTCTTTCTTTTGTACTCAGCAGTGAGATCAACAATGAGCCTTTTGTACTTACTCCAGTTTGGAGCAGTTTTCTTCTTTCAGGATCATTCATCACCTTTTGAATCCTCTCTGCCTCACGCTTTAAAGCTACCAAAGGCCATTCTTCAAACTGTTGTTCTTCTGCAGGATAGAACTTTTCTTTCATAATGAAGGCTAGAAGTTGTTCTCCTAATTTCTTCTTTTGATCAGCCTTTTCCCTTTCTAGCTCTTGTGCAAAGTTTTCTATCTGCTTTACCTTTGTAAGGTAGAACTCCAGTCTTTGAGCAGTGGCTTCTTCGCTTAAGCTTTCATTTTCACTATCAACCTTAGCTTTTACTTTAGCCTGCCTTGCCTTGATTCTGAGATAGTCATTTATATCTTCTGGAGACATGTAGCCAATGAGAGAGGAGAATTTTCTTTTTGAAGGATCTGCTTCTGAATAAAACTGCCTCATCTCATTTTTGATGGCTTCAAGTTCAAGTGGATATTTAGCAGCATTAGGATCATGACTACCTTCATCAGCAGTGATTGGCTTTCTTTTTCTTTTTAAGAGCTGTGGTTGTGATATAGAAAGAATTAGGGCAGTTGTGGATGTCTGACTAACAGTGGTTGAAACAACTGGTGTCTCAACTGCTGTTGTCATTACAACTACTGATGTATCAGCAGTTGTCTTCTGCTTTTGAGCAGGGGATGGAGAATGTGAAATGATATTTGATGGTGGTGATGGTGGTGGTGAATCATCATCAGGAATGAAAACCCTTCTCCTTTTTAGTGTAGGAGAGGCTGATGATGTTTGAGATTTTATGGCAGTGGATTGTGAATGTGATTGACTAACAGTGGTTGAAACAACTGGTGTTTCAACTACTGTTGTCATTACAACAGATGTTATGACATCTGCTGTCTTCTGCTTTATGGCAGGAGGCAGTAGTGGTGATGTGATTGTAGATGATGATAGTGGTGGTTTTTGTGTTATAGACACAGATGATGATGGTGGTGGAGTAGTAGTTGTGGTGGTGTGTGTTGGAGGTGTGTGTGTTGGAGGTGTGTGTGTTGATGAGATGGCAGCTGTTTGGCTACTGACAGCAGTTTTTGTAACTACTGTTGTATCAGCTGTTGAAGTTTGTGAGGTTTTGGGTTTCTCTGGTTCAATGTACACCCCATCTTCTATACCTTTCTTTTTCAACCTGTTTTTCTCCCCCTTTTTGGCATTATCTGCCAGGGGTGTGTCCATGAAGAGAATGGTAGAAGGAGCTTTCTCACTTTGAGCATTCTGTTGTATGCTGGCCTTTATAGCCTTGATGTCTGCTTGAGTGTCTTTGAACCGAGATTCCACCATGTTGGTCAGCATTTTTACTTGATTTGCCTGCTGTTTAGCAGCCAATTGTTGCTGATGTTCAAGCAGTGGTTGGAGAATATTCCATAGCTCATTTGCAGCAAATGCTTGTGGAGCAGGTGCTTGAGCAGGAGGGGCAGAAGATTGGGCTATTTGAGCTTCTAACAGCTGCTGCACCATATCTTTTATTTCTGCAACTGTAGATTCCAGATTTTCAACTCTGGCCGTCAAATCATTATATTTTGAATCATCATCTGAGTTAACGGGATCATCTGAATCCCCACCAGCAGTGGTTGTATCAATGTGTGACTTAGGAGCTGTAGCCCAAAAGTCATCCATTGATGCCCCTTTTTCTTGGTACTGGGGACTTCTTTCTTCAGCAACCGATGGACCTTTGATGTTACCAGCAGCTAAAGATAACTTGCTGGTGGTTATCGATGTTGCCATGGAAGAAATTGCCTTCAAGGGAGTCTTAGTAATGTAACAACTGTCCAACTGAAGATCTGTTGATCCATCAGTTGTAGTTGCTGCTCCACTTGAACTACCACCGAGAGTTACTTGTAACTCAGGGGGTGTAACCTCCTCAGCTGTTGCTGGGATAGCAGAGGTATGAGCATCAGACCCAGTCACTTGTGGAGGTATACTCTCAGTAATAAGTGATAGAGAGGAACTGGTTTGTGTCTGTGCCATATCAACTGCATGCAACAGGGGTATTATTGATTGTGGTAATGTGATTGGTGAGGGTATGGGTGTTGAAAGAGACATGTCCTTGGGATCAGGACTGTGGAAGATGGATCCGAGTGGATAAGAGCTTCATAATTTGGTGTCCCTGTGCTTACAACCTGATCCTTTTCTGAGGAAGGAGGAGTTTTAGGCTGGGGTTGAGATCTTTCTTCCATCTGCTGTGAGGAAGTAGCAGCAGTGGTTTCTGGTGACTTTTGTGTTGTCACTGGCAGTTGCTCTGGGATCTCATCTTCCAGAGTTGCCTTTGTTTTGGGTTTGGTGGGTTTTCTGGATGGTTTTCTTTTGGTCTTTTAGATGGTGGCAGGTGTGGGTTTCAGAGCAGTGGGTGTGCTACTCTGATCACCTGGAGCAGTGGGCTCAGCAGTGGTTTCTTGAGGGTCAGTGGCAGTTTCTAAAACCTGCTCACCCTCTTTTGTTTTTAATTTTATTGGTGCCATCATTCTTGAAAAAGTTTCTATTGTTAAGCTGTTTATTTTGAATGAGACACCTTGTTTGGGTACTTCTGCCTCTTTCTCGACAAATTTTTTTTAAAATAGTAACTTAGAAACCTTGGAAAGAGCAGAAATGCTTTATTATCAACGTTCTTTACCAAATCATCAAATATTTCCTTGGAGTAGTTATAGTTTTCATTGTTCAAATTTGCATACCTCAGGCATTGGATTTTTGTTGGTATCTCATTTAAGGACGTTGTTTTATTTGAAACACACATGAGCAGTGTGTGGAATAAAAATCTGGGTGCAGAAGGGAAGTAACCCTTTTGTAGGATGTCCCTGTTTGGTTGTTCTGCATAGCCCCTTTTCATGAAATCCTTTACCAACTCGTCTTTTGTAAAAGAGGTTTTTCCATTTAAATCATCGAGTTTAAAGGTTTCAGAGATGGATTTTGGTGAGATATTTACCTTCTTACCCTGTATCGAGGAGTTGATTGCGGCGATGATATCTCCTTGTTTTTAAAGGGTGGCATGTTTCCAAAACTCTCTCTGGGTGTCAAGGTAAATAGGAGCGTCTGCTGTTATCAAAGTTTTGTACTTTGATACAAAGAGGATGTCAAGGATGGAATCGAAGGTGTGGTTATCGGTAGGTTTTGTGAGTATACCTACATAATTGTGTGGAGCTTTGTAGCGGATCTCCGGTGTTTCAGCGGCCATTTGAGTGGCTTCTGCTGTTTTGGAGGAAGATGATGGTTTTGATTTTGTTTTCGATTTTGGTTTCGTCATTTTGGATGAAGAAGATCGAAAAGATTTTTTGGAGTTATGAGAGGGAAACTGCTACGAGAAGAGAACTTTTGGAATTCAATTCGACAGTAAAACCCTGTTTGGATTTAATCAGGGTTTTATTCAAGGAAAAAGTGATTGCTGATGTGGCAGCGGTTATTTTGATCTGAAGGCTAAAATCTGACCACGTGTCAAACATCTGATGGAATGGTAAATGATGGAGGACAGTTGTTTTGACAACTACTGATGGATCAAGTATCAGTAGTTACAACGGTAATAAAATGAAGTGGTGGGTGTAACAGTGGATGGAACAAAGATTTTAAACATCAGTGTTTTTGAAGAACAGAGGTTGACACTATAGCAGTGGACAGACTTTAGAGAGCAGATGTTATTTCTCAACAGCATTTTAGGAACAACAGTGGATAAAAACCAATGAGGATCATATGTTTAACAACTGTTTGTGCGGCAGTGTTTTGACTTTTGACAAATTCTTTTAGCACCTGTTTGTTCAGATGTATAAAATGATTTGTTCTTGTAAAAGCACAATCTCTTGTCTATCATCTGTTGAGTACCAGAAATGCTATTCTTAACAATACACATTTTAGATGCATAATATCAAGATTAAATTGTCAGTAGTGATTCTCAGAAATTTTGTTCAAGGTTTTGCCATCTGTCTATTTTTCAGACAGTGGTTTAGCATCCCAGATGATGAAGACATTTCTACTTGAGCTGCTCATTTTGTGTCTAATTACTGGAACTAGAACATGAGTATCTCAGTAGTCTAAGTCAATTTGCAATCAATTTATGATCAGTGGAAACCTAATTTGAGCTTAACATGACCTTGATATGTGTGTCATTTCATTTTGATCAGTTTTAAGGATAGTAATTCCACACAGAAATAAGGTAATTACATCCAGACCAGAGATGAACTTTTACTATAAAAAATGAGTAAAAAGATCATAATATATTTTAAAATAAATACAATATATCTGGTTTTTTTTTTATTTAAGAGGAAAACTCCTTAAAAAAAATTAAAGGAAGTTTTGAAAATAATCAAAAGGATCTGACAATTTACCAGTAAATTCATGATCATATTATTCTCAAGTTATTTTGACCATTGTTTTGGTCATTTTCTTCTCAATTGATTGAAAATTCATTTTAAGCACAATCACTGGAGATGCCATTGTTACCAGAACAATTTCTGTATTGATAAATACACACAGTTGCATGATGACCACTGATGACCTAACTTTAACCTCAAAAGTGTTTTCTGCTTATGCTCTTTTCTTTTGATTTCAAAAGTTTTGAGATAGCTACACTTTGAGATTTGTTCATTTTCCCTTTTTACCCTTTTTATTTACGTGTTCAGAAATACTCACTAGGAGATTATATTTTGAACATGCTTTGTCCATAATCACTTTGAAGCAATGTTTTGAGAGATCTGACCATATTTGATCATGTTTCATTACAGATCTCACATTACCTATGATTAGGACTGTTTTGACACCTTATTTTCTCAATGTGTTTAGACAAAGTCGATTTGGTCCTTTTGAAGGTACTCAACTTGCCTTTGAGCACATGAGAGATTTTGACAAAAGTTTTATTCCCTCTTTTCCTTTTCAGCAGTATTCTAGTGTTTTAGATGAACACAAGTTTTGCTGAACTGAGGTACATACTTTAGTTGTTTATTGAAAACATCACAAATATCAAAACAACAATTGAAATCAATTTTGAAAGCATCGAACGATCCCATAATTTATCAGATATTTTACAGATCTGAAAACTATGAGTGACATATGTATGAAAACACTTGTTGTGTGAGATTTGTGTGTCATATGACATCTTGGTTGATTTACAGAGTTTTTGAATATTCATTTTATCCATGATTTACTCGTTACTCTGTTTTTCAACTGAATGCAACCAACCTTAGTATCAATGAGTTTTGAGCTGAACTGTTATGTCAAATTGATTGTTAGATCGAATTTGACTGTCCTTGCTTTGATACCAATTGTTAGGATCTGAAGGCTGTCTGTGATTGTGTTTGTTTGCATAAAACGAATAAGTGCAGCGGATGAGTAGCAAACTTTGTAAACATAATCAAAAGAAAGTATAGATTGATAAACAATTGCTATTTCATTGAGTCAAAAGATTTACAATAGAAAGCAAATGATTACAGCAAGCTTACAATCTAAACTCCCCCTCAGCCTGATACACCAGAGTTGGTTGCACAAGATGAAAGGATGAATTGAGGAGAAAAACTCACTCAAAACGATCAAGTGTAACAGTACAGAGTACTGTTATACTTATAGGCAAACCAAACTACTGATATGCTTCAGCTGACGTCACCATGATAGTGACATCTAACGACCTAACAAACTACAAATACTGTTCTATACAAACTACTGTTATGTAACATCTGATAATCACTAAAGTACAAAACATAAGGAAACTACTGCTTCACGTTCCACTTTTGTAGCCTTAGCACAGATGTTGAGTCTTCAGTGCTTTCTTCAAAGGTGATCAGTCTTTGAGAGGGCAGTTCTTGAATCTTCAGCAGTACTTAGGAGACGACAGTAGATAGAGCAACAGAGTTTGTCTTCAGCAGTTGTTAGATAATCATCACAGTTTGGTTTGTCAGTTGTTGTAGTTGAGCAGCACTTAACATTCATCAGCTGTTAGATAACCACTGTCAAGGGGAAAGATTAGAGCAAACTGCTGCTTATTAAGTGTCCACTGATGGGATCCGGTTTTGGCTTTACATTATCTGTTCCTCTGTTAGGGTTCAATCCCAACAGTTTATGATAAGGAGTTTTTGCTATCAAAATCTAATTTGAATGATGAACCGGTCAAAGTAGCATATACTTTGAAAGATTCAGACAAATTATATTCTGATGAGATTTTTCCAATAAGAGGTGTTAAACCAGAAATGATTAAAAAGGTTTTCAAACTACTAGAAATTAATATTTCTAAAATAAGAGATGAAAATCTTTCTGAAAAACCTAAACTTTACACCTCAAGAGTTCAACAACGTTTAAACAAGAAAATGGGTTACAGTTCTGGTTATGGTTATCGAAAGAAACCAAACCATAACGGTAATGTCAAAAAGAATGGATTGGGTTTTAATTCATCGAAAAACTATAAAAATGAGAAAATTTATAAACCAAAAACTGTTTTTATTTCAGGAACAAGTGCTGAGAAAGAACAAAAGAGTTCATTCTGGAAGCAGACGAACAAAGAATTCCTTGCAAATAAGCAAGAAAAGATGAAGAAAAGTACTATTCAGAAGAAGATAGAGACAAGAACCCGTTTTCAGTGCAAAACTGCTGGTCATATTGCCAGGAATTGTTCAAAGGCAATCAACAAACAACAGGGAGTTTCTGGTAAACTGAAAGAAAAGATGGTTGAGAAAACTGAACTGTCAACCAGAAAATTTACTAGTTTTGAAAACTCAATTTTGGAAGTTGGAGAATGTTCAAGAAATGTGTTGAAAAGAAAAGAAAATCTGAAAAATCAAAAAATGGGTAGTTAAGGGTTCAGGAAATAGTTCTGGTGATGAATCTGGTTCCATAAAATCAGAGGT
Organism: Helianthus annuus; assembly: GCF_002127325.2. Lineage (NCBI taxonomy): Eukaryota > Viridiplantae > Streptophyta > Magnoliopsida > Asterales > Asteraceae > Helianthus > Helianthus annuus. The sequence continues at coordinate 60,695,440 of NC_035443.2, forward strand.
GCCACGTCTTGATGAAAAAGTTGAAAAATCAGTACCAACTGTGAATGATGTTAACTTTCCACCATTAAAGGCTGAAAACTTTAAGAAAAAAGTTGGGAAAGTTGAAATTTCAAATCAATTTTATTCTGAAAAGAATAAATTTGATGTTGATAAAGTTTTCAACGGAAATGTGAAACACATTTTTGGCAAAATGATTAATGGTAAAGCCAAAGGTGTGAAAGAATTTTATGCGTCCAAAAGGAAAATTCACAATTCTGTTGAAAGTAACAATGAAGAAGAGGTTGTTTCACCCAAGGATGGTCAGGCTTGGGTGGATATATTTTTCAAAGAATAAAAACCTGACTTGCCGGAGCTCCCAAGTTGGTAATCGCGGAGCATGAATCGGCATTATTCTTGAAATGTTTTTTTTTTGAAAATGGTTAATTGTGAATTGCCGGAACTCCCAGGTTGGTAGTGTGGAGTAGGAATCGGCATTCTGAGAATTCAACCTACAAGTGGTAAGTGTTGGTAAGCAAATCGACTTGTGGTTGTAAGATAAGGTTTGTTTGTTAAAAGATTGGTTTTTGTCACACCCCGACCACGTAAAACATCAAATCGTGGTGGAAACGTCGGGGAGTGTTGTAACAGAATTTTTGTTTCACAACCATGGCATTCAAAGTTATATTTTATTTATCAAACAAACGAGTTACATTGTCGTAAAACAACTGAAACAAAGAGTACAAAACAAGTTTTAACTAGTCTAGTTCCATTTTATCGTCACTAAGGCCCAAGTCCACCCTAGCGTGTCACGAACGTCCTATGCATTAGCTCCTGAAACACATGTGAAAATAGGTAGGTCAGCATAAAAATGCCTGTGAGATACATAGGTTTTGTGAAAATAGGATTCATGACTTAAGTTTAAGAAAATATTTAATAAAAGTTAGTCATGAACCTTGTAAATTGTTTTGTTTTGTAAATCGTTTGAAAAGGGATAAAATGATATGTATAAGTAAAAGAGTAATGTATGGTTAAATGAATAACCAAGTAAAATAAGTTGTATAAAATAAACTGTTTTGTAAAACAATGTCTTGTGAAAAATATGCTATTTGTAAAAATGTATAAATCCAAATTGAATGATTTAAATAACGCTACGACATGTAATACAATACAAGCACTTATATATAGGAAGTACCAGTGGCGTATCCACCATGCTTGTATCACATTACACATGTCTCGTCACTTAAATAAGTTACCCAAACAAACCACCAATGTAAATTGCCCATGTCTAAACTATTTGTCAAATGTCTTTGTGAAAACCACGTCAAAACGTTTATGTTAAAATGTAGACCATGAAATGTGTATATCAATATCAAAATGTCTATGTCAAATGTCGATCAAGTAATGTGTAAACAAAATGTCATGTATGGCAAGTGAAATATGTATCAACTAAACCATAGGTAAAAATGCACAAAACAATGCATTGAAGTAAAACATAGTTTAAATCAAGGTTATGTTTTGTGGAAAATGCATGCTATACTGAATACAAACATTTATGCGGTATTGTAAAAATCCATACATCCAAGCCTTGCGACTGTGGTGATAAACCTTTAAATAAATTAAAGGTCTATCTGTGTTATGTTTTAATCGAATTCGGTCATTCCTTCCATCCAAACATACCTAGGATGTCAGGAACGGGAGTTGTCAATTCCTATGGTACCATTACCTACTAACGAGCGGCGTGATCAAAGTTAATGAATGTATATGGTCCCACTTAAACAAACCAAATGTCATACCCAAAATGTAAGCATGTGATGAAAATGTACTAAGTATGATAAACATACATAGCATGTGATGTAAAACAAATGCACTAAGTATGATGAGCATACATAGCGTGAAAAGGTAATGAAAAACAATGTACTAAGTATGCGCTAAACGAACATACGTAGCATAAAATGTCATGTAAAACGATGTACTAAGTATGCACACAATGGACATACATAGCAAAAACATAATGAAATCATGTACTAATAGTGTACTAATGAACATAGCAAGTATATGATATGAAAACAAGAAAGCACGAAAGTAACAAGTAGGCACATGTGTATCACCCCAAAATGTTTGATAAATAGTAAAAGAGGGGACTATGTACTCACTTGAGATTGCTTAATAGACTTTAGATATCCACCAAGCAAGCTAGAAGATCACGGAAACAAACGACACCTAATATAGGTATCTACATTAATAAACGGACCTATTGGAGGATCGGGTAGTACGAGGGTTTGTAAACCAAATAAGTGTGGGAACTTATGTAATATGGTTTAACAAAGCCTACACACTAAAATGAAACTTATCCCAAGTGCTTTTGACCCATTATGACCCGTTTAGGTAGCTTATGCTACTTTAACGCGTCGTCCGCGTAAAACGCGTTCGGAATGCCTAACTAGTCCTATGACAAGCAAGATATGCTTTAACATGTTTAATATTGTTGCCAAATCAGTTTATATGTCAAAAGTTATGTTACATAGGCTTAAAATGAATTTTGGCGCAAAAAGGGTATTTTGGTCATTTTCCTAAGGCATAAGAACTACTTATCATACAACTACTTAAACGATGTGACCATAAGGTATAACCTACCATAACGTATAACCTCGGAAGGTTATCCCCTATACACTAAGGTCACCTAATATGTTTGGTCGGATCCTAAAGATCGACCAAATGGGTCGGCTTCGAAAGTATAAGCGATTGATTAGATCCCTTACCTTTACGACCCTAAACAAGCACAAATCTAAAAGCGACGAGCTAAACATGCTAGAACATGTTTAGTAAAGTTAGAAAACAGGTTTGGTATTAAAACACATGGTTTTAATACCCTAGAGTAGTTTGGTTACAAAATACGCGAGAAAACGCATTTTGGCTGAAACTACGACTCGTCACTGAGCCTAGATAACATGGTAATCAGTAGGTATAGTCACTAGGGACTATAACCATCGTGATTACGCTCACGTTATGAAGTTCAAATGAACTTCGCGTTGACCATAAACTGGTCAATACAGAAAGTCAAACGCAGTTTGACTTTAATGCTAAAACGAACGAAAAACGCGAAAGAATACTTACAGAAGGTCCCCGCAAGATTGATATTACAAGTATTTCTCAGGTATGAAGTGTTCTACACTTCAAGTTAGAGAAAATATCAGAATTTAAGTGGGGAAAGAATGAAATGGGTGGGGGTATTTACAGATTTCCTTGAACCGTTAAGATCGTTTCTCGTAAGCCGAGCTTTAATCTCAACCATCCAAGTGGGCACACTGATTTGGTAAACTAGGGGCACTCAAAACCAGCCCATAGAAACCTTAAAACCATTTGCAAAACCATGGGAGCAGCTGGGTTTTAATAAAATGAAGTTTTCTGACCTGGGAGTGGCTTACGGACCGTAAGCAACTCCATACGGTCCGTAAGGACCCTATTTGCTGGCAGTAACTTTTAGCAATTGGCAGAACAGGCCCCTGCACCTCTAAACTTGGTTTTTGATGCGTTTTGACACGTGTAAGCCCCGTTAACCTCATTTTAAGGCTCAAATATGAAGTTAAAGTATAGGGAACTTAAAATGTGCTCAAAAATATCTCGGTTGTCGGCTCGTTTGGTCGTACGGCTGCGTTGTTCGGTTAATTACGACGGAAGTCGTAACGGACGCAAAAACGGTCCAAATTGCGCGACGAATGGATTTTTGACAAGCCAATCACTAAAACATAATATTTTAATGATTACATAAATTTTTGGATGTCCGGATGTATTCAGAACTTAAGTTATGCGCGAAAATGCAAACTTATGCACTTTTTGACGCTTTTAGTCCCTGAATGGGCATAAAGTTTATTTTAGCACACCGAACCCCTCAAAGCCTATTTCAAAGATATGCAAAGGATATTTAGGGTGTGTTTAACTTATGACCATGTTCCGGAATGTCTGTTACAGTTCAAATTGGCAAACTTTCGCAGTTTGTCAATTTTAGTCCCTGTAAGCGAATAAACTTGATTTTGCTATACCAAAGCCTTCAAAACTTATTTCTAAGTTATGTAAAGGTTATTTAAGGTATGTTAAGCATAAATTGATGTTTCGGAGTATTTTTCGCATTAAACTGAGTACGTTTACGCTCCAGCTTGCATATAATTCTCCAAAAAGCGGTATAGAGTTTGAAATTGGATAAAAGTCAAAACATGAAAACATCAAACATAAACAAACAAATATTGGGATCAAATAACTTTATTTCATTGATAACTGAATCGTTCACAATGATTACAAGCACAGATATCACAGTCTCCCCTACTTGCGGAAATTTCGTCCCGAAATTTGTTTAGAGGAAACTCGTGGGAAAAGATATGGATACTCCGCCTTCATTTGATCTTCACGTTCCCAAGTAAACTCAGGTCCGCGTTTAGATTCCCAGCGAACTTTAACCAAAGGAATGCGCTTGCGTTTAAGCCATTTGACTTCACGATCCATAATTTCCACATGTTTCTCAACAAAATTTAGTGTTTTATCAACACGAATTTCGTCGAGCGGTATGTGGAGGTTCTCATCAGCCAAGCACTTTTTGAGATTGGATACGTGGAAGGTTGGATGAACATTTCCAAGTTCAGGAGGTAATGCGAGTCTGTAGGCTACCTTGCCGATTCTTTTGACGATCTTAAATGGTCCAACGTACCTAGGTGCAAGTTTTCACTTTCTTTCCAAATCTGATCACACCTTTCCAAGGTGAGTGTGACAACCCGAACTTTAAGGTTGGTGCCTTGATTTTGTGATCCCGATTTATATTATTATTTTCTTTCTTGTCTCGTTTTATTAACCTGTTCAACACTGTGACCCTGATAAACGTGTTAAGATGTAATGTAGAGAGTAATGAGTGTTGGGCCAATCTGTGCGCTGATTATAAGATTGGGCTGCACCTTGAATTATTGAAGCCCGCCCTCCTTAATCATTAGTATGGGCTATTTGCCTAGGGGTTTGGCAGCCCATTTTACTTGGGCTTAAGCCCATAGTCACGGCCAACAAGGAACCGCCCCAACTATCAGATTATATGTTCATGTCTACGTAATTTGTATGCACTCAAGATTTTAACAAACCCTAAACAAACCCTACCCTTCTCTCTCTCAAGATCGCGTGCGACAAGCAGGCCCCCCCCCCCATCATCATCAAGACATCATCTCTTGCGACCGAGTTCTTGGTTAGTATGATTGTAATCGTTTTAAATTTGGTTGATCCTACTTGTTTACATGTGCACCATTACTGATTTGTATGATGTTTATGGAAACCTTTATGTCACAATATGATCGTTAACCTTATGATTGAGAAACTTGCATGATAATAATTCTATAATTTAGGGATTTTGTCTAACTATCATATCATATGTCGCATATGAATCTGGGCGTGAATTATGTATATGAAATAAGGATGTTGTGATTAATTGCTATCAGGTTGCATGTGATCTTTATTACAGGTGTAATTGTTTCAAGATTATCACGTGTTCGTAATCATCATATTGTTGTATTAATTGAGATTTTCGGCCACTTTAATTGAATTAAAAGAATATTCAGATTTGCATAAGAATTGAACGGCCCAATAATTCTTAAATGTTGATTGCATAGTCTATATGATTCATTAATTGCTCATGTTGATCTAGGTGCATGTGATATGCTTTGAGTAGCATATGTGAAGCTTAAAAGTTGTCGGCTAAGTGGACCTTGTGGTCCAATAAAAATCATACGAATATAAATCAAAAACTATTTGTTTGATTTGAGTAGAGGAATGGGTTAAATAAAAAAAAGAATTCGATGGCACTATTGGGATATAGGGGGACGGTTTGGTTTTAAAATGAGGGTACAAATATTATAATGCCATAACAATGTATACATAGGTGAATAATTGGAATTAAAGATCATCGGAATTGGTTTGATAATTATTTGATTCAGAAGTATGTTATTAAATCTCATAATGTACGGTTGGTAATAAATTAAACAGACATAATTTGGTGGGCTGCGCTTAGATGAAACAACGTTTTAAACGCAGTGGGTCGGGTCATTGGGCTGATTAATATAACATTAAAGAGCTGTTAATAAATGGTACCATTAAAACATGATAATGTTTATGTAATTTAATCAAGTATGTGTGGTTATATGAAGCATGACCTATGTGCTACTTGAATACGTGATTAATGGTATGTGAATCTGATTAGACGTAATCCCTATGATAGGACGTGATTGAATAGAGTATATTGGCGAATAAATTATCTGCCGAGCAAATCAAGGTGAGTTCACACAGCCAAGGCATGGGGTTCCCAGGGTGGGAAAAGGGGTTTGGATTATTTACTCGTACTTACTTAGCTTATGGAACCTAGTTATATGGTCCTCGGGTGAGGAGGGGTTATTGATATGATGCGACTAGACTAGTGATGCTCATTGAACTGATCTTCGCACACACGCCAGGGATTGGCCGCGATATTATGACTAATCATTCGCACACATGCCTAGGAAGGCCGCGAACTATACTCTAAACTTCGCATACATGCCGGGTGGCCGCGATACAAACATACCTAGTCTTGAATACTTGGGAACTTCCCCAATCATCGCATACATGCCTAGAGGGCCCTGATATGAACTAATACGATATACGACTTAATGAACGAACACAAGGCTTACTATACTATTACAATTACTGAATTATTAACTGTGAACTCGCTCAACTAGTCGTTGACTCTCTGCTGCATGCCTTGCAGGACCTTAGGAACATATGGAGCTTGCACAGGGAGGAGCAGGTCGTTGTGGACATGGATCATGGATGCGTTGTTAAAAATTTATGACAATGCAAACTTTATACTTATATTGGGTTTACTTTTATGCTTCCGCTAAACATTGAGATTATACTTATGTTTTGAACACCTTACATATTGGTTTGGTTAAATTACATTTACGTTTGCTATTTACATTTAATGTTCAATATGATTGGTGGCTTGATCCTGGTCATGTCACGCCTCCAAGCGGTGGTACTCCGCGGGGTGGATTTTGGGGGTGTGACAGTGAGACCTTAAGTAATACACGATCACCGACCTGGAATTCCAAGGGCTTGCGTCGTTGGTCCGCATAACTCTTTTGACGGCTTCGAGCTGTCTGTAAGTTATCACGAACTTTCTTAACCTTGTTAGTTGTCTCCAGAATGAGGTCAGGTCCAGTAAGTTGGGCCTCACCTATCTCATTCCAGCAGACTAGTGAACGACATTTTCGACCATAGAGAGCCTCGAAAGGAGCCATGTTGATGCTGGAGTGATAACTATTGTTGTAGGAGAATTCAATCAATGGAAGATGTGAATCCCAACTTCCACCAAAATCGATCACACAAGCTCTAAGCATATCCTCCAAAGTCTGGATTGTTCTTTCAGTTTGGCCATCTGTTTGTGGATGATATGCTGTGCTCAGATTGAGTTGGGTCCCCATAGCAGATTGCATGGTTCTCCAAAAACGAGAAGAGAAGCGAGCATCTCTTTCAGAAATAATGTTCAAAGGAACACCATGTCGAGATACGATTTCATCCACGTAGATTTTAGCCAGATTTTCAGTAGATAAATCCTCACGGATTGGCAAGAAATGCGCTGACTTTGTAAGACAATCAACAATTACCCAGATGGCATCATGACCTTTCTTAGTGCGCGGAAGTTTAGTAATGAGATCCATAGCGATGTTTTCCCATTTCCAAACTGGAATCTCTGGTTGCTCCAAAAGACCAGAAGGATGTTGGTGTTCAGCCTTAATCTTAAGACAAGTAAGGCATTTTGAAACGTACAAGCCAATGTCTTTCTTCATACCAGGCCACCAATACCGAGTACGAAGATCCTTATACATCTTGTCTGAGCCAGGATGAATAGAATAACGAGACTTATTGGCCTCATCCATAAGCAAGGTGCGAAGATCATCTTGGCTTGGGACCCACAAACGGTCCATGAAATAATATAATCCATCTTCCTTCAGCACGAGATCAGGCTTAATGTGATAGGGTAATTCCTTACCCATCAAATCTTGTGAAACACAAGCATGTTGAGCCTGAGAAATGCGTGCTTGAATATCGGATTGAGCTTGAATATCAGATTGAACATGAACACAATGAAGCTTAGTACGTTCCTTACGACTCAATGCGTCAGCCACGACATTCGGTTTCCCAGGATGGTAGCGAATTTCGCAATCATAGTCGTTTAGGAGTTCGACCCACGTCTTTGCCTCATGTTGAGTTCTTTCTGATTGAAGATATGCTGAAGACTTTTGTGGTCAATAAAAACCACATATTTTGTGCCATACAAATAGTGTCTCCAGATTTTGAGAGCGAAAACAACTGCACGTAACTCAAGATCATGAGTGGTGTAGTTTTTCTCATGCACCTTCAATTGCCTTGATGCGTAGGCTATGACTTTGTTCCTTTGCATCAGAACACTGCTAAGACCCAATTTCGATGCATCACAATAAACGACAAAATCATCATTGCCCTCAGGCAAAGTCAGAATAGGTGTGTCACAATGCTTCTGCTTCAAGGTCTGAAATGCTTCCTCTTGCTTAAAACCCCATTCAAAGGGTTTGTTCTTCTGAGTTAGAGCAGTTAGGGGAACTGCAATCTTTGAGAAGTTCTCAATGAAGCGGCGGTAATAACCCGCAAGACCAAGAAAAGAACGAACCTCAGTAGGAGTAGTAGGCGTATCCCAATCCTTAATCGCACTGATCTTGGAGGGATCTACAAGAATACCTTGTTCGTTGACAATATGTCCCAAAAATTGAACTTCCTTAAGCCAAAATTCGCACTTGGAGAATTTGGCAAAAAGTTGTTCTTTCTTTAGGAGTTCCAGAGTAAGACGAAGATGTTGCTCATGATCAGCTTGCGTCTTAGAGTAAATCAGGATGTCATCAATAAAAACGATGATGAACTTATCCAAATAAGGCTTGCAAACCCTATTCATCAAGTCCATAAAAACAGCAGGAGCATTAGTCAAACCAAATGGCATGATTGTGAACTCATAATGCGCATAACGAGTGCGGAATGCTGTCTTGGGAATATCCTCTTCATGCACACAAAGTTGATGATACCCAGAACGAAGGTCGATCTTCGAAAAGCAAGTAGCACCCTGTAACTGGTCAAAGAGATCATCAATGCGAGGTAGGGGATATCGATTCTTGATGGTAAGCTTGTTCAGCTCACGATAATCGATGCACATTCTGAAGGATCCATCCTTCTTCTTGACAAAAAGAACGGGAGCACCCCAAGGAGAAAAGCTAGGACGGATAAAGCCTTTGTCAGAAAGCTCTTGAAGTTGTTTAGACAACTCTTGCATTTCAGACGGTGCAAGACGATATGGAGCTCTGGCAATAGGATTTGCACCAGGTACGAGATCGATATGGAACTCAACTTGGCGTGCTGGGGGTAGACCAGGTAATTCTTCTGGAAACAGCTCCGGATAATCCCGAACAACAAGAATATCTTTAATGGACTTACCATGGCCCTTATCTGCTGTAACATGTGCCAAGAAGGCCACATAATTCTTTCGCAGATATTTCCGAGCTTGGAAACAAGACATAAGCTTGAGGCTACTAGTAGGTTTCTCACCACAAACCTGTAGGATCTCACCTGACGAAAGCGGCACACGAACGATCTTCTCAAAACAGACTACCTCTGCGTGATGCTTGGCTACCCAATCCATACCCACAATAATGTCGAACTTCCAAGTTGCATAGGCGTGAGGTCAATAGGAAAAAGATGGTTGTTAAGGTTCAACTGACAATTGCGAAGAACAGAATCAAGAACAACGGGTTTACCATTCGCAACTTCGACTGTCAAAGGCTTACCTAGTTTTGTTCTAGACACGTGAAGCAACGGCTCGAAAGATAAAGACACAAAACTTTTATCGCCCCCCGAATAAAAAAGAACAGACGCAGGTTGATTATTAACTAAGAACGTACCGTTCACCCCCTCATTGTCTGCTCGTGCCTCTATTGCATTCATGTTAAAAGCTCGTCCACGAGCCTGAGCCTGAACTGGATTAGCATTAACCAGTCTTGGACACTGGTTTCGATAATGGGTCAGGTCTCCACAATTAAAGCACGAGCCAGGAGGAAAGTGGGGTCGTGCAGCTTGCTGTTGAACGGGTGGTTGAGCTACCTGATTTCGAGCAGAACGACAAACTTCTGCAAGATGCCCAGACTTCCCATAGTTGGTACAGAAACAGCACGGAAGTTGCTGTTGATGGTGACTATTGCACCTAGTGCACAAAGGTGAATTCCCTTCGTACCGCTTCTTTGCGGGAGGCTGACCTGGCTGATTGGGAGCTGCCTGGTTCTGTTGGGTAGTGACGGTGAAATTTTGGGAAGCCTTACGCTTCCTAGAACCCTTTGCAGAACCCGAATCTTTACCCTGCTTGTTTTTACCTTTCTTGCTATCCTTCTTGTCAGACTCCTGTTTCTTACCCTTCTTGTCACCCTTCCTGTGCAATTTACCCTTTCGAATTTGCGACTCAGTCAATGTCGCTGCAAACTCGATCGCCTGACGGACTGTGGTAGGATTACTACCAGTAACGATGTCTTGCACTGAGTCAGGTAGACCATCGATGCACCTCTCGATAGCCTTGTCGAGTGGGATAACCATTGTCGGGCAAAGTAAGCTTAACTCCTCATACATGTTTGTATACGCCCGGTGCTCACCACTTTCCTGCTTCAGATCATCAAATTCCCTCTCCAATTTTCGCAGCTCATGACGAGGACAAAACTCCCTCATCATAAGAGTTCTCAGTTCAGCCCATGTTTGTGCAAGAGCAACTTCTGCACCATGGTCTCTCATAACCCCGTTCCACCATGTCAAAGCCCTCTTCTGAAATACGCTAGAAGCGAACTCGACCTTCTGGTTCTCAGGACACAGAACATGATGAAATGTACTCTCAATGCTCTCGAACCATTGAAGGAGCCCAGTTGCCCCCTCAGTACCACTGAACTTGAGTGGTTTAGCCGAATTGAAGCTCTTGAAGTTACAAGGAGCGTTCTGATTGTTGTTGGCTTGGTTCACTTGAGCTATAATGTTTGGGAGTGCGGCAGCCATGTGCTGTGCCAGAATATCTGCCATTTCGGCATTAGATAACGGGTTTTCACGTCGAGGAGGCATGCTAAAAAGAGGAAAACATGAGAGGAAACGAGTAAGATGATTAGATGAAAAGAACGAGAGGAAACAAAATCAACAATGGCAAAGATGGTGGTCATTCGTCTGTATCACAAAGCAAACAAATGACACACAGTGACTAATCAAAGTAAATGGGTCTATAAATAATTCTTAGCGAAGACATGCTCGCCTATAAGTGAACACTCACCCCTGGAGTTCCCAGGTAAGAGTGACTGGTCCGATTATGTGGATTTGTACGAACACTCTAGCCTTAGACAGAAAACCCAGGGTACAGGCATTCACCCTTCCAGTTTGCACGTGTTCACACTATTTAGAACCCAAAACTTTGATGAGATTTTGAGAACTTGGAAGGCACAAGGCCAAAAGAATCATTCAAAAACAAATGATAACATTTCAAAATCAAAAAGGGTTCAAAACCATATAATAAATCTTTTGAAAACAGAAGATTGTTTTTCAAAAATCGTTTCAGAAAATTGGGTTCTTGTTTTGGTGATCACCTAAGGATAGGTGAAGTGCATGTTTTAAGATCTAAACACAAGACAACTTGTGTTGGGGTCCTAGAAAGGTTATAGTCTAGGTCAAAGAAATACTAATAACCTAATTCCCTATAACCATTGGCTCTGATAACAACTCTTCTGTCACACCCCGACCACGTAAAACATCAAATCGTGGCGGAAACGTCGGAGAGTGTTGTAATAGAATTTTTGTTTCACAACCATGGCATTCAAAGTTATATTTTATTTATAAAACAAACGAGTTACATTGTCATAAAACAACTGAAACAAAGAGTACATAACAAGTTTTAACTAGTCTAGTTCCATTTTATCGTCACTAAGGCCCAAGTCCACCCTTGCGTGTCACGAACGTCCTATGCATTAGCTCCTGAAACACATGTGAAAATAGGTAGGTCAGCATAAAAATGCCTGTGAGATATATAGGTTTTGTGAAAATAGGATTCATGACTTAAGTTTAAGAAAATATTTAATAAAAGTTAGTCATGAACCTTGTAAATTGTTTTGTTTTGTAAATCGTTTGAAAATCGATAAAATCAGATGATATGTATAAGTAAAAGACTAATATATGGTTAAATGAATAACCAAGTAAAATAATTTGTATAAAATAACCTGTTTTGTAAAACAATGTCTTGTGAAAAATATGCTATTTGTAAAAATGTATAAATCCAAATTGAATGATTTAAATAACGCTACGACATGTAATACAATACAAGCACTTATATATAGGAAGTACCAGCGGCGTATCCACCATGCTTGTATTACATTACACACGTCTCGTCACTTAAATAACTTACCCAAACAAACCACCAATGTAAATTGCCCATGTCTAAACTATTTGTCAAATGTCTTTGTGAAAACCACGTCAAAACGTTTATGTTAAAATGTAGACCATGAAATGTGTATATCAATATCAAAATGTCTATGTCAAATGTCAATCAAGTAATGTGTAAACAAAATGTCATGTATGGCAAGTGAAATATGTATCAACTAAACCATAGGTAAAAATGCACAAAACAATGTATTGAAGTAAAACATGGTTTAAATCAATGTTATGTTTTGTGGACAATGCATGCTATACTGAATACAAACATTTATGCGGTATTGTGAAAATGCATACATCCAAACCTTGCGACTGTGGTGATAAACCTTTAAATAAATTAAAGGTCTATCTGTGTTATGTTTTAATCGAATTCGGTCATTCCTTCCATCCAAACATACCTAGGATGTCAGGAACGGGAGTTGTCAATTCCTATGGTACCATTACCTACTAACGAGCGGCGTGATCAAAGTTAATGAATGTATATGGTCCCACTTAAACAAACCAAATGTCATACCCAAAATGTAAGCATGTGATGAAAATGTACTAAGTATGATAAACATACATAGCATGTGATGTAAAACAAATGCACTAAGTATGATGAGCATACATAGCGTGAAAAGGTAATGAAAAACAATGTACTAAGTATGCGCTAAACGAACATACGTAGCATAAAATGTCATGTAAAACGATGTACTAAGTATGCACACAATGGACATACATAGCAAAAACATAATGAAATCATGTACTAATAGTGTACTAATGAACATAGCAAGTATATGATATGAAAACAAGAAAGCACGAAAGTAACAAGTAGGCACATGTGTATCACCCCAAAATGTTTGATAAATAGTAAAAGAGGGGACTATGTACTCACTTGAGATTGCTTAATAGACTTTAGATATCCACCAAGCAAGCTAGAAGATCACGGAAACAAACGACACCTAATATAGGTATCTACATTAATAAACGGACCTATTGGAGGATCGGGTAGTACGAGGGTTTGTAAACCAAATAAGTGTGGGAACTTATGTAATATGGTTTAACAAAGCCTACACACTAAAATGAAACTTATCCCAAGTGCTTTTGACCCATTATGACCCGTTTAGGTAGCTTATGCTACTTTAACGCGTCGTCCGTGTAAAACGCGTTCGGAATACCTAACTAGTCCTATGACAAGCAAGATATGCCTTAACATGTTTAATATTGTTGCCAAATCAGTTTATATGTCAAAAGTTATGTTACATAGGCTTAAAATGAATTTTGGCGCAAAAAGGGTATTTTGGTCATTTTCCTAAGGCATAAGAACTACTTATCATACAACTACTTAAACGATGTGACCATAAGGTATAACCTCGGAAGGTTATCCCCTATACACTAAGGTCACCTAATATGTTTGGTCGGATCCTAAAGATCGACCAAATGGGTCGGGTTCGAAAGTATAAGCGATTGATTAGATCGCTTACCTTTACGACCCTAAACAAGCACAAATCTAAAAGCGACGAGCTAAACATGCTAGAACATGTTTAGTAAAGTTAGAAAACAGGTTTGGTATTAAAACAAATGGTTTTAATACCCTAGAGTAGTTTGGTTACAAAATACGCGAGAAAACGCATTTTGGCTGAAAGCACGACTCGTCACTGAGCCTAGATAACGTGGTAATCAGTAGGTATAGTCACTAGGGACTATAACCATCGTGATTACGCTCACGTTATGAAGTTCAAATGAACTTCGCGTTGACCATAAACTGGTCAATACAGAAAGTCAAACGCAGTTTGACTTTAATGCTAAAACGAATGAAAAACGCGAAAGAATACTTACAGAAGGTCCCCGCAAGATTGATATTCCAAGTATTTCTCAGGTATGAAGTGTTCTACACTTCAACTTAGAGAAAATGTTGGTGCATAATGTCTAAAGCCTGCGTCTTTGTAAAGTTAGATTAACGTATATGGTCTAGAGAGGTTATTTTGTATTAGTCCAGGGGTTAAACATGTAAATTTATGAAAATTAGAATGTAGGATCGCTTTTGTGACATGTGTCCACAAAAGCGAACCAGGCTGGATCGCTCATGTGGACATGTCACAAGAGCGGTTCCAGAATCCTATAAATACCCCTGAAGTTGTCTTCATTTGTAACGTTGTCTTGTACTCTACGTCGAACTGCTGACCGTGTGGCAATCGTTATCAAGTGAAGAAAAAGTGTTTAATGTGTGAATTCATCTGTTTCTACTCCTTTCTGTTACGTTTATCTTTGTATCATGCTGAAAATGTGTTTCCGCCACATTTTCAGTAAGCACTAGCTCTGATTGACTCATTCGTGTGGTCAAAACTGATCCTACAGAAAATCTCAGAATTTAAGTGGGGAAAGAATGAAATGGGTGGGGGTATTTATAGATTTCCTTGAACCGTTAAGATCGTTTCTCGTAAACCGAGCTTTAATCTCAACCATCCAAGTGGGCACACTGATTTGGTAAACTAGGGGCACTCAAAACCAGCCCATAGAAACCTTAAAACCATTTGCAAAACCATGGGTGCAGCTGGGTTTTAATAAAATGAAGTTTTCTGACCTGGGAGTGGCTTACGGACCGTAAGCAACTCCATACGGTCCGTAAGGACCCTATTTGCTGGCAGTAACTTTCAGCAATTGGCAGAACTGGCCCCTGCACCTCTAAACTTGGTTTTTGATGTGTTTTGACACGTATAAGCCCCGTTAACCTCATTTTAAGGCTAAAATATGAAGTTAAAGTATAGGGAACTTAAAATGTGCTCAAAAATATCTCGGATATTGGCTCGTTTGGTCGTACGGTTGCGTTGTTTGGTTAATTACGACGGAAGTCGTAACGGACGCAAAAACGGTCCAAATTGCGCGACGAATGGATTTTTGACAAGCCAATCACTAAAACATAATATTTTAATGATTACATAAGTTTTTGGATGTCCGGATGTATTCAGAACTTAAGTTATGCGCGAAAATGCAAACTTATGCACTTTTTGACGCTTTTAGTCCCTGAATGGGCATAAAGTTTATTTTAGCACACCAAACCCCTCAAAGCCTATTTCTAAGCTATGTAAAGGATATTTAGGGTGTGTTTAACTTATGACCATGTTTCGGAATGTCTGTTACAGTTCAAATTGGCATACTTTCGCAGTTTGTCAATTTTAGTCCCTGTAAGCGAATAAACTTGATTTTGCTATACCAAAGCCTTTAAAACTTATTTCTAAGTTATGTAAAGGTTATTTAAGGTATGTTAAGCATAAATTGATGTTTTGGAGTATTTGTCGCATTAAACTGAGTACGTTTACGCTCCAGTTTGCATATAATTCTCCAAAAAGCGGTATAGAGTTTGAAATTGGATAAAAGTCAAAACATGAAAACATCAAACATAAAGAAACAAATATTGGGATCAAATAACTTTATTTCATTGATAACTGAATCGTTCACAATGATTAAAAGCACAGATGTCACAGTCTCCCCTACTTGCGGAAATTTCGTCCCAAAATTTGTTTAGAGGAAACTCATGGGAAAAGATGTGGATACTTCGCCTTCATTTGATCTTCACGTTCCCAAGTAAACTCAGGTCCGCGTTTAGATTCCCAGCGAACTTTAACCAAAGGAATGCGCTTGCGTTTAAGCCATTTGACTTCACGATCCATAATTTCCACAGGTTTCTCAACAAAATGTAATGTTTTATCAACACGAATTTCGTCAAGCGGTATGTGGAGGTTCTCATCAGCCAAGCAATTTTTGAGATTAGATACGTGGAAGGTTGGATGAACATTTCCAAGTTCAGGAGGTAATGCAAGTCTGTAGGCTACCTTGCCGATTCTTTCGACGATCTTAAATGGTCCAACGTACCTAGGTGCAAGTTTTCCTTTCTTTCCAAATCTGATCACACCTTTCCAAGGTGAGACCTTAAGTAATACATGATCACCGACCTGGAATTCCAAGGGCTTGCGTCGTTGGTCCGCGTAACTCTTTTGACGGCTTCGAGCTGTCTGTAAGTTATCACGAACTTTCTTAACCTTGTCAGTTGTCTCCAGAATGAGGTCAGGTCCAGTAAGCTGAGCCTCACCTATCTCATTCCAGCAGACTGGTGAACGACATTTTCGACCATAGAGAGCCTCGAAAGGAGCCATGTTGATGCTGGAGTGATAACTATTGTTGTAGGAGAATTCAATCAATGGAAGATGAGAATTCCAACTACCACCAAAACCGATCACACAAGCTCTAAGCATATCCTTCAAAGTCTGGATTGTTCTTTCAGTTTGGCCATCTGTTTGTGGATAATATGCTGTGCTCAGATTGAGTTGGGTCCCCATAGCAGATTGCATGGTTCTCCAAAAACGAGAAGAGAAGCGAGCATCTCTGTCAGAAATAATGTTCAAAGGAACACCATGTCGAGATACGATTTCATCCACATAGATTTTAGCCAGATTTTCAGCAGATAAATCCTCACGGATTGGCAACAAATGCGCTGACTTTGTAACACAATCAACAATTACCCAGATGGCATCATGACCTTTCTTAGTGCGCGGAAGTTTAGTAACGAGATCCATAGCGATGTTTTCCCATTTCCAAACTGGAATCTCTGGTTGCTCCAAAAGACCAGAAGGATGTTGGTGTTCAGCCTTAACCTTAAGACAAGTAAGGCATTTTGAAACATATAAGCCAATGTCTTTCTTCATACCAGGCCACCAATACCGGGTACGAAGATCCTTATACATCTTGTCTGAGCCAGGATGAATAGAATAACGAGACTTATGGGCCTCATCCATAAGCAAGGTGCGAAGATCATCTTGGCTTGGGACCCACAAACGGTCCATGAAATAATACGATCCATATTCCTTCAGCACGAGATCAGGCTTAATGTGATAGGGTAATTCCTTACCCATCAAATCTTGTGAAACACAAGCATGTTGAGCCTGAGAAATGCGAGCTTGAATATCAGATTGAGCTTGAATATCAGATTAAACATGAACACAATGAAGCTTAGTACGTTCCTTACGACTCCATGCGTCAGCCACGACATTCGCTTTCCCAGGATGGTAGCGAATTTCGCAATCATAGTCATTTAGGAGTTCGACCCAACGTCTTTGCCTCATGTTGAGTTCTTTCTGATTGAAGATATGCTGAAGACTTTTGTGGTCAGTAAAAACCACATATTTTGTGCCATACAAATAGTGTCTCCAGATTTTGAGAGCGAAAACAACTGCACGTAACTCAAGATCATGAGTGGTGTAGTTTTTCTCATGCACCTTCAATTGCCTTGATGCGTAGGCTATGACTTTGTTCCTTTGCATCAGAACACAGCCAAGACCCAATTTCGATGCATCACAATAAACGACAAATGGGCCTCATCCATAAGGAAGGTGCGAAGATCATCTTGGCTTGGGACCCACAAACGGTCCATGAAATAATACGATCCATCTTCCTTCAGCACAAGATCAGGCTTAATGTGATAGGGTAATTCCTTACCCATCAAATCTTGTGAAACACAAGCATGTTGAGCCTGAGAAATGCGTGCTTGAATATCAGATTAAGCTTGAATATTAGATTGAACATGAACACAATGAAGCTTAGTACGTTCCTTACGACTCAATGCGTCAGCCACGACATTCGCTTTCCCAGGATGGTAGCGAATTTCGCAATCATAGTCGTTTAGGAGTTCGACCCAACGTCTTTGCCTCATGTTGAGTTCTTTCTGATTGAAGATATGCTGAAGACTTTTGTGGTCAGTAAAAACCACACATTTTGTGCCATACAAATAGTGTCTCCAGATTTTGAGAGCGAAAACAACTGCACGTAACTCAAGATCATGAGTGGTGTAGTTTTTCTCATGCACCTTCAATTGCCTTGATGCGTAGGCTATGACTTTGTTCCTTTGCATCAGAACACAGCCAAGACCCAATTTCGATGCATCACAATAAACGACAAAATCATCATTGCCCTCAGGCAAAGTCAGAATAGGTGCGTCACAAAGCTTCTGCTTCAAGGTCTGAAATGCTTCCTCTTGCTTAAAACCCCATTCAAAGGGTTTGTTCTTCTGAGTTAGAGCAGTTAGGGGAACTGCAATCTTTGAGAAGTTCTCAATGAAGCGGCGGTAATAACCAGCAAGACCAAGAAAAGAACGAACCTCAGTAGGAGTAGTAGGCGGATCCCAATCCTTAATCACACTGATCTTGGAGGGATCTACATGAATACCTTGTTCGTTGACAATATGTCCCAAAAATTAAACTTCCTTAAGCCAAAATTCACTCTTGGAGAATTTGGCAAAAAGTTGTTCTTTCTTTAGGAGTTCCAGAGTAAGACGAAGATGTTGCTCATGATCAGCTTGCGTCTTAGAGTAAATCAGGATGTCATCAATAAAAACGATGATGAGTGCGGAATGCTGTCTTGGGAATATCCTCTTCATGCACACGAAGTTGATGATACCCAGAACGAAGGTCGATCTTCGAAAAGCAAGTAGCACCCTGTAACTGGTCAAAGAGATCATCAATGCGAGGTAGGGGATATTGATTCTTGATGGTAAGCTTGTTCAGCTCACGATAATCGATGCACATTCTGAAGGATCCATCCTTCTTCTTGAAAAAAGAACGGGAGCACCCCAAGGAGAAAAGCTAGGATGGATAAAGCCTTTGTCAGAAAGCTCTTGAAGTTGTTTAGACAACTCTTGCATTTCAGACGGTGCAAGACGATATGGAGCTTTGGCAATAGGATTTGCACCAGGTACGAGATCGATACGGAACTCGACTTGGCGTGCTGGGGGTAGACCAGGTAATTCTTCTGGAAACAGCTCCGGATAATCCCGAACAACAGGAATATCTTGAATGGACCTACCTTGGCCCTTATCTGCTGTAACATGTTCCAAGAAGGCCACATAATTCTTTCGCAGATATTTCCGAGCTTGGAAACAAGACATAAGCTTGAGGCTACTAGTAGGTTTCTCACCAGAAACCTGTAGGATCTCACCTGACGAAAGCGGCACACGAACGATCTTCTCAAAACAGACTACCTCTGCGCGATGCTTGGCTAACCAATCCATACCCACAATAATGTCGAAGCTTCCAAGTTGCATAGGCGTGAGGTCAATAGGAAAAAGATGGTTGTTAAGGTTCAACTAACAATTGCGAAGAACAAAATCAAGAACAACGGGTTTACCATTCGCAACTTCGACTGTCAAAGGCTTACCTAGTTTTGTTATAGACACGCGAAGCAACGACTCGAAAGATAAAGACACAAAACTTTTATCGGCCCCCGAATCAAAAAGAACAGACGCAGGTTGATTATTAACTAAGAACGTACCGTTCACCACCTCATTGTCTGCCCGTGCCTCTTGTGCATTCATGTTAAAAGCTCATCCACGAGCCTGAGCCTGAACTGGATTCGCATTAAGCAGTCTTGGACACTGGTTTCGATAATGGGTCAGGTCTCCACAATTAAAGCACGAGCCAGGAGGAAAGTGGGGTCGTGCAGCTTGCTGTTGAACGGGTGGTTGAGCTACCTGATTTCGAGCAGAACGACAAACTTCTGCAAGATGCCCAGACTTCCCACAGTTGGTACAGAAATAGCACGGAAGTTGCTGTTGATGGTGACTATTGCACCTAGTGCACAAAGGTGAATTCCCTTCGTACCGCTTCTTTGCGGGAGGCTGACCTGGCTGATTGGGAGCTGCCTGGTTCTGTTGGGTAGTGACGGTGAAATTTTGGGAAGCCTTACGCTTCCTAGAACCCTTTGCAGAACCCGAATCTTTACCCTGCTTGTTTTTACCTTTCTTGCTATCCTTCTTGTCAGACTCCTGTTTCTTACCCTTCTTGTCACCCTTCCTGTGCAATTTACCCTTTCGAATTTGCGACTCAGTCAATGTCGCTGCTAACTCGATCGCCTGACGGACTGTGGTAGGATTACTACCAGTAACGATGTCTTGCACTGAGTCAGGTAGACCATCGATGCACCTCTCGATAGCCTTGTCGAGTGGGATAACCATTGTCGGGCAAAGTAAGCTTAACTCCTCATACATGTCTGTATACGCCCGGTGCTCACCACTTTCCTGCTTCAGATCATCAAATTCCCTCTCCAATTTTCGCAGCTCATGACGAGGACAAAACTCCCTCATCATAAGAGTTCTCAGTTCAGCCTATGTTTGTGCAAGAGCAACTTCTGCACCATGGTCTCTCATAACCCCGTTCCACCATGTCAAAGCCCTCTTCTGAAATACGCTAGAAGCGAACTTGACCTTCTGGTTCTCAGGACACAGAACATGATGAAATGTACTCTCAATGCTCTCGAACCATTGAAGGAGCCCAGTTGCCCCCTCAGTACCACTGAACTTGAGTGGTTTAGCCGAATTGAAGCTCTTGAAGTTACAAAGAGCGTTCTGATTGTTGTTGGCTTGGTTCACTTGAGCTATAATGTTTGGGAGTGGGGCAGCCATGTGCTGTGCCAGAATATCTGCCATTTCGGCATTAGATAACGGGTTTTCACGTCGAGGAGGCATGCTAAAAAGAGGAAAACATGAGAGGAAATGAGTAAGATGATTAGATGAAAAGAACGAGAGGAAACAAAATCAACAAAGGCAAAGATGGTGGTCATTCGTCTGTATCACAAAGCAAACAAACGACACACAGTGACTAATCAAAGTAAATGGGTCCATAAATAATGCTTAGCGAAGACATGCTAGCCTATAAGTGAACACTCACCCCAGGAGTTCCCAGGTAAGAGTGACTGGTCCGATTATGTGGATTTGTACGAACAATCTAGCCTTAGACAGAAAACCCCGGGTACAGGCATTCACCCTTCCAGTTTGCACGTGTTCACACTATTTAGAACCCAAAACTTTGACGAGATTTTGAAAACTTGGAAGGCACACGGCCAAAAGAATCATTCAAAAACAAATGATAAAATTTCAAAATCAAATTGAAAAATCAAAAAGGGTTCAAAACCATATAATAAATCTTTTGAAAACAGAAGATTGTTTTTCAAAAATCATTTCAGAAAATTGAGTTCTTGTTTTGGTGATCACCTAAGGATAGGTGAAGTGCATGTTTTAAGATCTAAACACAAGACAAATTGTGTTGGGGTCCTAGAAAGGTTATAGTCTAGGTCAAAGCATTACTAATAACCTAATTCCCTATAACCATTGGCTCTGATACCAACTCTTTTGTCACACCCCGACCACGTAAAACATCAAATCGTGGCGGAAATGTCGGAGAGTGTTGTAATAGAATTTTTGTTTTGCAACCATGGCATTCAAAGTTATATTTTATTTACCAAACAAACGAGTTACATTGTCATAAAACAACTGAAACAAAGAGTACATAACAAGTTTTAACTAGTCTAGTTCCATTTTATCGTCACTAAGGCCCATGTCCACCCTAGCGTGTCACGAACGTCCTATGCATTAGCTCCTGAAACACATGTGAAAATAGGTACGTCAGCATAAAAATGCCCGTGAGATACATAGGTTTTGTGAAAATAGGATTCATGACTTAAGTTTAAGAAAATATTTAATAAAAGTTAGTCATGAACCTTGTAAAATGTTTTGTTTTGTAAATCATTTGAAAAGCGATAAAATTAGATGATATGTATAAGTAAAAGAGTAATGTATGGTTAAATGAATAACAAAGTAAAATAAGTTGTATAAAATAAAATGTTTTGTAAAACAATGTCTTGTGAAAAATATGCTATTTGTAAAAATGTATAAATCCAAATTGAATGATTTAAATAACGCTACGACATGTAATACCATACAAGCACTTATATATAGGAAGTACCAGCGGCGTATCCACCATGCTTGTATCACATTACACACGTCTCGTCACTTAAATAACTTACCCAAACAAACCACCAATATAAATTGCCCATGTCTAAATTATTTGTCAAATGTCTTTGTGAAAACCACGTCAAAACGTTTATGTTAAAATGTAGACCATGAAATGTGTATATCAATATCAAAATGTCTATGTCAAATGTCAATCAAGTAATGTGTAAACAAAATGTCATGTATGGCAAGTGAAATATGTATCAACTAAACCATAGGTAAAAATGCACAAAACAATGTAATGAAGTAAAACATGGTTTAAATCAATGTTATGTTTTGTGGAAAATGCATGCTATACTGAGTACAAACATTTATGCGGTATTGTGAAAATGCATACATCCAAGCCTTGCGACTGTGGTGATAAACCTTTAAATAAATTAAAGGTCTATCTGTGTTATGTTTTAATCGAATTCGGTCATTCCTTCCATCCAAACATACCTAGGATGTCAGGAACGGGAGTTGTCAATTCCTATGGTACCATTACCTACTAACGAGCGGCGTGATCAAAGTTAATGAATGTATATGGTCCCACTTAAACAAACCAAATGTCATAACCAAAATGTAAGCATGTGATGAAAATGTACTAAGTATGATAAACATACATAGCATGTGATATAAAACAAATGCACTAAGTATGATGAACATACATAGCGTGAAAAGGTAATGTAAAACAATGTACTAAGTATGCGCTAAACGAACATACGTAGCATAAAATGTCTTGTAAAACGATGTAATAAGTATGCACACAATGGACATACATAGCAAAAACATAATGAAATCATGTACTAATAGTGTACTAATGAACATAGCAAGTATATGATATGAAAACAAGAAAGCACGAAAGTAACAAGTAGGCACATGTGTATCACCCCAAAATGTTTGATAAACAGTAAAAGAGGGGACTATGTACTCACTTGAGATTTCTTAATAGACTTTAGATATCCACCAAGCAAGCTAGAAGATCACGGAATCAAACGGCACCTAATATAGGTATCTACATTAATAAACGGACCTATTGGAGGATCGGGTAGTACGAGGGTTTGTAAACCAAATAAGTGTGGGAACTTATGTAATATGGTTTAACAAAGCCTACATACTAAAATGAAACTTATCCTAAGTGCTTTTGACCCATTATGACCCGTTTAGGTAGCTTATGCTACTTTAACGCGTCGTCCGCGTAAAACGCGTTCGGAATGCCTAACTAGTCCTATGACAAGCAAGATATGCCTTAAGATGTTTAATATTGTTGCCAAATCAGTTTATATGTCAAAAGTTATGTTACATAGGCTTAAAATGAATTTTGGCGCAAAAAGGGTATTTTGGTCATTTTCCTAAGGCATAAGAACTACTTATCATACAACTACTTAAACGATGTGACCATAAGGTATAAGCTCGGAAGGTTATCCCCTATACACTAGGGTCACCTAATATGTTTGGTCGGATCCTAAAGATCGACCAAATGGATCGGGTTCGAAAGTATAAGCGATTGATTAGATCGCTTACCTTTACGACCCTAAACAAGCACAAATCTAAAAGTGACGAGCTAAACATGCTAGAACATGTTTAGTAAAGTTAAAAAACAGGTTTGGTATTAAAACAAATGGTTTTAATACCCTAGAGTAGTTTGGTTACAAAATACGCGAGAAAACGCATTTTGGCTGAAACTACGACTCGTCACTGAGCCTAGATAACGTGGTAATCAGTAGGTATAGTCACTAGGGACTATAACCATCGTGATTACGCTCACGTTATGAAGTTCAAATGAACTTCGCGTTGACCATAAACTGGTCAATGCAGAAAGTTAAACGCAGTTTGACTTTAATGCTAAAACAAACAAAAAACGCGAAAGAATACTTACATAAGGTCCCCGCAAGATTGATATTCCAAGTATTTCTCAGGTATGAAGTGTTCTACACTTCAACTTAGAGAAAATCTCAGAATTTAAGTGGGGAAAGAATGAAATGGGTGGGGGTATTTATAGATTTCTTTGAACCGTTAAGATCGTTTCTCGTAAACCGAGCTTTAATCTCAACCATCCAAGTGGGTACACTGATTTGGTAAACTAGGGGCACTCAAAACCAGCCCATAGAAACCTTAAAACCATTTGCAAAACCATGGGAGCAGCTGGGTTTTAATAAAATGAAGTTTTCTGACCTGGGAGTGTCTTACGGACCGTAAGCAACTCCATACGGTTCGTAAGGACCGTATTTGCTGGCAGTAACTTTCAGCAATTGGCAGAACAGGCCCCTGCACCTCTAAACTTGGTTTTTGATGCGTTTTGACACATGTAAGCCCCGTTAACCTCATTTTAAGGCTCAAATATGAAGTTTAAGTATAGGGAACTTAAAATGTGCTCAAAAGTATCTCGGATGTCGGCTCGTTTGGTCATACGGTTGCGTTGTTCGGTTAATTACGACGGAAGTCGTAACGGACGCGAAAACGGTCCAAATTGCGTGACGAATGGATTTTTGACAAGCCACTCACTAAAACATAATATTTTAATGATTACATAAATTTTTGGATGTCCGGATGTATTCAGAACTTAAGTTATGCGCGAAAATGCAAACTTATGCACTTTTTGACGCTTTTAGTCCCTGAATGGGCATAAAGTTTATTTTAGCACACCGCACCCCTCAAAGCCTATTTCTAAGCTATGCAAAGGATATTTAGGGTGTGTTTAACTTATGAACATGTTCCAGAATGTCTGTTACAGTTCAAATTGGCATACATTCGCAGTTTGTCAATTTTAGTCCCTGTAAGCGAATAAACTTGATTTTGCTATACCAAAGCCTTCAAAACTTATTTCTAAGTTATGTAAAGGTTATTTAAGGTATGTTAAGCATAAATTGATGTTTTGAAGTATTTGTCGCATTAAACTGAGTACGTTTACGCTCCAGTTTGCATATAATTCTCCGGAAAGCGGTATAGAGTTTGAAATTGGATAAAAGTCAAAACATGAAAACATCAAACATAAACCAAAAAATATTGGGATCAAATAACTTTATTTCATTGATAACTGAATCGTTCACAATGATTACAAGCACAGATATCACAGTCTCCCCTACCTGCGGAAATTTCGTCCCAAAATTTGTTTAGAGGAAACTCGTGGGAAAAATGTGGATACTTCGCCTTCATTTGATCTTCACGTTCCCAAGTAAACTCAGGTCCGTGTTTAGATTCCCAGCGAACTTTAACCAAAGGAATGCGCTTGCGTTTAAGCCATTTGACTTCACGATCCATAATTTCCACAGGTTTCTCAACAAAATGTAGTGTTTTATCAACACGAATTTCGTCGAGCGGTATGTGGAGGTTCTCATCAGCCAAGCACTTTTTGAGATTAGATACGTGGAAGGTTGGATGAACATTTCCAAGTTCAGGAGGTAATGCAAGTCTGTAGGCTACCTTGCCGATTCTTTCGACGATCTTAAATGGTCCAACGTACCTAGGTGCAAGTTTTCCTTTCTTTCCAAATCTGATCACACCTTTCCAAGGTGAGACCTTAAGTAATACACGATCACCAACCTGGAACTCCAAGGGCTTTCGTCGTTGGTCCGCGTAACTCTTTTGACGGCTTCGAGCTGTCTGTAAGTTATCACGAACTTTCTTAACCTTGTCAGTTGTCTCCAGAATGAGGTCAGGTCCAGTAAGCTGAGCCTCACCTATCTCATTCCAGCAGACTATTGAACGACATTTTCGACCATAGAGAGCCTCGAAAGGAGCCATGTTGATGCTGGAGTGATAACTATTGTTGTAGGAGAATTCAATCAATGGAAGATGTGAATCCCAACTACCACCAAAATCGATCACACAAGCTCTAAGCATATCCTCCAAAGTCTGGATTGTTCTTTCAGTTTGGCCATCTGTTTGTGGATGATATGCTGTGCTCAGATTGAGTTGGGTCCCCATAGCAGATTGCATGGTTCTCCAAAAACGAGAAGAGAAGCGAGCATCTCTGTCAGAAATAATGTTCAAAGGAACACCATGTCAAGATACGATTTCATCTACATAGATTTTAGCCAGATTTTCAGCAGATAAATCCTCACGGATTGGCAAGAAATGCGCTGACTTTGTAAGACAATCAACAATTACCCAGATGGCATCATGACCTTTCTTAGTGCGCAGAAGTTTAGTAATGAGATCCATAGCGATGTTTTCCCATTTCCAAACTGGAATCTCTGGTTGCTCCAAAAGACCAGAAGGATGTTGGTGTTCAGCCTTAACCTTAAGACAAGTAAGGCATTTTGAAACGTACAAGCCAATGTCTTTCTTCATACCAGGCCACCAATACCGGGTACGAAGATCCTTATACATCTTGTCTGAGCCAGGATGAATAGAATAACGAGACTTATGGGCCTCATCCATAAGCAAGGTGCGAAGATCATCTTGGCTTGGGACCCACAAACGGTCCATGAAATAATACGATCCATCTTCCTTCAGCACGAGATCAGGCTTAATGTGATAGGGTAATTCCTTACCCATCAAATCTTGTGAAACACAAGGATGTTGAGCCTGAGAAATGCGTGCTTGAATATCGGATTGA
The DNA here is from genome assembly GCF_002127325.2 of Helianthus annuus. Classification (NCBI taxonomy): domain Eukaryota; kingdom Viridiplantae; phylum Streptophyta; class Magnoliopsida; order Asterales; family Asteraceae; genus Helianthus; species Helianthus annuus. Next base: position 60,722,298 of record NC_035443.2, read on the forward strand.
GCTTGAATATCAGTGGACGGTCACAAAATGCTAAAGAAATGGGAAGTAAAATGTGATAAACGATCTCACTGTGGATGTGCCAGTAGGTTTTTACACACTTAGTAAATTGTGACGAGATATAAACCTAAATTCAAACTTGCTTATTTCGTGGGGAACAAAATTTGGATATATAGGTAACCCATGAAATCTTGTTTGAAGGGTCCCTCTTTCTGAGATACTAGGTCTTTATGCTTAGTGATATCTGCGGTATTATCCCGGGACTTCTGCTGAATGGAAATTCTGACCTAGTCCCCGTATAATACTTTCTGCAAATGCTTGAAATAAGCAACGCTCTCAGCATAAAAAATGATGAAACATTGCAAAATGCTAATCATGTGCTGTTGTAAAAAAGATCCTCTAAAGGGGACACACCTAAAGTCGAGCCGTCATCTCTCTGCTGAACGGATGTTCTGACCTGAGCTCTTACGGTTTCGCATCAAACCCTTACAAATATCATCTAGGTATACTCACCTGTAAGACTAAATTTTGGGATCTGGATACGGGAGTATATTCAAGTGGTGGGACACGCAAATAAGTTTAAGTCCTTAAGACATTAATCTCATATCTCGGAACAGTTGAACTTTGTGTGAAAATTTAAAGTGGACCATTATACTGACAATCTAGGTGAATTGTTTAGAACTTAAAATGAAATCAAGCTTAACGGTTTAGTGATTTGTCTCTAAAACTGATATGATCCTCTTGCATAAACTCACAAAAATATTATTTGTAAATTTTTTTCTCTACTGCATTTATATTCATTTAAAAAATCCAAAGAGATTTTAGGGTGTTTTAGCATAATTTAAAAAAAAATCCAAAAAGATTTTCGACAACTAATGTTGAAAATCTGACGTTCAAAATTCCAAGTGCTAAACTTGATGAACAGGTTTGGGTAAGATTGTTTGAAGAAGTTTTGTTTACAAGTGATCATTAAAAGTATAAATCATTTTGGATGTTCCTGCAAATGGTTTCTAAATTTTCAATCTTGAAATTTAAAAAAAAAACTTATGTGTTTAGCAGAGTTATGCAGGAAATGACAGATTCAGATACCTGAAGATGATGATTTCCAGACCACGATCCTAGCAGTTTGTAAGGGGGAGTCTGAAGACATTGAGGAAGAGCTTGAAGATGTAGAAAGCCAGTTCGAGATTCTGAAAGTTGAAGAAAGAAGATAGAGATTGAGTGAAGATGTTTGCAATGAAGAATACTTTGGAAAAAGCGAACAGACTGATAAAGACTGAAGGTTTGACAACCGAAGACTCGACACTGAAGACTCCGTCAACATCCAAGGGGGACTTTGTTGGTGCATCCATCTGTCGACTTCGTCTTGTATCGAGTCTTGTATAGAAATAGGTAGATTAGGGCTCGTGAATCAAGAAAGTGGTTATTGTAGGTGATTTCGCTTGAAATGACTTCTTGTCATTTCAAGCGAAATCTCAATCATTCTGATTCCGCCCGAATATGTATTTACTGATTTCGCTTGAGTTGTAAAGTAGTGATTCCGCTTGAAATAAACATGTCATGTTCAAGTGGAATCTAAACACTATATATAGGTCACTCTGGAGCGAAATCGTTATCATTCATTCCGGTTTTGCCACGAAGTGCTGCCGAAGTGTTGAATCGTTGTAAAACAGCTTTATATCAATCAAATCGACAGTTTAAAGTGAAATACTTGCTGAATTGAACTTAGTTTCTTTGTTTCCGCCTCTGAAACTGAGATAAACTCTTCTGATCGACACGTTCGGGTCCGAATACGATCCTACACTTCTGGACCAATTACTTCTTCGCCTTTTTCTTGAGGGCGGTAAGGATCCTTGTGTGGATCTAGCGGCCGGACAACCATAGGTACGCTAAATGGATGTGCTTTATCCATATTGAAACGTATTAACATCTTCTGGATGTAGTTTGATTGATGGACAAATGTGCCATTGCATAGATACTCAAATTGTAGTCTGATGCATGATTTCGTCGTACCAAGATCTTTCATTTTAAATTCCTTCTTTAACAACCGAGCAACTTTCTCTATCTCTTCAAAAGATCCGATGATGTTGATATCATCAACATTGACTGCTATTATAGTGAAATTTGAGAGTGATCATTTTATAAAGACACATGGACTGATTACATCAGACTTATATCCTTCCTTTTCAGGATATTCACTAAGTCGATTATACCACATACGACCAGATTGTTTGAGACCATATAAAGATCTCTGGAGCTTTATAGAACACATATTTCGAGGTGTTGATTTTAGTGCTTCAGGCAATTTTAATCCTTTAGGGATTTTCATGTAGATGTCGTTTTCAAGTGTCCCGTATAAGTATGCGGTGACGACATCCATTAGTCTCATATGAAGTCCTTCAGAGATTGCGAGGCCGATTAGGAACCTAAGGGTTATCGCATCCACTGCAGGGGAATACGTTTCCTCATAATCAACTCCTGGGATTTGGGAAAACCCTTGTGCTACAAGTCAAGCCTTATATCGTACAATCTCATTCTTTTCATTTCTCTTTATTGCAAACACCCATTTATAACCTACTGGTTTGACTTCTATGGGCGTTCGGACTACAGGTCCGAAAACATGTCGCTTTTCGAGTGAATTTATTCTGCATTTATGGCTTCTTGCTATCTTAGCCAATCATTTCTGTGCATGCACTCTTCTAAAATTTTAGGTACGTAATCATTTTCATTGTTTACATCCGTTGCTATAGCATATGCGATCTCATTTTCGTTCAGTACAGATGTCGTCCAAGGATACAATTAATAGAGATCTCATTTTCGTTCAGTACCGGTGTTTCTTCTAAAACTTCATTTTCCTCTAGATTCATAGTTGTCTCTTCTGGGACATTTACCTCAACCGGGGTTTCACTTATAATCTTTTGTGAGTTCTCACCAACTGCGTTACTTTGCTCTTTTCGTTTACGTGGGTTTTTGTCTTTGGAACCGATTGGCCTCCCACGCTTTCGTTGTATAGTAATCTCTTATGGGATTACTTCAATCCGAGCAGGTGCATTTGATGCTGGTACATGTGACTTTGTCACTCTATTCGAGTCTGTGAATGCATCTGGTAATTCATTCGCTATTCTTTGCAAATGTATGATCTTTTGGACTTCATATTCACATTGACCACTTCAGGGGTCGAGATTTGACAGCGATGATGCATTCCACGTTATTTCTTGTGTTACCAGTCTTTCTTTGTTCTTATCTCCCCCTAAGACTGGGAACATTGGTTCATCAAAAAGACAGTCAGCATACCATGCTATAAACATGTCTCCCATCATTGGTTCTAAATATTTAATTATGGACGGGGAGTTAAAAACAATATAGATACCCAGTCTTCTTTGGGGTCCCATTGTAGTACGTTAACCAAAAATTCTAAGGTGGGAAAAACTTGGTTCTCATCCGGAAACCAGTTGCAATGGGGAGTATTCGTGATCAGTAGTTGGTCTCAATCTAAACAGTGCAGCGGCATGTAAAATAGCATGACCCCATGCAGAAGATTGTAGTTTACATCTCATTAAGAGTGGTCTAGCGGTCTCATCATTATGCTACCGGGGTAACCTAGACGGTCATGCCATATATTGAATGTGTCTTCATCTAACAGCTTTTAGTTACTCACCATGTACGATTTGATAGGATTGATATTAGTACAATATAATCTAAAGAATAAGGCTTCTAATTGTTCAACAATTGTTTCTTTGCCATTTTTGTTTGAAGTAATTTGAAGATATTCAATATTATTTTATGATATTGTTTTTATGTGGTAACCGTTTTTTCGAATATCTTTAAAGCTAAGCGAATGCCTTCTGGATTTACTAGAATACAATGAATTATCAATAGTTAATTTGGTACCCGTAGATAATGTTATGTGTGCTCTGCCGGAGCCTTTGATGCGTGTCAGTGTGTATATGTTTTAGGTATGTATTTTAAGCCCTTTTACACTTTTTAGCCAAGTTTTAAATTTATAAAACACGATATTTACTAACACTAAACACACATATGGGCAAGTGCACCCATCGTGGACGTAGTATAGTGTTGGTAAGATACCGAGGTCGTCCAAGGACACAAGAGCTTTTAGTACCGGTTTATCCTCAACGTCTAATCAAATCAAAATGTTAGAAAAAGGTTTTTAAACTAAGAAAATAAAACTAACTGAAATGCTGAAAATAAAATAAAAATAAAAACAGATAGACAAGATGAATCACTTGGATCCGACTCGTGTGTAGTGTAACCTTTGATTATTTTCGCACTTTTGCACTTGTTTAAGAGATTATCTTAGTTATTGTAGTAGGCCCCTCTTTTGAAGGTGACGTTACCCTCAACCCAGTAGTTTGAGTCAGCAAGGATACAATCCTAAAGGGTCGGATTATTGAAAGATAATTAATTAAGTTATTAATGCAAAATGTGGTAGGCCCCTCTTTTGAAGGCGACGTTACCCTCAGCTAAGTAGTCTGAGTCAGCAGGGATACAGTCCTAAGTAGCCGGGTTAAAGTTTTAATAGTAGTTTAACTTATGAGGGGATCAAAGTGTTTGGACCCCCGTCATCCAATACCCTTGGGCATTGAAGGAGGTCCTACTAAATTTGACCCAGGTCCTTTGTAGGATCTATACACTGAAAAATGGCAAGACTCTTACCAAACCGTTTCCTTAACCCCCGACCAGGTAGCCAACATACCTCCATATAGACCGTGGAGATATGAATGGTGAAAATCCTTTATTTTATATAGACAGTAAAATAATGCCAAGACACTACGGACAAACGATAAGGAAGAATCACCTTCAACATAAGAAACTAGTAATTAAAGTCATTAATACAAAACAAATTAAAAAGTGCAAAAGATTAAAAATAAAAAGTATTACACTAAAAACTTGTCTTCACCAAGTGATGTAAGAGACTTAGGCAAACATGGCCTTTGATTGTCAAGAACTCTTACGATCATTCTTGGATCCGAGACGACTCACACACTCTACGATGGACAATGGATGATGGTGTTATGGTGGTGGTGGGTGGTGGTGAAGTGTGAGAGAGGTGGTATGCCAAGGGATGAGTTGCAAGAGCTCCAAACACTCCTATTTATAGGCTGAACAGAAGCTCGGGCACGGCCCCGTGTCCGCTGGGTACGGCCCCGTGTCCATCCTAATCTCTCTCTTCATTAATTGTAATTCGCAATTCTAATAAATGCGCCTGCAGAAGGTTGACCACGCCCCCGTGTCCGCTGGGCACGGCCCCGTGGTGGGCAGTAGAAGCTTCCATGGGTTGTCTTTTCTGCTGCTACTTGGGCACGGCCCCGTGCTCACTGAGCACGGGGCGTGTTCACTCTTCTGTCTTCTTTTGTTTTGCTTGGGAAGATGCTGTCGGGGGGTCGGGCATGCCACTTTTGTTCCTTTTCTTGTATTTATGTTAGATTTTGTTGTCTTTTTGCTTCTTTTGTTATTTTGAGCTCATTTAAACCTGAAAATACAAAAGGAAGACAAAATCACATTTTTTCCAACATTAGTACTAAAAAAGGGTTAGTTTTATGCCACAATTGATATAATTTATATGTTGCATTTTGTGCACATCAAATACCCCCACATTGAATCTTTGCTTGTCCTCAAGCAAAACTCTTTATAATGTGGCTTTATTCACTCCCAAATGGAATGGGTAGAAGAGATGGTTTTTGGGCTTGTCATAGAGTGTTGGGATTTCCAAGATTCTTTATTTGGGTTTTATTTTTATTTATTTAAAATCCTATTCGTCATGATTTATTAAAAACGTTTTTTTAAGATAAATTACTTATTCGGGCATAGCATACCTTTTTAAAATTCCATTTATATACAAGTTCACATACCTCACGGGGAATCACTCAACACTCGGCCGAAGGTGTATTTTTAGTGAATCACTCGAGAGTGGCATGGAACTTACTTGTACCATAAGCTTGCCAAGCAATCAATCCTCCTCCTTTTTAACTATATACCTTTGTAAATATGAAGAGGACTTTTTGGGTGAAGGGTTAGGCTTGGGCTAAAGGTGGGTGGTTGGGTTAGTGGTTAGTAAAAGGGCGAAAGGCGTAACAAACGTCGGTTTTTGAAAGACTTTTTATTTTTCACATTTTTATTTTATTTTGATGAACCATTTGTTTCAAACAAAGTTATTTTTGATGAACTTGTTTGTTTGTTTGGTTTCATCAATTTTTTTTCAAGTCATAAGGAAACCGAACGTTTACTAAAAGAAAAGGGTTAAATAAAAAGGTTTAGGTGGGTAAAAAGGGTGATTGTTTTGGGTTAAGAAATGAAAAATAATGGTGTAGAAAGAAAAAAGGTTAGTCCTAATGCCTCCATCATTTACTTACTCGGGTTTAAGTTGGTAAGGACCGGGAATGTATTGTTGTGGCAAGTTTTAGAGTTGTACAAACCAAGCGGCTATTCACACAAGAAACGAAAAATGAGCATTTAGTGTAAAGATATATATTTGTATGCTCGTTAAAGGCTCAAAACTCACTTTTGTAGGAAAGGGTTTTTATGTGATCAGGTATATATAATCAAATTTTAACTAAGTTTGTCATGCCTTTTCATAATTTTCTTATGTTGGTTCTTTTTATCACGATGCTATCGGTTGTAAATTTGTAAAAATATAACCTTGTTAGAACTTGAATTCCCAACTTAAACTTAGACAAGTAAAAAAAATGAAAATTTTTTGAAAAAATTTGCGGTGATTAGCGGTTCCAATAGAGTTTTGTGTAAGGCTTATTATTAGGACTTGCGATATTCAAGGTTTTAGCATCCCCCCACACTTAAATTACACATTGTCCTCAATGTGTCCCAAAAATAAGGTTTTAGGTTGATCGAATGTGTAAAATGGTGTTAAAAGCAAAATTTTATGTTACTGGTATCCTGGACACGGCCCCGTGGTGACCGGGCACGACCCCGTGTTCAGGTGCCAGTGACAAAAATTAAAGAAAAGAAACAGAAGCCTGGACACGGGGGCGTGTTCAGCGAACAAGGCCCGTGTCCAGTTACCTGAACTGGGCGATTTTCTGCAGAGTGTGCAGCATGGGGCCGCGTTGGGCGGACACGGCCCGTGCTGAGCTTACTGTAATGAAGAAATCGTTGTCGGATGGCCCTGTTTTCGTGCATGGGGCGATGTTTCTCGTTTCCCTTGTTATCCTTCACCATCCTGAGTGTGTTTTATTTATTACAACATCATCCAAACCTTAAAACCATCATTTCATTAAAAACCATCATAGAGAGAATTACATTATCCTAAAATGCTACTAAGTTAGATAAGTAAGCACAAGAAGCTTAAACTAAGGAGTTCTAGCCTATAAGTTATTTTAATTGGCAAAATTTCCAAGAAGATAATAGTCTTGGCTAGATGTGGCTTCATAGAACTCCTCCTTCCAGGCATGGACTCCTCATATGTCGGCGAGCCACTCCTCTATCTCCCTTGGGAAGAGGAAGGAGGGCTCGTTGGCGTCGGTTTGAGGAGGTACAACTTCCACCGGGACTTCTTGTAAATTTTCAAGGGGAGGCTCCGCTGGAATGTCATCCCATCCGGTAGGGTTGTTGACTCCAAGTGCTAGGTTCCAATCCTCTTGAGGGAGGACGGGTTCCATGGGAGGTGTTACAAGAATATTTAACCTCTGGTGCAAGAGGTTAATTTCTTGAAAACTATTTTCCAGCCCCACCGTAAGATAGTTTATACGGTCTATTAGGACCTCCTCTACCGAAGTCATTTCATCGAGAGCTTCCCGTAGTGCCATGACGTAGTGTACAAGGGTAGCTTCAATGGAAGGCCTCCTTCCTCTTCCACTGTTTCTTGAATGCACAGACGATGTTCCACTGTTTTCACTCGACATTCTACGAAAATAAACCGAAAACAGCTTATTTTAATGAAATAGTATCTTGGACACGGCCCCGTGCTCAATGAGCACGGCCCCGTGTTCACCTTTCTGCAGAATTTTGAAACAAGGAATCTTAAAGTTTTAAGTTATTTCTCTAACTTGTGAAGCCTTTTTGAATAATAGTAACTTAAAACAATGTTATACAACTTATTTTTAACAAGATTCTTTGAACAAAACTCAATAATCCTTGCAATAAAGCTTGAAATCTCAAGCTTTAATGGACGTTTTTGGAGAAAGATGAAGAAGAAGGAAATGGATAAAAGAGGAAAGGACAAGATGGTTGTTGGAACCTTCTTTTAGAACATACCTAGGATGGTAGGAGAGAAGATCCCTTCAAATCTCTGTCCCTGGATGGTCCAAATGTGCAGAATTCTTGGCTGCATTTATAGAAAACGACAGTGTCGGCTGGACACGGCCCCGTGTCGGTTGGACACGGCCCCGTGTCGGCTGGACACGGCCCCGTGTGCAGACAGTATCCTGACACAGTTTGTCCGTATTCTGACGTAAAGTCAGAAAGGAATCTTTTGGTGGACACAGGGGCGTGTTGACTGAGCACGGCCCCGTGTCGGAAGGCTGATTATGAAGTTTGTCTACTTTCAAGGAACTTATCCGGATCGGGCGGTTCCTTACTGGATGGAACAACCCCAAAGTGCCTAAGATACCTTAATTGCTCTAGATTAAGACGAGAACGCAAGAGGTTGTCGGTGAGGGTGATTCCTATGCTAAATGTAGGTGGACAAGTCCAACCCTTTTCCGGGCTCTTGTTAAAGAAGGTGTATGCTGAATCGCTCAGGTCTATGTATGCATCGAATGAAGTCGATGGGGAGTCCTTCACGACACAATCGGCATAGGGACAACTATCATCCAAGTCTTCGCTAGAGTTGAAGGTATTATCGGGAGCAACGAGGTTGTTTGAATGTGATCCCAACACTTCTTCTTGGTCATTGTCTTGAGATGAATTAAGGAAATCCATCTTAATTACTTTTAACCAATTAAGAATCAGATCTTCTAGTTGAAATAGTTCATCAAGAAGCATTTCTCCTAAAATATCTGGTTGGGCGCCTTCGAGGGAGAGATAAGGATTATTTTTACTTTCGCCCCTCTTAAGGCTACAGGCAAACGATGGGTCTATATAGTGGGGCTTATAATTTAGAAAATAACTCTAATTCTTTATAACCGCCTCCACATAATTGACACCACGTACCATAAGAGTGCCGAAAGTAAAAAAGATCATTATCACTCATTTTTGTGTCAGAAATTACCAACCGTCGGGATCTTACGGTTCTGTTTTCAGTAACTGAATCTTAGGCACGGGGGCATGTTGAGTGGGCACGGCCCCGTGTTCAGCTTACTGTCTGACTTAAAACAAGATTGCTAGTTCCAAAGATTGGGCACGGGGCGTGTTCAGCGGGCACGACCCGTGCTGAGTTCTGCAGAAGCTGAAAAATTAAGAAAATCCTAAAAAAAATAAAAAGAAAATAGAAAAAATGATTAGGCCGTTGATTTCTAACTTTCTTAAAATCCTTGTGTCCCCGGAAACGGCGCCAAAAACTTGATGCGTGCCACTGTGTATATGTTTTAGGTATGTATTTTAAGCCCTTTTACACTTTTTAGCCAAGTTTTAAATTTATAAAACACGATATTTACTAACACTAAACACACATATGGGCAAGTGCACCCATCGTGGACGTAGTATAGTGCTGGTAAGATACCGAGGTCGTCCAAGGACACAAGAGCTTTTAGTACCGATTTATCCTCAACGTCTAATCAAATCAAAATGTTAGAAAAAGGTTTTTAAACTAAGAAAATAAAACTAACTGAAATGCTGAAAATAAAATAAAAATAAAAACAGATAGACCAGATGAATCACTTGGATTCGACTAGTGTGTAGTGTAACCTTTGATTATTTTCGCACTTTTGCACTTGTTTAAGAGATTATCTTAGTTATTGTAGTAGGCCCCTCTTTTGAAGGTGACGTTACCCTCAACCCAGTAGTTTGAGTCAGCAAGGATACAATCCTAATGGGTCGGATTATTGAAAGATAATTAATTAAGTTATTAATGCATAATGTGGTAGGCCCCTCTTTTGAAGGCGACGTTACCCTCAGCTAAGTAGTCTGAGTCAACAGGGATACAGTCCTAAGTAGCTGGGTTAAAGTTTTAATAGTAGTTTAACTTATGAGGGGATCAAAGAGTTTGGACCCCCGCCATCCAATACCTTTGGGCATTGAAGGAGGTCCTACTAAATTTGACCCAGGTCCTTTGCAGGATCTATAAACTGAACAATGGCAAGACTCTTACCAAACCGTTCCCTTAACCCCCGACCAGGTAGCCAACATACCTCCATATAGACCGTGGAGATATGAATGGTGAAAATCCTTTATTTTATATAGACAGTAAAATAATGCCAAGACACCACGGACAAACGATAAGGAAGAATCACCTTCAACATAAGAAACTAGTAATTAAAGTCATTAATACAAAACCAATTAAAAAGTGCAAAAGATTAAAAATAAAAAGTATTACACTAAACACTTGTCTTCACCAAGTGATGTAAGAGACTTAGACAAACATGGCCTTTGATTGTCAAGAACTCTTACGATCAATCTTGGATCCCGAGACGACTCACACACTCTACGATGGACAATGGATGATGGTGTTATGGTGGTGGTGGGTGGTGGGTGAAGTGTGAGAGAGGTGGTGTGCCAAGGGATGAGTTGCAAGAGCTCCAAACACTCCTATTTTTAGGCTGAACAGAAGCTCGGGCACGGCCCCGTGTCCGCTGGGCAAGGCCCCGTGTCCATCCGAATCTCTCTCTTCATTAATTGTAATTCGCAATTCCAAAAAATGCGCCTGCAGAAGGTTGACCACGCCCCCGTGTCCGCTGGGCACGGCCCCGTGGTAGGCAGTAGAAGCTTCCATGGGTTTGTCTTTTCTGCTACTACTTGGGCATGGCCCCGTGCTCACTGAGCACGGGGTGTGTTCAGTGTTCTGTCTTCTTTTGTTTTGCTTGGGAAGATGCTGTCGGGGGGTCGGGCATGCCACTTTTGTTCCTTTTCCTGTATTTATGTTAGATTTTGCTGTCTTTTTGCTTCTTTTGTTATTTTGAGCTCATTTAATCCTGAAAATACAAAAGAAGACAAAATCACACTTTTTCCAACATTAGTACTAAAAAAGGGTTAGTTTTATGCCATAATTGATGTAATTTATATGTTGCATTTTGTGCACATCAACCTTCGATAAGGTTACTGACACCAGATATAGTACTAATCAGTGTCTCAGCCGGAGACAACTCAGAGAAAAATTTCATATCTTTAAGAAAAGTTTTAGTACTACCGCTATCTACCAGACATTCATTACCAATAATAGCTCTACTGGAGATAACATACATATTTATTTTCAATGAAATCACATGCATCCAAATGAACGTCTGGTATTGTGGCTGAAGGTGCATCCTCAATCAGATTAGTTTCAGCATTCTTTCCTTTTTCTTTCATCATGCGTTGATACGCCTCAACGAGGTGTTTGGGGATGCGACATGTGCGGGACCAATGATTTGACATCCCACATTTATAACAAATGTGGCTTTGGTTCCCGCTACTTTTCCCTATTGATGGCCGCCCTGTATTTTGTCGACTCGATTCACCACCGCTATTTTTAGTGTTCTGGGACTCTCGATGCCACGTATATCCTCGTCCTCGACTACGACCACTACCTCTGCTGGGGCCGCGACCTCTTCCTCTACCTCGTCCGCTTTGACAATTAGCCACATTCGCTTCAGGGGAAGGGGAATGGGCTTGCACCGGTGGGGCGCGATTGATGATTTTGTAGTAGGAGCTTGTTGTCTTGCTCCGCGAATAGAAGACATGATATCAATTCAAAATATTTAGTAAATTTACGTTCCCAGTATTGCTACGACAGGAGCATGTTTGAGGCATGGAACGTTGAGAAGGTTTTTTCAAGCATGTCTTCATCGGTTATTTTTTTCACCACATAATTTTATCTCAGAGGTAATGCTGAACAAGGCAGAATTGTATTCACTGATAGACTGAAAATCCTGTAGTCGTAAATGAAGCCATTCATAACGGGCTTTGGGGAGTACGACCAACTTCTGGTGGTCAAAACGTTCTTTGATGTTTGTCCATAATTCAAAGGGGTCCTCAACAGTTAGATATTGTGACAACTCGAATTTTAGACTTACTTGGTGTAACGATACGTGCTATTGAGAACGCTATTAATTGGATAACTATGTGATTATGTTATTATGTGCATTGTGTGATATATGTTTGTATGTTAATTGAGCCGAACCCAAACCACACATTATAACCGGTCACACAAGCCATTCGGGCCGCTCCTTGAAACCGGATCCCATTAGATAGCCGAGTTGGGCTCGGCCCACTTACCACTCGCAAACACTAAACCAAGTTAGGAGGCTTTTGTTCTCTCATTGTTACCAAAACACTCACACACACAACCCTACTTCTCTCTCGTCTCTCTCTCTCTTGCGACCGGAATCGGAATCGAAGACAACCCTCTTCTCGAAGCCGGCGATCCCCTCATCCTCTCTTCGGTTTCGTTCCATCTCAACCGGTTAGTATATGTTTACCGATGTTATGTTTGGTAATGAAGATTGAATACGTTTACACTAGGGTTCATGATAGTGATATTAGTGATAATACTCTTGTTAACCGGCTGCATGATTATTGAATTGAATTGGTGTTGGTAACATGTTAAATTGGTTCGGATATTGCTTGATAACCGGCTGTGATTAAAGAATTAGGTTGCATGTTAGATAAAGGAGTCGATTTGGTTTGAATGATGATCCGATTCTATGCTTGATTAATTGATGATTGCTGTTCTTGATGATGATGATATGAATATACTTTGAATGGTTTGAAACTGTTGTTTGATCTGATTTCCGAAACTGCCTTAGATGTTTGCTGGAATCACGGATAAATCATTGCATGAATTATGGAAATCAGTTACACACTTGGTTGCGACCCAGATTGCGAGTCGGGAACCCACAGTCTCGACTCGAGACCACAACAGCATCAGTCGAAACCACGGTTACGAGTCCCGTTGCGACTCGTAACCAGACCATGACAAGCCGAGACCGAGGTTGCGAGTCCCGTTGCGACTCGTAACCGGACCATGTCAAGCCGAAACCACTGTTGCGACTCGAGACCGTTAGTTGCGACTCGAAACCCGCCACTTCGCACACACTGTTTTGGACTCACATTTGTCACTGGCCCAATTGATTAGGCCAAGTAATTGGACTTGTTTACATATCTGCTAATTGGACTGCTATAATTATTTGGACCGGGCTTTATGGGAATTCGCACAACAGGTTGGGCCGGTTAGTATTGGGCTTACTCGTTTAAACTGTACAAGTTGTATGTATTGCTTAACTGCCAAATGTTGCCATGATTTTTACGTGATTAGCAACGTGCTAGACTATGTGAAACAAACGTGTATTATCTAAGTCAAGACCTGACTTGTATTATAACCATGATAGGACGTGGTTGACCATTTACTAGCTTACCTGTACCCTTTGTGTATCTGCCGAGCAATCCAAGGTGAGTTCACACAGCCAAGGCATGGGATTCCCGGGTTGGGAATTGGGTTGGAAAAGTTGATATGGAATGATTACTCGTACTTACGCATTCACTAGACTATAGACCATCGTCCTCAGGATAGTCAGGACACGTTACGTAAAGCCTACGTAACCCTGTAATTGCCATTTGTCTCCCGGGTCGGGAGGACACGTTACGTAAATCCTGCGTAACCCAATACCATCTACTGTCTTCCGGGTCGGAAGGACACGCTGCGTAAAACCTACGTAGCCCCCACGCGTACCACTGTCCTCGGGGAAGGGCACGTCACGTAAAGCCTACGTGACCCAGTACGTATTCCTGTTCTCGGTTTAAGAAGAACACATGGTTGCTCTAGTCTAGTAAGTACCATAATGGGAAGCCCCCATTATAAAGGATAAACGTGAGAATCCCTCACCAGTAGTATATACATGGGAAACCCCCACTAGATGAACTTACGCATTACTGTTATGAACTTACTTTCTGTGAACTCGCTCAACTAGTTGTTGATTATTTGTTGCATGCCTTGCAGGACCATAGGTACATTATGGAGCTTGCACAGGGAGGAGCGGGTCGTTGTGGGATTCGGATCATGAACGATATCTGAACTTATAACTGCTTTGAGATTACTTTACTATGCTTCCGCTACTTAAACAATGTTTGGTTTTGAAACATCAATCATGTCATGATGAATTACATTAATTACTTTTATTATTAAATGCTATGTTTGATATGATTGATGGCTTGATCCTGGTCATGTCACGCCTCCAAGCGGTGGTACTCCGCGGGTGGATTTTGGGGGTGTGACAGATTGGTATCAGAGCCATTGGTTATAGAGAACTTGGTTTTAATATGGGGAAAACGTTTTTATTAAAACTGGACTATAACCAGAACAGTGCTCTTAACGATCCACAACGACGCTTCGCTCCACGTGCAAGACTCGACATCCTAGGTAATAAGGTTTATGTTTATTGCCTGTTTGCTAGAACTATGTAGAACTTTGCTCGCATTACGCTTAGATACACATGACACTATAGCATGAGAATCCCTACGAGCATACACTTTTCTGTCATCGCCCTACTCGCGAACCACTCTCATTTACGTTACTTTTACTATGAAGATCATGTCTGGAAGAATTAACATGACATACGCCCAGCTAGAGGCTCTCATCCAGGCTCAAGTTGCTGCGGCACTTGCAGCTGCTCAAGCAGGTAGTATATCCTGTAGTCATAACTTACGCTAGGATCTTTAGATCCTACACTCCTAAACTAGCCCTTGTATTTATACTTTGCCCTATTCGTACACAATAGGTCAACCAGCGCAGCAAGTTTGCACCTTTAAGAACTTCATGGACTGTCGTCCAAGTACCTTCAGCGGCACAGAGGGGGCAGTGGGACTCCTCCACTGGTTCGAAAAGCTAGAGTCAGTATTCGAAATGTGCGAGTGCCCTGAGGCTCGCAAAGTCAAGTATGCAACTGGCACCTTGGAAGGAATCGCGCTAACCTGGTGGAACGCGCAGGTGCAAATTCTGGGGTTGGCAGCTGCTAACGCCACACCCTGGAACGATTTTAAGGAACTTATCAAGAGAGAGTATTGTACGCGTGAAGATATTCACAAGTTGGAAGACGAGCTGTATAATCTGAAAATGGTTGGGTCAGATATTGAAGCGTATACTAAGCGGTCGAATGAGCTGGCCATGTTGTGCCCAACTATGGTGGACCCTCCATACAAGCGCATTGAGATGTATCTCAAGGGATTGGCGCCAGAAATCCAGAGCCAAGTTACCTCGGCTAATCTCGATAACATTCAGGATATTCAACGTCTCGCGCATCGCATCACCGACCAGGCAGTGGATCAGAATAAACTGCCTAAGCGTGTCAACGCTACTGCTACAGTCACTCCTTCAGCTACTCCTGCTACTACTAGCGACAGCAAAAGAAAATGGGATGGAGATTCTAGTAAAGGTTTAGCATCTGTTCAGTCTCAAGCTCAGCAACAGAAGACTGACCACTACCAGAGTCCCAGTCAGCAATCCTCTGGTGGTCATAGACGGGGAAGATATCAGGGATTTCACCCCAAGTGTCACAATTGCAACAGGCACCATAGCGGCCCATGCAGCAAGGGTCGTTGTCAAAGGTGTCTTAAGATGGGTCACGAGGCTAAAGACTGTAGGAGCCCACGGCCTGCAAACCAGAACCAGCAACCGCAACAACCAGCTCCACAGAACCCACAGCAGCAGCAGCCACAGCGTGGAAACCGGGGATGTTTCCAGTGTGGGGCTGAAGGCCATTTCAAACGCGACTGCCCTCAGTTGAACCAGAATCGCAACAACAATAACCAGGGCAACGGGAACAACAACGGTGGGAACAACAACAATAATGGCAACGAGGCTAGGGGACGCGCTTTTGTGCTAGGTCGAGGCGACGCAGTGAACGATCCCAACGTAGTTATGGGTAAGTTTCTCCTCGACAATATTTACGTTACTGTTTTGTTTGATTCGGGTGCGGATACAAGCTATATGTCTGTGAAAATGAGTCAACTGTTGAAACGTGCACCAACACTTTTACCCACCAAACATGTAGTAGAGTTAGCTAACGGTAAAAGTCTAGAAGCCACGCACGTAGTTCAGGGTTGTGATCTTATCTTAGCTGGCCAAGCTTTCTCTATCGACCTCATTCCCATAGTTTTGGGTAGCTTCGACGTCGTGATTGGGATGGATTGGTTATCCCAACACCAGGCAGAAATCTTATGCAGCGAGAAGATAATTCGTATTCCTCGTTCTGGTCAAGAACCTCTCGAAGTACAAGGCGACAAGAGTGGTGCGGTGGTTGGCATCATCTCTTTCTTGAAGGCTCAGAAATGCTTACGAAAGGGGCACACTGCCATTCTGGCACTCGTTACAGACGCATCAGCAAAGGAAAAGAAATTGGAAGATATTCCAATTGTACGTGACTTTCCTCAGGTGTTTCCTGAAGACTTACCTGGATTACCGCCTCATCGTCAGGTCGAATTTCAGATCGAGCTCGCTCCAGGAGCAGCACCCATAGCTCGCGCACCATACCGTCTAGCTCCATCAGAGTTGGAAGAATTGTCAAAGCAGCTACAAGAGCTCTTGGAAAAGGGTTTCATTCGTCCAAGCTCTTCGCCATGGGGAGCTCCAGTACTTTTCGTGAAGAAGAAGGACGGTACGTTCAGAATGTGCATAGACTACAGGGAACTGAACAAGGTGACGGTGAAGAACCGTTATCCTCTTCCACGCATCGACGACTTATTCGACCAGTTGTAAGGGTCGAGTTACTATTCCTAGATAGACTTAAGGTCAGGGTATCATCAGCTGAGAGTCCGGGATGAGGACGTCTCCAAGACAGCCTTCAGAACTCGTTACGGTCACTACGAGTTTCTCGTCATGCCATTTGGATTAACGAACGCGCCTGCTGTATTTATGGACCTTATGAACAAGGTATGCAAACCCTATCTTGACAAGTTCGTCATAGTATTCATCGACGACATTCTGATTTACTCCAAGAGTCAGGAGGAACAAGAGCAGCATCTCCGTCTTATTTTGGAACTCCTTCGGAAGGAACAGCTGTACGCTAAACTTTCGAAATGCGACTTCTGGCTTCGTGAAGTCCACTTCTTAGGCCATGTGGTAAACAGGGATGGGATCCATGTCGATCCATCCAAGGTAGACTCGATCAGAAGCTGGCCTGCACCACGTACGCCAATGGAAATACGCCAATTCTTGGGTTTGGCGGGTTACTACAGACGGTTTATTAAAGACTTTTCAAAGATTGCTCAGCCGCTTACACTACTGACACAGAAGGGTGTCGTTTATCGCTGGGGAGAGCCCCAGGAGACTGCTTTTTAGTACCTAAAGGATAGACTTTGCAGTGCACCTATCCTCTCATTGCCAGAGGGCACGGACGATTTTGTAGTATACTGTGACGCATCGATACAGGGTCTGGGTTGCGTATTGATGCAGCGAGATAAAGTTATTGCCTACGCCTCTCGTCAACTAAAGATTCATGAACAGAATTACACGACGCACGATTTAGAGCTGGGAGCTGTTGTTTTTGCGCTTAAAATATGGCGACACTACCTGTACGGTACCAAGTGCACGATTTACACTGATCACAGGAGTCTCGAGCATATTTTCAAGCAGAAGGAATTGAATATGCGTCAACGACGATGGGTTGAACTGCTTAACGATTACGAATGCGCTATCAAGTACCATCCAGGCAAAGCCAATGTGGTGGCTGACGCTCTTAGTCGAAAGGACACCTTACCGAAGCGCGTGCGAGCGCTACAGCTTACGATTCAGTCTAGTCTTCCTACTCAGATACGAGCTGCTCAGATAGAAGCACTGAAACCCGAGAACGTCAAGGCTGAAGCCTTACGTGGTTCAAGGCAACGAATGGAACTAAAGGAAGACGGCGCCTACTATGTAACGGGGCATATTTGGGTCCCACTTTATGGCGGTCTACGCGAACTTGTAATGGACGAAGCACACAAGTCTCGCTACTCGGTACATCCAGGGTCGGATAAAATGTACCACGACATCAGCACTACTTATTGGTGGCCTAGCATGAAGGCCCACATCGCTACGTACGTTGGAAAATGCTTGACCTGTGCGAGAGTCAAGGTTGAATATCAAAAACCAGCTGGCCTACTTCAGCAGCCTAAGATACCTCAATGGAAATGGGAAGAAATTTCCATGGATTTCGTTACAGGCCTACCCAGATCCCAGCGTGGGAATGATACCATATGGGTGATCGTGGATCGACTCACCAAGTCTGCACACTTCCTACCCATAAAGGAAACGGATAAGTTCTCCACTCTCGCAGACGTTTATCTTAAAGAAGTTGTTTCGAGGCACGGGGTGCCCACCTCCATCATTTCGGATCGGGATGCACGATTCACGTCAGAGCTATGGCAAGCGATGCATAAATCTTTCGGCTCACGATTAGACATGAGCACAGCATACCATCCCCAGACGGATGGGCAGTCTGAGCGAACGATCCAAACTCTAGAAGACATGCTTCGGGCATGCGTTATCGATTTCGGCAACGGCTGGGAAAAGCACCTCCCTTTGGTGGAGTTCTCGTATAATAACAGTTATCACACCAGCATTCAAGCCGCTCCATTCGAGGCATTGTACGGGCGTAAATGCCGGTCACCTCTCTGTTGGGCAGAGGTGGGGGATAGTCAGATCACGGGTCCAGAGATTGTAGTGGACGCCATAGAAAAGATTGCACAGATACGACAACGCATGGCGGCAGCACGCGACCGTCAGAAAGCCTACGCGGACCAGCGTAGAAAGCCATTGGAATTTCAGGTCGGGGACCGAGTTTTATTAAAAGTTTCACCCTGGAAGGGTGTAGTTCGTTTTGGCAAATGGGGCAAACTAAATCCGCGGTACGTCGGACCGTTCGAAATCATTGAGAAAATAGGCAAGGTAGCCTACAAGTTGAACCTACCAGCTGAACTCGGGGCAGTTCACAATGTTTTTCATGTGTCGAACCTAAAGAAGTGCCTATCAGATGAAACCCTCATCATTCCTTTTAAGGAACTCACTATCGACGAGCGGTTGCAGTTCGTCGAGGAACCAGTAGAAATCACGGACCGGGATGTGAAGGTCCTCAAAAACAAGAGAATCCCTCTTGTTCGAGTTCGTTGGAACTCCAAACGTGGTCCAGAGTACACCTGGGAACGCGAAGACAGGATGACAGAAAAGTACCCCCAGTTATTCGGAACCAATGCAACCACTACTGAGGCTGAAGCTACTACTTCGGAATTTCGGGACGAAATTCCAGATCAACGGGGGGAGGATGTGACACCCCAGGAAAATCAGTGAACAATACAGTTTACCTAGCTTCCTCAGTGAGTGCATACCAAATTTCGGGACGAAATTTCCAATTAGTTGGGGATAATGTGACAACTCGAATTTTAGACTTACTTGGTGTAACGATACGTGCTATTGAGAACGCTATTAATTGGATAACTATGTGATTATGTTATTATGTGCATTGTGTGATATATGTTTGTATGTTAATTGAGCCGAACCCAAACCACACATTATAACCGGTCACACAAGCCATTCGGGCCGCTCCTTGAAACCGGATCCCATTAGATAGCCGAGTTGGGCTCGGCCCACTTACCACTCGCAAACACTAAACCAAGTTAGGAGGCTTTTGTTCTCTCATTGTTACCAAAACACTCACACACACAACCCTACTTCTCTCTCATCTCTCTCTCTCTTGCGACCGGAATCGGAATCGAAGACAACCCTCTTCTCGAAGCCGGCGATCCCCTCATCCTCTCTTCGGTTTCGTTCCATCTCAACCGGTTAGTATATGTTTACCGATGTTATGTTTGGTAATGAAGATTGAATACGTTTACACTAGGGTTCATGATAGTGATATTAGTGATAATACTCTTGTTAACCGGCTGCATGATTATTGAATTGAATTGGTGTTGGTAACATGTTAAATTGGTTCAGATATTGCTTGATAACCGGCTGTGATTAAAGAATTAGGTTGCATGTTAGATAAAGGAGTCGATTTGGTTTGAATGATGATCCGATTCTATGCTTGATTAATTGATGATTGCTGTTCTTGATGATGATGATATGAATATACTTTGAATGGTTTGAAACTGTTGTTTGATCTGATTTCCGAAACTGCCTTAGATGTTTGCTGGAATCACGGATAAATCATTGCATGAATTATGGAAATCAGTTACACACTTGGTTGCGACCCAGATTGCGAGTCGGGAACCCACAGTCTCGACTCGAGACCACAACAGCATCAGTCGAAACCACGGTTACGAGTCCCGTTGCGACTCGTAACCAGACCATGACAAGCCGAGACCGAGGTTGCGAGTCCCGTTGCGACTCGTAACCGGACCATGTCAAGCCGAAACCACTGTTGCGACTCGAGACCGTTAGTTGCGACTCGAAACCCGCCACTTCGCACACACTGTTTTGGACTCACATTTGTCATGGGCCCAATTGATTGGGCCAAGTAATTGGACTTGTTTACATATCTGCTAATTGGACTGCTATAATTATTTGGACCGGGCTTTATGGGAATTCGCACAACAGGTTGGGCCGGTTAGTATTGGGCTTACTCGTTTAAACTGTACAAGTTGTATGTATTGCTTAACTGCCAAATGTTGCCATGATTTTTACGTGATTAGCAACGTGCTAGACTATGTGAAACAAACGTGTATTATCTAAGTCAAGACCTGACTTGTATTATAACCATGATAGGACGTGGTTGACCATTTACTAGCTTACCTGTACCCTTTGTGTATCTGCCGAGCAATCCAAGGTGAGTTCACACAGCCAAGGCATGGGATTCCCGGGTTGGGAATTGGGTTGGAAAAGTTGATATGGAATGATTACTCGTACTTACGCATTCACTAGACTATAGACCATCGTCCTCAGGATAGTCAGGACACGTTACGTAAAGCCTACGTAACCCTGTAATTGCCATTTGTCTCCCGGGTCGGGAGGACACGTTACGTAAATCCTGCGTAACCCAATACCATCTACTGTCTTCCGGGTCGGAAGGACACGCTGCATAAAACCTACGTAGCCCCCACGCGTACCACTATCCTCGGGGAAGGGCACGTCACGTAAAGCCTACGTGACCCAGTACGTATTCCTGTTCTCGGTTTAAGAAGAACACATGGTTGCTCTAGTCTAGTAAGTACCATAATGGGAAGCCCCCATTATAAAGGATAAACGTGAGAATCCCTCACCAGTAGTATATACATGGGAAACCCCCACTAGATGAACTTACGCATTACTGTTATGAACTTACTTTCTGTGAACTCGCTCAACTAGTTGTTGATTATTTGCTGCATGCCTTGCAGGACCATAGGTACATTATGGAGCTTGCACAGGGAGGAGCGGGTCGTTGTGGGATTCGGATCATGAACGATATCTGAACTTATAACTGCTTTGAGATTACTTTACTATGCTTCCGCTACTTAAACAATGTTTGGTTTTGAAACATCAATCATGTCATGATGAATTACATTAATTACTTTTATTATTAAATGCTATGTTTGATATGATTGATGGCTTGATCCTGGTCATGTCACGCCTCCAAGCAGTGGTACTCCGCGGGTGGATTTTGGGGGTGTGACAGATATTCCCGCTTTAGATCTTCGTGAAGATGATGGCGGAGGAATATCATAGCTTTCGCTTTATCTTGAGGTGAAGTTTGATTACCATCAATAATTGTCTCCCCCAAATTATTTGCCGTCAAATGAATTTTAGCATCAAGAGTCCATGGGAGGTGGTTGTTACCCGAGATGTCAAGTGCGGCGAATTCGAGTTTTGATAAGTTCGACATTTTTTTTACAAGGAAAGATTCATGCATTAAAACGAGCCAACAATATAAAATATATATTATAGGACAACTTCAGGTTCTCTATAGGTGGAACTGCAGGCTGTATACTTTACGCCGTTTTAATAACAAAGTAGAAATTTAGAAACTCTTCTATGATTTCATATTGTAACATAGAAATAGTGTTTTAATAATTTAATTAAATATTTAAATATAATAAAATATATTAAACTTTGAATGTTGATATATTAAACAAGATTCCAATGAAATTTGAGATTTATTTTTCATAGTACTCAAAAAATCAGTTACCAAAAAAATCAATTTTGGTTTCCTATTATTTTTTTTCCTTTCGATGGAAGACAACTATTAAGCACAACAACTTTCCATAGTCATCAATCTTTATACCATTTCATGTTTGAAAATAATATATAAATTTGGAGAATTTGATACAAATTTATACCATTTCATGTTTGAAAATAATATATAATAAAATATAAATTTGGCCCATTGGAAAACAAAACCATGACCTGGTATTACAACAATCCCAAAAAAAAAAAAAAACCCTTTTATCACAAAGTGTTATACGTTTAGTCAGATGGAGAATTTGATTTCCATATCACAAAGTGCTTATAAAAAAATTGTAACATCTTTATACAATTTCTTGTAGGATGATGATTTCGTTGGGGGTTTTACCGGAAAACGAGATCGGGTTTACACATGATGTTATACAGCCAGATGGACCGCTGGAGTGAGGCCGCCGACACTGTCCGGTTTCTTCCGGCATCCTCCGATCCACCACTAAAGGACCGCCGGAATCTCTCTCTCAAAACCGCTAATCTACTCATTTACACCACAACTGCTGCGTCGGAGAACCGAATCTTTTCAACATCCCAAGGATAAATCTCCAAAACAACGTCGAAGGGGATCAAGGGACGGTTGAACCGTTTGTCATTTGCTTCCATTGGAGATATGGTTACTGCTTGAGAGTTATATTGGTAGGGATGAATTTGTCGACGGGATCCATCAATAACATTGGTGGTGCGCAGCGTCGGTTAACCGCCGGAGGATGGTTTTCGGGTAAGATTGTTAGGCGTGACAGTAGGAACCGTCGTGTGTTCGAAAAAAAATCTTATTTTATTGTATATTGATTCGTTAGTTGTTGTATCGGTTCATAATATGTATTTATGTATATACAAATCAAAAGAAATTCCTAGTTGTTCTAAAGTCCAGATAAAAAAATCCGAATTGAGTAATCTAGTATCCAGATCGAAATTCTTATTTCTTTTGTTCCAAAGGATGAGACTTAAAATCCAATTTGAAAAGTACTCGAAAATGGTGTGGATCCTTTGTGTGAAAAATTACCACCGTAGAGAGCATATATATATATATATATATATATATATATATATATATATATATATATATATATATATATATATATATATATATATATATATATATATATATAATTCTACTTTTCTAATACCCACTTTGTAAAATTTAAATATGTGAATCATCCTTTGGGATATTAAATCTGTAAAAAGAAAAAAAGTGAAACATAATAAACACTTAGTTGGGACTGTGATGATATGTACCAGGATGTGGTAGAACAGAATAGTTTCTGAATCACAAAATTAGAGTCCGGTGAATATGTGTTGTGGCCGGCGACGGGGAAACGGCTACAAATTCTTTAGTTGATTTCAGATGTCCGATAAATCTCAGTGGAGAGCCTCGTGCTGATAATGTAATAAAAAACAAAGAGAAAAAGAGATAAACTGAATTCATTCAACTTCAATCTATTCACCATTACAATATATAGATAAACATAACTATAGGGGACCGCTAAAATGAAAACCACCTCCAATTGTAAGAACCATGAGAACTACACCGTACGGGGCGAGTTGGACCAATTTTTTTTTCATAAACGTAGATGCGTGTATTATAAACACATTTGTAAAAAAAAAAATCAAAAAAAAGAAATGTCGTGAGTGTAGTTTTGAGCACCACAAGTTTGTGTTTACGGGTACCGTAACCGTAAACACAAACTTGTGGTGCTCAAAACTACACACACGACATTTTTTTTTTGAACTTTTTTTACAAATGTGTTTATAATACACGCATCTACATTTATGAAAAAAAATTTTGGTCCAACTGGCCCCGGATCAAAAAGTTCTCATGGTTCTTACAACTGGAGGTGGTTTTCATTTTAGCGGTCCCCCATAACTATAAACCCTAAAGCCCATAAGCAATGGGTTGGGCCTAAAATGTCTGGTTTATAACATTTTGTATGTTTTTTAGGCTTTTTTAGTTAGTTTTTGAGTTTTCGCGTTAACTACTGGTTTTCATTTGAACCTTCCCTATAGATTGTATTATAGTATAGTTGTTTATCTTAGTTACGTAATTTAAGGAAAAAAACATGTTGATATAATGGTATAATAGGAGAGATTAGGAGAGAAAATATTATTAGTTACTAAATTGCCTTTATATCTAATTAAAATGTTTGATGTTTAAAGGGTATAATGGTAAAAGTGTTCCTTTTTTTCTTTTCCTCCTAACTCGGGAACACATAAAATACTTGATTTCTTCTCTTTACCTTTACTTTTCATTAAACTCGGAAACACGAAAAAAATCAAATCTTTTCTCTCCTTTTCTCTCTTCATTTATTTTCTTTATGTAAGGTCGTCTTCCTTCAATGAACACACGAACCGGATCGATCGAACACACACGCGATGTGCGGAAACCACCGCGTGCCTCATACCGCAACGTAGAGCTCGTACAGAAGGTGTAGAAGATGAGAGAATTGTGTATACACAAAGTATGCACAATCAACAATCCAACAGATTGAATAAAGAACACAAAGCTAGGGTTTGTTTGCGCAAGAAGTTTTCTCCAAAAATATTCACTGTTTCATTGAATTGTCTTGATTTTCGTACAAGACACTAAGAATATATACACACCTAAGTTCGCACAACATTACAATGAAACTCTCAGTACTTAACAAATAATTACCCACCACTAAAAGGAAAACCACAAGTTCTCACACTAAGGTCTCACCATATAAAACAATAAGTTCTCACCACTAAGGTCTCACCATATAAACCACAAGTTCTCACCACAAGTTCTCAACATATAAACCACGCGTTCTGATGAGACATAAATGAACAAGTTCTCATGAGACACTTCGTACAAGACACTAAGAATATATACACACCTAAGTTCGCACAACATTACAATGAAACTCTCAGTACTTAACAAATAAGTACCCACCACTAAAAGGAAAACCACAAGTTCTCACACTAAGGTCTCACCATATAAAACAATAAGTTCTCACCACTAAGGTCTCACCATATAAACCACAAGTTCTTACCACAAGTTCTCAACATATAAACCACGCATTCTGATGAGACATAAATGAACAAGTTCTCATGAGACACTTTCACATAATTGCAAGATTAGTCCTTCAATATTGAAACTTCAGCAGTATCCAGCATTTATCAAACTTTGGTGCACTTATAGACTCCCCCTTGATACATGCGGGATCTGCAGGTCTTCATTAAATCTTCAAGAAACCGCTTCCTGCTCCAGTCTTGTTCTTCACACAGCATCGAACAGCTCGAGCACACCGAAAAGCAAATTTCCTGTCTTCTTTCAGATAATCTAAAATAGCTTGCCAAAATCAAAACTTCATTAGAAACCATTAAAGCCTAAATGAATTAAGCTCAAAAAATTTTAAGTAACACATACTTAAAAAATATTTCTACTAACTTGGAACATGGTTTCCCACATGGACAACACACACTTAGACTAACTTAACAAGACAAAATGTTTTTTTATTAAAAGTCTTATTTTAAATTACCTCACCGGATTGATTTTAATCCATTTTCAAAATTGTAAAACTCCTTTTTGAGTATGGTTAAAAATATAAAGCCCACACATGGAAACAATAAACAAAATCTTTTTGTATTTTTCGAACTTTATATTAAAACACACCAAAAATCTTTTTGTAATTTTTCAAAATTTGAAACGGAAAAGAAACGTAAATTATTTACATGCATTATCTTTTTGTGAAAATGTGGACAAGAAGATCATACCGGCTTATCTGTCAAAATCAATCACAGTTAGTATCCATTTAACGATTTTAAGCACATAGAATGATAATGGCAGTTCAAGATGTTTAACAATATACTTGTCCACTTAAGCTTTAGCACGTGTTCGAACACTATTTTCGAGATATGCAATTAAGTGTCTTATTAACAGATTTAACTGTGTTCCCCACCTCAGAATATACTCCCGTATCAAGACTATCAAAAATTACATCTTACAGGTGAATATATCCAACTATTATCTGTATCCGGCTAAAATTGCGAAACCTTGAGAGCTCAGGTTAGTGCCACCGCACCGACAGAGAGATGAAGGCTCAACTTTAGGTGGTGTACCAACGTTTTGGTATCTTTTGCTGCACTTTGGCATTTTTTATGTACCCGGTGGTAACATATATTTTCTGATGTTCACCCAATGGTGACAAGCTTTGAACAGATCATTCGGTGATGACTGTTAGGCAGAAAAGAAATCCACCT
Organism: Helianthus annuus; assembly: GCF_002127325.2. Taxonomy (NCBI): domain Eukaryota; kingdom Viridiplantae; phylum Streptophyta; class Magnoliopsida; order Asterales; family Asteraceae; genus Helianthus; species Helianthus annuus. The sequence continues at coordinate 60,748,741 of NC_035443.2, forward strand.
GGAGGGTTTGCACACAAATGGAGCGCTTAGCGAAGCATTATACGAGGTCTAAGCCATTGCTCACGCAATATCAGAAGACCAAATATAATACCCCAGATAATAATCAGATATAAAGACCTAATATCTCAAAATTTTGGTAATCTCTTAAACGAAATTACGGTACCAAGACCATATATCCGAGAGATGTTACACACAACTTATGTAGTTCGTTATCTTTATATACCAAAAACAGGTTCTTATTAACGCGCAAAACCTATCGTTACAACATATAATGAAGCTGTCAATAGTTTAGGTTTAATTTTATAAGATACCCCGTAAAAGATATGACTGCCGATGTACTATCATTTCTTCTTACAATCAACGCGCCTTCAAATTTTTCATTTTCTAATGTTTTTGGATTTTTATAAAAATATCCTATAACTAAGTTAAATCTTTTTGGATTTTTGTGTTTTTCGAAAAGCAGTAACCTGTACAAAGGAACGGGAAAACAAAGTTTCCATGAGGGCTTATGCATCCATCCTACTCAGGGTTTATCATCCCAATCATACGAACTAAATTATCGAACCTCGTCCGATCGAATGTCTTTGTATAATTCAAACCGTAATCCCGCAATTGCTGTTGGATCCACAAGACTTGAGCACAACAGCTCGAAGCAGAGATGTATTCTGCTTCACATGTGGACAGCGACACTGATTGTTGCTTTTTGCATTGCCAGGATATCAGACGGCTTCAAAGCATTTGAGCACCACTGGAGGTTGACTTCCTGTTGATCGGGCACCCTCCAAAATCCGCATATGCTATCACGTCCAAGCCTCCCTCGACTGGATACCACAATCCAAGTCTTGGTTTGCCTTTAAGATAGCGAAAAATCCATTTGACGTCTTTCAAATGCGATTCTCTTGGATTTTCTTGGTACCTAGCACATAAACATACCAAAAACATTATGTCGGGTCGAGATGCAGTAAAATACATTAAAGAACAAATCATTGCACTATAAACCGAAAGGTCCCCCTTCAGGATCATTGTCCTTTTCATATGACAGTTTGTGATTGATAGACAACGGAGTTTCGTAAGGCAGATGTCTCAACCCCCGCCCCCTATCTGTCCCGGGAACGGGTGGCCGTGAGAATCAGTATTGGTGGCATCGGTGTTTATCAATTTGGCAGCGGAAATTACATCAGGACCGTAGTTAGAAAATATTTTATCAGAGTAAAACACCATATTTTATATAAATAAGTATATTGGGATAAAACCCAAGTTCTCATTACAAACTGATTTATAGGGATAAACCCCATTTTATTGAAATAAAACATCTTATTTATTTAGGTAACTTTTATAGCCACTTTTCCAAGCCTTCAGTGCTGTCCAGCTGGCTTCTAGTTGGCTTTCACATTTTGTTACCTGAAACGCGTTTAAAAACATTTTGTCAGTGGGAAATACTGGTGAGTGAATCCCAGTTTAATCAAGAAGAGTTTTATCGATTAACAGTATTGAGAGCGATTACAATGTTTACATCTACACAATTACTCATTCAGTATTGTCAATCCTGACTGGTGGGTCATATTACTCATTGGCTAACTCTTTGTCCAATGGTAACGTGTTCCACATTTTGTATACAAAACCCCAACATACCGGCAGTAATTGAAGAATTACAAAGACTCAATCACTGCTTAATCACATTGTAAAAAATTTAAGGTTTTGTAAAAACAATTTACAAAAAGGAGATTACTCACAAAAAGGTTTACACAAAAAAGAGGATTACTCACATTGCTGTCTTAGGTATTCCTTTAGGGTTTCCTAGTGATTATCTATTAAATACACAAGTGCACACGTGTTAGTATAATAACACAATATTTACATTAGTAATACCCTTCCCAAGACGACATTCCAACGACTACATCGGGCAGAACCTCGACAGCCGTTACGGAACCCTGGATCAATCGGGCAGCATAAGTAATACGTAACCGGGGTTATGATACTAACAACGGAGCAGAACTTCGTTATTTAGGGGGGTATTATGCCCGAGTATAAAGTATAGTATGTAGAAATTTGAGAGAGAATTGAAGGAAATGAGCGACAGAAACTGAAGGCTGAGGGCCTTCTTATATAGTGTCTCTTCGAATTCTCCCGCAGCCCGCGTAAGACGTAGCCAAAGGCTACGCGGCCCGCATAGTAGGCTGGGTAGGCCCTAGCCTGGCCCAGTCATCGAACTAGCTTCAACACGAGTCCGACACGTGGCGGCACCGGGTTAAGCCTGGTCACCTATCTTTCGCGCCCTGCGTAAGAGACCCTAATGGTCTACGCGGCCCACGAGCGACACATAAAATGTGTTTTTAACTAATTTTATTAATAGTAAAGGTATTCGGGGCCCGTTTCGTATTCGGGGTGTATTTTAGGACGTATAGGGACACTTTAAAATATATGAGGGTGTCGAAAATATTTTAGGAGGGTTATTATATCCTCCCCACCTTGTTTCTGAGCTCGTCCTTGAGATCTACTGGAATTGGTGCAGGTATTTCCTTTGCATTTCTGATTCAAGCTCCCATGTATACTCTGGTCCTCTTTTGGAGTCCCATTTCACTTTGACCAGAACTAATTTCTTGTGCTTGAGGTTTTTAATCTTCCTGTCTTCAATCTGTAGAGGTCTTGCTACAAATTTAAGTTGTTTATTTACCTGTATATCCTTAAGAGGTACCATCAGCGATTCATCAGCTAAGCACTTCTTGAGATTAGATGCATGAAATACATCATGTCTTCCTGCCATTTACTCTGACAGTTGTAGTTGATAGGCTACAAGTCCTATCCTTCTAATAATCTCAAAAGGTCCATCATACCTGGGGCTTAGCTTTCCCCTTTTGATGAATCTTACCACTCCTTTCCAAGGAGAGACTTTCAATAACACTTTATCTCCTACTTGAAATTCCAATGGCTTGCGTCTGTTATCTGCATAACTCTTTTGTCGGTCACGTGCTGCTTTCAGTCGTTCCTTGACTTGAATGATTTTATCGGTTGTCTCTTGCACTATCTCAGGTCCTGATAGTTGCTTTTCCCCAATTTCTGCCCAACAAACTAGGGTTCGACACTTTCGTCCATAAAGTGCTTCGAATGGTGCAGTATTGATACTGGTATGATAGCTGTTATTATAAGAAAATTCTATTAATGGTAGGTGGTCATCCCAATTACCTCCAAAATCAATTACACAAGCTCTAAGCATGTCCTCCATTGTCTGAATTGTCCTTTCGCTTTGTCCGTCCGTTTGAGGATGATAAGCTGTGCTTAGATTCAACTTGGTCCCTATTGCTTTTTGGAAACTTGTCCAAAAATGAGAGGTAAAACGGCTATCCCTATCAGAAACAATTGATAAAGGAATTCCATGTAATGAAACTATTTCATTTACATACAACTTAGCTAACTGTTCCATATTGAAAGTTTCCTTCATTGGTAGGAAATGAGCTGACTTAGTTAGCCTATCTACAATCACCCAGATTGTATCATTACCTTTTCTTGTTTTGGGTAATTTGGTAACAAAATCCATTGTTATCAATTCCCATTTCCATACTGGCATTTCTAACTGCTGCAATAATCCAGAGGGTTTCTGATGCTCAGCTTTGGCTTGTGAACAGGTTAAACACTTAGAAACGTAAGCTGCTATGTCCTTCTTCATTCCTATCCACCAAAAATTCTTTCTTAAATCCTGATACATCTTATCACTTCCAAGATGCATCATATACTTAGACCTATGGGCTTCTTCTAATATACGATGATGCATGTTTCCTAGTTTAGGTATCCACATTATTTTCTTATGGAATATCCAAATTCTATCAGCTCCTTGTTCTAATTCTTTAATCATTCCTTTTAACAGTATCATCCTTGATTACTGATCTTTGTGCTTCTCTAATTTGTTCATTTAAATCTACTTGTAGATTTAATTTAAGAGAACGCACTCTTTTTGGCTTTTCATGATACTTTCGACTTAATGCATCAGCTACTACATTTGCCTTTCCTGCATGATACTGGGTATTGCAATCATAATCACTAAGGATTTCCATCCAGCGTCTTTGTCTCATATTCAACTCCTTTTGCCCGAAAACATACCTTAAACTCTTATGGTCGGTGAAAATGGTAAACTTACTACCGTAAAGGTAATGTCTCCAAATCTTAAGGGCAAAAATTATGGCTCCTAATTCCAAATCATGGGTTGAATAATTTTCTTCGTGATTCTTAAGTTTTCTAGACGCGTAGGCTATAACCTTTTGACGTTGCATCAACACACATCCATAACCTAACTTAGAAGCGTCACAATAGACTACAAGGTCTTCAGTTCCTTCTTGTTTTGGTTCCCATTCAAACTTAACAGATTTACAGGTTAGCTTAGTTAAGGGAATGGCTATTCTAGAAAAATCTCAAATAAATCTTCTATAATAACCGACTAATGCTAAGAAACTTCTAACCTCAGTTGGTGATTCAGGGGTTTTCCATTTGGTAATCGCCTCGATCTTGGTGGGATCCACATGAATTCCTTCATGAATGACTAGATGTCCAAGAAACTGTACCTGTTCTAACCAAAACTCGCACTTTGAAAACTTAGCATAAAGCTTTTCCTTTCTCAATAAACTTAAAAGTGCGTGCAAATGCTTTGCATGTTCTTCCTTACTCTAAGAATAAATGAGAATATCATCTATAAAGACAATTATGAATTTATCCAAATATGGCTTACATATTCAGTTCATCATGTCCATAAATGCAGCTGGGGCATTGGTTAAACCAAGTGGCATGACAGTAAATTCATAATGGCCATACCTTGTTCTAAAAGCGGTCTTAGGAATGTCCTCTTCATGTACCTTCAATTGATGATATCTTGACCTTAAATCAATTTTCGAGAAAAATCGAGCTCCTTGCAACTGGTCAAACAAATCATCGATTCTCGGTAATGGATACCGATTCTTATTCGTGACTTTGTTCAACTCACGGTAATCAATGCACATTCGCATTGACCCGTCTTTCTTTTTAACGAACAGTATCGGTGCTCCCCATGGCGATGAACTTAGCTGTATGAATCCTTTCTCCAACAATTCGTCCAATTGTTTCTTTAGTTCTTGCATTTCTGCGGGTGCCAAACGGTAAGGTGCTTTGGCAATAGGTGCTGTTCCTGGTAGCAGATGGATTCTGAATTCAACTTCTCTGTCCGGTGGTAATCCTGGTAATTCTTCTAGAAACACATCTGGAAACTGGGATACTACTGGAATATCCTTCAGTTCTTTTCATTTAGTGTTAGTGATTATGGAAATCAAATATACTAAAGATCCTTTCCTTATATAACTTGTTGTTTTCATTACATAGATGAATTTTGTGGATCTAGATGGTTTATCTCCCTTAATTGTGATCTTTTCACCCCTTGGTGAATTTACTTGGATTGACTTTTGATCACATAAAATACTGGCTTTATTGGCTATTAACCAATCCATTCCTAATACAACATCAAATCCTGCCAGGTTCATTGGGTAAAGGTTTGCAATAAATTTTTGATTTAAAAATTCTATTCTTGCTCCCTACCAGATTTCAGAAATCTTAATGGTTTCCCCATTTGCTGTCTCTACTAGACATTCCTGTGGGAATTTCGTTAATGGTTGATTGAGAAGTTTGCAAAATGAAGTATTAATAAAACTTTGGTTCGCACCAGAGTCAAATAATACTTTAGAAAAAACATCATTAACTAAAAACGTACCGACAATCACGTCCGGAATCATCTTGGCTTCTTCTGCAATTAGAACAAATGCCCTAGCATTTTTGGTAGTCTTATTGTTCATAGCTGGAGCTATTTTTAGACAGTTTGGCTTGATGTGTCCTTGTTCTCCGCAGTTGTAGCATATCCTGTTGTTAGGTTTCTTCCTGCAGTCTTTTTCCTTGTGTCCAGATATTTTGCAAAAGTTACAATAGATGGAGCATCTTCCAGAATGCTTCCTTTTGCAATACTTGCAGTAAGGTGCAGAAGTAGAACCTACATTTTTCCCACGGCTGGAATTTCCAGAACGGAATTCCTGGGTAAGCCTCTGAGCTAGATTTTTCCTTTGATCCTCGTCCCGTGTACGCACTAACTCATCTGTCAAGGTATTTGCTAGTTCTACAGCTTCCTCTATGGTCTGGGGTCTAGCTGCCTTGACTACATGCCTAATCTCCCCGATTAATCCTCAGATGTAACGGGAGATTAATACTGGTTCTGGTGATGCAAGGGTTGGCACTATTCTAGCATATTCAAAGAATAATGTAGTGTACCCTTTACTATCTACTCCAGTCATTTTAAGGTTTAAAAACTTATTTGCTATTTGTTCTTTTTTTCATTGGGAGGGCATAATTTCTTTTCCACCATGTTCTTAAATTCCTGCCCATTCCATATTGTAAACCCTATCACTTCCCCTAGGCTGGAGGATAGTGTTCCACCATTCTAAAGTTGAGTTCTTAAACAGATTAGAAGCAAACATTATCTTATCCTCTTCAGCACACTTGCTTATTTTTAAGACTGCCTCAGTCTTTTCTATCCAGTGTAGAGTTGCAATGGGTCCTTCATTGCCCGAGAATTCTAGTGGTTTACAAGACCAAAATTCTTTGTAAGAACAACCATAAGACATGGTTCTTCTTCGTTTTGGAATGGGCACTTGAAGAGCTGGTCCAATGTTTACGCTGTGATCTGGTTCAGTTGGTTGCTTACTGCCATTATTACTTTTATTTTCAGCTTCCTTAACCGTTTGAATAATAAATGACATTGCATCTATAATTCTTTGTGCCACTATGTGTTGGATGACACTGTTATCCACTTGATTTCCATTGTTATTGTTGTTCGGATTATCATTGTTCGGGTTATTGTTATTCGGGTTATTGTCATTCTGGTTTTTCTGGTTCACTTCGTTGTCCATCTGAATTTTAAACATTTGCCGATTATTAATATCGCAAGATAGTATTTAATACAAACAATCACACAACACGCATGTTGATCAAAAAAAACGTCGAACATTGCGACTTACTCTTTCTTATATATTATGCATCTAATACAAACTAGAATTAGAATTACAATACAACTGAAATTGAAATTACACTACTAGGAGGCATCTGTAACTATTGTCTAGATATATTTTTTTTTTCAAACATACACACATATTATATATATATATACAGTGTTGTAAAAGTCGGATTACTCGGCCGAGTACTCGGCGAGTACTCGGTCCTCGGACCCCCTCCGAGGCGACTTCCTCCTAGGCGGTCTCAATTAGTCGGCCTCGGGATTACTCGGGAGTACTCGGTGCCTAGTCGGCCTAGTCGGCGCCTAGTCGGACATAGTTGGACGTAGTCGGCCTAGTCGGTCTAGGCGGTCAATGTGGTTTGTTGACTTTTAATCGGTGAAACTCGGTCAAAATCGGCCTACTCGGCCTTGTACTCGGACTACTCGGCCTTGTACTCGGACTACTCGGCCTTGTACTCAGACTAGTCGGACTTGTATTCAGAAATTTGAACTTTAAACATGTTTCATTTTAAATTATACTCAGTTGACATGAATTATGCTTATTTTAACACATAAATAATATATAACAATTAATTTTCTTTATATTTACCATGTCCGCGTACTCCCCGAGTACTCTCCGAGTACTCCGATTACTCCCAACTCCCCAGTCGGCCGACTAGGGACCGCCTAGCGACTTTTACAACACTGGATATATATATATATATATATATATATATATATATATATATATATATATATATATAGGATAATGCTTAGTAAGAAACCCCATTATTTTAGAAAACTTAGCAAACTATATATGTGGCTTACATTTTGCCACGTTGCACAGATCCCTTTCTATTACTTTTGACATCAAGGTTATATTAGTAAATTACATTAACCCCCAAGCACTATCCCCAATATGAATTGACATGTTCATTAATTGCCCATCAAATCGTACCATTCACCCTCCCCCATATTTCTTTTTCATATTTTCCTTTATATCTTCTTCATCATTCATCAGAGAAACCCCATTTCACTTTTACTCCAAATTAGCAAGTAACTCCATTAATATCCATGGAGACAAATCCACCAACCTCAGAATTAATGTCGCCGGTCCGTAGTTTCCCAACCTTCGATGTGATTCTGGAAGATGATTTGAGTTCTGCATCTAATCTTCATGTAACTACTGTTAATTCTTGCTATGAGAATATATGTCAAGAAAATGGAAGCAGTTATAATCCAAATCATCAAAATACTTTGCTCATCCTCCTCCAAGTCAAAGTCAACCACTAATCAAGAAAAAAAAGAAGTGTTCTAGGCAACCCAGGTTTAAATCTCTGAAATATTTAATCTTGTTTCCTTGCTTTTCACAATTTTCAAAAAAAAAAAAAAAAAGACGAAAAAATATCAAAAATTATTCATAAAACCTGGTTGTTAATAGGTTTTTGTGTAATGGTTGTTTTAGAGATGAAACATGATTTTTTTTTGTTAAAATGGTTCTTAAAAGGGGTTACTTGCTAATGTAATTTACAGGTTTTTATTTTTGTGTTAAAAAGTTATGCTTGGTTTGCATATGAACTGATTTTTGGTTGTGTTGTGATTTTATTTGAGAAAAGATTGCAATTTAGCTAAAAAGTTGTGATGTTGTTTGAGAAAAAGATTTTCTGGCTATGAATGTGTTAATAGTTATGTGTGGTTAACGACTTAACGGTTATCTTATCTTTTTGTTATTAGGATGGTGATGGATACAAGGGAAACAAGATCCAATTCTCGGGACCGTTGGTTTCGTCAAACGTGGATCAGATGCTTAAGGATCATGACCATGTTTATGTTACAGCATAACACAACTAACACGTGTTATAGTTTGAACTTCAGGACATGCATGTGTTACATGTGACATGAAACCCATGTACAATGTAACACGTATTAGTGCTATGTATTTTTGTTTACTAGTAATATGTAATGTGAGACTCTTCTTGTTTTCTCTAGTACACGATGTTAAAACGGTCTAGACTTAACACATTTTCTGTTGGAGGCGCCCGTATTTGTACCTTTACTGTTACAGTTACTATTGAAGTTTATGCATCCATTCTAGAAGTCTTAACACATGTTATAATAGAGGCTTAACACACGTTATATCAGGTTTACTCTGTTGTTATTAAGTTACTATTGGAGTTTATTCATCCATTGTGGAAGTCTTTACACACGTTATAATAGATGCTTAACACACGTTATACATTTCAGTCGCTTAACACATGTTACAGTATGTATATACACATCATGGTGTTTTGGAAACCAATAGCTTATACATGACACCATGTTAGGTTAAACCAAGATTATAACAGAGGGTTAACACATTTTATCCCAGGTATACGGTGTTACGATATTTACTTGTATGTTCCATATTAACTTGTACACGTTTTTACTATCAGTATATGCACATCATAGTGTTTTGCAAACCACTTTCATATACATGAATACAAGTCGGGTTACAACAAGATTATAATGGTGGAGGCGCCCGTATTTGTACCTCTACTGTTACAGTTACTATTGAAGTTTATGCATCTATTCTAGAAGTCTTAACACATGTTATAATAGAGGCTTAACACACATTATATCATGTTTACTATGTTGTTGTTAAGTTACTATTGTAGTTTATTCATCCATTATGGAAGTCTTAACACACGTTATAATAGATGCTTAACACACGTTATACATTTTCAGTCACTTTAACACATGTTACAGTATGTATATACACATCATGGTGTTTTGGAAACCACTAGCTTATACTCATGTATTCAGGTATAACAGAGGCTTAACACATTTTATTCAGGTATACGGTGTTACGATATTAACTTGTATGTTCCATGTTAACTTGTTCACGTGTTACGATCAGTATATGCACATCATGGTGTTTTGCAAACCACTTTCATATACTTGAATACAAGTCGGGTTATAATGGATGCTTACATGTTATCATATGTATACAAGTGGGGTTACAACAAGATTACGATATTAACTAAGCTCCCCATTAAACTCATCGCCCCCGTCGACTGTTTTCACCCTTGTCACATGTTAAGCAATTACATGTTCCGAACAGACAAATTGTAACACATGTTAGATCAGTATATACACATCATGGTGTTTTTGTAAACCACTAGCTTATACATGAATACAATATTATATATTCCAAAATTACCGGTACATGTGTTACCATAAATGGCTCGTTTCATATTACACGTTACATCATGGTGTTCTGTTACAGCATGAACCACCAACACATGCTATTAATGAACGAAGACATCTTTCCCAAAGGATGTGACTTATTCAATGTCCCCGCATTAACGTCGCCTACATCCATCCAGCTTGTCAATTCAATATCTTTTATGGATCTGTTTCTGTAAATCAACACACATTATATATCATTCTAACAGGTGCTTAACACATGTTATGGGTCTGTCTCTGTAAATCAAGCAACCCAACAAAAAAAAAACAATTATTGTTAAGATCAAAAGCCCCAAACCAACAAAAAAACCCGTTCAAAATCTCATCCTAAAGTTTTGGATTTATTTAAATCCATCAAGCTTGTCAATTGAATATCTTTATGGGTTTGTTTCTATAAATTAACACACGTTATATAAGATTCTAACAGGGGGCTTAACACATGTTATGGGCCTGAGTCTGTGAATCAAGCAACCAAAAAAAAAACACTTACTGTTCAGATCATAAACCCAAACAAGCAACCCAAACCAACATAAGAACAGCTACTGTTAAGATCAAAAGCCCCTAACAAGCAACCAAACCAACAAAAAAAACTCGTTCAAAATCTCATCCTAAAGTTTTTGATTTATTTAAAATATATGAACATTAACCATGGATACCCCATTAACCATTACTAAAACACTTTCAGCACATAAAAACATATTAACAACCATTTCAACAAAAAATCAAGTGTGAAATGATATTTCAAGAACACTTACCGGATCTATACCCGTCCGATGAACACGAAGAAGGGTCTTCAAACCTTCTTCTCTCACACACACTTGAACATTCAAATCTCTCTCTCTCTAAAAAAATAAAGATTATAGATGAACATGATGAAGATTGTTGTTTCTCTCTCTAAAACAAAAAAATTCATCTCTCTAAAAACCTTCATCCTGCCGTCGTTCTCTCTCTAAAACAACAATCTTCAAACATTTTTCTTTCTCACGATGTAGATCTGAACTTGAAGATCGAAACTTGTGTTTGGTGTTCATCATGATCTTGATTGAAGAGAGAGGAAAGAGGAGAGAGGAGAGAGAGATAACATGTGTGTAAGAGAAATAATCAATGGTACAAAATGGCAGTCCTTTTTATTTCCCATTGTGTATGTTCACTTCCGAAAATGCCCTTGAATGGTACAAAATGGCAGTCCTTTTTATTTCTTTTTATTTTTATTCATACCAAAATAATCATGGCCTTTGATCAAGTTTGATGTAAGCTAATCAATGGTTCACAATGGGTTTCCATAGTTTTCTTAAAAAGATAGGGTTTCTTATATAACCAAGCCCTATATATATATATATATATATATATACTATAACTACCATCACCATCATGGATATGGGTTCATCCAGAACTCCATATTGCGCTCGTCATACTTCCAGACGAGTCGCTCTCCAACCTGCCTCATCCTCTCGCTACTTTCTAAAATCTCCTCTCCGAATGTTCTAAGCACTTGCACATTTTCTGCACTCATTGGGGGTGCAGGTGCTGGTACTGGGTTTGGGTACTGGGGCATGGGTTTCTGGTATGGGTATGGATTCTCTAGAATTTCTCTAATTTATTGATCGCTATCATAAAAGGGATCTAGAGGGGCCAAACCTGGCTAGGCTGCTAGATTCAGCATCGGTTTTTCTTCTGGTATTGGGTAGTGTAAGGACTTGCAAAAATATCCCAAAACGACCCGTAAGTGAAAAACCCAGACCCCTGAAACCCTAATGTGCATGAAAAATCAAGAAAATTGAATTTTTGGTTTCTACGCGGGCCGCGTAAGACATAAGGGTAGTCTACGCGGGCCGCGACAGATTGAAATTCACCGGATAAGCATTCAGGCCACGTGTCAACCACGTGGCGGACCTACCTGTGACACGCTAGCCCTAATCGTAGACTAGGAGGCCCTCGCGGGCCGCGTAAGGTTTAAGTGTGGGTTTACGTGGGCCGTGTAAAACCCATTTTTCTGCTATAAGTAGCCTGTGCATGGGACATTCACCTGTGCTCGAAAATTTCATTCAAACACGAAGTATACTGCTCAAATTCGAAGTTTTAAGTAGGGAAATGTTGCTACGATTACAGGGTATTAACTCGATCACTGCTACGATACAATGTCCGATCGATTGAAACCAATCCGATGGATGTTTAAGTGCTGCCCAAATTAGGGCTATACTTTGTCATTCGTCGTGAGGGTTTTAATCTCGTGAGCTTATCGTAAATATTGTATTAAGTTACTTACCTAGTTTCGTGTGCATTGTTATTTAAATTAGGTTACAAGGTTAAATCAGTAGGCAAGGTTCTGTCCGGTTAATCTTGCAATGTGAGTCATTCTCTTTTTATTAACAATGTTTTACAATACTCCAAATTATTTTCAAAGTTATAATTACAGGGATTAAGTCATGGTTATCTTGAATCACTGGCAAGTGGGGTATTGTGCACATTACTAATTTCTCACGGTTAGATTCATAAACCTAACAGTGATAATCATCACTACTTGGGTGAAAGGACCCAATAGTGGTATGACCATCGTCACCAGGGTGTGACACGGCGCTAGATAAAAATAAGATAAAAGCCACTGTAATCGTTCTTATGCTGTAATTGATAGCTATGTGTCGTTTTATCAAATTTGAGTGGCTCGCCAGTATTTCCCCGCTGATAAAATATTTTTAAACATGTTTCAGGTGACCTACTGTGACTCAAGGAAAAGTGCTACGGAGCACTAATCAAGCTTGAAGTGGTGGCTCAGTTAAATAAATAAACATGTTTTGTAAAACAGGGAATTTTCTCGTGAAATTCCTCTATTGTAAATTACGGGGTTTATCCCAAATTATGGAATAAATTGGGCATTTTCAAGTTTAAAGATCCTGTTAAACTTCTGCTGTCAAATCAAATAATAAATACCACGGGCTTCTGTCCCGCGGCTTCTGGACCGGGTCACACCGGGCTGGGGGCCGTGACAGAAAAAGGTGGTACCAGAGCCACTGATTTAAGCCAATTAAGTATTTTAAAATACTTAATTTTTTTCTGATTGCCATTTTGTGATTTTGTGAAATTTTAGTTTACAAAATTTCAACTTTGAATTTTGTGTGTTTCTTCATGTATGCTAACAACATGAATGAACTATCAGAAGCCCTTCAAAACTTTACTATCCATACCACAGATATGGATGTTACCGACACTTTCACTGGCTACCAGGCTGATGTTGAAGAGCCCATGGTGTTTCAGGCCCAACCGCAGGAAAAACCAAAGCCGAAAAAGAGAAGAAGACTTGTAGGTTGGAGGCGTGTGCGCAGGAAGAGACCAGCGGTACAGAAAGTTATAAAGACTGGGGATCCCAAGGATAAGGGGAAAGGAAAAGAGATTGGGGAAAATTCCGGGCAAGCCCAGGAAATGCCATCATGGGAGGAGCTGGATCGTAAACTGGCACTTAGCGACCTCATCGGACCTGCCGATGAAAACCTCTTCAATTACCCAGTTGAATCACAACTCCCAGTAGATTTGGAGCCTGCTATCCCAGATCCCATTGTCAACCCCCGACCTCTACCAAGAGAGATGGAAGAATGGTGGACCACTGACTCGCAATTTCAGAATCTCTTAAATAACCCTAATACCTTTTTCCCTCAGTTTGACCCCGAGCCTGCACCAAACCCACCTATGAGCAATGAGAACTTGGATGAACTCCGCCATTATGGCGAGGAGTTGGTGGACGCAGGAAATCGAATCCGGGAAGTGGGAGAACAGATCTCCTGGAAATACGACGAGAGGGGAACGTCGTTTCTGAAGTGCCAGCTGACAGGGATTGCATGTGGTTGTGTGGTGTGTTTGTTTAACAATAATAATAAAATAATAATAAATAATAAAATATAATCATGTGAAATAACTTAAAAATAAAACTTTTGTAAGATAACCAGTGTGTACGGATGCATACTATAATATATAAAATATCGAAGTCGCAAAGTCGACAATTTTGGCTTCACATGTTTGGTTGTATTTATTCGTGCTAATAACTTATCTATATATTGTTAATTATCAGATGGAACACGCTGTTAATGAACCAGTTAATGAAGTTAATCAATTGGAACATAATAATGAGCATCACTTTCTAGATCTGCAAGATATAGAAAACATCATCGCTCAGGGAATAGCCAATGCTATCCCGAGAATTGTCGCTGCTGTTAAAAGCCCTGTTGAGCCTTCACAAGCTCACCCCAGTAAACGCACGTGCGACGATAATTTCAGTAATAGTGTTAACGGAGGAGGCAATAACGACAACTTAATTCAGGCCCCAATACTCAAAAGAATGAAAGATGCAACACCTGGTTGCACTTACAAGGAATTTCTTGCCTGTAAACCAGCTGAATTTGCTGGCAATGAAGCGGCAACAGCCGCACCGCGTTGGTTAGAGAAAACTGAAGCAGTAATTAAAATAAGTAAATGCACGGAGGAAGACAAAGTTATGTATGCTTCTCACCTTTTCAAGGAAGAGGCATTAGAGTGGTGGAATACGGTATTGCAAGCCAAGGGGAGTGACTTGGCTTATGCCATGAATTGGGAGGAATTTAGACAATTGGTGGAAAGAAAATTCTGCCCCGAATACGAAAAAGAACAAATGGCAAACAAGTTCCTGAGCCACCGAATGGTGGATGTTGACTGTCGAGGTTATACTTCGAACTTTTGCGAATATGCCAGAATTGTGCCAACTCTGGCTTCACCATAGCCAGTACTTATTTCTCGTTACATTTGGGGTTTGATTAGCGAGATTCGTGATATCGTCAAAGCTGCAAGACCCCGCACGATTGATGATGCGGTGGAGTTAGCCAACACCTTGACCGACGGACTGGTACGCACTCGAGAAGAAAATCAAAAGAAGGAAGTGGCCCAAAAGATTACCGAAGGATTTCGTGTGGGAAATAGTAGTAACTTCAAGAAAAAGGGAACCGGGCAATCTCTCACTGCTCCATTTTGTAGGACCTGCAAAAGGAAGCATTTTGGAAAATGCAAAGGGTATTGCAATTTCTTCAAAATTCCAGGGCATCAAGAGGAAGATTGCAGGAGGAAGAAATCAACAATCTGCTTCAACTGTGGAGAAGCTGGACATTTTAGACCAGACTGTCCTAAACTGGTTAAACCAGCTAACAACAAGGCTAAACCCGCAGAAGGAACTACCAAGAAGAATGCAAGAGCCTTCCAGTTGACTACACTAGAAGCAGATCTGATTCTGGATGTGATAGCGGGTACGTTCCTAGTTCACAACTGATACGTGGTTGAAAACCGGTGTTTGTTATTGCATAACTTGATGTTTTTACACAAGTTTTAATTTCGGATAGCCTACTTTTAGTCAAAAATGTGTTTTGTAGGTTTGATGGAGTTTAAGGAGCTTTTCGGTAGCTTTACGAGTCATCGGGTCGAAAACCGAAGCACCGGGACGCGTTACGGATCAACCGGGAGTGCGAGAAGTGGAAATTGGAGAAGTGGTGTTCAAGAGGCCGTCACCGACGGGTATAGGGCCGTCCGGGACGGGCTCCAGATAATCCCGTCGGCCAAAGATCCCCGTAACCAGCAATACAAGCCGTCGGACGAAAACATGATCAGGAGAACCCGTCGGCGACGGGTATAGGCCCGTCGGCGACGGGCAGTATTTTTCTGCTACGCGAATTTTGTATTTTGTTAGCTAAAAGTCGATTTCTATTGGTGGGGGAGCAGTGAATTCGGAAGTTACACTATCTTGGAGTTTGAATCTTGTTTCTTGGAGCCATAATGATCCAATTTTTCACCTACCATTCATCTCAATTCCATCTAAAAACACAACACATCACCCGAATCATTATAGAGATCATCTCCATCATTCATAATCACCAATCCATATAAACCCTAATCATCACCATCATCCTTTGACCATCACCCTTCATCAAAACCTTCAACATTCACCAATTCTCCATTATTCAAGCTTCAAGATGACTTCATTCAAGTTCCAAGCATCCGGTGATCAAGTTTCCTCAACCATGAGCGGCTAATCACCTCGGTTTCACCCCGGTGTAGGTAGTTGTTTAATTTAGGGTTTTGAATTGTTGCTTGATTCAATTTTGTGACAAATTGTGAATGATTTTTGAAACCATTGACAATAGTTTACATTTGTTTCGTATTCGTAAATTGTCGAACGATGTTAAAAGTTATGACTTTACGAAACGGTTATGTGTAGCTATGCATTGTCGTGGTTAGGCTTTACTTGTGTTGATTACAAAGTGTATTCTTGTCTGTTTTTCGAAGCGTTGATAGTTATTGGCAACTAAGTCACGGTACACTAAATCCGCTAATCGTATATAATTGAGTTGAATCTAAAAAAAACTTGTAGAAACCCTAGGTTGGCAATTACCGAAACCAGGTGTGAACCCTTTTTCTCATTATTGTTTAGTAATCATTTTTTCTCGCAATTATTAATCTTAATTGTTAATCAATTTCAGTAGTTACTTTACAACTTTTCAATTAAACAAAAATACAAAAAGATCATAGCAAGCTTCATAATTCGTGACCTTCATTTTAATTCGATCGAATCCATTTGCAAACCACATACTCTTCGTGGTTCGACCCCTTACTACCACTAGCACATAGTTAAGGGTAAAGAGGGCTTATAAGTATTATCTTTGACCGGAGCACGACACTCCAATCAAATTTTGGCACCGTTGCCGGGGAGTGCGTGCGCTTTGTGTTTGTATTATTATTTGAATTTGCGTGATTATCTGTTTAATTTGTTTAGTTTCTTTTTGTACTTTGTCTTTTTCCTTATTACGCGGGGTGTGTTACTTGTGCAAGTTACAGGTAGTGCATGCATACGCGGAACTCCGGGAGGACTTCACCGTCAGTCTACGAACCGGAAATCAAAAGAGTTGCAAGAAGAAATCTAGCAAGCCTATTGTAAGCAACACTTGCTTCTAATCAACCAATCAAACACCACAACTCACACCGACCATTGAAACCGATTCAATGGCAAACCAAAACTCAAACCAAAACCAAAACCCGAACCAATTCCAATACCAAAGCAACTTCAATCCTGTTCAAAATGTCCAACCTATACCTCAAGAGCGACCGGGTGGTAATAACAACAATGGACCACCCACACCACCTTTCCAAAACCAAAATCCCAACAACACCCAAAGAACACCCCAACAACAAAACCTTCATCAACAAACTTCCTTACCCCTCAACCTTGATGACCGGAATGTAAAATTCCGACCGTCGAGGCAACCTAGATCGTGGTAATCCCACGAACGAAGACCCATTCTTCAACATAGACGATTTGAGGAACGCCATCCCCGATGACGAACCATTAGTGTTCCCGGTTATCAATCGCCGGAATATGTGAGTGTGCATACGGAAAATTCGGACGATGGGGGATACTATGATGATCGGGCGAATGATGACGAAGATTGGGGGTATGCGAATAAGGTAATGTCTACAATGCAAGAGGGTTTGAAGACGATGAGTTTGGCTATCAAAATGCCAACTTTGTGGGGAACGATGACTATGGGTATGGGAATAGGAGAAATGATGGTTACGAAAACAAAGGACAACCACGGAATAACAACCAAAGGAACCGGAATAATGGGTTTTAGAACAACAACAACAATGCTAAACCTAACCGGATTCCTCGTTTCATGGGAGGGGTTAACCAAAGGGGTAACCAAGGTAGAAACCGAAGAGATGATAGAAGAGGTGATAGGGGAGGTGATAGAAGGGACAATCGAAGATCGGTTGATCAAGAAGTTAACAGTCCGCATCGTCGTCAACAACCTCCACGGGGAGTGAATGACCGTCTCCGACCGGTGGTCACAGACAATGACTCACCGATTGTTTGTGAAAGAAGGATGTTCGATTGCAAACCCCACTACATCAATATACTTCCCCACTTCAATGGGAGGTCTAATGATGAGCTGTACATGCATTTGGCGGAGTTTTCTTCCATTTGTAATACTATCGGGGGGCACAACTTCGCATTGGAGGAAGTCAAGCTTCGATTATTCCAGTTTTCGCTAAAGGACAAGGCGAAGCAATGGTTTCTTACACTTCCGGCGAATAGTATCCGGACATGGGGCGAGATGCAACAAGTCTTTTTGGATGAATACTATTCGATGGCGAAGACCGATTATAGGATCGTTCGCACGACCAAATGAGTCGTTCAGAAGAGATCTCGTCCAATTCGAAAGGCGGAAACAAACGTATCGGAGTAGAAACAACGTGATATACACTCTAATTATCTTGTTTGTTGATAAAACAACGTTTTACAACTTGGAGACACTTCGGCAGCACCTCGGTACCGGAATCACAAAATTACAAATGAGATCCAAGACACTACTATTTATAGGCAGATCCTTTCGTACGAAATGAGTATGTGTCATTTCGTGCGAAAAGGAGTCTTGTCCATTTCGTGCGAAATACCCCATATGCCATTTTGTGCGAAATGGCCCATTCTACATATTTCTTGATTTTCTCGTATTTCGTGCCCTGATCTATCTATTCTAATACAAGACTCGATACAAGACGAAGTCGACAGACATATGCACCAATAGACTCCCCCTTGGATGTTGACGAAGTCTTCAGTGTTGAGTCTTCATAGTCTTCAATCTTTATCAGCCTTCTCACTTTTTCCCAAGTATCTGACAATGTAAAGCATCCTCAATCTCTTTATCTTCTCTTTATCAACTAATCTCCCCCTTGGATGTTGATCTATCATCTCCATAATCTTTGAGTCGCAACCTGGCTCTCGAGATTCCTAATTATCTTGATCAGGTCTCTTGATTCCTTAAGTTCATCTGCATCATCAAATTTAATCCTGGCTTTCTAACATTCAAATTTATGTTTCAAGATCGTGACCTGACTCACACTCTGCTCAGGTTTAGACAATGGGACCTGCACATATCTTTACCTCACAATAAATTTCGCAAATTTAAAAATTTGACATATTTATATAACACATGCAGGTATCGATCAATCAAAGAGTGACTTTACAATTTTAATCTTTGATGAATCACTTGAAGAAATATCATTTTTCTTTTCAAATTTATTTTTCATCTCAAACAAACTCTCCCAACCCTCTGTTGTTCATCATGTTTAGCTCTTGAAATTTTGAAAATCAGCTTTTCAACATCAATTGTCCAAAATAAGATGAAATAAAATCTTTTTGAATTTTCAAAATTTTATGCTAAAACACTCCAAAAATCTTTTTGGATTTTGAAAAGCAGTAAAGAAATATTTACAGACAATATTTTTGTGAGTTTGTGTACTAGGATCATATCAGTTTATTGAGACAAATCACTAACACCGTTAAGCTTTAAACATTTTAAGTTCTAAACAATTCACTTAGATTGTCAGTATACTGATCCACTTAAATTTTCACACAAAGTTTAGCTGTTGCAAGATACGAGATTAGTGTTTTAAGCACTTAAACTTATTCGCGTGTACCACCTCAGAATATACTCCCGTATCCAGACTTCTATATTCAGTCTTACAAGTGAATGTACACTAATGATTTATGTAAACGGGTAAATGCGAGACAATGAGAGCTCAGGTTAGAACTTCCGTTCAGACAAAGAGATGATGGCTCGTCTTTAGGTGTGTCCCGTTTGGGGATCTTTTCTTCAACAGCACATGATTAGCATTTTTCAATGTTTCATCATTTTTTATGCTGAGGGTGGGCTTTACGATTAAAGCAGTACAGAGCATTATACGAGGACTAGGCTATTGCTTCCGCAAAATCAAAAGTCCAGGTATAATACCCCAAATATCATCATGCACAAAGACCTATTATGTCAGAAATAGAAAGTCTTTCAAACAAGATTTCGGGGGTTACCCATATATCCGAGAGATGTTCCCCACGAAATAAGTTGTATTTAGGTTTATATCTCGAAAACAATCTATTGAATGTATAAAACCTACTGACATATCCTCAGTGAGATCGTTTATTACATTTGACTTTCCAATTCTTTAGCGTGTTGTGATCGTCCACTGATGTACTATCATTTCCTCTTTTTCACAACAAAACTCATTTTTGATTTTATCATGTTTTTGGCTTTTTTAAATTTTCTAATGTTTTTGGATTTTCTGAAATTTCTTACTCCCCCTAAAATTCAAAATCATTAAAAGAAAATTTGACAAACTGTACAAGTAAAGTTACAAACTTATGTGATTAGCTTCAATTCGCCATCCTTTTGGCATAAACAATCAGAACTCCCCCTGACGACAAACTATTTTCCCATTATGATTTCAAAACACTTAAGTTTGTTTTAATCAAAATGGGTTTTCCAAAAAATTAGTTTTGTTGATTTCATAAACCAATTATAGGATAGGGGTTAATTCATCACATTGTTTTTCAATCACATATATGAAGGTTAAATCAAGTTCAACTTAATGACCTTGATTAACCACTTGTAGGAACAAAACACTTGTATGTTCTTATCAACAAATACCACTTGTAAGTCGAAATATGACAATTTTCAGTTTTACCACTTGTAGGCTTTCCAAAAAACATATTCAAGAATGATGCCGATTCCTACTCCCCAATTACCAACCTGTGAGTTCCGGCAAGTCAGCATTTTACATATGAAATACAGACACCCTAGCCTGACCAGCTTTGGGCGTGACCTTCTCAGTTTCACTTGGGGTTTGAACATTTCTTTTTGTTTCATAAAATTCTTTTACCCCTTTGGCCTTTCCCTCGACCATTTTTCCAAAAATGTGTTTCACTTTGCCATTAAAAGCTTTTTCGACATCAAATTCTTTCTTTTCAGAATAGAATTGATTCGAAATGTCAACCTTACCAACTTTTTGTTTAAAATTTTCAGTCCGCAATGGTGGAAAGTTGACATCATCCATTGGCGGCACTGAATTCTCACTTTTAACCTCAACTTGTGGCTCCTCTGACTTTGACGAGTCAGATTCATTGCCAGATTTCACATCTGTTTTCTTAGCAACCCATGTCTGGTTGTTAAGATTCACCCTTCTTTTGTAAAACCTTCTCGAACATTCACCAACTTCATATGTTGAGTTTTTAAACACTTTGAATGTTTCAGTTAGTGGTTTAGTTTTATCAACAACTTTTTCTTTGAGTTTAGAAACAACTTCCTGTTTTGTGTTGGTTGCCTTTGGACATTTCCAGGCAATGTGACCAACTTCTTGACATTGGTAACAGGTTCTTGTCTCCTTTCCCTGATTAGCTCCATTCTTCTCATGTTTCTGTTTTTCAGCAAAGAACGCTTTGTTCGATTTGTTCCAGAATGAGCTCTTTGCTTCTTCCTCAGAACTTGACCCTGAAACAAATATTGTTTTTGTTTTAGAAATTTCCTCATTTTTATGATTTTCGGGTGGAATAAATCCTAAACCTTTCTATTTGAAATTACTGTTATGGTTTGGTTTCTTTTGAAAACCAGAACTAGAACTGTAACCTTCTTTCTTGTTCAATCTTTGTTGAACTCTTGAAGTGTATTTTTTAGGTTTTTCAGTAAGATTTAAATCTTTTATTTCAGAAATATTAATTTCTATTAGTTTGAAAACCTTATTAATCTTTTCAATTTGAACACTTCTTATTGGAAATTCCTCATCAGAATATAATTTGTCTGAATTATTCAAAGTATAGGCCAATTTGATTGGTTCGTCATTCAAATTAGATTTTGATAACAAAATTTTTTTATCGTAAACCCGTTTGACCGACAACTTTGGATTGTCAACTGATGATGAACTCGAACTCTTGGATTCGGACTTTGACTCTGACTCCTCATCTTTATCCAACACCTGATCGACCACTTTCTTTATTAACTCAGACTCATGATCAGTGTCAGACAATGTGAGTGTGAAGTCAATGTTTTTTGGTAACTCATCAGTTGTTTCAGACTTTAATTTTATATTGACTGCCTTTATGACTTGCTCCTCATTCGATTTTCTGGGAGAATAACCTTCCCAGATCGGAGGCGGACACTTGTTATAACTTGCACTTTGTTTCTTACTAGTATCCTTCTCTTCAGTCTTCTTATCATGAAATGCTTCAAAACCTGCAACAGTTGGATAAATTCTGTCAATCAAATAATCAGAACTAGAATAACTTTGCAACAATCGTCTGATTCTTTCATTCTCAATCTTTTCAGTTTCTAACTCTTGCTTCAATTTTGCACACTCCTCAATATAGCGATTGATTGCTTTCTGCTTGGACATCATCACTGCATTCATCATTGTCAAAGCATCTTCTCTTTCAGAGTTAGTCTTTTGCAAACTATTCACCGTTCTGTTCAACAAATCATACGACTCTTTCACGTAATTGACATCAAACAATAATTTCTCCTTCATCTTGTCAAGCTCACTATACTTCTCATCTTTTTCTTCACACTGTTTGCATGGTTCCAAACACTTAAGACAAGGTTTCGTGATCTCTACAACTTTTTCAACTTCGATGATCTTTTCAACTTCAACTATCTTTTCAACTTCAACTACCTTCTCCACTTCAACCATCTTCTCAGCTTCAACCATCTTTTCAACAATCTTAACTCTTTCATTCTGTTCAGACTTGTTTTCCTGAGTAATATTCTTGCATTTTATCTTTTTCTGTTCTTTCGCTGCTCGCTTCTCCTTCAGTTTCTCCAATCTATCTACAAAATAAAATTTAAAACTTTCAGGAGATAATTGAGTTTTCCAATGTTTATTTATATTTCTCCTTCATCATCATTGCTATCAGTTGATGATTGATCAAACACTTGTGTCTGTTCTGAATCTTCTTCTGAAAAGGCAGACTCTCCATCTTTATTTTTCTCATTATCATCAAACACCTTCATCCATTCTTTTATCAAATCTGGTTCTTGAACTATTTGTGTAATGAATGCTCTTAACTTTGAATCAGGTGGAATGTATTTGTCCCAGCTAAAACCCTCTGCCACTTTCTCATCATCTTGATCTATTATACCATAATAAGCTCTCTTTGATGACT
Organism: Helianthus annuus; assembly: GCF_002127325.2. Lineage (NCBI taxonomy): Eukaryota > Viridiplantae > Streptophyta > Magnoliopsida > Asterales > Asteraceae > Helianthus > Helianthus annuus. The sequence goes on from NC_035443.2 coordinate 60,771,951, forward strand.
CTTCAATCGCCTTCTTCTTTCCATTTTCAATCTGATTAGCATTGGATGATGACGGTTGTTGAGCAACTTGTTGATATATAGCTTTCCGATGATAATCATTATTTCCGAACGGACTCTGAGCTCCACCAGCTTCTCGATTGGTGCATTCCCTCTTGAAATGTCCTTTTCCTTGCATCGAAAACAAGTAACTTTAGTGTCACACCCCAACCGATGGCGGAATCATCGGGGCATGGCACTGAGCGAAATAGATTGTCCAGAAGTTTCCATAACAACTATCATTACTATTCAATTTATGTAATACGTCCCATACCGTACCTTAAATAGTAAACAAATTATTACAGATAACATCAAGTCAAATATTCTGTTCCGACAACTCAGATTTCAAATATAAATATTGTTCAAATACTTCTAGAGACTCGATCTGCAAGCAGATAAGCATCCTAATTGCCTGTCACATACGTTAAAATAAAGTCAATACATAAAATGTAAAGGTGAGCATACAAGTTTCATAATAGCATATAGAGTTCGAAATAGTTTACGCATAACCAGCACGTACACAGAGGGAAACGAAGCATGTTAATTATCGACATGGATCTATCGATACCAATGACTGCGGGTTGACTGCCCGAGGCAGTTCGCAATACATGATTACCACCGTAATCCATGTAAGTAATTCTCCTTAACAACCCCCATGTGAACGGGTGCTGAGTCCAAACTATAGTACTATCGTCGTTAAGGCAGGTAGACAACATTCCACGTGTAAACATAACAACAAGCATTCATTTAGTCACGTAATACATGCGGTAACGGTTAGCGCTTGAAATAATTGCGTAGTGTGTTCAATTGTGATTTAGAATAAGTAACGTATGTAACAACCAAAAGCGCTAAAGCAAAAAGGGTTCGAGTATACTCACAGTGATTGATGGATTCAAGGGAGCACTTGAGAGTAGGGTTAGCCTGAATAGTTCGATAGCATAACGATAAGCAACGCGTAAAACGTAAACAAGTGTTGGAGGGTCGGACAGCCTGGTCGATCGGGCGGTAGGTCCGATCGGACGGCTTGATCGTTCTGTTAACCAGTCCGTGCGGACAGTCTGTCCGGTCGGTCGGTAGGCCGATCGGATGGGCTGTTCGAGTGGATTGTTTCTTCCTTTGAGAAGGATGTGTTTGTGTATGATGGTTTGACCTTTTGAGGTTTTCGTTGTAGTATTTGAAAACATTGAAGTGTCCTTACCTTTCAGGTCGATCGATCGAATGGTTCGTTCGATCGGCCGGCTTAACCGATCGGTTAGGTACTTTAATAACAAGTTCTTATCAGAGTGTCACCTGGTCGGACGGCTCGACCGATCAGGTGGCACACCAACGCGTTGAACAAGTTGAAAATCGATTAAGTGTTGAAGCATAGTATCTCATGATCTGAAGAGTAATTAAAATCTAACCGTAGTCCGATCGATCAGCACTTCGTTCAATACTAGACTTCATGAAATTGTTAAGGTGTGGGGCCATGTGCTAGCCGATCGGTTAGGCTAGTCGATCGGCTGGCTTGTTCGATCGGCTGGGCTGTCCGTTCGGACAGTCAGTCCGATCGGTCAGCATCCTGACCTGGTCAACCGATCGGCTAGCACATGGCCCCATACCTTAACAATTTCATGAAGTCTAGTATTGAACGAAGTGCTTATCGATCGGACTACGGTCTGATTTGAATTACTTTTCGGATCATGAGATACTATGCTTCAACACTTAATCGATTTTCAACTTATTTAACGCGTTGGTGTGCCACCCGATCGGTCGAACCGTCCGACCAGGTGACACTCTGATAAGAACTTGTTATTGAAGTACCTAACTGATCGGTTAAGCCGGCTGATCGAACAAACCGTTCGATCGATCGACCTGAAAGGTAAGGACACTTCAATGTTTTCAAATACTACAACGAAAACCTCAAAAGGTCAAACCATCATACACAAACACATCCTTCTCAAAGGAAGAAACAATCCACTCGAACATCCCATCCGATCGGCCTACCGACCGACCAGACAGACTGTCCGCACGGACTGGTTAACCGAACGATCAAGCCGTCCGATCGGACCTACCGCCCGATCGACCAGGCTGTCCGACCCTCCAACACTTGTTTACGTTTTACGCGTTGCTTATCGTTATGCTATCGTACTATTCAGGCTAACCCTACTCTCAAGTGCTCCCTTGAATCCATCAATCACTGTGAGTATACTCGAACCCTTTTTGCTTTAGCACTTTTGCGTGTTACATACGTTACTTATTCTAAATCACAATCGAACACACTACGCAATTATTTCAAACGCTAATCGTTACCGCATGTATTACGTGACTAAATGAATGCTTGTTATGTTTACACGTGGAATGCTGTCTACCTGCCTTAACGACGATAGTACTATAGTTTGGACTCAGCACCCGTTCACATGGGATGTTAAGGACAATTACTTGCATGGATTATGGTGGTAATCATGTATTGCGAACTACCTCGGGCAGTCAACCCGCAGTCATTGGTATCGATAGATCCATGTCGATAACTAACATGCTTCGTTTCCCTCTGTGTACGTGTTGGTCATGCGTAAACTATTTCAAACTCTATATGCTATTATCAAACTTGTATGCTCACCTTTACATTTTATGTGTTGACTTTATTTTAACGTATGTGACAGGCAATTAGGATGCTTATCTGCTAGGAAGGTGAGCTTAGAATAAGCGTCTAGAGCATAGTTGTCGGTAGATCTTACAGATCGAGTCTCTAGAAGCATTTGAACAATATTTATATTTGAAATCTGAGTTGTCGGAACAGAATATTTGACTTGATGTTATCTGTAATAATTTGTTTACTATTTAAGGTACGGTATGGGACGTATTACATAAATTGAATAGTAATGATAGTTGTTATGGAAACTTCTGGACAATCTGTTTTGCTCAGTGCCATGCCCCGATGATTCCGCCATCGGTTGGGGTGTGACACCTGTGTCACTTCAACCATCAAACAAACGCCAAACGAATGAAATATTGTATTTCATACTTTGGACTTGTATAAATATGTGTATCGTTTGCACATATCAACCCTGGTTCGATTTCGAGCTCTACATCGCTTTCTGGGGAGTTATACACAAACTGGTGCGTAAACGTACTCTGTTTAATGCGACAAATACTCCGGAACAGCAACATATACTCAACATACCTTAAATAACCTTTACATAACTTAGAAATAAGTTTTGAAGGCTTTGGTATGGCAAAAACAAGTTAATTCGCTTACAGGGACTAAACTTGACAAACTGCGAAAGTATGCCAATTTGAACTGTAACGAACATTCTGGAACATGTCCATGAGTTAGACATACCATAAATATCCTTTACATAGCTTAGGAATAGGCTTTGAGGGTTTTGGTATGCTAAAACAAACTTTTGGATCATTCAGGGGCAAAAAGTGTCAAAAAGTGCACAAGTTTGCACTTTCGCGCATAACATACGTTCTGAATACATCCGGATATCCAAAAATTTATGTAAGCATCCTTATATGATGCCTTAGTGTATGGCATGAGAAAAATCCATTCGTCGCGCAATTTGGATCGTCTTTCGCGCTTATGCGCATTCCGTCGTAATTAACCGAACATCGCGACCGTACGGCCAAACGAACCGACATCCGACATATTTTTGAGCACATTTTAAGTTCCCTATACTTTAACTTCATTTTAGAGCTTTGAAATGGGGTTAACGGGGCTTAAACGTGTCAAAAATGCATTAAATACCAAGTTTTGGAGCTGCAGGGACCAAAACTGTAAATCTGCCAAACTAAGGGCTTACGGACCCCAAGCCAAAGCCCATACGGTCCGTAAGGGGTCCCCAGTACAGTAGATTCAATGAACCCAGCTGCTTGCCCCTTCAAACGATGAAAGGCCCAAATGCCCTTTCACCCAATCAAAGGCCAAGGGCCATATTCAGTGACCATAACATTGTGACACATGTACGCACAAGATCGTGGCACGTTATTCGAGAAACGATCCTAACGGTTCCACTTTTCCTATAAATACCCCCCCCCTTGTTGCCAAAAACCCACACAATCTGATCCAAATGCTCTAAGTTGATGCCATTGCTTCATACCTGAGCACTTTGATCTAGATTAGCATTCGGGGACCCTCCGTAAGTATTCTTTCGTTCTTTTATTCGCTTTTCGAGTCCGAAAGTCAACGTTTTGTTGACTTTTTGCATTGACCAGCCTATGGTCAACACGAAGTTCATAGAACTTCATAACGTGAGCGTGATCACGATGGTTATAGTCCGTAGTGACTATGCCTACTGATTACCACGTTATATAGGCTCAGTGACGAGTCGTAGTTTCGGCCAAAATGCGCATTTCTTGCGTATTTTGTAACCAAACTACTCGTGGGCATCAAAACCATTTGTTTTGAAGTCAAACCTGTTTTCTAAACTAGTTAAGCATGTCCTAACATGCTTAGCTCGTCACTTTTAGTATAGTGTTTATATAGGGTCGTAAGGTAAGCGATCTAAACCATCGCTTATACTTTCGAACCCGACCCATTTGGTCGATCATTAGGATCCGACCAAACACATTAGGTGACCATAGCTATAACCTTCCGAGGTTATACCTTGTGGTCACGATGTTAGGCGTTCCAGACCCGTTCTACGCGAACGACGCGTAAGGTAGCATAAGCTACCTAAACGGGTCGTGATGGGTCGCAAGCACTTTGGTTAGGTTTCATTTTAGTATGTAGGCTTTGTTAAACCATATTACACGAGTCTTTATACTCGATTGGTTTACGAACCCGCATACTATCCGATCTTTCCGATTTGGTCCGGTATATTGACATAGCTACCTATTAGGTGTCGTTTGATATCCCGTGATCTTTAGCATTATTTGGTTATTATACAAGAACTACAAAGCAATCTCAGGTGAGTACATTGAACCCCTCTTTTACTGCTTTCCAAACTGTTTTGGGGTGAAACACATGTGCCTATCTGTTACATTCATGCTTTCCATGTTTTCACATCATATGCCTGCTATGTTGTTAGTACATTATAGTACACGATTTCATTACATTTTATGCTATGTATGCCCATTGTGTGCGTACTTAGTGCATTGATTTACATGAACATTTCTGTTGCATATGTTTACTCAGCATATGGACACATTGATTTACATGAACATTTCAGTTGCATATGTTTACTCAGCATATGGACACATTGATTTACAAGAACATTTCTGTTGCATATGTTTACTCAGCATATGGACACATTGATTTACATGAACATTTCTGTTGCATATGTTTACTCAGCATATGGACACATTGATTTACATGAACATTTCTGCTGCATATGTTTACTCAGCATATGGGCACATTGATTTACATAAACCTTTCTGCTTCGTATGTTTACTTAGCATACTTAGTGCAATTGTTTACATCACATGTATAACAACCCTCGGTAAAACCGACATCCTCATAATATTTCTGACACTCTAATATATATTGTAAATATATCAACTTGTCTTTATATGCACCCCGTATGTGAAAACCGAGCCCCAAGATAGATTATACTATATAAAATAAATAAAAAACAATAATTATTAAGCTGAGGCGGGCCGCGTAGGGCCTCACCTCAAGTCCATGCGGGCCGCGCGAGTAGGAAAACCAGATATCGTCAAACCATAAGCCCAAGCGGGCCGCGTACCTATTCAGTTTAGTTGATGCGGGCCGCGAGCGACCCAATTTGTGGCGTGACCCGGTGCGGCCACGTGTCATCATCGTGGCGAGTCTAGTAGATGAGCCGGACAAGCTAGTCCGTTGACTAGCATTGACGCGGGCCGCGTAGACCCGGCCCAAACTTCACGCGGGCCGCGAGGAAGTCCAATTACAGCCCTATATAAGAAGGCAACGGGCTTTCGGTTTTCGTCGCTCAAATCTTTCTTTCTTTCTAAATTTCTGAAGTAGTATACACTATACCCGGGCATTATACCCCCTAAAATAGCGAGGTTCTGCTACGATGTAAGTATTATAACCCCTGGAGACGTATTAGATACGCTGCCCGATTGATCTAGGGTTCCGTAACGGCTGTCGTGGTTCTGCCCGACGTAGTCGTTGGAATGCCGTCTCGGGGAGGGTATTACTAATGTTAAAATGGGTTATTATACTAACACACGTGCATTTGTGTAATTTATAGATTATCTCCAGGAAACCCTTACGAAAAACCTAAAACAGCAATGTGAGTTGATCCTTCTTTTTATATACTCATTTTTGTGAGTAATCTCCTTTTTGTTAACTGTTTTTACAAAACCTTAAATACCTTTTCATGCAAATGACAGTTATTGAGTATTTGTGAAGAATACAATTATAGTGGGTATGTTGGGGTTTTGTATACAAAATTGGTTACTGGCGTGGTAACATCCCATAAGTTGAGTATGACCGTACCACTGATGTTAATTGTGATGTCTTGAATACAAATGTAATTGCGGATGTGCCCTCAATACTGCAAATTGGTTTTTACTTAAACTTGATTAAACTGGGATTCACTCACCAGTATTTCCCACTGACAAAATGTTTTTAAAACGCGTTTCAGGTAACAAAGTGTGAAAGCCAAATAGAAGCCAGCTGGACAGCACTGAAGGCTTGGAAAAGTGGCAATAAAGTTACCTAAGAATAAAATGGATGTTTTATTAAATAAATAGGATTTATTCCTATGAAACGTGTGTATTAAAAACTTGGGTTTTACCCATATGTTTAATGTTATAAAATGTGGTGGTTTACTCTGATTAAAATATTTCCTAACTACGATCCTGATGAAAATTTCCGCTGCCAAATTGAATAAATATATGTGATACCACCGAAACTAGCTCACGGCCGCCCGTTCCCGGGAGATAGGGATCGGGGGCTGTGACAGAAGGTGGTATCAGAGCTATGCCACTGATTCAGCCACAGAAGTGTTCTGCTGACATCAAAATTCAAAGTGTTAGGAAATAAATTATGGAAATACGTGTATAATTGTATTTCTTGCTATGTGTTATCTGACTATTTGTTAGTTTACAGTATGAGTGACCAAGGACCTTCTGACGCCTATCGTCAACTGTCTGGTTCGCCTAGGAGCGAAGGCACCTCCTCTTCTCAGCCTGCCCTCTCAGGGTATTCTGCTGACACAGAAGAAGGGATCTTTGTGTTTAAGGCTCAGTCTGAAGAGCCATTTCCTCAGAAAAAGAGGGGATGGTTCAGTAGGGGAGCACACGAGCGTAGGAAAAGAATGAAAAAGTTGCAGGAACAGCGAGTGTTAGCCGCAGCAAAAAGAGAAACTGATGCTTATAATCAGGATATGCTCAATAGGGGTATCGCTAATATCCATATTTTAGCAACCACTGCTGCCGACCCAAACCTGGAACAAATGCTAGCACCCCAACCACAAAATCCTGATCAACCCATGGAAATAGAAGACCAGATAGAAATGCCTGATTTCAACCCGGAGGAGATACCTAGGGTACCTGCACCTGATCCCCTAGATCCAAACAACTACGACCCCTGGTGGGACGATGTTAGGGATTACGTGCAACAAAACCCAATTCAGGAAAATGTGCCAATACCCAACTTAGGAGCTTATCCAGGGTTAGATCCTCAAGATCCCTACAACATTAGTGACGCATATGTTAGGGAAATTTTAGAAAATCCATACCCGTACCAAGCCCCTATGCCTCCTTATCAGGAACCCGTACCTCAGTTTCCAAACCCAGTCCTAGAACCTGCACCCCCAATGAGTGCAGAAAATGTCCAGGAACTTAGGACTTTTGGGGAGGAAATTTTAGAAAGCAGTGATAGAATGCGACAGGTGGGAGAACGCCTCGTATGGAAATACGATGAGCGTAATATGGATTTCTGGATGAATCCATATCAGTAAACGTGATGACAATACGGTAGTAGTAATAATAATAAAATAATATATGTGTGTGTGTGTTAGAAAAAAAAAAAAAAACTACGGATGCATACTATTAGTATTGTAGCTTTACATTTCAGTCGGTATTGTAATTTTTATTTCTGTACTGGTGTATTGATGCATACTATATAAATAGAGTAAATGTCGCAATGCTCGACGCTTTTGGTTAAAAAGTGCGTGTCATGTGATTGGCTATATATAAATATTATTTGTGATATTAATATTTGGTAAATGTCTAAAATTCAGATGGCCGACGCGGGAAATCAAGAAAATCTGAATAACGATAACCAGAGTAACATTAACGTGGTTAATGAGAATTCGGACAATAATAACAACGGAAATCAAATGGATAATAGTGCCGTTCAGCATATTGTGGCACATGGAATTATAGATGCGATGCCATTTATTATTCAAACAGTTCAGGAAGCGAATAATAAAAGTAAGCATAGCAGTAAGCGACCAACTGAACCCGAAAACAGCGTGAACAATGGACCCATACTTCAAGCGCCCGTTCCCAAAAGAAGAAGAACCATGCCACATGGTTGTTCTTACAAAGAATTCTGGTCCTGCAAACCAATAGAATTCTCGGGCAATGAAGGACCCATTGCAGCTTTACGCTGGATAGAGAAAACTGAGGCAATTCTGAAAATAAGCAAGTGTGCTAAAGAAGATAAAATAATGTTTGCTTCAAATCTGTTTAAAAATGCAGCCTTAGAATGGTGGAACACTATCCTCCAATCCAGAGGAAGTGATAGGATTTATAATATGGAATGGGAAGAATTCAAGAACATGGTAGAAAGGAAATTCTGCCCTCCCAATGAAAAAGAACAGATAGCAAATAAGTTTCTGAATCTAAGAATGACCGGGGTAGATAGTAAGGGTTACACTACCACATTCTTTGAATATGCTAGGATAGTACCTACCCTTGCATCACCTGAACCAGTGTTAATCTCCCATTACATTTGGGGATTAATTGGAGAAATTAGACATGTAGTCAAGGCAGCTAGACCCCAAACCATAGAGGAAGCTGTAGAACTAGCTAATACCTTGACAGATGAGTTAATCCGTACTAGAGAAGAAGATCAGAGGAGAAACCTAACCCAAAGGCTTACTCAAGAATTCCGTTCTGGGAATTCCAATCGTAGGAATGTAGGTTCTACCTCTGCACCCTACTGCAAAGCCTGCAGAAAGAAGCATTCTGGAAGATGCTCTACTTACTGTAATTTTTGCAAGGCCCCAGGACACAAGGAAGAGAATTGCAAGAAGAAATCCAGTAATGGAATGTGTTTCAATTGTGGGGAAAAAGGTCACATTAGGACAAACTGTCCGAAATTGGCTCCAGCTGCAACCAACAAAAATCCTAAAAATGCCAGAGCATTCGTGCTAACTACAGAGGAAGCCAGGATAATTCCAGACGTCATTGCTGGTACGTTTTTAGTTAATGATATTTTTGCTAAAGTATTATTTGACTCTGGTGCAAACCAAAGTTTTATTAATACTTCGTTTTGCAAACTCCTAAATCAATCATTAACTAAACTACCACAAGAATGTCTAGTAGAAACCGCAAATGGAGAAACTGTTAAGATTTCTGAAATCTTGCAGGGAGCAAGAATAGAAATTTTTAATCAAAAATTTATGGCAAACCTTTACCCAATGAATCTGGTTGGATTTGATGTCGTATTAGGAATGGATTGGTTAATAGCCAATAAAGCCAGTATTTTATGTGATCAAAAGACAATTCAATTAAAATCACCAAGAGGTGAAAAGATCTCAATTAAAGGAGATAAACCTTTTAGATCCACTAAATTCATCTCTGTGATAAAAACTGCAAGTTGTATAAGAAAAGGATCTATAGTGTATTTGATTTCAATAATCACTAACACTAAAGGAAAAGAATTAAAAGATATCCCAGTAGTATCCCAATTTTCAGATATCTTTCCAGAAGAATTGCCAGGACTACCGCCAGACAGGGAAGTTGAATTTAGAATTCATCTGTTACCAGGAACAGCACCAATTGCTAAAGCACCTTACCGTTTAGCACCCGCTGAAATGCAAGAACTGAAGAAACAACTAGACGAGTTGTTGGAAAAGGGATTCATACAGCCAAGCTCATCGCTGTGACAACCCGAACTTCTAAGGTTAGTCTCGCAATTTTGACTCCTCGTCATTCATCCTTCATCTTTGCTACGATTAATTATTTAACGTAAACGCGTCGGGCTACGTCCGAATGTGTTATTGGGCCAAATATTATTGGGTAATATTTAACATACACACATTACAATTAGGTATAGTGATGCGCAGCCCAGCACAAGCCCACAGTGAAGTCCGATAGCCTTGATAGCCCAGCACAAGCCCACAGTGAAGTCCGATAGCCTTGATATCTATATCTTTAAAGTATCCTTATAGGATACGTCCACAAACCTTGCATATTATAAGCAAACCCTACCTCGCCTATTCTTTTTGTTTTGTGCGACGGCAGAGGATAAGACCCCCCCCCCCTCGAGGCATCATCCCACCCATTCAATCTTGTGGTTAGTATTTTATTTATTGCCTTATTGTGAATGTTGGGTACATCTTAGATTATGTGCATGAGTTGTTGTTATTGGTCATAGATCATATGAAAGGGGCGGCCACGTGCTTTGGTCTAATCAAACTGATAGGAATAATAAATATTAATTGCTTTGGCCTAAGGAATAATAAACATTAATTGCTATGGTGATTTGTGAAACCGGCCACGAGAAACAAATAGAGACCACACGGTAAATTTATGGTCGGCAACCTCATGGTTGGCCAATCATATTAAATTGATGGTCAAACCTTGCTTGTAAAGCATGATGAATGATTGGACATAAGGGGCGGCCATGATGATTATTGGTAAGCAGCAATGGAGTTATGAAAGTGATACAAAGTCAACAAGTTTTTTTGAATGTTAGCTAGTTATTGGACTTTTTATGTGATAGGGCCACTCAAATAAATGGCTGACAAACTCTGATGTGGCCTCACATGAAATATATATAAACTAGATAACTATCCTAAGTGTTCTGGCAACTCTAGAAAGATTGTTTATGATGGATTATAAATTGGTGGGAACATAATTATATGATCTGGTAATATTTAAATTATTGTCTTGGGTTATTAGAGGTAAACTAATTAGTAGGCAATAACTAAAGAGATAATTATTAAACGATGGGGCTTGGCTGTTAGCATTGGGCCGCAATTACCTAGGTCAGCATTGGGCCGAGTATTGTTACAATGTGTTTATCATATTAGGGATTAAGAATGCTGGGGAATGGTGATACGGTTCGAAGATATTGGGATGTTGGGAATCAACAGAACTGGGTAATTGAGGTTGTCACAAGGTTATGACTTATAAAAACAAAACATCATATTAATAGAATTATACACAACCACCTTGGGCTTATGTTATTCGGCCCAACATCTATAGGGCAGCACATGATGTGAGTTGGGTCGGACATTGAATGTTTGGCTTTGTTAGATATCGTGATACGCATATGTTGAAACTTTGGGTCATACACTTGCTAGTTGATTTTGGTAGGAATGTAAATGGTGTGTGTGCGTGATTACATGTTGAGCATCATTCGATACTTTAAATGGACGAATAGGCTGTCATGTGTTGTAGTGCATATGTGTGTTACATGAGCAATGATCATACTTGATGTGAATCTTGAATACGTGAATTAGCTATACGTGAACGGTGTGGTGCATATGCAAGTAAAACTGACTGTAATCGGGTAATCCTTTTAGGGCGTGCTTTGTTCGATTAATAAACAAGATATCTAATCTTACCGAGCAAACCAAAGGTGAGTTCACTGCACTTTTCTCAAGCATGCGTCCCGGTGGTTTGGGACAACTGGTAACATTTGGAAGGGAAACATTGGGTAAACAACTTAATCGGTTTTGGTTATTGCCTGGAGGGCAATGGAGGTATTTAGTTGATAGCGCTATTAGGTACTAATTATCTGGGTTGCACTATGGTTGTTTAGAGGCACACTCCTCGGTTACGTAAGGGCGGTTCCCCTAGGGTAACTAACTGGACAACATAGTGGGTTGCTAAGAGGCACACTCCTCGGTTACGTAAGGGCATAGTCCCTAGGGTAACTAACTTGAGCAACATCATAACGCATCATTGAATCGCATTAACAAATATCTGGTAACACAACACGTTAACGAAACCTTGAACTCACCAGCGTAGTCTGACACACTTGTTGCATGCTTGTAGGTAATTATTGAAGGAACTTGGGAGCTTGCTGTCTGATGCTGCTGGAGTGGTTGTGGTCATAATAAACAGTTATTTGATTTGCTTTTGATACATATACGCACTTATACATTTATGCTTCCGCTCAATACTTTGGTTTTGGTTTAACTTTTCAAATGATACATTTCTTTCAATTGGGTATTTCAATACATTATAACTTGTGTTTGATATGGTTGGTGGCTCTTTGTTGGATCGTTGCACCTCCAATAGGGATATGCCCTAGGTGGTTATTTGGGGGTGTGACAGTTTGGTATCAGAGCCACTGGTTATAGAGAACTCGGTTTTAAAATGTTTTCATAAAACCAGACTATAACCGAATTGATCCAAACGATGACCATGACACTCAGCTCCAGACTGCAAGGTTCGTTTCTCATCTACTAATGCATAGTATATCTAGTGTACACATATGTATAACATTACACGTGAATTCACACTTGGCACAGCAGCATGAGCCCTTATATTACCAACCCTTGTTATGTGATCTGTTAGTGTGACACTATCCATTGATTATTGTAATTCTTAACCCTGTGATACCTTACGTTTGCTGTTTGGATGAGGGGAACCTTTTAGCGCGAGTTAAAAGGCACTGAGATAAGCATGTAAATTGCCTTATTATTATGGGTGCACACATAATAATAATGTGGGGTGCATGTGAGTCCCAGTGAGGTTTAACGAGTGTGAGAGGGGTTCCGCCCTGTTAATTGACGTTATGTTAGAACACAACAGTCCATGGGAGTCATAGCAGTGATTGTCTCCTACTCGAACATGATCTTTTCACTCCTTTCTGAATCCTTACAAATCTCGATGCTATCAAGTATTATCTGAACACACATCTGAACGCCTAGCGAAACGTGTAGAATGTTAGGTGCTTGAACGAACGTCCTTGAGCTGGTCTATACCTTTCTCGCTTCTCTTCGTTTGCTGGGACTCTATGTATTGACGTCTTAGACTCCGAAGTGTGATCACTTCGGCAACACTCTCGCAGCATACCGTGTATTACTCAATCGACTTACTAGATCGATAGACAAAAGGGTGAGCGTAGTATTTTACCGACCTCAGTATTTGGACAACCCTGATTACCGGCAACGAACACCAGCGAATTGGCTTCAAACGGATCATTCACCCTAGTTAGCGACTTATGGGAGTCAACTCTTACAAACCAAACGGGACATACACGATGACAATGGACTGTAGAAAGGAATGGATAACTGCCAGTGCAACGAGCGGCGCCTTAGGACGCGGCACGGAATGTGTTATGATGGACCATGTTGGTGAAAGATCGTAGGGCTCTGTTTCGAGCAACAATAGTAGAGGCAACAGTCACGGCAACATCAAGGCACTCGTAATCGTAGTCTATAGTAGGGAAATGAAGGTGCCTACGGCATGGATCGCCCATTGTTAAATCAAGAAGACAACAACCAAGGGAACGACAGAAGTACTAGAAATCCTCGTAACAATAGCAACAACATTGGAAATGATGCTCGTGGAGGGGCATTTAGGATTGGCGTGAGCGACGCCAGGAATACAACAGCATGGTGGCCTGCACGTTCTTGATAACGAATCGACTGACGGCAAGTCAATTGAAACCTTATATGTTCGTTGGGATGCAAACTTGATCTCGTGGGTCAACTGTTCGACATTGACCTACTTCCCAATACTCTTGTAAGTTTTGACATGGTCGTTGACATGGACTTGGTTATCTATGTATCAAGCAGCAAATTCTCTGCAAAAAGAAAATCGTGCGTTCCCTCTCCCAGTGGGGAATCCTTATCAGTTTGAGATCATCATAGTGGTGCCATTGTTGGCATCATCTCAATCGTGAAAGCCCGGAAGTGTCTACGGAAGGGCTACTCTGCTATACTAGCTCTTGTCACCGATTCGCCACTTTAAGAAAGGAAGATCGAGTATCTTCCAGTTATTCGTGAATTTCCTGACGTGTCTTCTGAAGAGTTACCTGGTTTACTTCCACATCGTTAGGTGGAATTTCAGAATAGACCTTATGCTAATCTTGATTTCCTTCTGGGATACAGCAATCCCTTAGGTTCGCTAGATACTATCACAGCTTCATCATAGGATTTTCGAAGGTTTCGCAACTTCAACCTCCTTAGCATAGCGGGGAGTTGTGAATTCCTGAGAAATAAAATCGGAGAACGTCTTTGCAGCTTTTGAAACCCAACCCTACAACACGCGGAGCATCGCTTCTATCCGAGGGTACCGATGATCCAGCGATATACCATGATGGTGTTACGGAAAGGAACTGCACGACCTACAACCTCCGGTGGAAACCGTGGTCATTGGATTTAAGTGGGAGGCATTACTTGGACGGTACCGAATGCACCAATTAGACCGATCACAAGGGCCTCCAGCGCACCCTTGTTTCAATAGAGCTAACCATGTGATGGCATCGCTAGATGGAACTTCCGAACGAACACGGGATTAGGAGAACTATACCCACGCATCCCTGTAGACGAAACTTATTACTTTCACTTGTCATCGCCGCTAGGAGTGAAGCAGTCACAGTTACACGCGTTTGTCGTTTTGCAACACTAACCTTTACCCACCAAACTCTGTTTTGGACAAATGATACACTCGCGCGACCGCAATGTGACGAACCTCCCTGTTGTGCCATGCCGCCATGCACCACTACTGGAAATTACTTCTTGACAACAAATTTGCTGGCCAAATCCTTCGGATGTTTAATGGACCCCTGTTTCGCTCGATTCTTTGTACGAACCTCATTAATTCCCTGTTTCTTTGATTGGCAACTGATATAGCAAAACGCTAACAACCATACCATGATTTCCACCGATCACAAGATTAGCCCCCCAGGCGTTGTAAGGTATCTATAGATCGAGTTCGTCGGAACTCACTTCAAGCCATTGTTTTAGATCAATTTTCGGGACGAAAATTCTTTCAAGTTGGGGATGATGTGACACCCCGCGAAAACGCTTAACAAAACCAGCTTCCTCAGTGACTGTTTACTAAATTTCGGGACGAAATTTCCTTCAAGTTGGGGATGATGTGACAACCCGAACTTCTAAGGTTAGTCTCGCAATTTTGACTCCTCGTCATTCATCCTTCATCTTTGCTACGATTAATTATTTAACGTAAACGCGTCGGGCTACGTCCGAATGTGTTATTGGGCCAAATATTATTGGGTAATATTTAACATACACACATTACAATTAGGTATAGTGATGCGCAGCCCAGCACAAGCCCACAGTGAAGTCCGATAGCCTTGATAGCCCAGCACAAGCCCACAGTGAAGTCCGATAGCCTTGATATCTATATCTTTAAAGTATCCTTATATGATACGTCCACAAACCTTGCATATTATAAGCAAACCCTACCTCGCCTATTCTTTTTGTTTTGTGCGACGGCAGAGGATAAGACCCCCCCCCCTCAAGGCATCATCCCACCCATTCAATCTTGTGGTTAGTATTTTATTTATTGCCTTATTGTGAATGTTGGGTACATCTTAGATTATGTGCATGAGTTGTTGTTATTGGTCATAGATCATATGAAAGGGGCGGCCACGTGCTTTGGTCTAATCAAACTGATAGGAATAATAAATATTAATTGCTTTGGCCTAAGGAATAATAAACATTAATTGCTATGGTGATTTGTGAAACCGGCCACGAGAAACAAATAGAGACCACACGGTAACTTTATGGTCGGCAACCTCATGGTTGGCCAATCATATTAAATTGATGGTCAAACCTTGCTTGTAAAGCATGATGAATGATTGGACATAAGGGGCGGCCATGATGATTATTGGTAAGCAGCAATGGAGTTATGAAAGTGATACAAAGTCAACAAGTTTTTTTGAATGTTAGCTAGTTATTGGACTTTTTATGTGATAGGGCCACTCAAATAAATGGCTGACAAACTCTGATGTGGCCTCACATGAAATATATATAAACTAGATAACTATCCTAAGTGTTCTGGCAACTCTAGAAAGATTGTTTATGATGGATTATAAATTGGTGGGAACATAATTATATGATCTGGTAATATTTAAATTATTGTCTTGGGTTATTAGAGGTAAACTAATTAGTAGGCAATAACTAAAGAGATAATTATTAAACGATGGGGCTTGGCTGTTAGCATTGGGCCGCAATTACCTGGGTCAGCATTGGGCCGAGTATTGTTACAATGTGTTTATCATATTAGGGATTAAGAATGCTGGGGAATGGTGATACGGTTCGAAGATATTGGGATGTTGGGAATCAACAGAACTGGGTAATTGAGGTTGTCACAAGGTTATGACTTATAAAAACAAAACATCATATTAATAGAATTATACACAACCACCTTGGGCTTATGTTATTCGGCCCAACATCTATAGGGCAACACATGATGTGAGTTGGGTCGGACATTGAATGTTTGGCTTTGTTAGATATCGTGATACGCATATGTTGAAACTTTGGGTCATACACTTGCTAGTTGATTTTGGTAGGAATGTAAATGGTGTGTGTGCGTGATTACATGTTGAGCATCATTCGATACTTTAAATGGACGAATAGGCTGTCATGTGTTGTAGTGCATATGTGTGTTACATGAGTAATGATCATACTTGATGTGAATCTTGAATACGTGAATTAGCTATACGTGAACGGTGTGGTGCATATGCAAGTAAAACTGACTGTAATCGGTAATCCTTTTAGGGCGTGCTTTGTTCGATTAATAAACAAGATATCTAATCTTACCGAGCAAACCAAAGGTGAGTTCACTGCACTTTTCTCAAGCATGCGTCCCGGTGGTTTGGGACAACTGGTAACATTTGGAAGGGAAACATTGGGTAAACAACTTAATCGGTTTTGGTTATTGCCTGGAGGGCAATGGAGGTATTTAGTTGATAGCGCTATTAGGTACTAATTATCTGGGTTGCACTATGGTTGTTTAGAGGCACACTCCTCGGTTACGTAAGGGCGGTTCCCCTAGGGTAACTAACTGGACAACATAGTGGGTTGCTAAGAGGCACACTCCTCGGTTACGTAAGGGCATAGTCCCTAGGGTAACTAACTTGAGCAACATCATAACGCATCATTGAATCGCATTAACAAATATCTGGTAACACAACACGTTAACGAAACCTTGAACTCACCAGCGTAGTCTGACACACTTGTTGCATGCTTGTAGGTAATTATTGAAGGAACTTGGGAGCTTGCTGTCTGATGCTGCTGGAGTGGTTGTGGTCATAATAAACAGTTATTTGATTTGCTTTTGATACATATACGCACTTATACATTTATGCTTCCGCTCAATACTTTGGTTTTGGTTTAACTTTTCAAATGATACATTTCTTTCAATTGGGTATTTCAATACATTATAACTTGTGTTTGATATGGTTGGTGGCTCTTTGTTGGATCGTTGCACCTCCAATAGGGATATGCCCTAGGTGGTTATTTGGGGGTGTGAGAATCGCCATGGGGAGCGCCAATTTTATTTGTTAAAAAGAAGGACGGATCAATGCGTATGTGCATTGATTACCGTGAATTGAACAAAGTCACGATTAAGAATCGGTACCCATTACCGAGGATCGATGATTTGTTTGATCAACTTCAAGGAGCTCGATTTTTCTCTAAAATCGATTTAAGATCAGGATATCATCAATTAAAAGTACAGGAAGAGGATATTCCTAAAACCGCATTCAGAACAAGGTACGGTCATTATGAATTTACTGTCATGCCATTTGGTTTAACCAATGCCCCAGCCGCATTTATGGACATGATGAACCGAATATGTAAGCCATATTTGGATAAATTAATAATTGTCTTCATAGATGATATTCTAATTTACTCTAAAAGTAAAGATGAGCATGCAAAGCACTTGCACTTACTTTTAAGTTTATTGAGAAAAGAAAAGCTTTATGCTAAATTTTCAAAGTGTGAATTTTGGTTAGAACAAGTGCAATTTCTCGGACATTTGGTGAATCATGAAGGAATTCATGTAGATCCAACGAAAATCGAGGTAATTACCAAATGGAAAACCCCAGAATCACCAACTGAAGTTAGAAGTTTCTTATGATTGGCCGGTTATTATAGAAGATTTATTCGAGATTTTTCTAGAATAGCCATTCCTTTAACTAAGCTAACCTGTAAATCTGTTAAGTTTGAATGGGGACCAAAACAAGAAGAAGCCTTTAGAATCCTTAAGCAAAGATTAACCCATGCACCTATACTAGCACTACCAGAAGGAACTGAAGACTTTGTAATCTTTTGTGACGCTTCTAAATTAGGTTATGGATGCGTATTGATGCAACATCAAAAGGTTATAGCTTATGCATCTAGACAACTTAAGAGTCATGAAGGAAATTATTCGACCCATGATTTGGAATTAGGAGCCATAATCTTTGCCCTTAAGATTTGGAGACATTATCTTTATGGTAGTAAGTTTACCATATTCACAGATCATAAGAGTCTAAGATATGTCTTCGGGCAAAAAGAATTGAATATGAGACAGAGACGCTGGATGGAATTGCTTAGTGATTATGATTGTGATATCCAGTATCATGCAGGAAAAGCCAATGTGGTGGCTGATGCTTTAAGTCGAAAATATCACGAAAAGCCAAAGAGGGTACGTTCTCTTAAATTAAATCTACAAGTAGATTTGAACAATCAAATTAGAAAAGCACAAAAATCAGTAATCAAGGAGGATACTGAAAAGTTAAAAGGAATGATTAAGGAATTGGAACAAGGAACAGATGGAATTTGGAGGTTCCATAAAAAGAGAATGTGGATACCTAAATTAGGAAATTTACGTCACCGTATATTAGAAGAAGCCCATAAGTCTAAATATACGATGCATCCAGGAAGTGATAAAATGTACCAGGATTTAAGGAAAAATTTCTGGTGGATAGGAATGAAAAAGGATGTAGCAGCTTATGTTTCTAAATGTTTAACTTGCTCACAAGTTAAAGCTGAACATCAGAAACCCTCAGGATTGTTACAACAATTAGAAATACCAGTTTGGAAATGGGAATTGATAACAATGGATTTTGTTACCAAATTGCCTAAAACAAGAAAAGGTAATGATACAATCTGGTTGATTGTAGATAGGTTAACCAAGTCAGCTCATTTCTTACCAATGAAGGAAACCTTTAGTATGGAACAATTAGCCAAATTGTATGTAAATAAAATCGTTTCTTTACATGGCATTCCTTTATCAATTGTTTCCGATAGAGATAGCCGTTTTACTTCTCATTTTTGGTCAAGTTTCCAAAAAGCAATGGGAACCAGGTTAAATCTAAGCACAGCTTATCATCCTCAAACGGACGGACAAAGCGAAAGGACAATTCAGACAATGGAGGACATGCTTAGAGCTTGTGTAATTGATTTTGGAGGTAATTGGGATGAACACTTACCTTTAATAGAATTTTCTTATAATAACAGTTATCATACAAGTATCAATGCTGCACCATTCGAAGCACTTTATGGACGAAAGTGCAGAACCCCAGTCTGTTGGGTAGAAATTGGGGAAAAACAATTATCTGGACCTGAGATAGTACAAGAAACAACTGATAAAATCATTCAAGTCAAGGAACGACTGAAAACAGCACGTGATCGACAAAAGAGTTACGCTGATAACAGACGCAAACCATTAGAATTCCAAGTGGGAGATAAAGTGTTATTGAAAGTCTCTCCCTGGAAAGGAGTGGTAAGATTCATCAAAAGAGGAAAGCTTAGTCCCAGGTATATTGGACCTTTTGAAATTATCCGAAGAATAGGACCTGTAGCTTATCAGCTACGACTGCCAGAGGAAATGGCAGGAATACATGATGTGTTTCATGTATCCAATCTTAAAAAGTGTTTAGCTGATGAATCACTCGTAATACCTCTTAAGGATATAGAGGTTAATGAGCAACTCAAGTTTGTGGAGAAGCCTCTACAAATTGAAGATAGGAAAGTTAAAAATCTCAAGCATAAGAGATTGGTTCTGGTCAAAGTAAAGTGGGACTCCAAAAGAGGACCCGAGTACACGTGGGAGCTTGAATCCGAAATGCAAAAGAAATATCCACACTTGTTCCAGTAGATCTCGAGGACGAGCTCTAAAACAAGGTGGGGAGGATATAACAACCCTCGGTAAAACCGACATCCTCATAATATTTCTGACACTCTAATATATATTGTAAATATATCAACTTGTCTTTATATGCACCCCGTATGTGAAAACCGAGCCCCAAGATAGATTATACTATATAAAATAAATAAAAAACAATAATTATTAAGCTGAGGCGGGCCGCGTAGGGCCTCACCTCAAGTCCATGCGGGCCGCGCGAGTAGGAGAACCAGATATCGTCAAACCATAAGCCCAAGCGGGCCGCGTACCTATTCAGTTTAGTTGATGCGGGCCGCGAGCGACCCAATTTGTGGCGTGACCCGGTGCGGCCACGTGTCATCATCGTGGCGAGTCTAGTAGATGAGCCGGACAAGCTAGTCCGTTGACTAGCATTGACGCGGGCCGCGTAGACCCGGCCCAAACTTCACGCGGGCCGCGAGGAAGTCCAATTACAGCCCTATATAAGAAGGCAACGGGCTTTCGGTTTTCGTCGCTCAAATCTTTCTTTCTTTCTAAATTTCTGAAGTAGTATACACTATACCCGGGCATTATACCCCCTAAAATAGCGAGGTTCTGCTACGATGTAAGTATTATAACCCCTGGAGACGTATTAGATACGCTGCCCGATTGATCTAGGGTTCCGTAACGGCTGTCGTGGTTCTGCCCGACGTAGTCGTTGGAATGCCGTCTCGGGGAGGGTATTACTAATGTTAAAATGGGTTATTATACTAACAAACGTGCATTTGTGTAATTTATAGATTATCTCCAGGAAACCCTTACGAAAAACCTAAAACAGCAATGTGAGTTGATCCTTCTTTTTATGTACTCATTTTTGTGAGTAATCTCCTTTTTGTTAACTGTTTTTACAAAACCTTAAATACCTTTCCATGCAAATGACAGTTATTGAGTATTTGTGAAGAATACAATTATAGTGGGTATGTTGGGGTTTTGTATACAAAATTGGTTACTGGCGTGGTAACATCCCATAAGTTGAGTATGACCGTACAACTGATGTTAATTGTGATGTCTTGAATACAAATGTAATTGCGGATGTGCCCTCAATACTGCAAATTGGTTTTTACTTAAACTTGATTAAACTGGGATTCACTCACCAGTATTTCCCACTGACAAAATGTTTTTAAAACGCGTTTCAGGTAACAAAGTGTGAAAGCCAAATAGAAGCCAGCTGGACAGCACTGAAGGCTTGGAAAAGTGGCAATAAAGTTACCTAAGAATAAAATGGATGTTTTATTAAATAAATAGGATTTATTCCTATGAAACGTGTGTATTAAAAACTTGGGTTTTACCCATATGTTTAATGTTATAAAATGTGGTGGTTTACTCTGATTAAAATATTTCCTAACTACGATCCTGATGAAAATTTCCGCTGCCAAATTGAATAAATATATGTGATACCACCGAAACTGGCTCACGGCCGCCCGTTCCCGGGAGATAGGGATCGGGGGCTGTGACAACATGCCTTCATTTTGTTATGACATTTGGTTTGTTTAACATGGGACAATACATTCATTAACATTAGCTACGCCGTTCATTAGTAGGTAGTGGTACCATAGGAATTGACAACTCCCATTCCTGAAGTCCTGGGTTTGATAGGACTGGAAGGAGTGACCGAATTCGATATACATAACTTAGATGAACCTTTAATTTGTTTAAGGGTTTATCGCCACAGTCTCAAGGCTTGGATGTATGCATATTTTACAATACCGCATAAATGTTAATATCAATAGAGCATGCATTTTTCCACATAACATAACGTTGATCTAAACCACGTTTTACTTCAACGACTTGTTTTGTGCATTTTACATATGGTTTAAGTTGATACATTTCGCTTACCATACATGATACATTTTGGGATACACATTACATGATTTACATTGAACATACACACGTTGACATTGACATACACATTTGGTGGTTTACTTTGAACATAGACACTTGACATGGTTTACACAATAAACAATTGAGTTATACAAGAACAATCTTACATGGTGGATGGTTTGGGTAAGTGATTAAGTAACGAGGCGTGTGTAATATGATACAAGCATGGTGGATACGCAGTTGGTACTTCCTATATATAAGTGTTTGTATGGTATCACATATCGTAGCGTTATTTGAATCATTTCAATTTGAGACATATGACATTTTATACAAATTACACACTTTTCACGAGACATTGTTTTACAAACTCATTTTACATGGTTATCCGTTTAACCATACAGTGTTCTCTTATTTATACATATCATCTGATCTTATCGTTTTTCAAATGATTTACAAGACAAAGCAAATTACAAGGTTCATGACTAAACATTTTCTCCAACATAAGTCATGAATCCCGTTTTCACAAAACCAATGTATCTCACAGGCATTTTTATGCTGACGTACCTATTTTCACATGTGTTTTCAGGAGATGATGCATAGGACTTATCAAGACATACTTAGGCGGACCTGTGCCTTAGTGACTTAAAACGAGACAAGAACTAGTTAAATAATGTCATGTACTCTTTAGTTCTTGTTTAAACAATGTATACTTTCATTTTTTATTAATAAAACGAAACTTCATTTGCCATGGATTTGAAACAATTGATTCTGTTACAACACTCCCCGACATTTCCGCAACGTTTGGTATGTTCTACGTGGTCGGGGTGTGACAGAAAAGTTGGTATCAGAGCCAATGGTTATAGGGAATTAGGTTATTAGTAATGCTTTGACCTAGTCTATAACCTTCCTAGGACCCTAACGCGAGTTTACTTGCGTTTAGTCATAAAACAATACCGTCACCTATCCTTAGGCGAGACCACAACAAGAACATAAATTTCAAAACCGCTTTGAAAACTAATCATCTGTTCTACGATGATTGATTACTAGGTTTTGAACCCTCTGTTATAAGGTTTTGAACCCCTTTGAATTTTCAAAACTCTCGTCAAAGTTTTGGGTCCTAAATAGTGTGAACACGTGCGAACTGGAAGAGTGAATGCCTGTACCCTGGGTTTTCTGTCTAAGGTTAGAGTGTTCGTACAAATCCACATAATCGGACCAGTCACTCTTACCTGGGAACTCTTGGGGTGAGTGTCCACTTATAGGCGAGCATGTCTTCGCGATACACTATGAGGATCTATTTGCTTTGATTCGGCCTTGGTGTTGTTTGTTTGATTCATGATTCAAACAAATGACCATCAACTGTGATTACGGTCGGTGATTGTAACATCCTATTCTTACCCAATACCAATTTATTTGTTTCCTTTCATGTTTTCCTCTTTTAGAATGCCTCCTCGACGCGAACACCAGATAGCAACTGCCGAGCTGGCAGAAATTATTGCGCAGCAGATGGCTGCTCAATTCCCAAATCTCTTTGCTCAATGGAACCAAGCCAACAACAACAACAATGGTACATGCAATTTCAAGAACTTTAACTCGGCTAAACCACTCAAGTTTAGTGGTTCTGAGGGAGCAACTGGGCTTCTTCAATGGTTCGAGAGCATCGAGAATACTTTTCGCCACGTGTAGTGTCTGGATAATCGCAAGGTCGAGTTTTCTTCGAGTGTGTTTCAGAAGAGGGCTCTTACATGGTGGAACGGGGTAATGAGAGACCGTGCTGCAGATGTTGCTCTAGCACAGACATGGGCTGAACTGAGAGCTCTTATGATGAGGGAGTTTTGTCCTCGTCATGAACAACGAGCGTTGGAGAAGGAGTTTGATGATTTGAAACAAGATAGTGGCAAACACAGGGCATATACTGATAGGTTTGAGGAGTTGAGTCTACTTTGCCCGACTATGGTCGCCCCACTCGACAAGGCTATCGAAAGGTACATCGACGGCCTGCCTGACTCGGTACAAGACATTGTCACTGGTAGCAACCCTACCACACTCCGTCAGGCTATTGAGCTATCTGCAACCTTGACTGAATCGCAGATCAGAAAGCATAAACTTTTTCGAAGGGGTGACAAGAAGCCAATTGAGGAATCAAAGACCATGGATGAACAGATTGGATCCCCTGAGAAGTCTAAGAAGCGTAAGGCTTCGCAGAATTGTGCGATTGCTGCTCAACCCAACCAAAACACCCGCAACCAACCAACTCAACCTCCTGCAAAGAAACCTTATGCCGGTACTGCACCGAAATGCGACAAATGTAATGTACACCACTTAGCTCACCTACAATGCCGATTATGTGCATCATGTGGGCGACTCGGTCACCTGGCAAATGCTTGTCGATTTACCCCAAACCAAGGTGGTCCAAACCAACCTCAAGTAAATCCTGCTCAAGCTCGTCTTCCACTAGGTCCTTGCTTCAACTGTAACGAAATGGGCCATTTCCGGAGAAATTGCCCAAAGATTGCTAATGCGAATCCAGCGCAAGGATGAGCGTCGGACGAACTGGAAGACAATGTTGTTTAGAGATAATCAAGCCTTATGTAGTATTTTCCTTTGTAATCAAGGCCCATGAAACAGTTGTTGTTGTTTATAAATAAATCTTTTTTATTTTTGCAATGTTCAAATGTGATGTTATGTATAAACAACGTATGCTCTTCAATACCGACAATCAAGGGACCGTATTCCTTGAAGAACAGACTACCCCGTAATTTTTTTCCATTTTATCATCTCTTGTGTTCTCCACGAGTACCCAAAGTACCACTATAAATTCTTAATAGGGTACCTAAGGGTATTTCCGTATATTCAAAAAAAAAATTATTGTACCTCAATTCGAAAATTGCGTTTTCTTGAAAACGAAATCGAATTTATAGGAGATCTTTTTATCTTCATAGTTAGATTCTTGCTAATGTTTAAAGTACCGAATGAAATCCATGAAATGGATTCCTAGTGTTCTTTAAATGCATGTACGTAATCAACAAAACAAATTAACAAATTAAAGATCTAGATAAACAATTTTGTGGTTATGTGACTATGTGTTTATGCATCTTGTCTTTCCATTTATGCATTTTGTGTTTTTGTATACTCTGGATATTCGCTATCCAAATCCTCGTAGAATCTTTCATACCTTCATATGAGGGATTCGTAGTAGGACATTCAAAAAGGTACTATCTTAAATCCTTAATGGACTTCTACGTTGTAGTTAAGTCCCTTGGATTATAAAGTACTATTCCAAAGTTTAAGGACAATACGCGTCGATATAGTTGAAGAGATTGGTTCGACAATCTAGTTAAAGACATCCTACATCGATGTAGTTAAATATTTCCCGTGGGTAGTTTAATTAAATATTCCCCGTGAGTAGTTTAATAAAATATTCCCCGTGGGTAGTTTAGTTAAATAGATCATTCGTTGATCTATGTTAAAAAGATTGGTTTGACAATCTAGTTGAATATATCATGTGTTGATATAGTTAAAGAGGCCCTCGGGTGGTCTAGTTAAAGAGATCCTACGTCGATCTAAGTTAAAGAGATTGGTTCGACAATCTAGTTAAAGATGTCATGCGTTGATATAGTTAAAGAGGCCCTCGGGTGGTCTAGTTAAAGAGATCCTACGTCGATCTAAGTTAAATAGATTGGCTCGACAATCTAGTTAAAGACATCCTACGTTGATGTAGTTAAATATTTCTCTTGGGTAGTTTAGCTGAAGAGATTATTCGTTTGATATTTTTCCCATACGCATTTTGAAATGAACTGTGCGGACTGTGCAAGGAAGTATGTAATTATGGAGGCCTACATAATTATGGAATTCAGTGCATAGAAACCACAGGGAGTTTTGTCATGTGTTAAGACCTACAGTGACAAGAGTAATGATACGGGAAAAGTCTTGGATTTTGACCAATGTCATTTATCCTTACACTCCCCAATTCTGATTTCAAGCACGCACAAGTTTCCTCTAAAACTAAATTTCGGGACGAAATTTCCTAAAGTAGGGGAGACTGTGACACCTGTGTCACTTCAACCATCAAACAAACGCCAAACGAATGAAATATTGTATTTCATACTTTGTAGTTGTATGAAATGAAATATGTTTAAACAATGTATACTTTCATTTTTGATTAATAAAACGAAACTTCATTTGCCATGGATTTGAAACAATTGATTCTGTTACAACACTCCCCGACATTTCCGCCACGTTTGGTATGTTCTACGTGGTCGGGGTGTGACATGGGGTGTGACAGATTGGTATCAGAGCTTTCCAAAAGTAGAAAGTATGACAATGACAGAGGTATTTATAGGCTTCCAAAATAGGAAAGGGCTGGCCGATCGGCCAGGCATCCCGATCGGACAGCCTGTCCGATCGGACAGCAGTCCGATCGGCTGGGCTGTTCGATCAACTGAGAGCCTGATCGTTCAGCTGCCTGTTTCAAGCGTTCAGTGCGACGATTTTTGATATTTCGATTTTGATTGAGGACGATGCGTGTACGATAGAGTTTCCTATTCAAATTACTTTTAATGCCAACCACTATATGTCACACCCTGGCTTTGCGGAAGCGTGGGTTTATTTGGTGTGACTTCTTAATACCATAGCATAATCACAACTATGCTATATGAAAATAAACCATGATGTTCATCCATTTATCAAGTTTATAAAAGTAAAACACAACAACATTGTTTTAAAAGTTGACACATGAAACAACATACAACCATGACATAATTAAAATCTTCTTTATACGACACGACAAAAGACTTGAAATGAAAACACAGTTTAAGACTTGTAACCCGTCCAGGCAAAGGTCACACTTCCTAAACTCGGATGACACCATTATTCTTATGCAGCTTGACATGATGCATACCGTGCCAGATCCACTAATTTCCTGAAATACATGTAATTTGAAAAATCAACAAAAAGTTGAGCGAGTTCATGTAAAAGTGAGTATGAATAAATCTTTAAAGTATGTATAAAAGTCCCTGGTATGTAGCAATAATGAAAAAAAAGAGATCACCAATGGGTTGCAAAGCCACTGGTATGTGTGAGAAGTGCAGGGAAACTCAAACCAAGAAAATTTGTTACCGGGCTTCGGCTGAAAGACACAGTCACCACTATGGGCCGCCTCGGCCTCACGGGTGTGGGCTCGCTACACCCAAATAGATCTATCACTCTTGTGTCCCTCGGTCCTAACAAAGAGGATTAATGGCCTCAAGTGTTATTGCCCATCCCTCACGTGATCTTGAAGTATAAACCCTCCCTACGCTAACCATACCATGTAAATAAAGTTTGTAATAATTGTCGCATGTATTTCACCCCCGAAGTATAAAGCTGAAAACAGTAAAGAGAAAAGGGGGACATGAACTCACAGAAGTGCGTATCCAGAAACGTCAATCTCCAACTCTAACTGCTACGTGATGACCTACACGTACTAATTCCTATTAGACGGATGGGCCGTGCCTTGGCTTAAGGTTTAACGTTTTTCGTAAAATAGTTAGGTAACTATTTCGTATTCACACTTCTTAATTATTTTATATTCATATTTCCTTCCCAAGGATGGGGGTTTTAATACATGTATACTTATAATTCCGAAAATATATTTTTAAGTCTCACTTGAAAAATATATTTTATTCACTAGTCTAAATTGTTTTAAATTCCAAAATATATATTTTTCCCAAAAATATTATATTTTATTTCAATAGTTTTTCCAAAATAATATTTCACCCAAAATTGTACAGACAGGAGTATTTTTCTAAAATATACATGAATTACGTTTTAACGTGTCGCGTAGTAATAACAATACTTGTGTAACTTAAATAATTATTTGTGAGAGCGTTGGTATTATTTTGGAGTCGTAATTTCACAGTATTTTCAAGTTATATTATTTTTACCCTAAAAATAATATATCTAGTACACAAAGTAACAAACAATCACACAAGCGTTTTATTGTAAAATATATATTCAAAATATATATTTAATAAATTTTATTTTACGAAAATCCACCTCCGGTTCCTGGTATTCTTGTATTAAAAATCATGGCGAAGTTTATTTAGAAAAAATAATGTTAAAAATATATTTGTAACCATTTCTTATAAAAATATTTCTAAGTGTTGTAATTCTAGAAAAATTTCGCCAGAGTTTCCTCTGTAAATGGAGGTGTCCATGCTTTTAGCGTATCATTTTCTTTTGAAAAATCAATTAACAATCATCAATCAACAATATATACGATCTTTAATCACTAATCTTGACAAAAATGAATATGAACCATAAACTCATGAACTTGAAAGTTTGTGAAAATATGTAGTAAATTACTAACATGCTTAGTAGGTCTTGTTATCTTTAAAAAAAGATTAGTTTCTTAAAAACTTTATTTTTAAAGAATTTGAAGTTTAACAACTTCTAGTCATGATTTACAAAAATATTTCTTTGTGAAATCTTCTTGTTACACAAGTGTTTATACACTTGTTTACTTACTAAAAATATATTTAGTTCATGCAAGATCCGGTTTTTAACAAGACTTGTATCTTTCACTTGGTTCTTCCGAAAAACCACTTGTAGATCATTAGATCTACAAGTTTACATCTTTATTTTTCAAGAAAAATTATATTTATTCAAGTTCAAGGTTCATGAATGGATGGTTTCATCATCCTTCATAACTCTATCATTTACATCTTGCTAGTTCATGTTCTTGAACATGATCTAGCATGTCTAGATGATGATCCATCCTACTTCTACTAACAAGCAACATCCAATAATCATAACTACACAAGATGTCACACCCCGACCACGTGGAATAATCAAACGTGGCGGAAACGTTGGGGAGTGTTGTAACAGAATTAATTGTTTCACAACCATGGCATACAAAGTTACGTTTTATTTATCAACAATAGAGTAACATTGTTTTAAACATGAAAACCAAGAGTACATAACATAGTTAAACTAAGTCTATCTTCATTTTATGTCTCTAAGGCACATGTCCGCCCTAGTGTCATGATCATCGTCCTATGCAAAAGCTCCTGAAAACACATGTGAAAATAGGTACGTCAGCATAAAAATGCCTGTGAGATACATAAGTTTTGTGAAAATAGGATTCATGACTTATGATTTAAGAACTGTTTAATAGAATTCAGTCATGAACCTTGTAAATTGTTTTGTTTTGTTAATCATTTAAAAGCGATAAGATCAAATGATATATATAGATAAAAGAATAATGTATGGTTAAATGAATAACCAAGTAAAATGAGTTGTATAAAATGCACTGTATTGCAAACCAAAGACTTGTGAAAAACGTGCTACTTGTGTAATATGTATAAATCAAAAATGAATAATTTAAGTAACGCTATGATATGTAATATAGTACAAACACTTATATGTAAAAAGTACCAGCGGCATATTTACCATGTTTGTATTATACTATACACATCTCGTTACTTAAGTCACTCAAACCAACCAACAATGTATAATGTCTATGTTTAAACCAATTGTCAAAAGTCCTTGTATAAACCTTGGCAAATGTTTAAAAGTCCAAATGTAGTCAAGTAATGTGTAACAAATGTTATGTATTGTAAATAGAGTATTGTCACATAAACCAACGTAGAAAATGTACAAAACAGAGTATTTTGAATATATCAAAAAGTTATGTTTTGCAAAGTAAAAGCATGTTACATTGATACATACATTTATGTGGTAAGTTAACGCATACATTCAAGCCTTGAGACAGTCGGATAACCCTAAGTCAAGGTTATCAAGAGAAATGTTTTCGGATTCAGTCATTCCTTACATCCAAACAAACCCGGGATCTCAAGAATGGGATTTGTCAAGTCCTATGTACCACTACTTACTACCGAGCGGCGTAGCTAATGTTAATGAACGTATATAAGTCCCGTTTATGCAAACCAAATGTTATAGCAAATGTAAACGTGTTATATGAAAACAATGTACTAAGTATGCTAAGTTAACATACAAAGCAGAAAAGTCATGTAAATCAATGTGTTATCATGCTATCAGTCAACATACATAGCAGAAATGTAAAGTAAAACAATGTACTAAGTATGCAAAGTAAACATACATATCGAAACAATTTAATTTAAATCATGTACTAATAGTGTACTAATGAGCATAGCCAGTATATGATGTGAAAGCAGGAAAGCACGAAAGTAACCAGTAGGCACATGTGTTTCACCCCAAAACAGTTTGGGAAACAGTAAAAGAGGGGACTATGTACTCACTTGAGATTGCTTAGAAGTCCTTGTGTAACAACCAAACAATGCTAGAGATCACGGATATCAAACGACACCTAATATAGGTAACTATGTTAATATACCGGACCTAAAATCGGAGGATTGGATAGAATGAGGGTTCGTAAACCAAGTGAGTATGGAAACTCATGTAATATGGTTTAACAAAGCCCACATACTAAAATGAAACCTAACCTAAGTGCTTACGACCCATTACGACCCGTTTAGGTAGCTTATGCTACTTTAACGCATCGTTTGCGTAAAACGCGTTCGGGACGCCTAACTAGCCCTATGATAAGTAAAATATGCCTTAACATGTCTAATATTGTTGCCAAATCAGTTTAGATATCAAAAGTTATGTTACATAAGCTTAATATGAATTTTGGCGTAAAAAGGGCATTTTGGTAATTTACCTAAGGTATATAAACTACCTATCATACAACTAAATAAACATCGTGACCATAAGGTTTAACCTCGAAAGGTTATTCCCTATACAACTATTGTCACACCCCGACCACGTAAAACAACAAAACGTGGCGGAATCGTCGGGGAGTGTTGTAACAGAAACATTGTTTCATAACACATGGAAAATTGAAATGTTGTTTTATTGATTAAAAGAATTACAATGTCTTAACAAACAAATAAGCATAACATAATTAACTAGTCTTGCATCTTTTAATGTCACTAAGGCCCAAGTCCGCCTATGTGTATCTTGATCAATCCTATGCATC
Source organism: Helianthus annuus (assembly GCF_002127325.2). Lineage (NCBI taxonomy): Eukaryota > Viridiplantae > Streptophyta > Magnoliopsida > Asterales > Asteraceae > Helianthus > Helianthus annuus. The sequence goes on from NC_035443.2 coordinate 60,803,074, forward strand.
ATCTCCTGAAACACATGTGAAAATAGGTACGTCAGCATAAAAATGCCGGCGAGTACATAGGTTTTATTGATTTAGGATTTATGACTTATAAGTTTAGAAAAAAAAAGTTGTTTTACAAAAAGTCAGTCATGATCCTCGTAAAATGTTTTGTTTTATAAATCATTTGAAAAGCGATGAAAGATATGTATATTTAAATGAATAATGTAAGGTTAAATGAATAACCTAGTAAAATGAATTTGTATAAATCAAACTGTTTTGTAAAACAATGTCTTGTGAAAAATATGTTATTTGTATAAAATGTATAAGTCCAAATTGAATGATTTAAATAACGCTACGACATGTAATATAATACAAGCACTTATATATAGGAAGTACCAGCGGCGTATCCACCATGCTTGTATCACATTACACACGTCTCGTTACTCAAATCACATACCCAAACAAACCACCAATGTAAATTGCCCATGTCTAAACCATTTGTCAAATGTCATAGTAAAAATCATGTCAAAAATGTCTATGGCGAATGTTATCATGAAATGTGTAAACAAAATGTCATGTATGGCAAGTGAAAAATGTATCAACTAAACCATAGGTGAAAATGCACAAAACAAAGTATTGAAGTAAAACTCAGTTTAAATCAATGTTATGTTTTATGGATGTGCATGCTATACTGATATAAACACTTATGCGATATGTTAAACGCAATACATTCAAGCCTTGAGACAGCAGGATAACCTTAGAGTAAAGGTTATCAAAGTGAAAATGTTCACGGATTCAGTCATTCCTTACACCCAAACAAACCTAGGATGTCAGGAACGGGATTTGTCAAGTCCTATGGTACCATTACTTACTACCGAGCGGCGTAGCTAATGTTAATGAATGTAGTAAAAGAATCGTTTAAACAAACCAAATGTTTTACCGAATGTAAGCATGTGATGTGATGTGAATGTACTAAGTATGGACTAAATGAACATACATAGCATGAAAAAGGTAAATGTAAATCAAATGTACTAAGTATGCTAAGTAAACATACAAAGTAGAAAAGTCATGTAAATCAATGTGCTAGCATGCTCAGTAATGTTAATGAATGTAGTAAAAGAACCGTTTAAACAAACCAAATGTTTTACCGAATGTAAGCATGTGATGTGATGTGAATGTACTAAGTATGGACTAAATGAACATACATAGCATGAAAAAGGTAAATGTAAATCAAATGTACTAAGTATGCTAAGTAAACATACAAAGTAGAAAAGTCATGTAAATCAATGTGCTAGCATGCTCAGTAAACATACATAGCAGAAAAAGTAGTGAAAACAATGTGCTAGCATGTTAAGTAAACATACATAGCAAAAGAAATGTGATGTAAAACAATGTGCTAGCATGTTAAGTAAACATACATAGCAAAACATAATGAAATCGTGTACTAATAGTGTACTAATGAAAATAGCAAGTATATGATATGAAAACATGAACAGCATGAAAGTAACAAGTAGGCACATGGTGTTTCACCCCAAAATGTTTGGAAAACAGTAAAAGAGGGGTCTATGTACTCACCTGAGGGTGCTTAGAAGTCTTGAAAAACAACCAAGCAAAGCTAGAGGGATTACGGAAATCAAACGGCACCCTATATAGATAACTACATAAATAACCGGACCTAAATCGGGGGATTGGATAGTATGAGGTTTCGTAAACCAAATGAGTATTGGAACTCATATGATATGGTTAATCAAAGCCCACATACTAGAATGAAACCTAACCTAAGTGCTTACGACCCATTACGACCCGTTTAGGTAGCTTATGCTACTTTAACGCGTCGTTCGCGTAAAACGCGTTCGGACCGCTTAACTAGTCCTATGACAAGTAAAATATGCCTTAACATGTCTAATATAGTTACCTAATTAGTTTAGATGTCAAAATTTAGGTTACATATGCTTTAAATAAATTTGGTGCAAAAAGGGCATTTTGGTAATTTACCTAAGGCATAAGAACTACTTATCATACAACTACTTAAACGACGTGACCATAAGGTATAACCTCGGAAGGTTATTCCTTATACAACTATGGTCTCCTAAAGTGTTTGGTCGGATCCTAATGATCGACCAAATGGGTCGGGTTCGAAAGTATAAGCGATTGATTAGATCGCTTACCTTTACGACCCTAAACAAGCACAAATCTAAAAGCGACGAGCTAAACATGCTAGAACATGTTTAGTAAAGTTAGAAAACAGGTTTGGTATCAAAACAAACGGTTTTGATACCCTAGAGTAGTTTGGTTACAAAATACGCAAGAAAACGCATTTTGGCCGAAACTACGACTCGTCACTGAGCCTAGATAACGTGGTAATCAGTAGGTGTAGTCACTAGTGACTATAACCATCGTGATTACGCTCACGTTATGAAGTTCAAACGAACTTCGCGTTGACCAAAAACTGGTCAAAGCAGAAAGTCAAACGCAGTTTGACTTTAACGCTAAAACGAACGAAAAACACGAAAGAATACTTACAGAAGGTTCCCGCAAGATTGAATTCCAAGTATTTCTCAGGTATGAAGTGATAACCACTCCAACTTAGAGAAAATCTCAGAATTCAAGTGAGTTGGGGGTGAGAAGGTTGGGGGTATTTATAGGATTTCTAGCACCGTTAGGATCATTTATTGATTCCCGTGCTTTAATCTTGAGCGTACAAGTTGGCACAAGGTTTTGTGATACTAGGGGCATCCAAAACCAGTCCATAGAATCAAAGAAACTAAGTGCAAAACCATCGGAGCAGCTGGGTTTTAATTAAATGAAGTATTCTGACCTGGGAGAGGCTTACGGACCGTAAGCAACTCCATACGGTCCGTAAGGACCTTATTTGCTGGCAGTAACTTTCAGCAATTGGCAGAACAGGCCCCTGCACCTCCAAACTTGGTTTTTGATGCGTTTTGACACGTTTAAGCCCCGTTAACCCCATTTTAAGGCTCTAAAATGAAGTTAAAGTATAGGGAACTTGAAACATGCTCAAAAATATGTCGGATGTCAGTTCGTTTGGCCGTACGGTTGCGTTGTTCGGTTAATTACGACGAAAGTCGTAACGGACGCAAAAACGATCCAAATTGCGCGACGAATGGATTTTTGACAAGCCAATCACTAAAAGATAATATTTTAATGATTACATAAATTTTTGGATGTCCGGATGTATTCAGAACGTAAGATATGCACGAAAATGCAAACTTATGCACTTTTTTGACGCTTTTAGTCCCTGAATGACCCAAAAGTTTATTTTAGCATACCGAACCCCTCAAAGCCTATTTCTAAGCTATGTAAAGGATATTTAGGGTGTGTTTAACTTATGGGCATGTTCCGGAATGTTCGTTACAGTTCAAATCGGCATACTTTCGTAGTTTGTCAATTTTAGTCCCTGTAAGCGAATTAACTTGATTTCGGCATACCAAACCTTCCAAAACTTATTTCTAAGTTATGTAAAGGTTATTTAAGGTATGTTAAGCCTATGTCACTATTCCGGAGTGTTTGTTGCATTAAACTGGTTATATTTACGCATCAGTATGCTTATAACCCTCTAGAAAGCGATCTAAAGTCCGAAATCGAACAAGAGTTGATATGTGCAAATGATACACATGTTTATACAAATCCCAAGTATGAAATACAATATTTCATTGGTTTGGTATTTGTTTGATGGTTGAAGTGACACAGGTGTCACAGTCTCCCCTACTTCAGGAAATTTCGTCCCGAAATTTATTTAGAGGAAACTTGCGAGAGCTTGAAACATGAAGTTGAAAAGATCGAACAGCACTGGTTAGAGCCCTGAACTTCTAGTAACTTTAAATAACATCATGCTTGCAATGTGAGAGGGTCACTTATATACAAGTATATAAAGTGTTATTGGTGCGTCCACCGTACCTCTATTACATTATTAACATTTTGTTATGGTTGCCACTATTGGTTCTTACATAATAAGTCTTACCGCGGTTTCCGTGCACTGAACTTCATAATTATGTATGCATCCATAATTATGTAATTCCTTGCATAGTCACGTAGTGCATCTTATAATGTGTAGGGGAAGGAAACAATGAACGAGCCGGTGATGATTGTGATTAGACCATACTGGGGTCCTTTAATTAAATCAACGAATGATTTAAATAGACTACCAAGAGTCTGTTCAGCTATATCACCATATGTCATTCTTAACCAGATTCTGAATCAATCTTTTGACTAGACCACTAAAAGGGTCTCTTTGAATTATGGAATGGTACTATATAATCCAAGGGTCTTAACGATTACGTAGAAGCCCATTAAGGATTTAAGGTAGTACCTTATGAATATCCTACTACGAATCCCTCATATGAAGATATGAAAGGTTCTACGAGGATTTGGATAACGAATATCCAGAGTATAAAACACAAAATATGCATAAAAGAAAACGCAAAATGCATAAACACATAGTCACATAACCACAAAATTGTTTATCTTGATTTTTTAAACTTGTCATGATTTTGTTAATTTGTTCTGCTAACAGAGCACATGTATTTAAAGCACACCAGGTATCCAATCAGTGGATTTTGATTGGTGCTTTAAACATTATCAAGAATCTAACTATGAAGATAGAAAGATCTTAAATAGGAAATTTGATTTCGATTGTAAGGAACCGAAATGTTCAAATTAAGGTACACAAGGAATCCAATTAAGGATCCTGATTTGAATGACAATAATCCACAAGGATTTAATCGTGAAGATAAAGGATCCATATGGATTTTGGGAATTGAAGATGTTTTGAAATCTTGCACCGGGTGTGCTTAAGTCAAAACATGAAGTAAAAATGCTGATGAAGTTGAGATGCTAGATATGCCAAGGCGACATATGAGGCGGAATTTGAAGGTTAAGTCAATGTATGAGGAAAAATATTTTTGAAAACTATGCATGGGGTTCTAAAAAAAATGTGTGCAATGTTTTTGAAACCTTATATATAATACTTTTGAAATCATAAGGTAGGTGTATTAGGTAGGTAGATTTATAAAAATGTTTAAAAATTATGCGGGATGAATTTTGAAATTGTGTATAAGGTTTTTGAAAACATGAATGATGCTTTTGAAATCATGCACTTGATATAAGTAATTATACTTTATTAATAACATTTTGAAATCATGAAGGTTGTTTTTTTTTTTTTTTGAAAACATAGACAATGTTTTTGAAATCATGGAGGTTGTTTTTGAAAATATAGACAATGTTTTCGAAATTATGCATATGATATGTTAAGTAAATACACTATATTAAAAAAATGTTTTCGAACTACATAAAATGTTTTTGAAGTCATGAAGGATGTTTTGAAAACTTATGTTATGCATGTTGAAAAAAAATCAGAACGTAACGAGTATGAGATTTGAAAATACCCTTAGTTATCTAACCAGGGATTCAAAGGCACAGATGTGCAAAAGCACGATTACTCATAATGTCACTTTATTTCATGTACTTCGTCTCCTAGAATGAAACGAGTACTTAAATTTTTTGAGGAAATCATGAGCGATCACTTGAAAGGGAGAATCACAAGAGTAGTTTGTAAAGAGCATAGCTCCTTGATGTAGATATCATAGGGAAATGCCTACACACATGTAACTACATTTGTATATTAGAAATGCGAACAACGACTTTTATTTATGAACAAGGCAGATTGTTTCACAATACAAGAAAACAGAAGAAACAAACGCATAAGACAGCAAGATCTTTTGCTCAGTCAAATGCTCATCCAAGGGTTGGATTTGCATTGACAATCTTCGGGCAATCTCTTCGGAAAATGGTCCATTTCGCCACAGATGTAGCAAGAACGAGCTTGTGCAGGATTTACTTGAGGTTGGTTTGGACCACCTTGCTTTGGGGTAAATCGACAAGCATTTACCAGGTGACCGAGTCGCCCACATGATGCACACAAACGACACTATAGGTGAGCTAAGTGGTGTGCGTTACATTTGTTGCATATCGGTGCAGTTCCGTTGTAGGGCTTCTTAGCTAGTGGTGTCGCCACTTGGCTAGGTCCCGTTTGATTTGATGTGACAGCAGCGGGTTTCCTTGAAGCTTTACGCTTCTTTGATTTTGGTGCAAGCTCGACTTCTGCTTCCCACGGTGACTCTTGAGTGGCTCCATTTTTGAGACGAGACATGGCGATACCTAAATCCACAGACTTCAGGATTACCTCTCCTATTTGCTGGGCAAATTTGGCTGTTTTCTCGGTCATTTGACCGTTGCTGAGGTAAAGAGACATTCTAGAAGAAAATGAAAGATATAGGAAGAAACAAATGAAATGTTATCGGATAAACAAAACAGAAAGGCAATGCATACGAATTGCGATCATTTGTTTGTTACCTAAGGCAAACAAATGAGACAGTGACAAATCAAAGCAAGCGGGTCATAATAATGTATCGCTGAAGACATGCTCGCCTATAAGTGAACACTCACCCCAAGAGTTCCCAGGTAAGAGTGACTAGTCCGATACTGCGGATTTGTACGAACACTCTAGCCTTAGACAGAAAACTCAGAGTACAGGCATTCACTCTTCCAGTTTGCACGTGTTCACATCATTTAGACCCAAACTTTGACGGGATATTGAAAACTCGAAAGGCACTAAGCCAAATATGAGTCAAACTGGAAGGGTTCAAAACCTTATAACAAAGGGTTCAAAACCTAGTAATCCATCATCCTAGAACAGATGATTAGTTTTCAAAGCGGATCAAATTTATGTTCTTGTTCTGGTTGTCACCTAAGGATAAGTGACGGTATTGTTTTATGACTAAAGGCAAGTAAACTCGCGTTAAGGTCCTAGGAAGGTTATAGACTAGGTCAAAGCATTACTAATAACCTAATTCCCTATAACCATGAGCTCTGATACCAACTTTTCTGTCACACCCCGACCACGTAAAACAACAAAACGTGGCGGAATCGTCGGGGAATGTTGTAACAGAAACATTGTTTCATAACACATGGAAAATTGAAATGCTGTTTTATTGATTAAAAGAATTACAATGTCTTAACAAACAAATAAGCATAACATAATTAACTAGTCTTGCATCTTTTAATGTCACTAAGGCCCAAGTTCGCCTATGTGTATCTTGATCAATCCTATGCATCATCTCCTGAAACACATGTGAAAATAGGTACGTCAGCATAAAAATGCCAGCGAGTACATCGGTTTTATTGATTTAGGATTCATGACTTATAAGTTTAGAAAAAGAAAAGTTGTTTAACAAAAAGTCAGTCATGATCCTTGTAAAATGTTTTGTTTTATAAATCATTTGAAAAGCGATGATAGATATGTATATTTAAATGAATAATGTAAGGTTAAATGAATAACCTAGTAAAATGAATTTGTATAAATCAAACTGTTTTGTAAAACAATGTCTTGTGAAAAATATGTTATTTGTATAAAATGTATAAGTCCAAATTGAATGATTTAAATAACGCTACGACATGTAATATAATACAAGCACTTATATATAGGAAGTACCAGCGGCGTATCCACCATGCTTGTATCACATTACACACGTCTCGTTACTCAAATCACTTACCCAAACAAACCACCAATGTAAATTGCCCATGTCTAAACCATTTGTCAAATGTCATAGTAAAAATCATGTAAAAAATGTCTATGTCGAATGTTATCATGAAATGTGTAAACAAAAAGTCATGTATGGCAAGTGAAAAATGTATCAACTAAACCATAGGTGAAAATGCACAAAACAAAGTATTGAAGTAAAACTCAGTTTAAATCAATGTTATGTTTTGTGGATGTGCATGCTATACTGATATAAACACTTATGCGATATGTTAAACGCAATACATTCAAGCCTTGAGACAGCAGGATAACCTTAGAGTAAAGGTTATCAAAGTGAAAATGTTCACGGATTCAGTCATTCCTTACACCCAAACAAACCTAGGATGTCAGGAACGGGATTTGTCAAGTCCTATGGTACCATTACTTACTACCGAGTGGCGTAGCTAATGTTAATGAATGTAGTAAAAGAACCGTTTAAACAAACCAAATGTTTTACCGAATGTAAGCATGTGATGTGATGTGAATGTACTAAGTGTGGACTAAATGAACATACATAGCATGAAAAAGGTAAATGTAAATCAAATGTACTAAGTATGCTAAGTAAACATACAAAGTAGAAAAGTCATGTAAATCAATGTGCTAGCATGCTCAGTAAACATACATAGCAGAAAAAGTAGTGAAAACAATGTGCTAGCATGTTAAGTAAACATACATAGCAAAAGAAATGTGATGTAAAACAATGTGCTAGCATGTTAAGTAAACATACATAGCAAAACATAATGAAAACGTGTACTAATAGTGTACTAATGAAAATAGCAAGTATATGATATGAAAGCATGAACAGCATGAAAGTAACTAGTAGGCACATGGTGTTTCACCCCAAAATGTTTGGAAAATAGTAAAAGAGGGGTCTATGTACTCACCTGAGGGTGCTTAGAAGTCTTGAACAACAACCAAGCAAAGCTGGAGGGATCACGGAAATCAAACGGCACCCTATATAGATAACTACATAAATAACCGGACCCAAATCGGGGGATTGGATAGTATGAGGTTTCGTAAACCAAATGAGTATTGGAACTCATATGATATGGTTAATCAAAGCCCACATACTAGAATGAAACCTAACCTAAGTGCTTACGACCCATTACGACCCGTTTAGGTAGCTTATGCTACTTTAACGCGTCGTTCGCGTAAAACGCATTCGGACCGCTTAACTAGTCCTATGACAAGTAAAATACGCCTTAACATGTCTAATATAGTTACCTAATTAGTTTAGATGTCAAAATTTAGGTTACATATGCTTTAAATAAATTTGGTGCGAAAAGGGCATTTTGGTAATTTACCTAAGGCATAAGAACTACTTATCATACAACTACTTAAACGACGTGACCATAAGGTATAACCTCGGAAGGTTATTCCTTTTACAACTATGGTCTCCTAAAGTGTTTGGTCGGATCCTAATGATCGACCAAATGGGTCGGGTTCGAAAGTATAAGCGATTGATTAGATCGCTTACCTTTACGACCCTAAACAAGCACAAATCTAAAAGCGACGAGCTAAACATGCTAGAACATGTTTAGTAAAGTTAGAAAACAGGTTTGGTATCAAAACAAACGGTTTTGATACCCTAGAGTAGTTTGGTTACAAAATACGCAAGAAAACGCATTTTGGCCGAAACTACGACTCGTCAGTGAGCCTAGATAACGTGGTAATCAGTAGGTGTAGTCACTAGGGACTATAACCATCGTAATTACTCTCACGTTATGAAGTTCAAACGAACTTCGCGTTGACCAAAAACTGGTCAAAGCAGAAAGTTAAACGCAGTTTGACTTTAACGCTAAAACGAACGAAAAACACGAAAGAATACTTACAGAAGGTCCCCGCAAGATTGAATTCCAAGTATTTCTCAGGTATGAAGTGATAACCACTCCAACTTAGAGAAAATCTCAGAATTCAAGTGAGTTGGGGGTGAGAAGGGTGGGGGTATTTATAGGATTTCTAGCACCATTAGGATCGTTTCTTGATTCCCGTGCTTTAATCTTGAGCGTACAAGTGGGCACAAGGTTTTGTGATACTAGGGCATCCAAAACCAGTCCATAGAATCAAAGAAACTAAGTGCAAAACCATGGGAGCAGCTGGGTTTTAATTAAATGAAGTATTCTGACCTGGGAGAGGCTTACGGACCGTAAGCAACTCCATACGGTCCGTAAGGACCTTATTTGCTGGCAGTAACTTTCAGCAATTGGCAGAACCGGCCCCTGCACCTCCAAACTTGGTTTTTGATGCGTTTTGACACGTTTAAGCCCCGTTAACCCCATTTTAAGGCTCTAAAATGAAGTTAAAGTATAGAGAACTTGAAACATGCTCAAAAATATGTCGGATGTCGGTTCGTTTGGCCGTACGGTTGCGTTGTTCGGTTAATTACGACGGAAGTCGTAACAGACGCAAAAACGATCCAAATTGCGCGACGAATGGATTTTTGACAAGCCAATCACTAAAACATAATATTTTAATGATTACATAAATTTTTGGATGTCCGGATGTATTCAGAACGTAAGATATGCACGAAAATGCAAACTTATGCACTTTTTTGACGCTTTTAGTCCATGAATGACCCAAAAGTTTATTTTAGCACACCGAACCCCTCAAAGCCTATTTCTAAGCTATGTAAAGGATATTTAGGGTGTGTTTAACTTATGGGCATGTTCCGGAATGTTCGTTACAGTTCAAATCGGCATACTTTCGTAGTTTGTCAATTTTAGTCCCTGTAAGCGAATTAACTTGATTTCGGCATACCAAACCTTCCAAAACTTATTTCTAAGTTATGTAAAGGTTATTTAAGGTATGTTAAGCCTATGTCACTATTCCGGAGTGTTTGTTGCATTAAACTGGTTATATTTACGCATCAGTGTGCTTGTAACCCTCCAGAAAGCGATCTAAAGCCCGAAATCGAACAAGAGTTGATATGTGCAAATGATACACATGTTTATACAAATCCCAAGTATGAAATACAATATTTCATTGGTTTGGTACTTGTTTGAAGGTTGAAGTGACACAGGTGTCACAACTATGGTCACCTAAAGCGTTTAGTCGGAACCTAATGATCGACCAAAAGGGTCGGGTTCGAAAGTATAAGCGATTGTTTAGATCGCTTACCTTACGACCCTATACAAGCATTAAACTAAAAGTGACGAGCTAAGCATGTTAAAACATGCTTAACTAAGTTTAGAAAACAGGTTTGGTATCAAAACAAACGGTTTTGATACCTATGAGTAGTTTGGTTACAAAATACGCAAGAATGCGTATTTTGGCCGAAACTACGACTCGTCACTGAGCCTAGATAACGTGGTAATCAGTAGGTATAGTCACTATGGACTATAACCATCGTGATCACGCTCACGTTATGAAGTTCAAACGAACTTTGCATTGACCATGAACTGGTCAAAGCAGAAAGTCAAACAAAGTTTGACTTTAGGACTCGAAAAGCGATAAAAGAACGAAAGAACACTTACGAAGGGTCCCCGAAAGCTAATCTTGATCCAGGAGCTCAGGTATGAAGCAATGGCCTCAACTTAGAGATTTTATATCAGATTTGTGGGTTTTTGCATGAATGGGGGGGGGTATTTATAGGATATGCAAGACCGTTAGGATCGTTTATCGATTTACGTGCTTGAATCTCATCCGTACAAGTGTCAAAATGCTATGGTATCACAATATGACCCCAACCCCAGAGATTTGCAAGAGGCATTGCCCTTTGGAGTGTTGAAAGGCGGCTAACAGCAGTGAAAATGAGTTTCTGCATATCTGGGGAGGCCTCGCGGCCCGCGTAAGGTTCAGTGCCTGGATGTTCTGATCTGCAACTATATTTGAAAAAATGACAGTTTCAGTCCCTGTTGGTGTTTAAAGCCTTTGCCAACATGTTTAAGGCCCGTTAAGCCAACTTTAAGGCCCGAAAATGATGCTTAAACATTGTGGACATGAAACATGCTCAAAAATATGCCGGATGTCGGTTCGTTTGGCCGTACGATCGCGATGTTCGGTTAATTACGACGGAATGCGCATAAGCGCGAAAAACGATCCAAAATGCGCGACGAATGGATTTTTCTCATGCCAAACACTAAGGCATAATATTATGATGCTTACATAAATTTTTGGATGTCCGGATGTATTCAGAACGTAAGTTATGCACGAAAGTGCAAACTTATGCACTTTTTGACACTTTTAGTCCCTGAATGACCCAAAAGTTCATTTTAGCACACCGAACACCTCAAAGCCTATTTCTAAGATATGTAAAGGATATTTATGGTATGTTTAACTTATGGTCATGTTCCGGAATGTCTATTACAGCTTAAATTGGCATACTTTCGCAGTTTGTCAAATTTAGTCCCTGTTGGCGATTTAACTTGTTTTTTCCATACCAAAGCCTTCAAAACTTATTTCTAAGTTATGTAAAGGTAATTTAAGGTATGTTAAGTATATGTTGATGTTCCGGAGTATTTGTCGCATTAAACTGAGTACGTTTACGCACCAGTTTGCGTATAATTCTCCAGAAAGCGATGAAGAGTTTAAAATTGAACAAAAGTCAAAACATGAAAAAAGTAAAACATAACCAAACAAACATTGGGATCAAATAACATTGTTTTGTTGATAACTGAACTGTTCACAATGATTTCAAGCACAAATGTTACAGTCTCCCCTACTTGTGGAAATTTCGTCCCGAAATTTATTTAGAGGAAACTTGTGGAAAAAGATGCGGATACTTCGCCTTCATTTGATCTTCGCGTTCCCAATTTATTTAGAGGGCTTGCGTTTTAGGTCCGCGTAACTCTTTTGACGGCTTCTAGCTGTCTGAAGGTTATCACGAACTTTCTTAACCTTATCTGTTGTCTCTAAAATGAGGGCAAGTCCAGTAAGCTGCGCCTCACCGATCTCATTCCAGCAGACTGGTGAACGACATTTTCGACCATAGAGAGCCTCTAAAGTAGCCATGTTGATGATGGAGTGATAACTGTTGTTGTAGGAGAATTCAATCAACGGAAGGTGTGAATCCCAACTACCATCAAAAACGATCACACAAGCTCTAAGCATATCCTCCAGAGTCTTGATTGTTCTTTCAGACTGACCATCCGTTTGCGGATGATAAGCTGTGCTCAGATTAAGTTGGGTCCCCATAGCAGATTGCATGGTTCTCCAAAAATGAGAAGTGAAACGAGCATCTTTGTTAGAAATGATGTTCAAAGGAACACCATGTCGAGCTACAATTTCATCCACATAGATTTTAGCAAGTTTGTCAGCCGAAAACTCCTCACGGATTGGCAAGAAATGCGCTGATTTGGTAAGACGATCAACAACTACCCAGATGGCATCATGACCTTTCTTTGTGTGCGGGAGTTTAGTAATGAGATCCATAGTAATGTTTTCCCATTTCCAAACTGGGATCTTTGGTTGCTCCAATAAACCAGAAGGACGCTGATGTTCAGCCTTAACCTTAAGACAAGTAAGCCATTTTGATACATATAAGGCAATGTGTTTCTTCATACCAGGCCACTAATAATGACTACGAAGATCCTTATACATCTTATCTAAGCCAGGATGAACCGAATAACGAGACTTATGGGCTTCATCCATAAGCAAGGTACGAAGATCATCTTGGCTTGGGACCCAAAATCGGTCCATGAAGTAATACGATACATTGTCCTTCAGTTCAAGAGCAGGTGCTATGTGATAAGGAAATTCCTTATCCATCAAACCTTGTGAAACACAAGATTGTTGAGCCTGAGAAATACGTGCTTGGATATCAGATTGAGCTTGAATATTAGATTGAACACGAACACAATGAAGCTTAGTACGTTCCTTTCGACTTAATGCATCGGCTACGACATTCGCCTTACCAGGATGGTAGCGAATTTCGCAGTCATATTCGTTTAGAAGCTCGACCCAACGTCGTTGCCTCATGTTGAGTTCTTTCTGATTGAAGATATGCAGAAGACTTTTGTGGTCTGTGAAAACCACACATTTTGTACCGTACAAGTAGTGTCTCCAGATCTTAAGAGCGAAGACAACTGCACCCAACTCAGGATCATGAGTGGTGTAGTTCTTCTCATGTATCTTCAACTGTCTTGGTGCGTATGCTATGACTTTGTTTCTTTGCATCAGGACACAGCCTAGACCCAATTTAGATGCATCGCAATAAACGACGAAATCGTCATTGCCCTCGGGCAAAGTCAGAATAGGCGCGTCACAAAGTTTCTGCTTCAAGTTTTGAAAAGCTTCCTCTTGTTTGAATCCCCAATCAAAGGGCTTGTTCTTCTGAGTTAGAGCAGTTAGAGGAACTGCAATCTTTGAGAAATTTTCAATGAAGCGGCGATAATAACCCGCAAGACCAAGAAAAGAACGAACTTCAGTAGGAGTAGTAGGCGTATCCCAATTCTTAATCGCACTGATCTTGGAGGGATCTACATGAATACCTTGTTCATTGACAATATGTCCTAGGAATTGAACTTCTTTAAGCCAAAATTCACACTTGGAGAATTTGGCGAAAAGTTGCTCTTTCTTTAGGAGTTCCAAAGTAAGACGAAGATGTTGCTCACGATCAGCTCACGTCTTAGAATATATCAAAATGTCATCAATGAAAATGATGATGAACTTATCCAAATAAGGCTTGTAGACCCTATTCATCAAGTCCATGAAAACAGCAGGAGCATTAGTCAAACCAAATGGCATGACTGTGAACTCCTAATGCCCATAACGGGTGCGGAACGCTGTCTTGGGAATATCTTCTTCATGCACACGAAGTTGATGATATCCAGATCGCAGATCAATCTTTGAAAAATAAGAAGCGCCCTGTAACTGATCAAAGAGATCATCGATGCGAGGTAGGGGATATCGATTCTTGATGGTAAGCTTGTTAAGCTCACGATAATCGATACACATCCTGAAAGATCCATACTTCTTTTTGACAAAAAGAACGGGAGCACCCCAAGGTGAAAAGCTAGGACGGATAAAACCTTTGTCAGAGAGCTCCTGCAGCTGCTTAGACAACTCTTGCATCTCGGATGGTGCAAGACGATATGGAGCTCTGGCAATGGGATTTGCACCAGGTACGAGATCAATATGGAACTCGACTTGGCGTGCTGGGGGTAGACCAGGTAACTCTTCAGGAAATACTTCAGAATAATCCCGTACAAAAGAATATCTTGAATAGACTTACCTTTGCCCTTATCTGCTACAACATGTGCCAAAAATAATGGGTTCAACTAGTAGTTGCGGAGAACAGAATCAAGAATAATGGGTTCACCACTAGCAACCTCTACTGTCAAAGGTTTACCTAGTTTCGTTCTAGACATGCGAAGCAAGGGTTTAAAAGATAACGACACAAAACTCTTATCGGCACCCGAATTAAAATGAACGGATGCTGGCTGATTATTAATAAAGAACGTACCGTTCACCACATTATCATCTGCTTGTGCCTCTTGTGCGTTCATGTTGAAGACTCGACCTCGAGCCTGAGCCTGATTCTGATTCTGGTTGGCTAGCCTTTGGCACCAGTTTCTGTAGTGGGTCAGATCCCCACAATTGTAGCACGAACCAGGAGGAAAATGAGGTCGTGCAGCTTGACCTTGTTGCTGAGCAAGAGGCTGAGCAATTTGTTGGGCTTGGTTCTGAACTGCCTGATTCTGGTTAGCAGGAATGCGGCAGGTGGCAGCAAGATGACCATTTCTTCCACAGTTGGTGCATTGACGACACTGAAGATGAGGTGGGTGATGGCCGTTACACCTGTTGCACAAAGGTGCATTGCCAAGATAAGGCTTCTTGGCTAGTGGTTGCGCAGGCTGATTTGGTGCAGCTTGAGCCTGTGAAGTAACATCATAGTTTTGGGAAGCCTTTCGCTTCCTAGACCCCCTTGAGGAACCATAATCCTTTCCCTTCCTGTTTTGACCTTTCTTGTTATCTTCTTTGTCAGACTCCTGCTTCTTACCCTCGTCACCCTTTTTGTGCAGCTTTCCCTTTCGAATCTGCGACTCAGTCAGTGTCTGTTAGTACATTCATGTCTATAGCCTTCGTCAATCCGAGCCGTACCGAGAAACAGAAGAGATTAATATTGTTATAATTAGTGATAACTAGACAAAAGGCAAGGTGGCATAATTGTAATAATGAGAAATCTCATTAAATGCCTTAGACTATAAATAGGGAGCTTTATGTTTAGTTTATAACTTTTGTCACATTTGTCATTGAGAGCTTTCTAGATCTAGAGAGAGAATCTAGAGAGAGAAAGTGATTCAAGGTATTGTACGATTTCAGATTTTATATAGAATCACGTTTATATTACATCACGTGTTTTAGGTCGCGTTCGTGTACGGATTCCGCACGTTATACGTTCGTTTCGCAATCGTTTCGGATTCAAAACCGGTCCTACAAGTGGTATCAGAGCAGGAGCTCGATTGCACTGATCTATCACACATTTCGAGCAGAAGATTATCAGATTCAGATCTGAATTTCATAGATTTCTTCATCTTTTTCATATTTTTCACGTTTTTACTGTTTTTTTGTCAAATTGAACAGGTTTCCACGGTCCGAATCAGTTGATTTTTTGATATGTGGTGCGAAAACATCTGATCTAAAACCCTACCAAGTTTCAGATCGAAATTCCAAGTCCTTTAGGAGATATTCGAGTTTTTCGGTCCGCAGTTCGTTTGAATCAGCGTCTGGCCGTTTGAAACAGCACTAGTCCGTTTGAAAAGTGAATCTATCGTTTGAAAATTGATTTCCGTTTGGATTATCGTTTGAAAGTGACACCCTATCGTTTGAAATGGAAGGTTCCGTTTGACTGATCGTTTGAAACAAGTCCTCTCGTTTGAAAATTGATTACCGTTTGAGGGTACCGTCTGAAACACATTGTCGGTTTGAAAATTGGATTCTCGTTTGAACTGAAACTGACATGACAGTTTGAATCTGACTACCGTTTGACAATTGCATGACCGTTTGAACATTTTGATAGCATTTTGAACGTGTCCGTTTGAAATTGGTTAATTCAGTACATGTGAATAGATTTTTCAAAGGTGTCAATCTATTGATAGCCATATATTGACAAAAAGAAAGGTCCAATCATCTTTGCCGCCCATATTGATATTGTTAGCCATTTATTACAACATGTGAACACGTGAATATTATACCTCATTTCTTATATCTGTCCAATTAATATGTAATTGACAAATATGGCAACCACTAAAAGTAATCGGTCCAATCAGTAGTTTGGACGGCCCATATATTAAAATTGTATAATTGGGTTTGCTTGTTGGCCACTAAAAGGTTTATATGGTTGCCGCCAAATTCTTTGGCCCAATTAAAGGTGCCGCCCATTCACATTTAAAGTCCAATGAATTTTTGTTAAAAATTGTGTGTTAGTTGTTGTCTGCCATTTATAAATTTGAAGTGATTGTTAAGTGTTTGTTAGTTGTTGTCGTATATCATATTAGTGTTAGTTTGAGGTTAAGTGCTGCTTTGTTGATTAATCAAGTGTTTGTTTGTGAGGTCAAGTGTCATTGCAGCCATATAACTATATTTGATTCAGCTCATCCATTGGTTCAAATTGTCGGCTCAATTCCAGGTTAAACAAGCAGCCCAAGTCACAGCCCATGATTATTTCATTTTGTTTGAGACCCAAAAATGTTGACGGGATATTGAAGTATTTGATCTAGTACATTAGTTTCAGATTGCAAAGTCATTTGAATTCTGTGTCATACGATTTAAATCCCAGTTCGAATCAATCTACAGTTCGCACAGTCTGTCAACTTTCAGTCCGCACAAAAATATTCATCAGTTCGAGTATTTTGTTTCGGTTGTTTGATAGTGTTTGAACTGAAAAGTGTTTGTTTGTTTTGTGTGATTCAAGGTAATTCGAGATATTCAAGGTTTGCGGATTAAAGTGAAAGATTCAAGAAACATTGTGAAGATGTCGGATTTTGGCGAAGAGTTTTACAACACGTTTTATAACGCATTTACTTCAGAAGATACACCAATTACTCCAAAGAATGCTACTAAAGTGATATCAGAAAGTTTGAGTTACGACAATGTGTATGGAAATCATCAGAGACCTCCAAAGCTCATGAATATCGAAGACTATCATTGGTGGTTTGAAGGATTTGAAAATTGGGTGCAAGCTTATGTGTACGACAGCTGGATTTGTTTGACGTTGGGATATGTAAAACCAAGAAATGAAAGACGTGAATTGATCACAATGAAAGACTTCACAGCTGATGATAAGAGAGAGCATTCAGCAGAATTGAGAATGAAAACTCTACTTCAACAATCTATCAGAGAGGATATTTTCTCACTGCTTCAGTATGGTGAAACATCTAAGTCAATTTGGGAAGCATTAAAAGTGAAAGCTGAAGGAGGGAAAGATATCAAGAAAAACAAAATTTCGTTGTTGAAAAAGGAGTTTGACATGTTTAGCTGTATGAAGAATGAAACAGTTCGTCAAATGATTGAACGTTTCTGTCATTTAAAGATTGAGTTGGAGAGATTCGAAATTAACAAAGAAAGAGAAGAGATGGTAGATAAACTGGTTGAAGCTTTACCTCATGAAGATGATTGGAAAACATATGTGATTGTGTTGAAAAATGATGCTAATTTTGACAAACTGACTTTGGATCAATTGATAGAGAAGATAGAGGGGCATGATCTGTTGATTCAAAAACAAAACAAGATGTCAAGTTCTAACTATCAACAAAATGTTGGTTTGTACTACCGAAGAGGGTTGTTACAAAACAATGAGTCTTCAAGAATCAATGAGTCTCCAAGAATCAAAACGGGTTTTACGGCAGAAAAGACCAATAACACACCAAAGAATACATCTTCAAGTTATGATCCGGGATATCATGCATCATCTGCATCTGGATCATCAAATGCTAATTCTAACTCTGATTGGAAGAACTCTCCATTGCTAAACAATGAATTTGCTCAACAGCATATGAGTTTCTTAGCCTCCATTCTGGTATCTTACGAAGGGTTAATTGCAGGAAAGATCGGAAATCCTAACATGACGAAAGAGGATTACGATCAGGTGGATCCAGAAGAAATGGAACTCATGGATATTCGTTGGTGCATGGCAAGTGTCATTCGAAGAGCACAACGATTCATGGAGATCACTGGCAGAAGATGTTTGGAAGAACCTGAAACGAAGATGGGTTTTGACAAGAACAAAGTAACTTGCTTCAAATGTAAGGAAAAATGTCACTTCAAAAGAGAATGTCCAAACAATAGAGCTGATGAAAGTGTAAATCCGTTTCGTGAGGATTATTACAAAAAGACAATATATCACAAGAACACTGATCAGCCAATCAGAAAACAAATTGATGGAGGTTCATCTAAAGAGAAGAGAGCTGCTTTGTCATTTTGTGATCAAAATGTGGATAGTATAGATGATGATTATGAATCTATGGTTCAAAATCTTGATTGCAAAGAGGGGTTGATGGAGGCAAAGTCACCTGGTTTAATCATCTATGATGATGAAGGTTATGATTGGAGTCAACATGACGAAGAGGTTGCTGAAGTGGAAGTTAAGGCAATGACAGCTGAAATAACACTTACTC
The DNA here is from genome assembly GCF_002127325.2 of Helianthus annuus. NCBI lineage: Eukaryota > Viridiplantae > Streptophyta > Magnoliopsida > Asterales > Asteraceae > Helianthus > Helianthus annuus. The sequence continues at coordinate 60,822,205 of NC_035443.2, forward strand.
GTGAAGAAAGACATGCACGTCTGAGATTGGATGATGTATATGATGCTTACAAAGAAGCAACACGAGCAGGCAGGTGGAGCAAAGAAAAAGAATGCTATGTTGATCCTCAAGGAAACCCGACGGTTGATCCGAAGACAGTTGACCTTGATGCATTAGTTGCGGCTATACCTACTGTGAGTGTTTGGTGCAAAGGCCTTAGGGAGATTCCGAGGTACAAAGAGCAGGTTGAAGAAGGTATTCGAAAGGTGATATTTGCTAGTTTGGAGAAGAAAAAGAAGAAGACAGTTGAAGAAATTGTGACTGAGAGTGAGAAGATGGTGAATGAAGTAAAGAAGGTTGAAGAGAAAGCCGAGGAAGTTGTTGAAGAGAAAACGCAAGTGACTGAAGAAGATCAGATTCAGAAAGCAGAGGAAACCACAGTGCCAGTCACTGAGGTGATTAGTCAAACTGATACTTCTGATAAAATTGATAATGAAGCTGAACAACAATGCAAGAAATGCATGGAAACGTGCAATGCTTGTATTGAGAAAGATGAAAAACTAAACAACAGAAATATTGAATTTACTAAAATAGGAAAAATTTTCAAAGAAAAATGTCATGAGATGATTGAAAATGAAAAGTTTTTGAAACAAGAAAATGAAAAATTGAAACAAAAATGTGATGATCTTGAAACAGAAAACAAGTTTTTAAAAGAAAAGTGTTCAGCTGATTGCAACGAATGTGTTCCAAAAGACATCAAAATTCAAGAGTTGCAAAAAGAATATGATGTAATGAAATTGTCATACGATACTGTAAAAGAAGCATATGAAACTTTAAAAAGTAAAATCAAAAGTCTAGATGACAGATTGTGTGCTTGTCAAAGAAACACTAAATTTCTTGAAGCTAGGTTTGAAGATAAACAAAGAGTGTTAAACCAATATATTGATGATGTTGCTAAGCTTAAACAAGAATTGGCAGACAAAGAAAAGTTGGTCAATAAATTGCAAAGCTATCATTCATCTTCATATATTCTGGAACGTATTTTCAACATCACACCCGATGAGAAAGAGTCTGAAAAGAACAAAAAGGGAATAGGGTCTGAATACCATCAAGTTCCACCACCGTTGGAGAATAATTATACATTCTATGATGGCGAAAAAGTGGAAAAATAATCAACATGGTTGACCAGTTACCCGATAACATCGATGTGACTTACACCAAATCTGATGATATCAGTGATTCAGAGGTGGTAGGTAAGGTTGTTGAAAGCGTTTTTCACGAAGAGTCGGTTGATACAGGTAAAACTGAATCACAAGATGAAAATGAGGGAAACTTTCATGATGGATATCTGAAAAACACAAAATCCAAGAAAAATTTGAATGATGATTCAAAGGGATTGGTTTATACCATGATTGGATCGGACAAATTATTCTTAGATGTTGTATTCCCGATTCAGAATGTGATTTCAGATAAAGTTGACAAAGTTTTCAAGATGGTTGAAATTGAGAAATCTGAAATGTCGAAGTTTGCTGGTAAAGGTCACAAAACTTTTTATAACAAACCGGGTGTCAAAAAGAAGAACATGAAGGCTGGTTTGGGTTATAAAAAGAAACAAAATTGGAAGAAAAATGTGACGCCAAATTATCAAGAAAAAATGAGTTTTGTTCAAGGAAACAGTTTAGCTGAAGAAAAAGAACTCAAAATGAGACAGTCTAATGTTGAGTTTGAGGCACAAAAGAAAAAGCAACAACCACAGGTCAAAGATGTGTCCATGAGAACATGTTTCAAATGTGATAAAAAAGGACATCTTGCACGAAAGTGTCCAAATCTAAAACCTGTGGATGTTGACAATAAGAAGATTGATTCTGAGAAACAAAAATCTGAGAATGTGAGACAAAGGTCAACCGGATTTGATTCAAAACAAACTTGGCAACACAAACAAGTTTGTTTCGAATCAAAATTGGAAATCAAACCCGAACAGGTTTGATTCAAGACAGACCTGGAATTCTCACACACCCAGGTTCAGAACAACACAAAGTTGGAAAACATCAGTTGATATGACAAAACCCCAAGAGGTTTGGAACCCAAAAGTTGTTGTTCAAAACCAAAGTGTTCAAAAAGATTCACATTTTTACAAACGTGAAACACCAAATGGTCAAGCATGGAGTGTTAAAAACATGTTGATTTGGTCAAAAATGAGAAACAAAAACAAATTTGGAAATCGAAAACAAAAATAGAAAGTTCATTTTCTGAGGTGAAAATGTCTGAGGATTCAATTTCAATTGATTATGATGCAAATTTTCCACCACTCAAGGCTGAAAATTTTAAAATTCAGGTTGCTAGAGTCAAGGTTACACCCAAGGCTGATGAGGCTTGGGTGGACACAATGTTTGATTAAGCGGTTGAATTGCCGGAGCTTCCTTTATCGCGAAGCATGAATCGGCATCTTTAGTGAATGAAAATTATTGTGTAGTATTTGATAAAGTTTGAATGTGCAGGTGCTCAAGAATACTGAAGATTGTGAGATTGAAAGTTGGAGCAGCCTGGCACATGAAGAGGAAGCAGAGGCTGCTGGTTCCTGTGTTGGTTGAAACAGGGAGTTTATATGTTTTTCTATACATAAATAAACAATATTTCAAAAACTATAAAAATTAGAAAATTAAAAACCAAAAATATATTTTTAGTTTGTTGAAATTTGAAAAACCAAAAATATGTTTGTTTTTAATTTTTTTGTCAAAAATAGAAAATTTCAAAAATATGTGTTGATTGAATACGCCGAAACCCTCACGGCTGAACAAACATGATTACTTTCACCAGATTGAAAAACGGTTTTCAAACTGTAAAAATCAATGTGTTGTAAATCATGGGAGGTAATTACTGCTTTTAGTGTAATTCAGTGCATGATTAGCAGAACATGGATGGCGAGACAAAGCTATCAGTATCGGTTTGTCAAATTTCTTTTAATGGTTTTGCATTTTAGGGGGAGAAATATTGTCAGAAAATACAAAAACATTAGAAAATTTGAAAAAGCCAAAAAACATGATAAAATTTAAAAAATTTGAGTTTTGCATAAAAAGAGGAAATGATAGTACATCAGTAGACAGTTACAGTATGCTAAAGAAATGTAATGATTAAATAGCGTTAAACAGTCTCACTGATGATATGTCGATAGGTTTTTATACACTTAGTAAGTTTTTTCGGGATGTAAACCTAAATTCAAACAGTTGCTTATTTCGTGGGGAACGCTACTTGGATATATAGGTAACCCCTGAAATCTCGTTTGAAATGTCTCGTATTCTGATATACTAGGTTTTCATACTCAATGATGTCTGGGGTATTATTCCGGGACTTCTGCTGAACGGAAGTTCTGACCTAGTCCTTGGATAATACTTTCACCAAATGCTTGAAACATAGCATAAACCCTCAGCATGCAGATGAAACAATAAAATTGATAGTCGCTGCTGTTGTAACTAAAAGATCCTCTATAGGGGACATACTGAAAAGTCGAAACTGATATCTCTCTGCGCATACGGAAGTATCGACCTGAGATCCCCCAGTCCTTGCATACCTAATTTATGTACAGATATCATTGTAGTATAATTACCTGTAAGACTGAATATTGAGATTCTGGATACGGGAGTATATTCAAGAGGTGGGACACATGAATGAGTTAAGTTCTTAAAACATCTAATTCGTATCCTGAATCAGTTGAAATCTGGATGAAAATTTAAGTGGATCAGTAGATTGACAATCTAAGTGAATTGTTTAATTCTTTACGTATAATTAAGCTCAACGGTACTTGTGACTTGTCAAAAACTGATATGATCCTCTGTCGCATACTCAAACAAAAAAAAATATTGTCTATAAATATGTTTGTATATATTTCTTTACTGCTTTATATTTTCAGAAAATACAAAAAGATTTTGATTTCTGCGTTATTTTCGACAACCGATGTCTGACATGCTGAGTTTCAAAATCTAAGTAAGCTGATTGTGTTTCTGAAAATAAAACAAGTTCATTAATTTGATACTTGAATTAAAATCAAAAATTTCAAAAACAGTTTGTGATATCTCCGAGGTCATTAACTTGAACTTGGATGATAAACTGTGAGGGAGTTGGATTCTTTAATGCTACCATATCTGTTGAGTTAGTTGATAGGGGGAGTGTATTAGAGAGTTTGATTGATGGTTTTTTAAAACGTTGTTACTTATAAATGTTTGAGAATTGCAGATGTTATACCAGACTACGATCCCAAAAGCCGAGTCTAAGGGGGAGTCTGAAGACGAGCTCAACGCAAAGGGAAGCGTGCAAAGAGCCAGGTATCGTGCCTAGAAGAGCTTGTAACTGGAAAGCCAGGTGTCGATCCCAAAAGCACGGAAGCTTGACGAAAGGGGGAGCCTGATGAAGTGAAGAGTTTACCGAAAGGGGAAACTGAAGCTGAAGACAGATCCACGGGGATTCTGTTCAAACAAAAGAGAGTCTACGTTAATGAAGACGTGTTAAAGCTTCAAGAAGACTCAAAAAGAGAAAGACAAGACGCTACGAGATTGACTGCGGCAATATCCAAGGGGGAGTCTGTTAGTACATTCATGTCTATAGCCTTCGTCAATCCGAGCCGTAGCGAGAAACAGAAGAGGTTAATATTGTTATAATTAGTGATAACTAGATAAAAGGCAAGGTGGCATAATTGTAATAATGAGAAATCTCATTAAATGCCTTAGACTATAAATAGGGAGCTTTATGTTTAGTTTATAACTTTTGTCACATTTGTCATTGAGAGCTTTCTAGATCTAGAGAGAGAATCTAGAGAGAGAAAGTGATTCAAGGTATTGTACGATTTCAGATTTTATATAGAATCACGTTTATATTACATCACGTGTTTTAGGTCGCGTTAGTGTACGGATTCCGCACGTTATACGTTCGTTTCGCAATCGTTTCGCAATCGTTTCGGATTCAAAACCGGTCCTACAGTGTCGCTGCTAACTCGATCGCCTGACGGAGTGTGGTAGGGTTACTACCAGTAATGATGTCTTGTACCGAGTCAGGTAGGCCGTCGGTGTACCTTTCGATAGCCTTGTCGAGTGGGGCAACCATTGTTGGGCAAAGCAGACTCAACTCCCCAAACCTATCAGTATATGCCCGGTGCTCGGCACTGTATTGTTTTAAGTCATCAAACTCTTTCTCCAAAGCTCGCTGTTCATGACGAGGACATAACTCCCTCATCATAAGGGCCCTAGTTCAGCCCATGTCTATGCTAGAGCAACTTCTGCACCACGGTCTCTCATTACCCCGTTCCACCACGTAAGTGCCCTCTTCTGAAACACACTTGAGGAAAACTCGACCTTGCGATTGTCAGGACACTGCACGTGACGAAAAGTATTCTCAATTCTCGCGAACCATTGAAGAAGCCCAGTTGCTCCCTCAGAACCACTAATCTTGAGTGGTTTAGCCGAGTTAAAATTCTTGAAATTGCATGGAGCATTGTTGTTGTTGTTGGCTTGGTTCCACTGAGCAAAGAGGTTTGGGAATTGAGCAGCCATTTGCTGCGCAATAATTTCTGCCAGTTCGACAGTCGCTATCTGGTTTTCGCGTCGAGGAGGCATTCTAAAAGAGGAAAACATGAAAGGAAACGAGTGAGATGATTGGATGAAGAGAATGAGATGAAACAATTTCAACAAAAGTAAAGATGGTGGTCATTCGTCAGCATCGCAAAGCAAACAAGCGACACACAGTGTCCAATCAAAGTAAATGGGTCAAAAATAATGTATCGCGAAGACATGTTCGCCTATAAGTGAACACTCACCCCAAGAGTTCCTAGGTAAGAGTGACTGGTCCGATTATGTGGATTTGTACGAACACTCTAGCCTTAGACAGAAAACATAGGGTACATGCATTCACTCTTCCAGTTTGCACGTGTTCACACTACTAAAACCCAAAACTTTTACGAGATTTTTTTTGAATAATTCAAAGGGGTTCAAAACCATATAACAGAGGGTTCAAAACCTAGTAATCAATCATCCTAGAATAGATGATTAATTTTCAAAGCGGATTCGGAAACGATGTTCTCGTTGTGGTTATCACCTAAGGATAGGTGAAGTGCATGTTTTAAAATCTAAACACAAGATAACTTGTGTTAGGGTCCTAGAAAGTTATAGTCTAGGTCAAAGTATTACTAATAACCTAATTCCCTATAACCATTGGTTCTGATACCAACTCTTCTGTCACACCCCGACCACGTGGAACAATCAAACGTGGCGGAAACATCAGGGAGTGTTGTAACAGAATTAATTGTTTCACAACCATGGCATACAAATTTACGTATTATTTATCAACAATAGAGTAACATTGTTTTAAACATGAAAACCAAGAGTACATAACATAGTTAAACTAAGTCTATCTTCATTTTATGTCTCTAAGGCACAGGTCTGCCCTAGTGTCATGATCATCGTCCTACGCAAAAGCTCCTGAAAACACATGTGAAAATAGGTACGTCAGCATAAAAATGCCTGTGAGATACATAGGTTTTGTGAAAATAGGATTCATGACTTATGATTTAAGAACTGTTTAATAGAATTCAGTCATGAACCTTGTAAATTGTTTTGTTTTGTAAATCATTTAAAAGCGATAAGATCAAATGATATGTATAGATAAAAGAATAATGTATGGTTAAATGAATAACCAAGTAAAATGAGTTGTATAAAATGCACTGTATTGCAAACCAAAGCCTTGTGAAAAACGTGCTACTTGTGTAATATGTATAAGTCAAAAATTAATAATTTAAGTAACGCTGTGATATGTAATATAATACAAACACTTATATATAAAAAGTATCAGCGGCGTATTTACCATGTTTGTATTATACTACTCACATCTCGTTACTTAAGTCACTCAAACCAACCAACAATGTATAATGTCTATGTTTAAACCAATTGTCAAAAGTCCTTGTATAAACCTTGGCAAATGTTAAAAAGTCCAAATGTAGTCAAGTAATGTGTAACAAATGTTATGTATTGTAAATAGAGTATTGTCACGTAACCCAATGTAGAAAATGTACAAAACAGAGTATTTTGAATATATCAAAAAGTTATGTTTTGCAAAGTAAAAGCATGTTACATTGATACATACATTTATGTGGTAAGTTAACGCATACATTCAAGCCTTGAGACAGTCGGATAACCCTAAGTCAAGGTTATCAAAAGAAATGTTTTCGGATTCAGTCATTCCTTACATCCAAACAAACCCGGGATGTCAGGAATGGGATTTGTCAAGTCCTATGGTACCACTACTTACTACAGAGCGGCGTAGCTAATGTTAATGAACGTATATAAGTCCCGTTTGTGCAAACCAAATGTTATAGCAAATGTAAACGTGTTACATGAAAACAATGTACTAAGTATGCTAAGTTAACATACAAAGCAGAAAAGTCATGTAAATCAATGTGCTAGCATGCTATCAGTCAACATACATAGCAGAAATGTAAAGTAAAACAATGTACTAAGTATGCTAAGTAAACATACATATCGAAACAATGTAATGTAAATCATGTACTAATAGTGTACTAATGAGCATAGCCAGTATATGATGTGAAACCAGGAAAGCACGAAAGTAACCGGTAGGCACATGTGTTTCACCCCAAAACAGTTTGGGAAACAGTAAAAGAGGGGACTATGTACTCACTTGATATTGCTTAGAAGTCCTTGTGTAACAACCAAACAATGCTAGAGATCACGGATATCAAACGGCACCTAATATAGGTAACTATGTTAATATACCGGACCTAAAATCGGAGGATTGGATAGAATGAGGGTTCGTAAACCAAGTGAGTATGGAAACTCATGTAATATGGTTTAACAAATCCCACATACTAAAATGAAACCTAACCTAAGTGCTTACGACCCATTACGACCCGTTTAGGTAGCTTATGCTACTTTAACGCGTCGTTCGCGTAAAACGCGTTCGGAACAACTAACTAGCCCTATGATAAGTAAAATATGCCTGAACATGTCTAATATTGTTGCCAAATCAGTTTAGATATCAAAAGTTATGTTACATAAGCTTAATATGAATTTTGGCGTAAAAAGGGCATTTTGGTAATTTACCTAAGCCACATAAACTACCTATCATACAACTAAATAAACGTCGTGACCATAAGGTGCAACCTCGAAAGGTTATTCCCTATACAACTATGGTCACCTAAAGCGTTTAGTCCGATCCTAATGATCGACCAAAAGGGTCGGGTTCGAAAGTATAAGCGATTGTTTAGATCGCTTACCTTACGACCCTATACAAGCACTAAACTAAAAGTGACGAGCTAAGCATGTTAAAACATGCTTACCTAAGTTTAGAAAACAGGTTTGGTATCAAAACAAACGGTTTTGATACCTATGAGTAGTTTTGTTACAAAATACGCAAGAATGCGTATTTTGGCCGAAACTACGACTCGTCACTGAGCCTAGATAACGTGGTAACCAGTAGGTATAGTCACTATGGACTATAACCATCGTGATGACCATGAACGTGGTAATCAGTAGGTATAGTCACTGAGCCTAGATAACGCTCACGTTATGAAGTTCAAACGAATTTCGCATTGACCATGAACTGGTCAAAGAAGAAAGTCAAACAAAGTTTGACTTTAGGACTCGAAAAGCGATAAAAGAACGAAAGAATACTTACGAAGGGTCCCCGAAAGCTAATCTTGATCCAGGAGCTCAGGTATGAAGCCTCAACTTAGAGATTTTAGATCAGATTTGTGGGTTTTTGCAAGAATGGGGGGCGGGGGGTATTTATAGGATATGCAAGACCGTTAGGATCGTTTATCGATTTACGTGCTTGAATCTCATCCGTACAAGTGTCAAAATGCTATGGTATCACAATATGACCCCAACCCTCTAGTGAAAACGAGTTTCTGCATATCTAGGGAGGCCTCGCGGCCCGCGTAAGGTTCAGACAGGGCTTACGCGGCCTGCCTGGATGTTCTGATCTACAATCATCTTTGAAAAATGACAGTTTCAGTCCCTGTTGGTGTTTAAAGCCTTTTCCGACATGTTTAAGGCCCGTTAAGCCAACTTTAAGGCCCTAAAATGATGCTTAAACATTGTGGACATGAAACATGCTCAAAAATATGCCGGATGTCGGTTCGTTTGGCCGTACGATCGCGATGTTCGGTTAATTACGACGGAATGCGCATAAGCGCGGAAAACGATCCAAAATGCGCGACGAATGGATTTTTCTCATGCCAAACCTAAGGCATAATATTATGATGCTTACATAAATTTTTGGATGTCCGGATGTATTCAAAATGTAAGTTATGCGCGAAAGTGCAAACTTATGCACTTTTTGACACTTTTGGTCCCTGAATGACCCAAAAGTTCATTTAGCACACCGAACACCTCAAAGCCTATTTCTAAGCTATGTAAAGGATATTTATGGTATGTTTAACTTATGGTCATGTTCCGGAATGTCTGTTACAGCTTAAATTGGCATACTTTCGCAGTTTGTCAAATTTAGTCCCTGTAGGCGAATTAACTTGTTTTCGCCATACCAAAGCCTTCAAAACTTATTTCTAAGTTATGTAAAGGTTATTTAAGGTATGCTAAGTATATGTTGATGTTCCAGAGTATTTGTCGCATTAAACTGAGTACGTCTACGCACCAGTTTGCGTATAATTCTCCAGAAAGCGATGAAGAGTTTAAAATTGAACAAAAGTCAAAACATGAGAAAAGTAAAACATAACCAAACAAACATTGGGATCAAATAACATTGTTTTATTGATAACTAAACTATTCACAATGATTTCAAGCACAAATGTTACACAAGATTAACATGATTTACCCATATTTCTTCCCTTTATCCACTCTTTACCCTTTATGTTCAAGACTTAGATTATGTTCATTAGTGTTTCTTATTATTTCACTATTCAATCATCTATTAACTACTAAATAGAAGAACAAGATGAAGTTTTAGAACACTTACTACTAGCACAAGGCTAGGAAGAAACAAGGCGTAAAAGTGGTGGATAGAAGAAAACAAGAGTGGTTCTTGAACTTCCGAGTGCACCAAGCTTGTTTGTATGACCTCTTGCACCTTTGAGTGTATGAAAAATGGCTAGAAAGGAAGTTGATGGTGGTGATATGGTGGAGGAGGGTGGCGGCCGTGAGGGAGGAGAAGAGAAGAGAGAGTGGTTGTTGTTTGTTGAGTTTGATGAAATGAAGGTTCAAGACTCTTAGACTTATTTATAAACCAATTCTCTATTAACCATCATACAACATGTTTCTCTAATCAACAACAATAACAATTTAATATTCAAAAGAAATGGGGGGTTGTCCCACCCCTTGTAACCGTCGGCTAGGGGGGGTATGGGGTTGGGTGGTGATGATCTAGTTACAAGTTAGTTATGTTTGAATGATATAGTTAGTATATTATAGTGTGTTATCTAATATAAAGTGTGTTAGGGTGTTCGGGGACCCTAACAAGCTCAGAAACAATCTGTTTGGCAATATTTTTATGTTCCGGGTAAAGTCCGGTTGTTCGGTTGGATGTTGATATGTTAAAGTGCTAAATAAAGCTTTAAATGTCTTTTATATTGTTTTTAGTGAAACATTAAATTCCCAAAACTTTGGAAAGTGTCTAGGAATATTTTGCAAGTTTTTGCACTTTACTAGCTTTGTTAAATGCTGAATTTTGGTATTTAGTGCAGAATTCTGCACATAAAGTATGTTTTAGGCACTTCCGGTCACTATAACTATCACTTAGTGACGCAGTTTTATGATCCTCACCTCCCTACACTCCCTACTAGTGTAGTATTCTATACCTGGCTCATTCTGGCCTCAAAAATATTGTCTGTCTAGGTGCTGGCATTGTCAGCATGTCTACTGGGTTATCCGCTCACTGTGCTAACTCTGCTTTTGTGCATCAAGCTTGTCACTAATGTTTGTATGTAAATAATAGAGTGACAGTATAAAATGTGATGCATGAGTATGTATGTATCAGAAAAAAGAACGCAGTTCAATCATAATTGTAATCAAGCACAGTCATTAAGCACTAATTAAATATTAATTAATTTGTACGGATACCTGGATTTGTGAGGGTTGTCACATTCTCCACCCGTTAAGAAAATTTCGTCCCGAAATTTTAGGCTCTGCTTCTAGTTGCAGGGGTCTTAGGAAATAAATGGGGGCACTTTTCTTTCATACGGTCCTCACGTTCCCATGTGTATTCTGGACCATGTCTTGCACTCCAACGAACTTTGACGAGCTTGACACTGCTCCCGCGTGTCTTGTTCACCTTCCAATCCGTAACCTCAACTGGTTCCTCAATGAAATGGAGCGTGTCGTTGATATGAATTTCATCAGCAGGAATGACAACTGTTTCTTGCGTTGGACTCTTCCTCAAGTTTGATACATGGTATGTATCATGAACGCCATTAAGTTCGGTAGGTAAGTCCAACTTGTATGCTACTAAACCAACCCTCTTCAGAATCTTGAATGGACCAATGTAACGCGGATTCAACTTTCCACGCTTTCCAAAGCATGCCACACCCTTCTAGGGTGAAACCTTCAACAAAACCATGTCTCCTACCTCGAATTCCAGAGGTTTCCTTCTTCGATCTGCATAAGACTTTTGACGATCGCGAGCCGCCTTGATGCGTTCTCGGATCTGTGCAATCTTGTCTGTGGTTTCCTGGACCACTTCCGTCTTTATCAGGGATGATTGAGAGAGGCACTCCATGACGTGCAACGATCTCTCTCATGTATATCTCAGCTAATTTGCTCATGTTATCCTTCTCTCTGATTGGCAAGAAATGCGCAGATTTCGATAACCGGTCTACTATTACCCAAATAGTATCGTGACCTTTGGGTGTTCTTGGCAACTTTGTTATGAAATCCATTGAAATCTGTTCCATTTCCATTTGGGTATTTCAGGTTGCTGCAGTAGACCTGAAGGCTTCTTGTATTCGTCTTTTACCTTGGCGCACGTTAAACATTTACCAACATAAACTGCAACATCGCCTTTCATCCTAGGCCACCAGTAGAAATCCTTAAGATCTTGGTACATCTTTTCCGCTCCTGGATGAATAGAGTACCGCGATTTATGAGCTTCATCGAAAATAACCTTTCTCAAACTACGAAACAGAGGAACCCAACCCGTTTCATGAAACATAAAGTTCCTTCCTCGTTTGGTACCAATTGTTTCTCCATCCCATGGAGATATTCTTCCTCAGTGTTCCTTTCTTTGAGAGCTTCTTTCTATGCGGCACGAATGCGCAGTGAGAGATTCGTCTGGACAATCATTTCCAAAGCCCTAACCCTTATGGGCTTGATTCTTTCCTTTCGACTCAGGGCATTGGCGACCACATTCACCTTCCCTGGATGATACTTGATCTCACAGTCGTAGTCGTTCAGTAATTCGACCCAGCGTCTTTGTCTCATGTTGAGCTCCTTTTGGTCGAATATGTGTTGCAGACTCTTATGATTCGTGAAGATTGTACATCACGCACCATACAAATAATGTCGCCAGATCTTCAATGCAAATACCACTGTGCCTAACTCCAAGTCGTGCGTGGCATAATTCTTCTCATGAACCTTCAGCTGGCCTGACGCGTAAGCTATAACTTTTTGTCGCTGCATCAACACACATCCTAAACCTTGACGCGAGGCGTCACAATATACCACAAAATCATCCGTTCCTTCTGGTAGCGATAAGATTGGTGCATTACAAAGCTTGTCCTTCAACAACTGAAACGCTTCTTCTTGTTTGATTCCCCAATCAAACTTCTTATCCTTCTGGGTGAGGAAAGTCAAAGGTTGAGCGATTTTTGAGAAATCCTCAATGATTCTTCGATAGTAACCAGCCAAACCTAAGAATTGTCGAATCTCGGTTGGCGTCTTTGGAGTCTCCCAATTCTTTATCACTTCGATCTTTGTGGGATCCACGTGGACTCCATCTCCATTAACCACATGTCCAAGAAATTGGACTTCACGTAACTAGAACTCGCATTTCGAGAACTTGGCATACAACTTCTCCTTTTTAAGTCGCTCCAAAATAGCTCTTAAATGCTGTTCGTGCTCATCCTTCATCTTCGAGTAGATCAAAATATCGTCTACGAACACAATCACAAACTTGTCGAGGTATGGCTTACAAAATCTGTTCATCAAATCCATAAAAACAGCTGGCACGTTTGTCAACCCAAACGGCATCACCAGAAACTCGTAATGTCCATATCGAGTTCTAAAAGCAGTCTTGGGAATACTTTCCTCTTGAATTCTCAACTGATGATAACCTGATCGCAAATTGATCTTCGAGTATAAACTTGAACCTTGAAGTTGGTCGAACAGGTCATCAATTCTCGGCAGAGGATATCTATTCTTGATAGTCAACTTGTTCGGTTCCCGGTAGTTAATACACATACAAAAACTACCATCCTTCTTCTTAACAAACAAAACTGGAGCTCCCCAAGGTGAGAAGCTTGGTCTGATGAATCCCTTGTCTAACAACTCCTGGAGTTGCGTCGACAATTCCTGCATCTCCGAAGGTGCAAGTCGATAGGGTGCCTTAGCCACAGGCGCAGCGTCTGGAACTAAGTCTATGTGGAACTCAACTTGTCTCTGCAGCGGTAATCCTGGCAAGTCTTCTGGAAAGACCTCAGGATATTCTTTTACCACTGGGATGTCTTCGATCTTCGGCTCAGCAGCTTCTTTATCCATGATGTGTGCTAAGAAGGCAACACATCCCTTCTGTAAACACTTTCGAGCTTTCAGACAGCTGAAGATTCTCAGAGGCGTATCGCGCTTCTCTCCATGAACCACGATCGTTTCTCCATCTTCTATTGGGATGCGAATGGTCTTTTCATGACACACAATCTCGGCCTTGTTGCTTGACAAACAATCCATCCCTACTACCACATCAAAGCTTCCCAACTCGACTGGTAGTAGATCCAAAGTGAACTCGCATTCTCCCAGCTCAATTACGCAACCTCGGATAACTTCATTGGTTTCAACTAGCTTCCCATTAGCCAGTTCAATTGAGTACGGAACATCTAACTTACTAGCAGTCAACCCAAGAATATTCTTAAATTCTAACGATACAAAGCTATAGTCGGCACCAGTATCAAACAGAACAGATGCAAAGCGTTGATTTATAGGGAACATACCAGTGACAACATTGGGATCCTGGCGCGCTTCGCTTGCTCCAATGTTAAACACTCTTCCACGGGCTTGATTCAGCTTTGGGCATTCCCTCTTGAAGTGCCCAACTTCTCTACAATTAAAGCAACCAGGTCCTCGACCATTACCACCTCCGTTTCCAGCTTGAGTGTTGTTTTGGTTACGATTTCCATTCCCAGCTTGATTCACAATGTTTCCACGGTTTCCATTTCCGCCATTTCCTCCTTGTTGGCGGTTTCCACTACCATTTCCATGTCCTCGATTACCACCACGCCCAGCACCAGTTCCGACCCAACACGTATCCTTCGTGTGGCCGTTCCTTCCACATGATTCACACTTCCTTAGTTGGCACGGACCAGAATGATGGCGCTGGCACGTGTCACACTTGGGCAGAGTACCCATATAACCCTTTCCTTTATTCTCAACACCGGTTGTAGCTCTTGTCGGTGTGCTCGATTCACCCTTCTTGTTCGCATTGCTTGTACCTTGCTTGAAGTTTGAAAATTTCCTTTTGTTATCACCAGACGACTCCACGTGAGTCTCTTTCTTCTTCGGTTCAGAATTCAAAAACTTGTTCAATCGAATGGCTTCCTCAGTAAGAGCCACACTGAGATCAATGGCTTCTGTGATTGTTGCAGGCTTGGATGTGGTAACCATACTTTCTTGATCTGAGGTGCCAATCCCTAGAGAAAGCGCTCAATACGTTTAAACTCTGGTGTAACCATGCACGGCACTACATGGGACAAATCGTGGAATCTCTGAACATACTCTGCAATCTTGGGACCTTCCATTTTTAGGTGCCAGAACTCAGTCTCTAGCTTCTGAATTTCAGCACGCGAGCAGTACTTCCTTCTCATGAGCTCCTTCAGCTCATTCCATGACATTGCATAAGCAGCAGCTTCACCCAGAGTTTGCACTTGCAAATTCCACCAAGATAGGGCTCCATCCAGAAACAGCCCTGAGATGTAGGTCACTTGTTGCTCGGGAGCACACTTGCTCATTCTAAGGACAGATTCAGTCTTCTCTGCCCATCTAACAAACGTAACAGCACCTCCTGTGCCATCGAAATTCACGGGCTTGCAATCGAGAAATTGCTTGTAAGTGCACCCTGCACATACGTTTCAATTTACAAATGGTATTAGCGAATCGTGCTAAGATTATCCAAATGTATTTTAGTATATCTCAAACGACTTAACATTACCATTGGGTGGATTGTTATTATCGTGGTTATGTGAGATATTTCCACTCGTTTCTGCATGAGAAGCAGCGTACTGTGCGATAGCGGCGGCAATGATTCCTTGGAGTTCTGCCTCATTAGTGGGCATGCGCGGATCACGTCTTGGTGGAATCTTCTAAAAGATGTTTCACGTTGGTCAGGTCATAGTAAGTAAATGGTATACGTATGAAATAACATTCATCAAGCACATAACATCTCACGTTACAAATTAATCAAGCACATAACATCTCATGTTTAAAACAATAAATCCAACATCACATATAATGAGAATACTGCGATTACGCTATCATAAATCAAGACCACAATAATGTTTACAAATTTTGTATCTGTATCGTACATCAAAAGTGACTAAGGGCCACATCGCCCTTGTCTGGACTGTCTAATCAACTACAACAAACAAAAGCTAAACATCAAAAGTCCTGGCATCAAAATGCGGTCTTCAAGAAGCTGTATAGTCCGCACAATCGCGGTCTTCTCACCAAAAGTCTACCTGCGTCGAATCAAAATGCCTATGCTATTGGCGGAGGAGGAGGAGGAAAACGAGAGTAAAGCAAGCGAAGCATATGTAACCAATCCTCCTCTAAAGCACGACAGACGCGCAACAAATATGCTATCTGCTACTCAGAGGTCAAGAAACGGATGTCTGAATCACGTGAAAGTGGACGAGGAGTGTGTAGTGCTGCAAATGGGGTCTGACAATGGCAGGGTCGTCGTGGAGCTCTCTCCAACTCCTGTATATGACGTGTCAATGCCTCCTGCTGTATCATCAAAGATGTGAGTATGTCCTCCGTAGAATACCCAACATGGTATGGGTGATACGGATCAGACAGTGGCATGATAGGGGGCGTAGTCCACAGAAATGGCTCGCTCGCTGGCATGAAAGATGGTGCAGTAGGTGGTGCAGCATGGGGAAACTGAGATGCAAACGGAAAAGGTGATGATAACATGGGTGGAGCAGAAACAGGCGGCTGCCTAGATGACCCCTCTCCAGGATGAGGTGGCGGTATGTCTTGGAGGAACGTAATGGGAAGATCAGTGCGATGAGCATTTGTGGTGTGGGGGAAACAGTGGGATGTCAGTGAGTGCAAAAATGGGTGCTACTAGGGGAGTGACAGGTCGCACAAATGGTGGGTAATCGTCATCGTCATCGATCTACCCGTTGTGGGTGTCGGCATATCGTGGATCTATATGAGCAGCAAAAGGTGCACGGTTAATCAGTACTGGTATGGGATCAGGTAATGGAGCGTCAACAACAGGATCATCCACCAACGGTGGAGCAACAACGGGATGATCAGCGATGGGTATATCATCAGCAAGAGGTGCGATGGCGGGTGCATCATCATGAACAGGGTCATGCTCTATTGTCGGATCAGGCACAACTACAGGCTCTGGGGCCACGACAGGCTCTGGGTCAACAGGATCGAAATCAAAATTAGTGGGAATATCAAACAAAGGCTCAACAGGAGCTACAGGCGCCTCTAAGGGCTGGTCCTGGTGAATGAACTCGATATCCTGGTCAAGATCGAAATCAGGGGGAAAGACAGGATCAAAATCATCATCAACCTCGTGGTCGAACTCAAAGTCGTGTGCGGGAGCAGGTGCAGCTGATAACGCCATGTCAGGGTCGGCGTCTGAGGAGGGATGCTGCACTCCCTAAGTGTGTAAGGACGCAGATGCCACAGACTCAAAGGAATCTGGAACCGGTGAATCAGTAGGAAGCTCCTCTGCAGGGGCCTCAGCAATGGGTAGAATGACGTCAGTAGCAATAGGGGCCCCGCCCTCATAGTCAGCCTCAGGTGGGTCCGCCTCGAATAGATCAATGTCGTCGTCAGAAATGACATCGAGTGGCATGTCGAATGCTGGATAAGCAACAAGAGGTATAGGAGCAGGGATCACCGCAAGTGGTAAATCCCCGGCAGGAAGGCCATCAGCAGGCTCAACTCCAACGTCCAGTAGCGCGAAGGGCTGAAAATCGTCGTCGTCAGTGCTGGTGGTGTCTGATGTGTAGACCTCTCGCTCGGATGGAATCTCGTCATCGGACACAACTGCCATAGGATCCTGGGTGTCTGAAACTCCGGTGTCTGAGGATGATGGCATGATGTCTGTAACACAACCACACATATGCACAAATAATCAACATAAGATCAAATAAATATGTAAGTCACCATGCAACAAACAAATAATTCTCCTAGTCTCCCAGACTACCCTCCCAACCTCTCAGACTGAACCTCCTAGCTTTTCAGACTAACTCCCTGGCCTCTAAGACCAACCTCCCAGTCTCTAAGACTAAACCTCCCCAATCTCTAAGATTGGCCCCTCTGTCTTTATGACTGAACCTCCCCAGCCTCTATGGCTGAACTCCCTCAGTCTCTAAGATTGAACTCCCTCAGCCTCTGAGACTGAACCACAATTTTTGAAAAAAAAGAGTTTTTGTGCCTTTTATTTGTAAAAATGTTTTGTGACCTGGATCTGGACGTTTTAGTGTATGCAATGTAAAAATGTTTTCGTGAAAGCCCTAGTGATCATAGTCTAGACTCGAGAAAGAATCCTAGTTCGCTATGAACAATGCTCTGATACCAAGCTGTCACACCCTGGCTTTGCGGAAGCGTGGGTTTATTTGGTGTGACTTGTCACACCCCGACCACGTAGGACAACAAACCGTGGCGGAAACGTCGGGGAGTGTTGTAACAGAAGCTATCGTTTCACAACTATGGATACAAAAGTGTTTCGTTTTATTGATATAATTAAGCATTAACATTGTCTTAACACAGAGTAAACAAGTTTTATGTTTTCTATCACTATTATTATGTCACTAAGGCCTCGTCCAGATCCTATGTGACGCATGCATCCTAGTAATCAATCAAGCATCAACACCTGAAACATATGTAAAAACTTAGTCAGCAAAGAAATGCTGGCGAGTACATAGGTTTTATAGGAGTGTCGAATTCATGGCTAGTTTAAGTGTTGCAATACTTTATTAAAAACTTTGTTTTGAAAAGAGTATAATATTGCAACTTAATTAACCAACTCAAATCAAGCGGGTTATAGTTTATAAAACCTCGTAGCCATGATTCTTAACCCAAAAACATTTGCTTTAGAAAACCAACTTGTAAAACATCATGTAAAAACTCGTTAAAAACTCGTATAGTTTATATCTCTTAGAAAAACATCATTGTGAGACATCGTTTCAAAATCGTTTACCCAAGTGAACTAAATAACGCCAAGATATGTAATATGATGAAATCGCTTATATATAAGAAGTACCAACGGCGTATCTACCATGTTTTCACCACATTACCCCCGTCTCGTTATCTAAACACTTAACTAAAAACCAATCGTTTATCGAAATCGTTTAACATCATTTCCAAATCGTTCCCAAACCGTTTACTCGTTCCCAAATCGTTTCCAATCGTTCCCAATCGATTACTCGTTTCCAAATCGTTTAAATCGTCATCGTTTTAATTGTGAAAAACTTATATATGGTCGTCTCGTTAACAACATTCAAACCTTTGTGACTCGTCCATCGTTCAACTCGTTCTCGTATTAACAAACCACCAAAGGGTAAGTTAACAAACATCAGATTCAGTCGCTACCCACAACCCCCACACATAACCATGGGTGTAGTAAAGTAACTGGATTTGTCAGATCCTATGGTACCATAACCAAATACTGGTCGGCTTGATCAATGCTAATGAATGTCATTCGTTATGTAACTACAACCAACAAGTTCGTTCACTTTATCGAAATCGTTCTTAGTTTAGTAAAAAAAATCGTTTTAATCGTTTTCGAAATCCTTGTTTAAACTTTGAAAACATTTCGTACATATGAATCACCCCAAAACATTTAAAAACAGTAAAATAGGGGAACTATTTACTCACATTTAGTGCAAAGTATCCTTGATCAAATAGAACTTCAACAACTCGAGCAAACCATAGAAATCAAGTAGCTCCTAGTAATCGAACCACTAGTCAAACCATAGACGCCTAAATCGGAAGATCGGACAGAATGAGGTCTTGTAAACCAAATGAGTGTTGGAACTCATGTGATATGGTTTAACAAAGCCTACATCCTAAATCGGAACCTAAGCTAAGTGCTTTCGACCCATCGCGACCCATTAAGGTAGCTTATGCTACTTTAACGCGTCGTGCACGCAAAAGCGCGTTCGAGACGTCTAACTGGTCCTATGACATGTATTATATGCCCATACATGTTTAATTATGTTACATAATCAGTTACGTGTCAAAAGTTTAAGTTACATATGCTTAATTACCAATTATGTATGAAAAGGGTATTTTGGTAATTTACCAAGGGCACATAAACTACTTATCATGCGACTAATCAAACCTAAGTGACCATAAGGTATAACCCCGGAAGGTTATTCCCTACGCTACTATGGTCACTAAACGTGTTTGGTCGGATCCTAATGATTGACCAAACGGGTCGTGTTCGAAAGTCTAAGCGGGTGTTTAGTCCGCTTGACTTACGACTCTACATAAGCACTAAACTAACAAGTGACGAGCTAAACATGTCGAAACATGTTTAGTTAAGTTAGAAAACAAGTTTTGATATCAAAACAAACGATTTTGATATTCTAGAGTAGTTTGGTTACAAAATACGCGAGATAACGCATTTTGGCCGAAACTACGACTCGTCACTGAGCCTAGATAACGTGGTAGTCAGTAGGTATAGTCACTAGGGACTAATACCATCGTGATTACGCTCACGTTATGAAGTTCAAACGAACTTCGCGTTGACCATAAACTGGTCAAAGCAGAAAGTCAAACACAGTTTGACTTTAACGATAGAAACGAACGAAAAACGCGAAAGAATACTTACAGAAGGTCCCCGCAAGATTCGAACCCGATTCACTCTTAGGTAGGAAGCACAAACTTCCACTTAGAAAGTGTAGAGTCAGATTCAAATGTGAGGGAAATGAGTGAAGGGTGGGGGGTATTTATAGGATTTTCACAACCGTTAGGATCGTTTCTTGGAGAAGGAGGAATGATCTAGACCATACACCTCGTACCCACTGATTTGAATACCATGGGAGCCTTCAAACCAGCCCATAGATTGCCCAAAACCATGTGCAAAACAATGGGGAACAGCTGGGTTTTTAAAAATGAAGTCTGCTGTGCTGGAGAGGGCTTACGGACCGTAAGCACCTCCATACGGTCCGTAAGGACCTTGTGTGCTGGCAGCAAGTTTCAGCAATTGGCAGAACAGGCCCCTGAAGCCCCAAACTTGATTTTTAAGCATTTTTGGCACGTTTAAACCCTGTTAACCCCATTTTAAGGCTCTAAAATGAAGTTAAAGTATAGGGAACTTAAAATGTGCTCAAAAATATCTCGGATGTCGGCTCGTTTGGTCGTACAATTGCGTTGTTCGGTTAATTACGACGGGAGTCGTAACGAACGCAAAAACGATCCAAATTGCGCGACGAATGGATTTTTATTATGCCAAACACTAAAACATAATATTTTAATGCTTACATAAATATTTGGATGTCCGGATGTATTCAGAACGTAAGATATGCGCGAAAATGCAAACTTGTGCACTTTTTGACGCTTTTAGTCCCTATTGATCAATAAAGTTTATTTTAGCATACCGAACCCCTCAAAGCCTATTTCTAAGCTATGTAAGGGTTATTTAGGGTATGTTTAACTTATGATCAGGTTCCGGAGTGTTCGTTACTATTCAAATCGGTATAGTTTCGCAGTTTTGACATAAAGAGTCCCTGCGATCGAACAAGGTTGATTTTAACACACCGAACCATCCAAAACTTATTTCTAAGTTATTTGGAGGTTATTTAAGGTATGTTAAGCCTATTTCACTATTCCGGAGTGTTTGTTGCATTAAACTGGTTATATTTACGCATTAGTGCGCGTATAACCTTCCAGAAAGCGATTTAGAGCTTGAAATTGGAATCGAATCGAATTGTAAAATCACCAAACACAAATACACACAAAATAACACCAAAACACATATAATAACACCAAAGCACATTGTTTTATTAATAATCAACATTGTTTTTCATCGTACAGAGATTACAGAGCACAGTTGTCACAGTCTCCCCTACTTCAGGAAATTTCGTCCCGAAATTTTTAATTAGAGGAAACTTGTGAAAACAAATGTGGATATTTGGTCATCATCTGGTCCTTACGTTCCCAAGTAAATTCTGGGCCACGTTTGGACTCCCAATGAACTTTAACCAAATGAATTCGTTTGTCCTTCAACTGCTTGAATGTACGGTCCACTATCTCCACGGGTTTCTCGACAAAGTGCATCGTATCGTCGATTCGGATCTCGTCGAGAGGTATGTGAAGATCAGCGTCAGCTAAACACTTTCGCAGATTGGACACATGAAAAGTCGGATGAATATTTCCAAGCTCTGAAGGCAGCTCTAGTCGATAGGCAACCTTCCCAATTCTTTCCACGATCTTGAATGGTCCCACATATCGAGGTGCAAGTTTTCCTTTCTTTCCAAATCTCACGACTCCTTTCCAAGGTGAAACCTTGAGCAGGACACGATCTCCGACTCGAAATTCTAAGGGCTTGCGTCGCATATCCGCATAACTCTTTTGACGGCTTCTAGCTGTCACAAGATTATCGCGAATTTTCTTGATTTTATCTGTTGTTTCTAGAACGAGCTCAGGTCCAGTAAGCTGAGCTTCACCAGTCTCGTTCCAACAGACAGGTGAACGACATTTTTGACCGTAGAGAGCTTCGAATGGTGCCATATTGATGCTAGCATGATAACTATTGTTGTAAGAGAACTCGATCATTGGCAGATGAGAATCCCAATTACCACCAAAGTCTATCACGCATGCTCTAAGCATATCCTCCAAAGTTTGAATCGTCCTTTCAGATTGACCATCTGTTCGGGGATGATAAGCAGTGCTTTGATTTAGTTGGGTTCCCATAGCAGATTGCATGGTCTTCCAAAAATGAGATGAAAATCGAGCATCACGATCGGAAATGATATCCAAAGGAACACCATGTCGTGAAACAATCTCATCAACATAAATCTTTGCAAGTTTATCAGCAGATAGGTCCTCACGAATCGGGAGAAAATGAGCTGATTTCGTTAATCGATCGATAAAAACCCAAATAGCATCATGACCTTTAGATGTACGCGGTAACTTAGTGATGAGATCCATCGCAAGGCTCTCCCACTTCCAAACCAGTATCTCTGGTTGTACAAGCAAACCAGAAGGTCGTTGATGTTCAGCCTTGACTTTGAGACAAGTTAGGCATTTCGATACATACAAGGCAACATCTTTCTTCATACCAGGCCACCAGAACTTAGTACGAAGATCCTTGTACATCTTATCAGCACCAGGATGGATAGAATACCGAGACTTGTGAGATTCGTCCATAACTAGGGCGCGAAGATCATCTTGTTTCGGGACCCACAAACGATCCTTGAAATAAAGCAAACCATCGCCTTTTGCTTCGAGTTTAAGCTTAAGCTGATGTGGTAATTCCATACCCATCAAATTTTGTGAGACACAAGATTGCTGAGCTTGAAAAACACGAGTTTGAATATCGGATAGTGTTTGAACAGAATGAAGCTTGACTCGCTCTTTTCGACTAAGAGCATCGGCCACGACATTCGCCTTACCAGGATGGTAGCGAATCTCGCAATCGTAATCGTTCAAGAGTTCAACCCAACGTCGTTGCCTCATTTTCAGCTCTTTCTGATTAAGAATATGCTGGAGACTTTTGTGGTCTGTGAAAACCACACACTTCGTTCCATAGAGGTAATGTCTCCAGATTTTAAGCGCGAACACCACAGCTCCTAACTCAAGATCATGAGTCGTATAGTTCTTCTCGTGGATTTTCAGCTGTTTAGATGCATATGCTATAACCTTACCTCGTTGCATGAGGACGCAACCAAGGCCTAAGTTGGACGCATCGCAATAGACAACGAAATCATCGCTTCCCTCGGGCAGAGATAGAACAGGAGCATTACATAACTTTCGCTTCAGTGTTTGGAACGCTTCTTCTTGTTTGGGTCCCCACTCAAAAGGCTTATTCTTCTGAGTCAAAGCAGTGAGTGGAACCGCAATTTTCGAGAAATTTGAAGTGAATCGATGATAATAACCAGCAAGACCAAAAAAAGATCGAATCTCTGTAGGCGTCGTTGGTGTACTCCAATCCTTAATAGCAACAATCTTGGACGGATCCACATGAATACCCTGCTTGTTGACTATATGACCCAGAAACTGAACTTCTTTAAGCCAGAATTCACACTTGGAGAATTTAGCGAAAAGTTGTTCCTTCTTAAGGAGTTCCAACGTTAAGCGAAGGTGTTGCTCGTGATCGGCTCGAGTCTTCGAATAGATGAGAATATCATCGATGAACACAATAATGAACTTGTTTAAATAGGGTTTACAGACCCTATTCATTAAGTCCATAAAGATAGCTGGAGCATTCGTCAAGCCGAAAGGCATGACTGTGAACTCGTAATGCCCATATCTCGTGCGGAAAGCAGTTTTGGGAATATCTTCTTCGAAAACACGAAGTTGATGATACCGGGAACGCAGATCGATCTTAGAAAAACATGAAGCACCTTGCAGCTGGTCAAAGAGATCATCAATTCGAGGTAGGGGATATCGATTCTTGATGGTAAGCTTGTTAAGCTCACGATAATCGATACACATTCGAAAAGACCCATCTTTCTTTTTCACGAAGAGGACAGGAGCTCCCCAAGGTGAAAAGCTCGGACGAATGAATCCTTTATCAGATAACTCATGAAACTGCTTCGATAACTCTTGCATCTCTGAAGGTGCAAGACGATAAGGTGCTTTCGCAATCGGGTTAGCATTGGGTACAAGGTCGATATGAAACTCAACTTGACGAACTGGAGGCAAACCAGGCAGTTCATTAGGAAACACCTCTGGATAATCCCGAACAATCGGAATATCCTGAATACTCTTGCGCTTGTCTTTCTCCTCGGTGACATGTGCTAGAAAAGCAACATATCCTTTTCGCAAATACCTTTGGGCTTCCATACATGACATAAGCTTCAATCCACCTGAAGGCTTCTCGCCACGAATCTCCAGAATATCGCCAGAAGACAAAGGAATACGAACAATCTTATCGAAACAAACCACCTCAGCGTGGTGTTTGGTTAACCAATCCATTCCAACGATAATGTCGAAGCTCCCAAGTTGCATTGGCGTGAGGTCAATAGGAAAAAGATGGTTATCAAGGTTCAACTGACAATCACGAATAACAGAGTCGAGGACAAGAGGTTTACCAGTAGCAACTTCGACAGACAAGGGTTTCCTCAATTTAGTTCTAGGTATCGCAAGCAAAGGCTCAAAAGATAACGAAACAAAACTTTTATCGGCACCAGAATCAAAAAGAATAGATGCGGGTCGATTGTTGACAAGAAACGTACCATTGACAACCTCGTTGTCAGTCCTCACTTCGTTTGCATTCAAATTGTATGCTCGCCCTCGAGCAGGATTCACGTTGGCGTTGACGTTCACATTAGCATTTGCCAGCTTCGGACAGTTGTTGCGGAAGTGACCAAACTCTCCACAATTAAAACATGAACCTGGTGGGAATCTAGCAGCATTCCCTTGTGCCGGAGCTTGAACCTGGGCAACCTGATTTTGTCCTGAACGACAAACATTGGCTAAATGCCCAAGTCTACCACACGTCGTGCATTGCTTACAAGCTTGTTGTGCAACATGATGACCGTTGCAGCGAGCACAATGAGGTGCGGTACCGGCATACGCCTTTTTCGCAGGAGGTTGAGCTGGTGTGTTCTGTTCAGTCTGTGTCGTAACAGCAAAGTTCTGTGCACCCTTTCGCTTCCTTGATTTCTTCGACGACTCACCTTCTTTACCTTTACCCTTCTTCTTGTCTTTCGCAGAATCAGACGATTTCTTCTTGTCACCCTTGCGAGTGAGTTTACCCTTTCTGACTTGGGATTCAGTCAGGGTAGCAGATAACTCGATCGCTTGACGAAGGGTAGTGGGTTTAACAGCGGTCACAATATCCAGCATAGACTCGGGTAGACCATCGATATATCTTTCGATTGCTTTGTCTGGTGGGGTAACCATGGTGGGACACAATAGATTGAGTTCCTCAAAGCGATCCGTGTACGCACGGTGCTCAGCCCCATCTTGTTTTAAATCGTCAAACTCTCGTTCCAAAGCTCGAATCTCGTGACGGGGACAGAACTCTCTCATCATGAGAGCCCGAAGCTCATCCCATGTTTGTGCCAACGCCACTTCGGCACCCCTATCGCGCATAATACCATTCCACCAGGTAAGCGCTCGCTTCTCAAACACGCTTGAGGCAAATCCAACCTTACGTGCATTCGGACACTGCACATGCCTAAATGTGTTCTCAATACTCTCGAACCAATGTAGGAGCGCAATTGCTCCTTGTGACCCAGAAAACTTTAGAGGTTTAGCAGAATTGAAGTTCTTGAAATTACACTGCGCATTGTTGTTGTTGTTATTGTTGTATATCTCATGAACTTGAGTTACAACACCGGGAAGCACAGCAGCCACTTGCTGAGAGACTAGGGCTGCGATTTCTTCAATGGTGAAGGACTGTGCTTCACGTCGTGGAGGCATTGTCTAACAAGGAAATATGAGAAACGAGTAAGGTTGATAAAAAGCAAAAGATGTATCGACAAAACACAAGGAAGGCGATCATTTGTCCATTACCTTGAACAAACAAACGACACGCAGTGACTAATCAAAGTAAATGAATCAAAATAATGCATCGCGAAGACATGCTCGCCTATAAGTGACCACTCACCCCAAGAGTTCCCAGGTAAGAGTGACTGGTCCGATTATGTGGATTTGTACGAACACTCTAGCCTTAGACAGAAAACTCAGGGTACAGGCATTCACTCTTCCAGTTTGCACGTGTTCACATTATTTTAACCCAAACTTTGACGAGATTTTGAAAATTCAAAAGGCACTAAGCCAAAAATGAATCAACTGGAAGGGTTCAAAACCATATAACAGAGGGTTCAAAACCTAGTAATCAATCATCCTAGAACAGATGATTAATTTTTGAAGCAGATTCAGATTTGTGTTCTTGTTGTGGTTATCACGTAAGGATAGGTGACGGTTTTGTTTTACAATCTAAACACAAGTAAACTTGTGTTAGGGTCCTAAAGTTATAGTCTAGGTCAAAGCATTACTAATAACCTAATTCCCTATAACCACTGGCTCTGATACCAACTTTCTTCTGTCACACCCCGACCACGTAGGACAACAAACCGTGGCGGAAACGTCGGGGAGTGTTGTAACAGAAGCTATCGTTTCACAACCATGGATACAAAAGTGTTTCGTTTTATTGATATAATTAAGCATTAACATTGTCTTAACACAGAATAAACAAGTTTTACATTGTCTATCACTATTATTATGTCACTAAGGCCTCGTCCAGATCCTATGTGACGCATGCATCCTAGTAATCAATCAAGCATCAACACCTGAAACATATGTAAAAACTTAGTCAGCAAAGAAATGCTGGCGAGTACATAGGTTTTATAGGAGTGTCGAATTCATGGCTAGTTTAAGTGTTGCAATACTTTATTAAAAACTTTGTTTTGAAAAGAGTATAATATTGCAACTTAATTAACCAACTCAAATCAAGCGGGTTATAGTTTATAAAACCTCGTAGCCATGATTCTTAACCCAAAAACATTTGCTTTAGAAAACCAACTTGTAAAACATCTTGTAAAAACTCGTTAAAAACTCGTATAGTTTATATCTCTTAGAAAAACATCGTTGTGAGACATCGTTTCAAATTCGTTTACCCAAGTGAACTAAATAACGCCACGATATGTAATATGATGAAATCACTTATATATAAGAAGTACCAACGGCGTATCTACCATGTTTTCACCACATTACCCCCGTCTCCTTATCTAAACACTTAACCAAAAACCAATCGTTTATCGAAATCGTTTAACATCGTTTCCAAATCGTTCCCAAACCGTTTACTCGTTCCCAAATCCTTTCCAATCGTTCCCAATCGTTTACTCATTTCCAAATCGTTTAAATCGTTATCGTTTTAATTGTGAAAAACTTATATATGGTCGTCTCGTTAACAACATTCAAACCTTTGTGACTCGTCCATCGTTCAACTCGTTCTCGTATTAACAAACCACCAAAGGGTAAGTTAACAAACATCAGATTCAGTCGCTACCCACAACCCCCACACATAACCATGGGTGTAGTAAAGTAACGGGATTTGTCAGATCCTATGGTACCATAACCTAATACTGGTCGGCTTGATCAATGCTAATGAATGTGATTCGTTATGTAACTACAACCAACAAGTTCGTTAACTTTATCGAAATCGTTCTTAGTTTAGTAAAAAAATCGTTTTAATCGTTTTCGAAATCCTCGTTTAAACTTTGAAAACATTTCGTACATATGAATCACCCCAAAACATTTAAAAACAGTAAAATAGGGGAACTATGTACTCACATGTAGTGCAAAGTATCCTTGATCAAATAGAACTTCAACAACTCGAGCAAACCAGAGAAATCAAGTAGCTCCTAGTAATCGAACCACTTGTCAAACCATAGACGCCTACGGACAGAATGAGGTCTTGTAAACCAAATGAGTGTTGGAACTCATGTGATATGGTTTAACAAAGCCTACATCCTAAATCGGAACCTAACTTAAGTGCTTTCGACCCAGCGCGACCCATTAAGGTAGCTTATGCTACTTTAACGCGTCGTGCACGCAAAAGCGCGTTCGAGACGTCTAACTGGTCCTATGACATGTATTATATGCCCATACATGTTTAATTATGTTACATAATCAGTTACGTGTCAAAAGTTTAAGTTACATATGCTTAATTACCAATTATGTATGAAAAGGTTATTTTGGTAATTTACCAAGGGCACATAAACTACTTATCATGCGACTAATCAAACCTAAGTGACCATAAGGTATAACCCCGGAAGGTTATTCCCTACACTACTATGGTCACTAAACGTGTTTGGTCGGATCCTAATGATCGACCAAACGGGTCGTGTTCGAAAGTCTAAGCGGGTGTTTAGTCCGCTTGACTTACGACTCTACATAAGCACTAAACTAACAAGTGACGAGCTAAACATGTCGAAACATGTTTAGTTAAGTTAGAAAACAAGTTTTGATATCAAAACAAACGGTTTTGATATCCTAGAGTAGTTTGGTTACAAAATACGCGAGAAAACGCATTTTGGCCGAAACTACGACTCATCACTGAGCCTAGATAACGTGGTAATCAGTAGGTATAGTCACTAGGGACTAATACCAACGTGATTACGCTCACGTTATGAAGTTCAAACGTGTGACAACTCGGACTTTAGACTTGCTTTGATGTAACGTTACGTGCTTATGAGAATTGAATTATATGGTTTTAAATGAATGTTTGTTTATGTGCTTTATGTGTGTATGTATGTTATGTGTTGCACGAGCCCAAACTACACACTTAAACCCGATTGCATTGATTATAACCGGTCACACAAGCCCTTTGGGCCACACCTTGTTCACGGACCCTTAGAAGTAACCGGATGGGCTCGGCCCACTCCCCCACTCGCAACACAAAACCGGGACTAGGGGTTTGTTTTTATTGCTTTTGCAAAACACAAACACACACACCCTAAACTCTCTCCTTCTCTCTCGGAATCGCCTCTCTCTCGGAACCGGAGACCACACCTTTGAAGTTCTCGGCTCCATCTTTTGTTTTACATCTCGGTTAGCATCAACCTCTTGATTACGTGTTTATATGTTTTGTTAGTAGTCGGATTTACATAATTATTGTGATGATCGGATATATGAATGTATGATGCATCAGCTAGTATGTATTGTTTAATCGGTTATGTTGATATGATTCCTGAATGCGTGATCTAGCCTAGTCGGATGTGATACTTGTAATCGGCCATGTGCTTACGTTAAATTGAAATTGCCTGTCTAAAAACCGAAGGAACATATATGATCGGCTGTTTAGTATTGTTAAAAATCGGATTAATTGATTTACCCCGGCTATATGGTTGTATGAATGGTTATGATTCTGCTCATATGATAAGATGTGTGTTCTTGAATATTACATGAACAGTTTGAATGTGGTTGAATTAGGAATTGTAACTGATTTGATCTATTTCTGAAACTATTGATTATGATTGCTGAAATCACGGATTAGTTGTTATGGTTATTTAAGGAATTCAGGAAATCAGTTACACGCGTGATTGCGACTTGGATTTGCGAGTCGAAACCCACAGTCTCGACTCGAGACCACACAGCAACATCAGCCGAAACCATGGTTGCGAGTCTTGTTGCGACTCGTAACCAGTCCATGACAAGCCGAGACCATGGTTGCGAGTCCCGTTGCGACTCGTAACCAGACCATGATGAGCCGAAATCACCCGTTGCGACTCGTAACCAACGGTAGCGACTCGTAACTCTCTGTTGCGACTCGAGATCGCCGGTTGCGACTCGAGACCACCCTTGCACGTACACTGTTTTGGGCTCTCACTGTCACGGGCCCAATCTTATGACTGTTATGTTATTGGACTGCTTATCTGTTGGGCCGATATGTTATTTGGGCTGTTTATCATTCGGACTTAGATATTTGAATCACACAAGTGGTGTTTGTGACATGTTGACTGTTTACGTGCATGAGTGTATACCATGATTCTATACGTGTATTACCTCAGTCAAAACCAGACTTGCATAATAACCATGATAGGACGTGGTTGACCATTTACTTGCTACCTGTACTCTTTGTGTATCTGCCGAGCAAACCAAGGTGAGTTCACACAGCCAAGGCATGGGATTCCCGGGTTGGGAATTGGGTTGGATATGTTGACATTGAAGAAGTTACTCGTACTTACGCATTCACTAGACTATAGACCATCGTCCTCAGGTTAGTCAGGACACGTTACGTAAAGCCTACGTAACCCAGTATAATTGCCATTTGTCTCCCGGGTCGGGAGGACACGTTACGTAAAGCCTACGTAACCCAATACCATCTACTGGCTTCCGGGTCGGAAGGCCACGCTGCGTAAAGCCTACGTAGCCCCCACGCGTACCATGTCCTCGGGGAAGGGCACGTCACGTAAAGCCTACGTGACCGTGTACGTTTTCCTGTTCTCGGTAAAGAAGAACACATGGTCGGAAGTTAGTCTAGTAAGTACTATTAATGAGAAGCCCTCATTAGCCAGGATAAACATGGGAAGCCCCCACCAGTAATAAGAACACAAGGGTTGGGAAGCCCCCACCTTTAGTACACACTAGTATGGGAAGCCCCCACTAGTTATATTTATGCACTATGTTATGAACTTACTTTCTGTGAACTCGCTCAACTAGTTTGTTGATTATTTGCTGCATGCCTTGCAGGACCTTAGGTATATTATGGAGCTTGCACAGGGAGGAGCAGGTCGTTGTGGGATACGGATCATGAACTTTATCTGAACTTATAACTATTTTGAGATTACATACTATGCTTCCGCTACTTAAACGATGTTTGGTTTTGAAACATCAATCATGTCATGATGAGTTACATTAATTACTTTTATTATTAAATGCTATGTTTGATATGATTGATGGCTTGATCCTGGTCAGTCACGCTCCCAAGCGGTGGTACTCCGCGGGTGGATTTTGGGGGTGTGACAGATTGGTATCAGAGCCATTGGTTATAGAGAACTTGGTTTTAATATGGGAAAATGTTTTTATTAAAACCGGACTATAACCAGAACAGTGCTCTCAACGATCCACAACGACGCTTCGCTCCACGTGCAAGACTCGACATCCTAGGTAATAAGGTTATGTTTATTGCCTGTTTGTTAGAACTGCTTAGAACTTTGCTCGCATTACGTTTAGATACACATAATACTATAGCATGAGAATCCCTACGTGCTTACACTTTTCTGTCATCGCCCTATTCGCGAACCATTCTTACCTATGCTATTTGTTACAATGAAGATCATGTCTGGACGAATCAACATGACACAAGCCCAGCTAGAGGCTCTCGTTCAAGCTCAAGTTGCTGCGGCAGTTGCAGCAGCTCAAGCAGGTAGTATATCCTGCAGTATAGGCACACACTAGGATCTTCAGATCCTACATTAACACTCGTATTTAACTTCGTCCTATTCGTACACAATAGGTCAACACACGCAGCAGCCTGTCTGCACTTTCAAGAACTTCATGGACTGTCGTCCAAATTCCTTCAGCGGCACAGAGGGGGCAGTGGGACTCCTCCATTGGTTTGAAAAGCTAGAATCAGTATTCGAAATGTGCGAGTGCCCTGAGGCTCGCAAGGTCAAGTTTGCCACCGGCACCTTGGAAGGAATAGCATTGACTTGGTGGAACGCCCAAGTTCAAATCTTAGGGTTGGCAGCAGCTAACGCCACCCCATGGAACGATTTCAAGGAAC
This sequence comes from Helianthus annuus, assembly GCF_002127325.2. Lineage (NCBI taxonomy): Eukaryota > Viridiplantae > Streptophyta > Magnoliopsida > Asterales > Asteraceae > Helianthus > Helianthus annuus. Next base: position 60,853,993 of record NC_035443.2, read on the forward strand.
TCATCAAGCGTGAGTATTGTACGCGTGAAGATATTCACAAGCTGGAAGACGAGTTGTATAATCTGAAAATGGTTGGATCAGAGATCGAAGCGTATACTAAACGGTCGAATGAGCTGGCCGTTCTGTGTCCAACTATGGTGGACCCTCCATACAAGCGCATTGAGATGTATCTCAAGGGATTGGCGCCAGAAATTCAGAGCCTCGTGACGTCGGCTAATCTCGATAACATCCAGGAAATTCAGCGCCTCGCTCATCGCATCACCGATCAGGCAGTGGATCAGAATAAACTGCCCAAGCGTGTTAGTGCTACTGCTAACGTCACCACCTCAGTTACTCTTGCTACATCTGGTGACAGTAAAAGAAAGTGGGATGGAGATTCCAGCAGAGGCTCAGCATCCGTTCAGTCTCAAGCTCAGCAACAGAAGACTGACCATTACCAGAGTCCTAGTCAGCAATCCTCTGGTAGTCACAGACAGAGGAGATATCAGGGTAGTCAACCTAGGTGCCACAACTGCAACAGGCATCACCACGGCCCGTGTAACAAGGGTCGTTGTCAAAGGTATCTTAAGATGGGTCACGAGGCCAAAGACTGTAGGAGTCCACGGCCTGCGAACCAGAATCAGCAGCCTCAGCAACCAGCTCCACAGAAGCAGCAGCAGCAACAGCAGCCACAGCGTGGAAACCGGGGATGTTTCCAGTGTGGGGCTGAAGGTCACTTCAAACGCGATTGCCCTCAATTGAACCAGAACCAGAATCGCAACAACAACAACAACCAGGGCAACGGCAACAACAACGGCGAGAACAACAACAATAATGGCAACGAGGCAAGAGGTCGAGCTTTCGTTTTGGGAAGAGGAGACGCAGTGAACGATCCCAACGTTGTTATGGGTAAGTTTCTCCTCGACAATATTTACGTTACTGTTTTGTTTGATTCGGGTGCGGATACAAGCTATATGTCTGTGAAAATGTGTCAACTGCTAAAACGTGCACCAACACTTTTACCCACCAAACATGTAGTAGAGTTAGCTAGTGGTAAAAGTCTAGGAGCCACGCACGTAGTTCAAGGTTGTAATCTTATCCTAGCTGGTCAAGCTTTCTCTATCGATCTCATTCCCATAGTTTTGGGTAGCTTCGACGTCGTGATTGGGATGGATTGGTTATCCCAACACCAGGCAGAAATTTTATGCAGCGAGAAGATTATTCGCATTCCTCGTTCGGGTCAGGAACCTCTCGTAGTTCAAGGCGACAAGAGTGGTGCTGTGGTTGGCATCATCTCATTCTTGAAGGCTCAGAAATGCTTACGAAAGGGGCACACTGCCATTCTGGCACTCGTTACAGACGCATCAGCAAAGGAAAAGAAATTGGAGGATATTCCAATTGTACGTGATTACCCTCAGGTGTTTCCTGAAGACTTACCTGGCTTACCGCCTCATCGTCAGGTCGAATTCCAAATCGAGCTCGCTCCAGGAGCAGCACCCATAGCTCGCGCACCATATCGTCTAGCTCCATCGGAATTGGAGGAATTGTCAAAGCAACTGCAGGAACTCTTGGAAAAGGGTTTCATTCGTCCAAGCTCTTCGCCTTGGGGAGCTCCAGTTCTTTTCGTGAAAAAGAAAGACGGTACGTTCAGGATGTGCATCGACTACCGTGAACTCAACAAGGTGACGGTGAAGAACCGTTATCCTCTTCCGCGCATCGACGACTTATTCGACCAGTTGCAAGGGTCGTGTTACTATTCGAAGATAGACTTAAGGTCAGGGTATCATCAGCTGAGAGTCCGGGATGAGGACGTCTCCAAGACAGCCTTCAGAACTCGTTACGGTCACTACGAGTTTCTCGTCATGCCATTCGGGTTAACGAACGCGCCTGCTGTATTTATGGATCTTATGAACAGGGTGTGCAAACCCTATCTCGACAAGTTCGTCATAGTATTCATCGACGACATCCTGATTTACTCCAAGAGTCAGGAGGAACACGAGCAACACCTACGCCTTATTCTGGAACTCCTTCGGAAGGAACAGCTGTACGCTAAGCTTTCTAAATGCGACTTCTGGCTTCGCGAAGTCCATTTTCTAGGCCACGTAGTGAACAAGGATGGGATCCATGTCGATCCATCCAAGGTAGACTCGATCAGAAACTGGCCTGCGCCACGAACGCCAACGGAAATACGCCAATTCTTGGGTTTGGCAGGATATTACAGACGGTTTATCAAGGATTTCTCGAAGATTGCTCAGCCGCTTACGCTACTGACACAGAAGGGTGTCACCTATCGCTGGGGAGAGCCCCAGGAGACTGCTTTTCAGCACTTAAAGGATAGGCTTTGCAGCGCACCTATTCTCTCATTGCCAGAGGGCACAGACGACTTCGTGGTTTATTGTGATGCATCCATTCGGGGACTTGGATGTGTGTTAATGCAGCGCGACAAGGTTATTGCTTACGCCTCTCGTCAACTCAAGATTCATGAACGGAACTACACGACGCACGACTTAGAGCTGGGAGCTGTTGTTTTCGCGCTTAAGATATGGCGACACTACCTGTACGGTACCAGGTGCACGATTTACACCGATCACAGGAGTCTCGAGCATATTCTTAAGCAGAAGGATTTGAATATGCGTCAACGAAGATGGGTCGAACTGCTAAATGATTACGAATGCGCTATCAAGTACCATCCAGGCAAAGCCAATGTGGTGGCTGAGGCCCTTAGTCGAAAAGACACTTTACCTCGGCGCGTGCGAGCGCTACAGCTTACGATTCAGTCTAGCCTTCCAGCACAGATACGAAATGCTCAGGTAGAAGCATTGAAACCCGAAAACGTCAAGGCTGAAGCCTTACGCGGCTCACGACAACGAATGGAACAGAAGGCAGACGGCGCCTACTATGTAACGGGGCGTATTTGGGTCCCACTTTATGGCGGTTTACGCGAACTTGTGATGGACGAAGCACACAAGTCTCGCTACTCGGTACATCCAGGGTCGGATAAAATGTACCACGACATCAGCACTACTTATTGGTGGCCTAGCATGAAGGCCCACATCGCTATGTACGTTGGAAAATGCTTGACCTGTGCGAGAGTCAAGGTCGAATATCAGAAACCAGCTGGCCTACTTCAACAGCCTAAGATACCGCAATGGAAATGGGAAGAAATTTCCATGGATTTCGTTACAGGCCTACCTAGATCCCAGCGTGGGAACGATACGATATGGGTGATCGTGGATCGACTCACTAAGTCTGCACACTTCCTACCTATAAAGGAAACGGATAAGTTCTCCACTCTCGCAGACGTATACCTCAAGGAAGTTGTTTCGAGGCACGGGGTGCCCACGTCCATCATTTCGGATCGCGATGCACGATTCACGTCAGAGCTTTGGCAAGCAATGCACAAATCTTTCGGCTCACGGTTAGACATGAGCACAGCATATCATCCTCAGACGGATGGGCAGTCTGAGCGTACGATCCAAACACTAGAAGACATGCTTCGGGCATGCGTCATCGATTTCGGCAACGGCTGGGAAAAGCACCTCCCTTTGGTGGAGTTTTCTTACAATAATAGTTATCACACCAGCATCCAAGCCGCTCCATTCGAGGCACTGTACGGGCGTAAATGCCGGTCACCTCTCTGTTGGGCAGAGGTGGGGGATAGTCAGATTACGGGTCCAGAGATTGTAGTGGACGCCACAGAAAAGATAGCACAGATACGACAACGCATGGCGGCAGCACGCGACCGTCAGAAAGCCTACGCGGACAAGCGTAGAAAGCCATTGGAATTTCAGGTCGGGGACCGGGTTTTATTGAAAGTCTCACCCTGGAAGGGTGTGGTTCGTTTTGGCAAACGGGGCAAACTAAATCCGCGGTACGTCGGACCATTCGAAATCATAGAAAAGATTGGCAAAGTAGCCTACAAGTTGAAACTACCAGCTGAACTCGGGGCAGTTCACAATGTCTTCCATGTATCGAACCTAAAGAAGTGCCTATCAGATGAAAACCTCATCATTCCTTTTAAGGAACTCACTATCGACGAGCGGTTGCATTTCGTCGAGGAACCAGTAGAAATCACAGACCGGGATGTGAAGGTCCTCAAACACAAGAGAATCCCTCTTGTCCGAGTTCGTTGGAACTCCACACGTGGCCCAGAGTACACCTGGGAACGCGAAGACAGGATGACAGAAAAGTACCCCCAGTTATTCGAAACCAATGCTACCACTACTGAGGCTGAAGCTACCACTTCGGAATTTCGGGACGAAATTCCAGATCAACGGGGGGAGGATGTGACACCCCAGGAAAACCAGTGAACATTATAACTTACCTAGCTTCCTCAGTGAGTGCATCCAATTAGTTGGGGATAATGTGACAACCCGGACTTTAGACTTGCTTTGATGTAACGTTACGTGCTTATGAGAATTGAATTATATGGTTTTAAATGAATGTTTATTTATGTGCTTTATGTGTGTATGTATGTTATGTGTTGCACGAGCCCAAACTACACACTTAAACCCGATTGCATTGATTATAACCGGTCACACAAGCCCTTTGGGCCACACCTTGTTCACGGACCCTTAGAAGTAACCGGATGGGCTCGGCCCACTCCCCCACTCGCAACACAAAACCGGGACTAGGGGTTTGTTTTTATTGCTTTTGCAAAACACAAACACACACACCCCAAACTCTCTCCTTCTCTCTCGGAATCGCCTCTCTCTCGGAACCGGAGACCACACCTTTGAAGTTCTCGGCTCCATCTTTTGTTTTACATCTCGGTTACCATCAACCTCTTGATTACGTGTTTATATGTTTTGTTAGTAATCGGATTTACATAATTATTGTGATGATCGGATATATGAATGTATGATGCATCAGCTAGTATGTATTGTTTAATCGGTTATGTTGATATGATTCCTGAATGCGTGATCTAGCCTAGTCGGATGTGATACTTGTAATCGGCCATGTGCTTACGTTAAATTGAAATTGCCTGTCTAAAAACCGAATGAACATATATGATCGGCTGTTTAGTATTGTTAAAAATCGGATTAATTGATTTACCCCGGCTATATGGTTGTATGAATGGTTATGATTCTGCTCATATGATAAGATGTGTGTTCTTGAATATTACATGAACAGTTTGAATGTGGTTGAATTAGGAATTGTAACTGATTTGATCTATTTCTGAAACTATTGATTATGTTTGCTGAAATCACGGATTAGTTGTTATGGTTATTTAAGGAATTCAGGAAATCAGTTACACGCGTGATTGCGACTTGGATTTGCGAGTCGAAACCCACAGTCTCGACTCGAGACCACACAGCAACATCAGCCGAAACCATGGTTGCGAGTCTTGTTGCGACTCATAACCAGTCCATGACAAGCCGAGACCATGGTTGCGAGTCCCGTTGCGACTCGTAACCAGACCATGATGAGCCGAAATCACCCGTTGCGACTCGTAACCAACGGTTGCGACTCGTAACTCTCTGTTGCGACTCGAGATCGCCGGTTGCGACTCGAGACCACCCTTGCACGTACACTGTTTTGGGCTCTCACTGTCACGGGCCTAATCTTATGACTGTTATGTTATTGGACTGCTTATCTGTTGGGCCGATATGTTATTTGGGCTGTTTATCATTCGGACTTAGATATTTGAATCACACAAGTGGTGTTTGTGACATGTTGACTGTTTACGTGCATGAGTGTATACCATGATTCTATACGTGTATTACCTCAGTCAAAACCTGACTTGCATAATAACCATGATAGGACGTGGTTGACCATTTACTTGCTACCTGTACTCTTTGTGTATCTGCCGAGCAAACCAAGGTGAGTTCACACAGCCAAGGCATGGGATTCCCGGGTTGGGAATTGGGTTGGATATGTTGACATTGAAGAAGTTACTCGTACTTACGCATTCACTAGACTATAGACCATCGTCCTCAGGTTAGTCAGGACACGTTACGTAAAGCCTACGTAACCCAGTATAATTGCCATTTGTCTCCCGGGTCGGGAGGACACGTTACGTAAAGCCTACGTAACCCAATACCATCTACTGGCTTCCGGGTCGGAAGGCCACGCTGCGTAAAGCCTACGTAGCCCCCACGCGTACCATGTCCTCGGGGAAGGGCACGTCACGTAAAGCCTACGTGACCCTGTACGTTTTCCTGTTCTCGGTAAAGAAGAACACATGGTCGGAAGTTAGTCTAGTAAGTACTGTTAATGAGAAGCCCTTATTAGCCAGGATAAACATGGGAAGCCCCCACCAGTAATAAGAACACAAGGGTTGGGAAGCCCCCACCTTTAGTACACACTAGTATGGGAAGCCCCCACTAGTTATATTTATGCACTATGTTATGAACTTACTTTCTGTGAACTCGCTCAACTAGTTTGTTGATTATTTGCTGCATGCCTTGCAGGACCTTAGGTATATTATGGAGCTTGCACAGGGAGGAGCAGGTCGTTGTGGGATACGGATCATGAACTTTATCTGAACTTATAACTATTTTGAGATTACATACTATGCTTCCGCTACTTAAACGATGTTTGGTTTTGAAACATCAATCATGTCATGATGAGTTACATTAATTACTTTTATTATTAAATGCTATGTTTGATATGATTGATGGCTTGATCCTGGTCAGTCACGCTCCCAAGCGGTGGTACTCCGCGGGTGGATTTTGGGGTTGTGACAAAACGAACTTCGCGTTGACCATAAACTGGTCAAAGCAGAAAGTCAAACACAGTTTGACTTTAACGATAGAAACGAACGAAAAACGCGAAAGAATACTTACAGAAGGTCCCCGCAAGATTCGAACCCGATTCACTCTCAGGTAGGAAGCACAAACTTCCACTTAGAGAGTGTAGAATCAGATTCAAATGTGAGGGAAATGAGTGAAGGGTGGGGGGTATTTATAGGATTTTCACAACTGTTAGGATCGTTTCTTGGAGAAGAAGGAATGATCTAGACCATACACCTCGTACCCACTGATTTGAATACCAAGGGAGCCTTCAAACCAGCCCATAGATTGCCCAAAACCATGTGCAAAACAATGGGGAACAGCTGGGTTTTTAAAAATGAAGTCTGCTGTGCTGGAGAGGGCATACGGACCGTAAGCACCTCCATACGGTCCGTAAGGACCTTGTGTGCTGGCAGCAAGTTTCAGCAATTGGCAGAACAGGCCCCTAAAGCCCCAAACTTGATTTTTAAGCATTTTTGGCACGTTTAAACCCTGTTAACCCCATTTTAAGGCTCTAAAATGAAGTTAAAGTATAGGGAACTTAAAATGTGCTCAAAATATCTCGTATGTCGGCTCGTTTGGTCGTACGATTGCATTGTTTGGTTAATTACGACGGGAGTCGTAACGAACGCAAAAACGATCCAAATTGCGCGACGAATGGATTTTTATTATGCCAAACACTAAAATATAATATTTTAAACATAAATTTTTGGATGTTCGGATGTATTCAGAACGTAAGATATGCGCGACAATGCAAACTTGTGCACTTTTTGACGCTTTTAGTCCCTATTGATCAATAAAGTTTATTTTAGCATACCGAACCCCTCAAAGCCTATTTCTAAGCTATGTAAGGGTTATTTAGGGTATGTTTAACTTATGATCAAGTTCCGGAGTGTTCGTTACTATTCAAATCGATATAGTTTCGCAGTTTTGACATAAATAGTCCCTGCGATCGAACAAGGTTGATTTTAACACACCGAACCATCCAAAACTTATTTCTAAGTTATTTGGAGGTTATTTAAGGTATGTTAAGCCTATTTCACTATTCCGGAGTGTTTGTTACATTAAACTGGTTATATTTACGCATTAGTGCGCGTATAACCTTCCAGAAAGCGATTTAGAGCTTGAAATTGGAATCGAATCGAATTGTAAAATCACCAAACACAAATACACACAAAATAACACCAAAACACATATAATAACACCAAAGCACAATGTTTTATTAATAATCAACATTGTTTTGCATCGTACAGAGATTACAGAGCACAGTTGTCACATGACTTCTTAATACCATAGCATAATCACAACAATGCCATATGAAAATAAACCATGATGTTCATCCATTCATCAAGTTTTTAAAAGTAAAACACAACAGCATTGTTTTAAAAGTTGACACATGAAACAACATACAACCATGACATAATTAAAATCTTGTTCATACGACACGAAAAAAGACTTGAAATGAAAACACAGTTTAAGACTTGTAACCCGTCCAAGAAAAGGTCACACTTCCTAAACTCGGATGACAACATTATTCTTACGCAGCTTGACATGATGCATACCGTGCCAGATCCACTAATTTCCTGAAATACATGTAATTTGAAAAATCAACAAAAAGTTGAGCGAGTTCGTGTAAAAGTGAGTATGAATAAACCTTTAAAGTAGGTATAAAAGTCCCTGGTATGTAGCAATAAGGAAAAAAAAGAGATCACCAATGGGTTGCAAAGCCACTGGTATGTGTGAGAAGTGCAGGGAAACTCAAACCTAGCAAATTTGTTACCGGGCTTCGGCTGGAAGACACAGTCACCACTATGGGCCGCCTCGGCCTCACGGGTGTGGGCTCGCTACACCCAAATAGATCTATCACTCTTGTGTCCCTCGGTCCTAACAAAGAGGATTAATGGCCTCAAGTGTTATTGCCCACCCCTCACATGATCTTGAAGTATAAACCCTCCCTACGCTAACCATACCATGTGAATAAAGTTTGTAATAATTGTCGCATGTATTTCACCCCCGAAGAATAAAGCTGAAAATAGTAAAGAGAAAAGGGGGACATGAACTCACAGAAGTGCGTATCCAGAAACGTCGATCTCCAACTCTAACTCCTGCGTGACGACCTACACGTACTAATTCCTATTAGACGGATGGGCCGTGCCTTGGCTTAAGGTTTAACGTTTTAGGTAAAATAGTTAGGTAACTATTTCGAATTCACACTTCTTAATTATTTTATATTCGTATTTCCTTCCCAAGGATGGGGGTTTTAATACATGTATACTTATAATTCCGAAAATATATTTTTAAGTCTCACTTGAAAAATATATTTTAATCACTAGTCTAAATTGTTTTAAATTCCAAAATATATATTTTTCCTAAAAATATTATATTTTATTTCAATAGTTTTTCCAAAATAATATTTCACCCAAAAATGTACAGACAGGAGTATTTTTCTAAAATATACATAAGTTACGTTTTAACGTGTCGCGTAGTAATAAAAATACTTGTGTAACTTAAATAATTATTTGTGAGAGCGTTGGTATTATTTTGGAGTCGTAATTTCACAGTATTTTCAAGTTATATTATTTTTACCCTAAAAATAATATATCTAGTACACAAAGTAACAAACAATCACACAAGTGTTTTATTATAAAATATATATATTCAAAATATATATTTAATAAATTTCATTTACGAAAATCCACCTCCGGTACTTGGTAGTCTTGTATTAAAATCATGGCGAAGTTTATTTAGAAAAATTATGTTAAAAATATATTTGTAACCATTTGTTATAAAAATATTTCTAAGTGTCGTAATTCTAGAAAAATTTTGCCAGAGTTTCCTCTGTAAATGGAGGTGTCCATGCTTTTAGCATATTATTTTCTTTTGAAAAATCAATCAACAATCATCAATCAACAATAAATACGATCTTTAATCACTAATCTTGACAAAAATGAATATGAACCATAAACTCATGAAATTGAAAGTTTGTGAAAATATGTAGTAAATTACTAACATGTTTAGTAGGTCTTGTTATCTTTAAAAATAAGTTTAGTTTCTTAAAAACTTTATTTTTAAAGAATTTGAAGTTTAACAACTTCAAGTCATGATTTACAAAAATATTTCTTTGTGAAATCTTCTTGTTACACAAGTGTTTATACACTTGTTTACTTACTAAAAATATATTTAGTTCATGCAAGATCCGGTTTTTAACAAGACTTGTATCTTTCACTTGGTTCTTCCTAAAAACCACTTGTAGGTCTTTAGATCTACAAGTTTACATCTTTATTTTTCAAGAAAAATTATATTTATTCAAGTTCAAGGTTCATGAATGGATGGTTTCATCATCCTTCATAAATCTATCATTTACATCTTGCTAGTTCATGTTCTTGAACATGATCTAGCATGTCTAGATGATGATCCATCCTACTTCTACTAACAAGCAACATCCAATAATCATAACTACACAAGATTAACATGATTTACCCATATTTCTTCCCTTTATCCACTCTTTACCCTTTATGTTCAAGACTTAGATTATGTTCATTAGTGTTTCTTATTATTTCACCATTCAATCATCTATTAACCACTAAATACAAGAACAAGATTAAGTTTTAGAACACTTACTACTAGCACAAGGCTAGGGAAGAAACAAGGCGTAAAATTGGTGGATAAAAGAAAACAAGAGTGGTTCTTGAACTTCCGAGTGCACCAAGCTTGTTTGTATGACCTCTTGCACCTTTGAGTGTATGAAAAATGGCTAGAAAGGAAGTTGATGGTGGTGATATGGTGGAGGAGGGTGGCGGCCGTGAGGGAGGAGAAGAGAAGAGAGAGTGGTTGTTGTTTGTTGAGTTTGATGAAATGAAGGTTCAAGACTCTTAGACTTATTTATAAACCAATTCTCTATTAACCATCATACAACATGTTTCTCTAATCAACAACAATAACAATTTAATATTCAAAAGAAATGGGGGGTTGTCCCACCCCTTGTAACCGTCGGCTACGGGGGGGGGGGGGTATGGGGTTGGGTGGTGATGATCTAGTTACAAGTTAGTTATGTTTGAATGATATAGTTAGTATATTATAGTGTGTTATCTAATATAAAGTGTGTTAGGGTGTTCGGGGACCCTAACAAGCTCAGAAACAATCTGTTTGGCAATATTTTTATGTTCCGGGTAAAGTCCGGTTGTTCGGTTGGATGTTGATCCGTTAAAGTGCTAAATAAAGCTTTAAAGTGTCTTTTATATTGTTTTTATTGAAACATTAAATTCCCAACACTTTGGAAATTGTCTAGGATTATTTTGCCAAGTTTTTGCACTTTACTAGCTTTGTTAAATGCTGAATTTTGGTATTTAGTGCAGAATTCTGCATTTAAAGTATGTTTTAGGCACTTCCGGTCACTATAACTATCACCTAGTGACGCAGTTTTATGATCCTCACCTCCCTACACTCCCTACTAGTCTGGTATTCTATACTTGGCTCATTCTGGCCTCAAAAATATTGTATGTCTAGGTGCTGGCATTGTCAGCATGTTTACTGGGTTATCCGCTCACTGTGCTAACTGTGCTTTTGTGCATCAAGCTTGTCACTAATGTTTGTGTGTAAATAATAGAGTGACAGTATAAAATGTGATGCATGAGTATGAATATATCAGAAAACAGAACGCAGTTCAATCATAATTGTAATGAAGCATAGTCATTAAGCACTAATTAAATATTAATTAATTTGTACGGATACCTGGATTTGTGAGGGTTGTCACACTATATCTAACATACAATCATCTATATCTCGCGTTGTCTTTTCGCCACCAATTATCATAATTCGATTTCGATTGAGTTTCGATTGCATTTCGATTGATTCGATTGATCACCTCACATAACATAAAGTAAACATGCACAAGTAACACATAAGGCACACACACACGTAAAATAACACCAAGGTTGCATGCTTCGAGTTTCGAGTTCGATGATGATTTGACTAGCTCGATTATTGGGTAGTTGACTTTATCGCATTGTTACTTCCTATCATTCACAGTCGTATAGCGGTTCGCATTGATAAGTAAACTTCGATTAATTCGATTTTAGCATATACTCCACATAATACAACTAACGTAAATCGCAAACATAAAATAGACTAACTATAGTCAAAGAAGTCAATCTTGACTTGACTTTGACTTTGACATTTAGTAACACGGGGTATTACAGCCTCCCCTTGTTTAGGGAATTTCGTCCCGAAATTAGGCTGGATGCTGCACAGCACCGTGAATCACGTTTGAGAACTTTCTGTCTCTAGACTTTCACTTGAACAACTGCGGGTACTTCGCCTTCATGTCGCTTTCGAGTTCCCATGTGAACTCTGCGCCCCGTTTGCCTTCCCATCGGACTTTCACGATAAGGATGCGCGAGCGCCTGAGCTGCTTGGTTTGGCGATCCATGATTTCGACAGGCTTTTCCACGAAGTGTAGCGTTTTTTTATTTGAAGGTCGTCGAGGGACGTTACTAAGTTCCTCCGGTAGTTCGAGTCCGTAGGCGACTTTTCCGATCCTTTCCAGAATCTTAAAAGGTCCAACATATCGAGGCGCTAGTTTCCCTTACTTGCCGAATCTGACCACACCCTTCCAAGGTGATACCTTTAGGAGTACGTAGTCGCCAATGTCAAATTCAAGGGGCTTGCATCGTTTATCGGCATAACTTTTCTATCTATCCCGAGCTTTCAACAAGCTGTCTCGGATTTGGAGGACTTTGTCAGTCGTTTCTTGTAATAGCTCAGGACCGGTTAATTGCGAGTGACCGATCTCGTGCCATACAATAGGTAATCAACATCTTCTTCCATACAAGGCCTCAAATGGTGCCATCTGGATGCTGGTATGATAAATGTTGTTGTACGAGAATTCGACTAACAACAGGTATTTGTTCCAATTACCACCAAAGTCTATGACACACGCACGAAGCATGTCTTCAAGAGTATGGAATGCGGTACTTAAGTTAAGCGACGTACCGAGAGCTGCTTGAAACGTTTCCCACAATCGCGACGTAAACCGAGCATCATGGTCAGAGATGATGTCACGAGGCGTACCATGATTACAAATGATCTCATCGATGTAGATTCGGGCTAATCATTCTACCTTGTAGTCTTCTCGTATTGGCAAAAAGTGGGTTGATTTGGTCAAACCATCAACTATAACCCAAATGCTGTCGTGACCTGATGACGTAGGTGGAAGCTTGGTTATGAAATCCATAGCTATACTCTCCCACTTCCATATAGGGATTGGCGGTTGTTTGTCACACCCCCAAAATCCACACGCGGAGTATCACCGCTTGGGAGCGTGACTGACCAGGATCAAGCCACCAATCATATAGAACATTGTATAAAGTAAAAGTAATTGCAATATAATTCAAAACAAATCCATATGAAAGGTGTTTCCAAAACATAAGTCAGTTATCAATGTTTAGCGGAAGCGTATATATAAAAATATCCAATGTAAATGTGTATCAAGTATCATATGGGTTTCATATGATGTTCACGATCCAAGTCCACAACAACCGCGCCTCCAGTGCAAGCTCCCAGTACCTAACGATCTGCAAGGCATGTAAAAGAAAGGATCAACAAAATAGTTGAGCGAGTTCACAGTAAGTAAATGTGTAACAGTAAGTAACAGGTGGCTCTACAGGGCCGATAGTAAGTTATGCTGGTGGGGGCTTCCCATGTTAAGTGACCACTAGACTGTTCGTATTATTATCCCTGTTCTTCGTCCGAGAACAGAAGTGTGTATAAAGTGTGCGTAGGTTTTACGCACGTATCCTTCGTAACCTGAGGATAGAAGTAAGTAATGCGTACACGTAGGTTTTACGTGCGTATCCTTCGTAACCGAGGATAGAATGGCATGTGAACCCGTAGGTGTTATCCCAACCTACGTAACCGTCCTGACATCCGAGGACATGATAGGTGACAGTCTAGTAAAGCATATGTACGTTCCTTTCAATAATAACCTTTAACCCATTCCCACAACCCGGGAATCCCATGCCTTAGTAGGAGTGTGAACTCACCTTGGTTTGCTCGGTATGCTAGGTTATGCACTCACAAGTAATTAATCACGTCCTAGTGTATGCACGTATAACAAATCAGTTCATGTTCGCAATTGTACGCATGCAGTTAATTGTTCACATAGCAGTCAGTTTGCATATCGGCACAACACGTAGTATTACACGAATATGTTCATCACCAAGCATGGCATAACAATTAATTCAACATATGTTCTACTGTTCAAAGCATTATCAAAACCCTAATATCTTTCGATTCATAATTCATCCTTCGACAGTCCATTATCACCATTTTCCTTCGGACCGAAGGTTATGCTTCGGACCATGTCTATCTTTCGGTCCAACTATCTTTCGGTCCAACTATCTTTCGGTCCAACTATCTTTCGGTCAAACTATGGTTCGGTCAACAAGTATCCTTCGGTCAAATGATGGTTCGAACAGCTAATATCTTTCAGTCAATATCAGTTATGTTTATCCCTTAACACAATTTTCACAATTTAGTAAATATCAACCAGATCAAACAAGCATGATTCCCACGTTTATCAAGAACCCTAATCTGATTAACAAGCATAACACTTTATCCTATACGATTCCGTTTTCAAGAACAGTGAACAATAACAATCCGTAGTGTATACATCACAACCAATCCACAAGCTTTATCATTAACCCTAATCACAACAGATCCAATTTGCATACAAATCCGATGAACATCCAAATCCTACCAATCATGCACAACCGATTAACATACAACCCTAGCATCTTTCAAAACATCCATACTAACCGATCACGATATGAACAATTCGATTAACATATATCCGATTAGTATACGTATCCGGTTAATCATACAGTCAACATATTGCAAGTAAATTGGTAAATCATGAAATCACATACACCTTAAATACTAACCGGAATTGAAAGCAAAAAGGGAATCGTTCAGCAAGAAATCTCCGGTTGTTTGTGATTGCCGTCACACACACAATGAAAACTAGGGTTCTTAGAAAAACTGCCGACTTGCATGTAATACTCGTATATAAACATTTTACATGAATGGGCCAAGCCCATTAGAATAACTGGGCCGAAGGATATGTTTCGAGATTCATCATTCCGAAGGATGATCTTTCGGATCGAAGGATGTGTTTCGACATCCTTCGATTCATGCATCATGTTTCGTGGGACATCCTTCGAAAGTTGGGCCATGTTTCACACTAACTAGTTAACACATAATACAAGTTTCACAATATGGCAATCAAATGTGCAATTAAGCAATTAGTCAATACATGTTCGTGTAATACATATGAAATCAAATCTTGGAATTTCGAGTTGTCACATTATCCCCAACTTAAAAGAAATTTCGTCCCGAAATTTGGTACGCACTTACTGAGGAAGCTAGGTAAGTTACATCGTTCACTGGTTTTCCTGGGGTGTCACATCATCCCCCCGTTGATTTGGAATTTCGTCCCGAAATTCAGTAGTAGTAGCTTCAGCCTCAGAAGTGGATGCATTGGTTTCGAATAACTGAGGATACTTTTCTTGCATCTGATCTTCGCGTTCCCAGGTATACTCTGGACCACGCTGGGAGTTCCAACGAATTCGAACAAGAGGGATTCTCTTGTGCTTGAGGACCTTAACATCCCGGTCCGTGATTTCAACTGGTTCCTCGACGAACTGCAACCGCTCGTCGATAGTGAGTTCCTTAAAAGGAATTATAAGGGTCTCATCTGATAGGCATTTCTTCAGATTGGACACGTGAAATACATTGTGAACTGCACCGAGTTCAGGAGGTAGGTTTAATCTGTAGGCTACCTTGCCAATCTTTTCTAAGATTTCGAATGGTCCGACGTACCGCGGATTCAATTTGCCTCTTTTACCAAAACGAACCACACCCTTCCAGGGTGAAACTTTCAATAAAACCCGGTCCCCGACCTCAAATTCCAACGGCTTTCTACGCTTGTCCGCGTAGGCTTTCTGACGATCGCGTGCTGCCGCCATGCGTTGCCGTATCTGTGCAATCTTTTCTGTGGCGTCCACTACAATATCTGGACCCGTAATTTGACTATCCCCTACCTCTGCCCAACAGAGAGGTGACCGGCATTTACGTCCGTACAATGCCTCGAATGGAGCGGCTTGAATGCTGGTATGGTAACTGTTATTGTATGAGAACTCCACCAAAGGGAGGTGCTTTTCCCAGCCGTTGCCGAAATCGATAACACACGCTCGAAGCATGTCTTCTAGAGTTTGAATAGTTCGCTCAGACTGCCCATCCGTCTGAGGATGATATGCTGTGCTCATGTCTAATCGTGAGCCGAAGGATTTGTGCATCGCTTGCCAAAGCTCTGACGTGAATCGTGCATCTCGATCCGAAATAATAGAGGTGGGCACTCCGTGCCTCGAAACAACTTCCTTCAAGTAAATGTCTGCTAAAGTAGAAAACTTATCCGTTTCTTTGATAGCCAAAAAGTGAGCAGACTTTGTGAGTCGATCAACGATTACCCAAATAGTGTCATTCCCACGCTGGGATCTAGGTAAGCCCGTAACGAAATCCATGGAAATTTCTTCCCATTTCCACTGCGGTATCTTGGGTTGCTGAAGTAGACCGGCTGGTTTCTGATATTCAACCTTGACTCTTGCACAGGTTAAGCATTTTCCAACGTACGTAGCGATGTGAGCCTTCATACTAGGCCACCAATAAGTAGTGCTGATGTCGTGGTACATTTTATCCGACCCTGGATGTACCGAATAGCGAGACTTGTGAGCTTCATCCATTACAAGTTCGCGTAAACCGCCATAAAGTGGGACCCAAATACGCCCCGTTACATAGTAGGCGCCGTCTTCCTTTTGTTCCATGCGTTGCCTTGAGCCGCGTAAGGCTTCAGCTTTGACGTTTTCGGGTTTCAGAGCTTCCATCTGAGCTGCTCGTATCTGTGCAGGAAGACTGGACTGAATGGTAAGCTGTAGCGCTCGCACGCGCTTAGGTAGAGTGTCTTTCCGACTGAGGGCATCAGCCACAACATTGGCCTTGCCTGGATGATACTTGATGGCGCATTCGTAGTCGTTCAGAAGTTCAACCCATCTTCGTTGACGCATATTCAAATCCTTTTGCTTAAGAATATGCTCGAGACTCCTGTGATCGGTGTAAATCGTGCACCTGGTACCGTACAGGTAGTGTCGCCATATCTTAAGCGCGAAAACAACAGCTCCCAGCTCTAAATCGTGCGTCGTGTAGTTCCGTTCATGAACCTTGAGTTGCCGAGAGGCGTATGCGATAACTTTATCCCGTTGCATCAATACACAACCAAGCCCTTGTATCGATGCGTCACAATAAACCACGAAGTCATCCGTGCCCTCGGGCAGTGAGAGAATAGGCGCGCTGCAAAGCCTATCCTTTAAGTACTGAAAAGCGGTCTCCTGCGTATTACCCCATCTGTAAACGACACCTTTCTGTGTAAGCATAGTAAGTGGTTGCGCGATCTTTGAGAAGTCTTTAATAAATCGCCTGTAGTAACCCGCCAAACCCAAGAATTGGCGTATTTCAGTCGGTGTACGCGGTGCTGGCCAGTTTCTGATCGAATCAACCTTGGATGGATCGACATGAATCCCATCCTTGTTTACCACATGGCCTAAGAAGTGGACTTCACGAAGCCAGAAGTCGCATTTTGAAAACTTTGCGTACAGTTGCTCTTTTCGAAGAAGTTCCAAGATAATACGTAGATGCTGCTCATGCTCCTCCTGACTCTTGGAGTAAATCAAAATGTCGTCGATGAAGACGATAACAAACTTATCAAGATATGGTTTGCACACCCTGTTCATAAGATCCATGAAGACTGCAGGCGCGTTTGTAAGCCCGAATGGCATGACCAGAAACTCGTAGTGACCATAACGAGTTCTGAAAGCAGTTTTGGAGACGTCCTCATCCCGGACTCTCAGCTGATGATACCCTGACCTCAAATCGATCTTGGAATAGTAACACGACCCTTGCAACTGGTCGAATAAGTCATCTATGCGTGGAAGAGGATAACGGTTCTTCACCGTCACCTTGTTGAGTTCACGGTAGTCGATGCACATCCTGAACGTACCGTCTTTCTTCTTCACAAATAACACTGGAGCTCCCCAAGGCGAAGAGCTTGGACGAATAAAGCCCTTTTCCAAGAGCTCTTGCAGCTGTTTCGACAGTTCTTCCAGTTCGGTTGGAGCTAAACGATATGGTGCGCGGGCTATTGGCGCTGCTCCAGGTGCCAATTCGATCTGAAACTCGACTTGACGATGAGGCGGTAAGCCTGGTAAATCTTCAGGAAACACCTGAGGGAAGTCACGTACAACTGGGATATCCTCCAGCTTCTTTTCCTTTGCTGATGCATCAGTAACGAGAGCCAGAATGGCAGTATGCCCCTTTCGTAAACATTTCTGCGCCTTCAAGTAAGAGATGATGCCAACCACAGCACCACTCTTGTCGCCCTGAACTTCGAGAGGTTCTTGACTGGAGCGAGGAATACGAATAACTTTTTCCTTGCATAAGATCTCTGCGTGATGTTGAGATAACCAATCCATGCCGATGACGACGTCGAAGCTACCCAAGACTATGGGTATAAGATCAATCGTGAAAGTCTGACCCGCTAGAACAATGCTACAACCCTTGACTACATGAGCGGCTTCTACACTTTTACCATTTGCTAGTTCTACGACGTGTTTAGTGTCTAGAGGTGTTGGTGTACGTTTTAATAAGTTACTCATTTTCATGGACATATAACTTGTATCAGCACCCGAATCAAATAAGACAGTAACGTAAATATCGTCGAGAAGGAACTTACCCATAACTACGTTAGGATCATTCACTGCATCTCCTCGACCCAACACAAATGCTCGACCACGAGCTTCATTGCCGTTGTTGTTGTTGTTGTTGTTGTTGCCCCCATTATTGTTGTTATGGTTCCCGTTGCCCTGATGGTTGTTGTTGCGGTTCTGGTTCAACTGTGGGCAATCGCGTTTGAAGTGACCTTCAGCCCCACACTTATAACACCCCCTGTTGCCCTGTTGCTGATTCTGCTGATTCTGTGGAGCTGGTTGCTGAGGCTGCTGATTCTGATTTGCAGGGCGAGCGCTTCTACAATCTTTGGCCTCGTGACCCATCTTTAAACACCTTTGACAACGGCCCTTATTGCACTGGCCGCTGTGATGCCTGTTGCAGTTGTTACACTTTGGAAGGTTTCCTCGATACCCTCCCTGCCTGTGGCTGCTCGATGAGTGTTGACTGGGACTTTGGTAACTATCCGTCTTTCGCTGCTGAGACTGTGACTGTACCGATGCTGATCCCTTGCTAGAATCCCCCTCCCATTTTCTCTTACTTTCGCTGGGAGTAGCAAGTGTAGTAGTAGCAGTAGCGGTAGCGGTAGCACTGATACGCTTTGGCAGTTTGCCCTGGTCTACTGCCTGATCTGTGATGCGATGAGCGAGACGCTGGATTTCCTGGATGTTGTTGAGGTTAGCCGAGGTAACGTGGCTCTGTATTTCTGGTGCCAAACCTTTGAGATACAACTCGATTCGCTTGTATGGAGGGTCCACCATAGTTGGACATAACACAGCCAACTCATTCGATCTTTTGGTGTAAGCTTCGATTTCCGAACCAACCATTTTCAAGTTATACAACTCGTCCTCCAACTTGTGAATGTCTTCTCTAGTGCAGTATTCCCTCTTGATCAGTTCTTTGAATTCATTCCAGGGTGTGGCGTTAGCAGCTGCCAACCCTAAGATCTGCACTTGTGCGTTCCACCAAGTGAGCGCAATCCCTTCAAGTGTGCCAGTGGCGAACTTCACCCTGCGAGCCTCAGGGCATTCACACATTTCGAAAACCGACTCGAGCTTTTCAAACCAGTGGAGGAGTCCAACTGCTCCCTCCGTGCCACTGAACGAGCTAGGACGACATTCCATGAAATTCTTGAATGTGCACCCAGGTTGTTGCTGAGCGGGTTGACCTATTGTGTACGAATAGGGCAAAGTTAAGTACGAGAATTAATGTAGGATCTAAAGATCCTAGTGTCTATACTGCAGGGTATACTACCTGCTTGGGCGGCTGCAACTGCCGCAGCAACGAGAGCCTCTAGCTGGGCTTGTGTCATGGTAATTCGTGCGGCCATTGATCTTCACATCAAAGGCAACATAAGTGAGAAAGGTTCGCGAATAGTGCGATGACAGAAGAGTGTAAGCACATAAGTATTCTCATGCAATGTCAAGTTGTGAGCAAGGTAATGTAAGCATACTACGAGCAAAGTTCTATGCAAATTCTAGCATGTAGGCAATAAACATAACCTTATTACCTAGGAAGTTGGGTCTTGCACGTGGAGCGAAGCGTCGTTGTGGATCGTTGAGAGCACTGTTCTGGTTATAGTCTAGTTTTAATAAAAACGTTTTCCCATATTAAAACCAAGTTCTCTATAACCGATGGCTCTGATACCAATCTGTCACACCCCCAAAATCCACACGCGGAGTATCACCGCTTGGGAGCGTGACTGACCAGGATCAAGCCACCAATCATATAGAACATTGTATAAAGTAAAAGTAATTGCAATATAATTCAAAACAAATCCATATGAAAGGTGTTTCCAAAACATAAGTCAGTTATCAATGTTTAGCGGAAGCGTATATATAAAAATATCCAATGTAAATGTGTATCAAGTATCATATGGGTTTCATATGATGTTCACGGTCCAAGTCCACAACAACCGCGCCTCCAGTGCAAGCTCCCAGTACCTAACGATCTGCAAGGCATGTAAAAGAAAGGATCAACAAAATAGTTGAGCGAGTTCACAGTAAGTAAATGTGTAACAGTAAGTAACAGGTGGCTCTACAGGGCCGATAGTAAGTTATGCTGGTGGGGGCTTCCCATGTTAAGTGACCACTAGACTGTTCGTATTATTATCCCTGTTCTTCGTCCGAGAACAGAAGTGTGTATAAAGTGTGCGTAGGTTTTACGCACGTATCCTTCGTAACCTGAGGATAGAAGTAAGTAATGCGTACACGTAGGTTTTACGTGCGTATCCTTCGTAACCGAGGATAGAATGGCATGTGAACCCGTAGGTGTTATCCCAACCTACGTAACCGTCCTGACATCCGAGGACATGATAGGTGACAGTCTAGTAAAGCATATGTACGTTCCTTTCAATAATAACCTTTAACCCATTCCCACAACCCGGGAATCCCATGCCTTAGTAGGAGTGTGAACTCACCTTGGTTTGCTCGGTATGCTAGGTTATGCACTCACAAGTAATTAATCACGTCCTAGTGTATGCACGTATAACAAATCAGTTCATGTTCGCAATTGTACGCATGCAGTTAATTGTTCACATAGCAGTCAGTTTGCATATCGGCACAACACGTAGTATTACACGAATATGTTCATCACCAAGCATGGCATAACAATTAATTCAACATATGTTCTACTGTTCAAAGCATTATCAAAACCCTAATATCTTTCGATTCATAATTCATCCTTCGACAGTCCATTATCACCATTTTCCTTCGGACCGAAGGTTATGCTTCGGACCATGTCTATCTTTCGGTCCAACTATCTTTCGGTCCAACTATCTTTCGGTCCAACTATCTTTCGGTCAAACTATGGTTCGGTCAACAAGTATCCTTCGGTCAAATGATGGTTCGAACAGCTAATATCTTTCAGTCAATATCAGTTATGTTTATCCCTTAACACAATTTTCACAATTTAGTAAATATCAACCAGATCAAACAAGCATGATTCCCACGTTTATCAAGAACCCTAATCTGATTAACAAGCATAACACTTTATCCTATACGATTCCGTTTTCAAGAACAGTGAACAATAACAATCCGTAGTGTATACATCACAACCAATCCACAAGCTTTATCATTAACCCTAATCACAACAGATCCAATTTGCATACAAATCCGATGAACATCCAAATCCTACCAATCATGCACAACCGATTAACATACAACCCTAGCATCTTTCAAAACATCCATACTAACCGATCACGATATGAACAATTCGATTAACATATATCCGATTAGTATACGTATCCGGTTAATCATACAGTCAACATATTGCAAGTAAATTGGTAAATCATGAAATCACATACACCTTAAATACTAACCGGAATTGAAAGCAAAAAGGGAATCGTTCAGCAAGAAATCTCCGGTTGTTTGTGATTGCCGTCACACACACAATGAAAACTAGGGTTCTTAGAAAAACTGCCGACTTGCATGTAATACTCGTATATAAACATTTTACATGAATGGGCCAAGCCCATTAGAATAACTGGGCCGAAGGATATGTTTCGAGATTCATCATTCCGAAGGATGATCTTTCGGATCGAAGGATGTGTTTCGACATCCTTCGATTCATGCATCATGTTTCGTGGGACATCCTTCGAAAGTTGGGCCATGTTTCACACTAACTAGTTAACACATAATACAAGTTTCACAATATGGCAATCAAATGTGCAATTAAGCAATTAGTCAATACATGTTCGTGTAATACATATGAAATCAAATCTTGGAATTTCGAGTTGTCACATTGTTCGAGTAAGCCAGAGGGTCTTTGATGTTCGGCCTTGAGCCTTGCACAAGTCAGGCATCTTCCGACATAGAGAGCGATATCCCTTTTCATACCCGGCCACCAGTACTTGTAGCGAAGGTCCTGGTACATTTTATCGGCACCGGGATGAATAGAATACCGGGATTTGTGGGCTTCGTCCATTAAATTCCTTCACAATTTGGTCCGCTTAGGAATCCAAATTCGGTCTAGAAAATAGAAGATCCCATTCGATTTGCTTACAAGCTGAGCTCCATCGTGGTAGATTCTCTCTTTCTTCAGGGTGCGTTCATTAAAACAAGCATGTTGGGCTTCGCGGATGAGGATTTCGAGATCGTGTTGGGCTTGGGTATTACGAATGCTGAGCAAATAACTCTGCTCTGCCTGACATGCTCATATCATCACCCGGTGGGTCTTGCCTATCGTTTCTGCGCGCATTGCAACTTGTACGGCCATTTTACTGCCAATTGTTGTTATGGTCCTCGTCAAGCCCCAGTTCAAGCCACTGCTCAGCAAGCTCTACTCCCAGCCCCGCAAGGCCAAAACGCAGCTCAAGCACCCATGATCAATGCTCGAGTCTGCTTTGCATGTGGCGACCCTAACCATTTTGCAAACATGTGCCGAACAGGGTTGTGAAGCAAGAGCCTCAGCAGCAGCAGCAGCAACAAGCAGCACGCGCAAGAACCTTCAACATCAATGCTCGTCAAGCCCAGGCTGACAACAATGTGGTTAATGGTACGTTCCTTGTGAATGGTATTTATGCATCGTGTTTGTTTCATCACTTAATCGATTTTCAACTTGTTCAACGCGTTGGTGTGCCACCCGATCGGTCGAGCCGTCCGACCAGGTGACACTCTGATAAGAACTTGTTATTGAAGTACCTAACCGATCGGTTAAGTCGGCCGATCGAACGAGCCGTTCGATCGATCGACCTGAAAGGTAAGGACACTTCAATGTTTTCAAATACTACAACGAAAACCTCAAAAGGTCAAACCATCATACACAAACACATCCTTCTCAAAGGAAGAAACAATCCACTCGAACAGCCCATCCGATCGGCCTACCGACCGACTGGACAGACTGTCCGCACGGACTGGTTAACCGAACGATCAAGCCGTCCGATCGGACCTACCGCCTGATCGACCAGGCTGTCCGACCCTCCAACACTTGTTTATGTTTTACGCGTTGCTTATCTTTATGCTATCGAACTATTCAGGCTAACCCTACTCTCAAGTGCTCCCTTCAATCCATCAATCACTGTGAGTATACTCGAACCCTTTTTGCTTTAGCACTTTTGGGTGTTACATACGTTACTTATTCTAAATCACAATCGAACACACTACACAATTATTTCAAACGCTAACCATTACCGAATGTATTACGAGACTAAATGAATGCTTGTTGTTATGTTTACACGTGGAATGCTGTCTACCTGCCTTAATGACGATAGTACTATAGTTTGAACTCAGCACCTGTTCACACGGGGGTTATTAAGGAAAATTACTTGCATGGATTACGGTGGTAATCATGTATTGCGAACTGCCTCGGGCAGTCAACCTGCAGTCATTGATATCGATAGATCCATATCGATAATTTACATGCTTCGTTTCCCTCTGTGTACGTGCTGGTTATGCGTAAACTATTTTGAACTCTATATGCTATTATCAAACTTGTATGGTCACCTTCACATTTTATGTATTGACTTTATTTTAACGTATGTGACAGGCAATTAGGATGCTTATCTGCTAGGAAGGCGAGCTTAGAATAAGCGTCTAGAGCATAGTTATCTGTAGATCTTGCAGATCGAGTCTCTAGAAGCATTTGAACAATATTTATATTTGAAATCTGAGTTGTCGGAACAGAATATTTGACTTAATGTTATCTATAATAATTTGTTTACTATTTAAGGTACGGTATGGGACATATTACATAAATTGAATAGTAATGATAGTTGTTATGGAAACTTCTGGAATTTGTGTCGCTCAGTGCCATGCCCCGATGATTCCGCCATCGGTTGGGGTGTGACAGATGGGTATCAGAGCTTTCCAAAAGTAGAAAGTATGACAATGACAGGGGTATTTATAGGCTTCCAAAAGAGGAAAGGGCTGGCCAATCGGCCAGGCATCCCGATCGGACAGCCTATCCAATCGGACAGCAGTCCGATCGGCTGGGCTGTTCGATCGGCTGAGACCTGATCGTTCAACTGCCTGTTTCGAGCGTTCGGTGCGACGATTTTTGATATTTCGATTTCGATTGAGGACGATGCGTGTACGATAGAGTTTCCTCTTAAAATTACTTTTAATCCCAACCACTATATCTAACATACAATCATCTATATCTCATGCTGTCTTTTCGCCACCAATTATCATAATTCAATTTCGATTGAGTTTTGATTGCATTTCGATTGATTCGATTGATCACCTCACATAACATAAAGTAAACATGCACAAGTAACACATAAGGCACACACACGTATAATAACACCAAGGTTGCATGCTTCGAGTTTCGAGTTCGATGATGATTTGATTAGCTCGATTATTGGTTTGTTGACTTTTTCGCATTGTTACTTCCTATCATTCACAGTCGTATAGCGGTTCGCATTGATAAGTAAACTTCGATTAATTCAATTTTAGCATATACTCCACATAATACAACTAACGTAAATCGTAAACATAAAATAGACTAACTATAGTCAAAGAAGTCAATCTTGACTTGACTTTGACTTTGATATTTGGTAACACGGGGTGTTACATTTAGATTTATCAAAACCTAAAGTAGAAACATTAGCATCACGAAAATCATCTCTTCCTGTAATCAGCTTAAATTTTTCAGCTCTCCTCAACACGCTAGCTAAACACCATTTAATATCCATAAGCTCCATTTCTTCAGCATCAATCTGATCGTAATCCTCTTTTGTTAACATAGGATTTTCGATCCTTCCAGCAACCAAACCCTCATATGATTCTAACACCGTAGCTAATAATGCCATATGACTTTTAGCAACTTCTTCAGAGAAATTTTGACCATTCTGAAGATGCAAAGCGATGTTGCAGTGTAACACATTACCACTACTGCTGTTTGAGCTTTGGAACTGATGACTTGAGGTTGAAACATTTGGACTAACACTTGAGAATGAAGAAAAACCACTCTTGCTAACTGGACTTTGATTAACTGATCCATATGAGTTTTCTTCACTGAACGCGGTTTGGACCTTCGGACTTGTTTCAACATTCTGAACACCACCTTTGAAGTACATCTTGACATCTTGTTGACCGCTTGGATTGTTCATTCTTGCAATCTTCTGTTGTTCAAGATCTTGTCCTTCAAGCTTTTCAATGAACTGGGAAATTGTTAATTTATCATATTCTCTAGTGTTCTTTATGATCATCAGATATGTACCCCATTCTTTCTGAGGTAAAGCATCAGCTAATTTGTCAACCCATTCTTCACGATCATTGTTAATATCTAACAGTGACATTGATCGCACTAAATGACAATATCTCTCAATCAGCATTTTTGTTGTTTCACCCGTTAAGCTTGAAAACAAGTGAAATTCTTTCTTTAACAATGATTTTTTACTCCTGATCATCGTCTCACTTCCCTCAAACTTAACTCGAAGTGCTTCCCAAATCGAACATGAAGTATTATCATGTTGAAGTAATATAAAGATGTCTTCTTTCACAGCTTGCAGAAGTAGACTAATCATCATCTTTTCTGCTTTGTACATATCTCGTTCTTTATCCGACAATTCAGAAATCGTTTTGTTAACTCCCACATCTGTACGAGGCTTAACATACTTTTTCTCAATACACTCCCAAGATCTCAAATGATTTGCTTGAACCCAATTTTCGAATCGAAGTTTCCAACCATAATATTCTTTAATACCCATCAGCTTGGGGGTTTTTGCAACGTTCCTGTTTCATTTTCCATGTTCACACTCTGAGCAATAGTAACAGGAGTATTCGGGGCAGTAGCAAACGCGTTGTAAAATTTCTTCCATGTTTCGGTTTTAAATTTTCACAGCCTCAGATTTTCAAACGAAATGGCACAATTCAAACGAAATGGGTTTGGTGCGGAATGGACCTTTTCAAACAAAATGAACAATCTGGTACGAAATGGATGATTTCGTACGGAATAACACACTTTCAAACGAAATGGGTGATTTCGTGTGAAATGAAGATGTTTTCACACGAAATGAGCTATTTCGTGCGAAATGAACCAAGTCACAAGCAAAATTATGATTTCGTGCGAAACGAAAAAATTCAATTCGCGCGAAGTGCTGCTGACGTCATCCTATTGGCCAGAATTTTTTCAAATTAATTAGTTTTTAGTTCGATTTTAGGTCCAATTCTTTCAAGGCTTTGTTAAAATAGTGTTTCACTTATAATGTGAGAAAATCAATCCATTTTAACCGTGAAAACTTGTAAAATTTGAAAAAGAAGGTGTAGAAGTCAGAAATTTGAAGAAATCAAGCTAAAATCGGTAAGAACTCTTCTTCCTAAGCTCTGATACCACTTATAGGATCGTTCGCACGACCAAATGAGTCGTTCAGAAGAGATCTTGTCCAATACGAAAGGCGGAAACATACGTATCGGAGTAGAAACAACTTGATATACACTCTAATTGTCTTGTTTATTGATAAAACAACGTTTTACAGCTTGGAGGCACTTCGGCAGCACCTCGGTACCGGAATCACAAAGTTACAAATGAGATCCAAGACACTACTATTTATAGGCAGATCATTTCGTACGAAATAAGTATGTGTCATTTCGTGCGAAATGGACTCTTGTCCATTTCGTGCGAAATGGACTCTTGTCCATTTCGTGCGAAATGCCCCATATGCCATTTCGTGCGAAATGGCCCATTCTACATATTTCTTGATTTTCTCATATTTCGTGCCCTGGTCTATCTATTCTAATACAAGACTCGATACAAGACGAAGTCGACAGACATATGCACCAACACCGATGACGCTAGGGATTAAATAATGTCGTTTGGGCAATTATCGAATGAACTGTTGCATGAAGCATTCACTCGATACAAGGAGTTGATTCGGAAATGCCCACATCACCAAATAGAAAAGTGGGAATTGGTGAAATGTTTTGTACAGGATTTGGATGATGTGACGTGGAATCGCGTCGGGTCAACGAGCAATGGGACTTTATTGAGCAATCATGAAGATGATGATTGGGAATTTCTCGTGCGAATGAGCAAACGGCGAAGGAAAAGGAATTGGCCGATAGAGCCAAGGAACATCCCATCTCCCGGTCACTTCCCGATAAGGATCGGATTTCTACTTTAGAACGGGAAATGGCTTGTATAAAAAAGAAGGAGGTGAACGCGGTACAATTTGCGGTGTGTGAAGAGTGTGGAGATATCGGTCATAGAACCGAGCAATTTCCAACGGGGCCGAGTGATTACACCGAGGAGGTAAACCAAGTGTATGGAGATCGAAAGAAATATGACATGAATTCCAACACCCACCATCCAGGTTTGAGAAATCATCCTAACTTCCGGGATGGTAATGCCTCGAATCAAATGAACCCGAATTTTCAATCGGGAAATCAAGGTGGGTCCTCGTATAACAATCATCAAGGTGGTAACCAAGGGGGTTACCAAAGGAATTACAATCAAGGGGGTAACCAAGGGTATCAAAGCCGCGAAAGCAATTATCAACGGGGTTATAACCAAAGCGGAAATGGGGGTGGTGCATCAAACTCCCAAGGTGATGATTCGATTAATTCGAAATTTGATGCTATCATGAATGCTGTGGGTACTCTTACTAATTCACACCAAGAGTTCAAAGCCGAAGTGAGGAAAGAGTTTGAAGTGAGGGATAAATCTCAAAAGGCATTAGAGAAGCAAGTGGGGCAACTTGCCCAAGAGATAGCTCAAATTCGTGGAAGTGGAGGAAGACTCCCAAGCGACACCAATTTGAACCCTAAGCATCAATGGTCAAACTCGAAGAACATGAACGAGGTACCAATTAATAAAATTACCTTACGTAGCGGTCGAGTTGTAGATAATGGTGTCAAAACACCATCACCCCAGTTTGTTGAAGGGGTGGTGGAAGATGTTAGTGACGATGAGAATGAGGATGGTCAAATGGGTCAAAACAAAAATGATTTAAAAAATAATAATAACACTCCCGTTGTGACCATACCCATCCCTAAGGCTAAGGAAAAGGGTGTGGAGGGTAATACCGCCCCATATCCCGAAGCATTGAAGGGACCCGTGAAGAAAGTTGTAAACAAGAGAGGTCCACAACAAGAAGAGTTGTTGGAAATTTCAAACAAGTAAAAAATAATCTACCTCTTTTGGATGCAATCAAACAAGTACCGTCTTATGCTAAGTACTTGAAAGAATTGTGTACCCAGAAACGAACTCATAAATTTCCTAAAAAATTAAATTTAACCGAAAATGTGAGTTTGATTCTTTCGGGTCCACTTCCACCTAAGCTCCAAGATCCGGGTGCGCCTATCATTTCAAGTCAAGTAGGCGATTTTAAAATCAACCGGGCACTTCTAGATCTTGGTGCTAGCGTGAGCATTCTACCGGGTAGTTTGTATGACCAATACGAGTTTGGTCCACTTCAGTCGTCAAACACCACTGTGGTGTTAGCTGATTTGACACCCAAATTACCCCGTGGAATTGTTTCAGATGTGATAGTAAAAATCGAGGATTTTTACTATCCGGTGGACTTTTTGGTACTTGATTATGTGGCCAAGGACCCAACCAAGCAACCTACGGTGATTTTGGGCCGACCGTTCTTAGCAACCACAAATTCTCAAATTGATTGCAAAACAGGAACGGTTAACATGACATTTGGAAACCGAAGGTTGAGGTTGCATGTTTTTTCCAGACTTATGAACCCTCCAGTTGATGATGAATGCTATATGGCAGACATTATTAACACGTGTATACCTCTTTGCGACAAAGTCGTGGATGGGGAAAACACAATGGAGGATTGTTATATGTTTCAAAGGTCACAGGTGGAGATGGATAAGAGCATAGACGAGGAGGTGAAACGTTTGGAGGTGCTTGCGGTTAGAAAGGGAAAACCGACATGGATACACCAAGTTGAGAGTTTACCGGAGAGCATTGACACTAAATTGAAGCCGTCATTAGTAGAGCCTCCGGAGGTTGAGTTGAAGGCATTGCTGAAGCATCTCAAGTATGCTTATGTAGGTGAAGGCAATACACTCCTGGTTATCATTGCATCAAACTTAACCGTGGAGCAATAGGAGAAATTGATGGGTGTTTTGGTCACCAATCAGGCGGCGATTGGATGGACCATTGCAGATTTGAAGGGTATTAGTCCCTCGGTGGTGATGCACAAAATCATCACGGAAGAGAATGTGACTCCCGTTCGAGATGCACAACGGAGAATAAATCCGAATATGCGGGAGGTGGTGAAAAAGGAAGTGCTGAAATGGCTTGATGCGGGTATCATTTATCCGATCTCGGGTAGCCAATGGTGAGCCCAACGCAGACGGTTCCAAGGAAAGCGGGTATACAAGTCGTCAAAAATGACGCAGGTGAAGAGGTAGCCACTCGGCCGGTAACCGGGTGGTGAATTTGTATTGATTATAGGAAGTTGAATACCACAACTTCCAAAGATCATTTTCCTTTACCGTTCATTGATCAAATTGTTGAGAAATTGTCAGGACAACAATTTTATTGCTTCTTAGATGGCTATTCTGGTTATAACCAAATTGCCATCCATCTAGAAGATCAATCAAAGACCACGTTTACTTGCCCCTACGACACCTTCGCATTTAGGCGAATGCCGTTTGGATTATGTAACGCCCCCGCCACCTTCCAAAGGTGTATGATGAGTATCTTTTCAGATATGGTGGGGAAGTCTTTAGAAATCTTCATGGATGATTTCTCAATTTTTGGGTCATCATTTGAGGCTTGTTTGGACCAACTAGACAAAGTATTAAAAAGGTGTGTCGAAACTAGTTTGGTCTTGAGTTGGGAAAAGAGCCATTTTATGGTTCAAGAGGGAATCATGTTGGGACACGTGGTGTCGAGTCGTGGGATAGAGGTTGATCGTGCAAAGGTACAAGTTATATCTACTTTGCGTATCCCACGAGTGTTAAAGGTGTTAGGTCATTCTTAGGTCATGCGGGTTTTTATCGATGGTTTACTAAGGGTTTTAGTATATAACCAAGCCTTTATGTAACTTATTGTTAAAAGATTACCCTTTTGATTTTAATGAAAATTGTCAAAACGCATTTAACAAGTTAAAAGAAAAATTAGTTGACGCCCCAATCTTGCAATCGCCAAATTGGTCTTTACCCTTTGAAATTATGTGCGATGCAAGTGATTATGCGGTGGGGGCCGTGTTGGGACAACAGGTTGACAAGAAACCCGTTGCCATATACTACGCGAGTAAGACTCTTTCGGATGCACAATTGAATTACACCGCCACTGAAAAAGAGCTACTCGCGGTGGTATATGCATTGGATAAATTTCGGTCAGACAAATGGGGTAGTAAAGTGATTACTTATTCTGATCACACTGCTATTAGGTACCTCATGGAGAAGAAAGATGCTAAACCGAGATTGATCCGATAGGTATTGTTGTTCCAAGAGTTTGATTTGGAGAAACGGGACAAAAAGGGTACCGAGAATGTGGTAGCGGACCATTTGTCCCGATTGATGGTCGAGGAGGATCCTAAATCATTAGAGATCAATGAGTCTGTTGGTGCATATGTCTGCTGACTTCGTCTTGTATCAAGTCTTGTAATAGAAATGATAGATCAGGGCTCGTAGATCAAGTTGCCCTAGAAGGTGATTTTAAACTATTAGTACATAAGTATGTTATTTTGTGCAAACCACAGGGACTACTATGTAATTAACTCTTTTTTTAAATATAATTTTCTTATTATTTGGTATATAAAATCATATTTATTCAAGCCGTGTAATACACAAGGGGTTTTAAAGATATAAACGATCCTGACTTGCCGAAGTTCCCAAGTTGGTAATCGTGGAACAGGAATTGGCATCTTTCTTAAAAATATCACAGATGTGAATGATGGTTGTTATGTGATATTTCGACTTACAAGTGGTTAATCAAGGACATTAAGTTGTACTTGATTTAACTATCTTACAAGTGGTATGATTGTTGGAAATTGTTTTTGTGATAAACCTACAAGTGGTTGAAAACAGTGTGATGAATTAAACCCCATGTTTGTGAAATGGCAGACAAAACTAATTTTCCAGAAAAACCATTTTGATTAAAACAAACTTAAGTGTTTTGAAATCACAATGGGAAAATAGTTTGTTGGCAGGGGGAGTTCTGACTGTTTAAGCCAAGTGGATGGCGAATTCAGGAAATTCTCATCAATTTGTCACTTTGTTTGTATAGTTTACTGTTTTATTTTTCAAATTTTCCCAGAAAATCAAAATTTGAAATATAATTTTGATTTTAGGGGGAGAAAAATTTTTAAAAAACTTAGAAAATTTGAAAAATACAAAAACATAATAAAATCTAGAAAAATCCAAAAATGTTAGAAAATCTGAAAAAATGAGTTTGCGTAAAAAAGGGAAATGATAGTACATCAGCTAGACAGTGCAGTACGCTAAAGATTTGTAAAGATTAAAAAGTGTTAAGCAGTCTCACTGATGATGTGTCGATAGATTTTTACACCATCAATAAGTTTGTTCGGGATATTAACAAAAATATAATAAGCTTGCCTTTACGTGGGGATCATCTCCAGGATATATGGGTAACCCCTGAAATCTTGTTTGAAAGGTCCCTCTTTCTGAGATATTAGGTCTTTATATTTAGTGATATCTGGGGTATTATCCCGGGACTTCTGATTTTGCGGAAGCAATGGCCTAGTCCCCGAATAATACTTTTTGCTTGCTTTATTCATAAAGATCACCCTCAGCATAAAAAATGATGAAACATTGGAAAATGCTAATCATATGCTGTTGAAGAAAAGATTCTCTAAAGGGAACGCACCAAAAGTCGAGCCATCATCTCTTTGCTGAATGGAAGTTCTGACCTGAGCTCTCATGGCCTCGCATTTAACCCTTTACAGATATCATCTAGGTATATTCACCTGTAAGACTGAGCATTGGGATCTGGATACAGGAGTATATTATGAGGTGGGACACGCGTGAAAGTTAAGATCTTAAAACACTATAAATCGTATCCTGAACAGATTGAAAGTTGTGTGAAAATTTAAAGTTGACTTGTATATCGACAATTAGATGTGAAATGTTTAAAACTTAGTATGAAATCAAAGCTTAACGGTGCTTGCATCTTGTCAAAAGCTGATATGATCCCCTAACACGCTCATCAAAAATATTGTCTGTACAGCTTATAGTTTGTTGCTTATTCAAAAACACAAAAAGATTGTATGTTTGTTTAGTTTTTTTTTAATCCAAAAAGATTTTCATTTCATCTTATTTTCGACAACTGATGTTGAAAAGCTGATACTCAAAATTCCAAATGCTAAACATGATGAACAATAGGATTGGGAAAGTTTGTTGAAATGAGAAAGGTTTTTGAAATGACTAAATGGCTCATTAATTTGAAACCAATTTAATCATTTTAAATTCAAGTGATAAGCATAAGGTCAAATTTTATTGTTGGTTAGAGTATATGCAGGTATGCAGCTAGTGAATTCCAGACTGCGATCCCAGCTTGTCGAAAGAGGGAGTCTGTAGACGTAAAAACCAGGTTCCTGATCTTGTTGCTACGGAGAGCCAGGAGATGGTCCTGTATTTGTGAAAGCTGCTAATGTGAGAAGATAGAGATTTGTGAAGATCCCCGTGTCGAAGTCTGTGTAGAGTTAAAGACAGGTTTCCGATACAAAACCTGTGAAAGTGCTATATCAGATTACGATCCCGGAACAACTTAAGGGGGTGTCTGTTAGCAAAGGGGAGTTTAAAGAGTGAAAGAGCTAGATTCAGATTCTGGAGAATAGCTGTTAATGGTGATTGAAGAGAAAGAGAGAGTTTGAAGGATGTTTCAGCGTCAAATACTTTGGAAAGCGTGAAGACTGATTAAGACTGAAGTTTTGACGTACTAAAGTCTCGTACTGAAGACTCAATCAACATCCAAGGGGGAGACTGTTGGTGCATATGTCTGTTGACTTCATCTTGTATCAAGTCTTGTAATAGAAATGATAGATCTAGGTCTCGGAGTACGAAGAAACCGAATAAAACTAGACTTTATATTATAATATTAGATAGAAAAATGCAAGGTGGCCTTATTGTAAATAAGGTATGGCTAACCCAATAACGAAAGTTTCGTAAGGGGACTGGAGCAGGCTACCATGAGACAAAAGATCTTCTTTCTAAAGAGATTCGATTCGGAACTCTTATATGTCCAAGGTTCAATATTGAAAAAATTTCAGAGGTTTTCCCTGACTTTGTCCGTGTCAACAAACAATTCGAAATACCTCGACTTTTTAGAACAGGTCCGAGTCAAATAGCAATGATTTGAAGCACTTCTTTTTACACTATTTCGGAAACCCAAGGACTCAATCGTATGGATATGTAAAATACAGGATTTCCAATCCTAGCAGGAAAAGGAGGGAAACGGATACTCAATTTAAAGTGAGTAAACAGAATTCCATACTCGATCTCATAGATACATATAGAATTCTGCGGAAAGCCGTATTCGATGAAAGTCGTATGTACGGCTTGGAGGGAGATCTTTCATATCTTTCGAGATCCACCCTACAATATGGGGTAAAAAATCGGATTAATATTTAGGTATAGATATTACCTCTTTTTTCTCCTTTCAAACAAATTGAAATGATTGAAGTTTTTCTATTTGGAATCGTGTTAGGTCTAATTCCTATTACTTTGGCTGGATTACTCGTTTTTATAGTTTACACACTTTTGTATTGCCGCTTCTTACTGCCGTATTTATGTTAAAGCACTTCCCAATGATACGTAAACAAGGGATTTCTGGTCCTTTTGGCCTATCAATAGGACACTTATGTGTTTCATTTGTAACTTGTGATTTTGGAGCCGAGGTGCTGCCAAATTGTCTCCAGCCATTGTAACGTCGTATAATCAATACAAGAGACTAGTAAAGTGTATAACAAGCTGAACGAAGATCAAATCTTTGAATTCCGCCTCTGATTTGATCTGAGAGCTCTTCTGAATGACTCATTCGGGTCTGAAAACGATCCTACAGAGTCTTTTCCCGATGAGCATATTATGAAATTAGATAAGTTACCATGGTATGCTAACATTGTGAATTATCTTGTTACAGGTGACTTATCGCCACATTAGGATAGACGGAAGAGGCAACATTTCATGTCTCAAATCAAGTATTACCGGTTGGAAGAACCGCACTTGTGGAAAGAGTGTGCGGATCAAGTGATTCGAAGATGCATAGACGATGAGGAAATTCCAAGCGTGTTGCAGCATCTACATTCGTTTGCGTGTGGTGACCATTTTAGTGGCCACAAAACGGGTCATAATGTGTTGAATAGTGGTCTCTATTGGCCAACTATTTTTAAAGATGCAAATGAGTTTTCCGAAAATTGTGTAGAGTGCCAGAAATTAGGGGGTATTTCAAAAAGGGATGAGATGCCCATGCAACCAATCCTCATAGTCGATATTTTCGATGTGTGGGGTATTGATTTCATGGGCCCATTCCCCAATTCTTATGGCAATTTGTATATCTTGGTGGCCGTTGACTACGTGTCGAAGTGGGTCGAGGCGATAGTCACCAAGACAAACGACCATTCCGTAGTTTGTAATTTTGTTCAAACCAATATTTTCTCAAGGTTTGGGATTCCTCATGTCATCATAAGTGATGGAGGATCTCATTTTAAAAATTTTCAGTTTGGGAAACTTCTAAAACGGTTTGGTGTTGACCATAGAATTGCTACCCCCTATCACCCGCAAACAAGCGGGCAAGAAGAGGTGTCAAATCGACAAATCAAAGAAATTTTGCAAAAGATCGTGCGGGCGGACCGTAAGGATTGGTCAATTAAGTTGAACCATGCTTTATGGGCCTACCGTACGACACATAAGACACCCATTGGCACTACACCTTACCGGCTGGTTTACGGTAAAAATTGTCATTTACCGGTTGAACTCGTGCATAAATCATTATGGGCTATTAAAGAAGTCAATATTAAATATGATGATGCAGGTAAGGAAAGGAAGCTTAAGCTTTGCGAGTTGGAGGAGTTCGAGGTTGGGCAAAAGGTGTGACTTTACAATTCGAAGCTCAAGTTCTTTTCTGGAAAGCTCCGGAGCAAATGGATGGGACCTATGTGATCACCCGGGTCGGACAATTGGATGATGTTACAATCGAGGACCCGAAGGATGGGTCACGGCAAACGGTAAATGGTCATCGGCTAAAACCGTTCCTCGATGGTAATGAAAAAGTGGATGAAAACAAGGAATCGGTGAGCTTCGTGGTAAGCATTTCGGTTTATGAGGTCGACTAAAAAGGACCGGTAACATTTAGTGTAAAGTTATGTATAATTTAATTAAATGTTTGAGTAATTTAGATATAATCGTTTTCGTTTTATACTAACTCCTTTTGATTGTGTGAAGTCCGGACATTCCGAACGAGTCACGAAGACGTAAGGTATGTTTTTAGACTTTGTTAGGTGCATTGAGGACAATACATGACTTTTCGAGGGGTGGTAGGGCCGTTAACGGTTTTCGCATTTTCAGCTTTTAACTTATAAAAATTTATAAAAGGATTTTTAATATTTTTTAGGATTTTTAAATGTATATAGTCCCTTTAGAAAAAGTTCATAAAAATCTTCCTATTTTTCATAAAAAAATAACAATAATTAAAATTGAAAAAGTAAAAAGTGGTAAAGTGGAACCTGTCGGCAACAGGTATAGTCCCGTCCGGGACGGGCACGGGGTAACATCGTCGGGTAACAAAGCCCATAGGCAGGTGATTAGGCCGTCGGCCATATTCCGGAAATATCAAACACGTCGGCGACGGGTTGGGTGCCGTCGGCGACGGGGTGTCGTCTTGGCTCCGGGGTTTAACGATTTTTTTCACCATTAACTCGAACCCAAACATCCTTTTACTCGATAAAACTCAACAAAAACTCATTCGTTGTCACTTAGAAGACCCGAGACCCCTATTACATTAATCATAACTTCAATACACTTCCACAATCAGATTAAAACTCTCTCTACCTTTCTCATCTCACTTCATCTTCTTCATTCTCTCACTCAAGAACCCTAGAACCTTCAATCTCTCATAAACTCTGTTAAATCTCCACCAAAGCTTCTGTTTTTTTTTAAGTCCATCTTGCATGATTTTTCGAGAGGAACAAAACCCCCATCACGGTTTTCATCAATTCTTGCTAGTTTCCAAGATTTCTAGGCGTGTAATTTCGGGTTTTTGAAAGGGTGTTCACCAAGTTGCTTGCTTTACATCTTTTTCTTAGTTCTTCTTCTCTATAACATCACAGGTATGGATTTCACTTAACTTTATGCATGAATATCATATGTTTAGTTGTTTTTCTTCCGAAATTTTAAACTTGTTAGTTTAAGAGTAGGTTGTTTAAACAATGTATGTTGTTTTAGCATGAATTTAAGTATGATTGGTTGTTTTGGATGGAATTTGAGCATGTTATAACCATAGTGAAGTGATTACACTTGTTATGTACATGATTGAACATGAAGGTGATGTTGAACCTTGTTGAATTCATAAGAAATTGTGAATTAACAAGTAAAAGTTGATAGGTAAATGATAAAATATGCAACTTTGGAAGTTTAAAAAGGCGATTTTGCATGTACTTGTTAATTAAAATTTCAAAATCACACATCATGTTCAAAGTGTGAGAGTTCATTGAAAGTTGGGTTTATATTGATGCATTGTTTGTTTTGTGCTTGTAGTTATGGCTGGAGGTAGAAAAAAGCAGAAAACTACAGGGCAAGGCTCATCGTCGGGAGTGGGATCTTCTTCCGGTTTAATAGCGAAGAAGTGGGAAAAATTCAGGGATAGTAGAAGCGCTCAAGTATGGGATGAGTAGAAAAACAAACCTCTATCGGCTTACCAGAATAGAAGTTGGAAGCTAAATTGTGGAAGTGGAAGATGGTCAATGGTGTGAACACTTCGGTACTGGAAAGGATTATATGTGAAAGGGTTGTGAATGTGGAAGAGTTTAGACAAATTGGAATTGTGCAAATGTTTGAGCATCAATGATGGGAGAGAGTTCTTGATTGGTGTGAAGATAACACCTCTCGAGTGTATTTGGCGTAGGTATATGAGTGGTTGGCGACGTTGAGGTTCATGAATAAGGATGGTCCTCCTGCTCAGGGGAAATTGGTTGGTAAGACAAGCCGAGGGGCAATGACGATGTCCTTCGAAACAATTAATTGCATCGCGTGCTTTGATTCTTTGGGGGTGCAAGCATATGACTATCCAATCATTGAACAATTTTTGGATAATCATATGAACGATGGTGATCTGGAGCAGATGACAGCGGTTATTTTACCATACAATGATGGGGGAGAGGCTAAAAGAACTCAAATGACGATTGAGGGGAAAATTCTTCAAGGAATTTCCCTAGAGAATGT
Organism: Helianthus annuus; assembly: GCF_002127325.2. Lineage (NCBI taxonomy): Eukaryota > Viridiplantae > Streptophyta > Magnoliopsida > Asterales > Asteraceae > Helianthus > Helianthus annuus. Next base: position 60,891,839 of record NC_035443.2, read on the forward strand.
GATGGTGAGATTTGGCGATAGAGGAGGAGTGAGAGCAAGCGATTGCAGGGTTGTCCATTCTTTGTTGTACGGGACCCCTACTTTGTCATGGAGACATATCGTCATGATGAATACATGGATCACCCAGGAGGCATCTCAAAGGTGTTTTATTCCATATGCATGCCTCATCAGTGCTATTATCGTCCAATAGAATTGTTTTCCTCCGGAATCACTTTGGGTATCCAAACCTCTGGAAGAATTCAAGATAGCATCAATGAAGAAAAATTGGAAAATAGATGTGAATCTGTCAGGAAACAAATATGTGGTGACTGACAAATTGGGTCACAGATATGACTTTGTTAATCCAGATGCACAGCAAGGAGCTGGGGGAGATGAGGAGATGTTTGACGAAGAAGACGAGACCGAGCCTCCTGGTCCACGGGGAACAAAACAGAGGTACATGAGGCCACACATGGAGATTAATGCAGATGTGGTAGGTTTTGTAAACCAAAGACAGGGGCCGACTTACAGAAATTTTAACCGCGGGCAACAAGCGGTTTATGATAATGTCTCGACATGTATAGGCGAGGGCAGAGAATATAATAGGAGGAGAGAGAACTGGGAAGAGATGCACGGGACCTACTCGCAAGAACAGTGGGCCTCCCAAGCATCCTATCATGAGAGGATGGAGAAATATATGGAAGAGCAACAATTGCAACAAGCGCTTCAAAGATCTCACATGGAACGCTTGATATAATTGCAGGAAGAAGATATGGCCCAAAGACGGGCATGGGAAGAAAGGGAGGAAAAAGCGCGGCATGACCGAAACACAGTGGAGGACCACCGCTGGAGTGCCTTATATGTCTCACAGGAAATGGCTATTAATAATGCCAAAATCCTCCACGATCAGGAGAGACATAGAAGAGACTATGAGGTCGACATTCCTTTTGTCGAGCACTCGGGGTGGACCGACTATTCCAATCTCCCCGTTCCACGAGGCCCATCCGACCCATCTCCTCACTGGTCCGAGGCCGTAGGCTCCAGCTTCATTCCGATACCCTATCAGCCACCACCTCAAGGAGAGCCGAGCCCACTTGATAACTATAGGGAGATGTTTGAAGCCCTCACTGGTTATCCATACCAGCCAAACCCACCAGTTGATCCCAACTAGAGATATCAGCGGTGAAGGCAAGGTATGTTTGGCTTGTTATTGTTGTAACTTATTTTCCCACATAAATCAAGGTAAATTAACGCATAACTTGGTAACACTTCCATAAAAATGGTAGAACTAAGTAGCTAACAAATTTCAATAGTTGTGAGAAGCATGCTTCTACACAAGGGTTAGAATTTGTAGGTACAACATGTTTGCGGGACAACCGTTTCTATGATGAGAAGAAGAAGATATGAGCATCAAGCGACAAAAATCAGGTGCATGTGTTTCCTTTTTACCTTGATTCTTAGTTTAGTAATAAGTGGATTGTATTTTGTATTTTATTTTTCCGGGGTGAAATTTTGGGGAGGTTAGTCGTGTCACATCCCTTGTGCATTTTAAAACTCTAGTTCATACACATTGAGGACAATGTTTACCTCAAGTGTGGGGATGGGGGAGTAGTAAAAGTTTTCAACTTTGACCCGTTCATTTAAACACTACACATTGAGGACAATGTTTACCTCAAGTGTGGGGATGGGGAAAATTTCAAAAATTTTTCAAAAAATTTCTTGTTTCAAAAGTGGTCTTAAAAGCACAAGTAACCAAGTCAACGAGGGATGGCACAGCCCATTTGGTCTTTTGTCATAGTCAAGTTCAAATTAATAGCATGACGGGTATTTAGCGGGTGGTTATTTGGGAATAATTCTCCTAAGGAACTAGTATTTTATGCATATCACATACCATACCCTTATACGTGAGGTTTTGAGCCACTTTTATATCATAGAGTTACATATATATGTTTCCTTGTTTGAGTGGGCCATTAGTCGCGTATTGTAGAAGTTGCAACTTTTGATACGTTTGAAACCATAGACCGAATACAAGCACGAGAATGATTAAGGCATTAGGTAAACCTTTTCCTTTTAAACCAGTTATCTATCCTTACCCAAACAAGTCCCCTAGTCGCCCAATTTGAGCCTAAACCTTTCGTTTGACAACCCACTTATCCCATAACCATAAGCCTTTTCTTTTTAAACCTCTGTGATGAAAATTCGATTATAGGAGCTTAAGTTTGTATAGTTGTGATTCATTTGTATTATAAAAAAATCAGAAAATGTTGCGAAAAAGAATGAAAAAGCATTGAGAAAAACACAAAAAGTTGTGCTAGTAGTTTGTTGAATAAAAGATGAAAGTTGTTGCCTCATAATTGATGTTTATATTTAGTGTTGTTTAGTTTAGTGGTTTGTAATAAAAATCGAATTTTTCATCACCTTAGCCACTTTAAAATATCCTATTTCCTACCCTTAGCCTAGCCCCGTTACAACCCTTACAAAGACCTTATGACTTGTGTTTGGTATTCGTGTTCATTGGTGGAGAATGATTTAGTTGCAAGCCGATGCGGGTACGTGTTCTAATCGGTGTTGAGCGATTAATTGTTGAAGTGCTAATACATTATACATATTAGCCAATTTTTAAGCCGAGTGGAGAGAACATTGTGAGGGATGTGTATGACTTGTTAGTTTTACGGGCAGGTTAATCTTGGATAACCATTATTATATGTGATTATTCACTTGACCGGTAAATATGTGAAAATTGTAAAAGGTGTGAACTTTTGTATGACAATAGACCTTAACCTTCGTCTCGGGAATGGGAAGTGTATTCGTTGTTCGACCCACGTGAAAGTGAAAAACAGATTTGCTTGAGGGCAAGCAAAAGACAAGTGTGGGGATGTGATACGTGGTTGAAAACCGGTGTTTCTTATTGCATAACTTGATGTTTTTAAATAAGTTTTAATTTCGGATAGCCTACTTTTAATCAAAACTGTGTTTTGCAGGTTTGATGGAGTTTAAGGAGCTTTTTCGGGAGCTTTACGAGTCATCGGGTCGAAAACCGCATGATGTGTGTAAAATGCAACATATAAATTACATCAAATAAGACATAAAACTAACCCCTTTTTAGTACTAATGTTGGAAAAAGTGTGTTTTTGTCTTCCTTTTGAATTTACAGGATCAAATTAGCTTAAACGAACAAAAGGAACAAATATACAGCCAAAACCAACATAAATACAAAGAAAAGGAAGAAACGTGGCATGCCCGACTCCTCAACAGCATCTCCCAAAGCAAAAAACAAGAAGAAAGCTGAGCATGGGGCTGCGCCCAGCTGAGCATGGGGCTGTGCCCAGCTCAACACGGGGCGTGTCCAGCTAAACACGGGGCGTGTCCAGCTCAACACGGGGCGTGCCCAGCGAACACGGGGGCATGGTCAGCCTTGGAACAAAAGACAAACATGTCGAAGCTTCCATCGCCCACCATGGGGCTGTGCTCAGCGGACAAGGGGCCGTGGTCAACTATAAGATTCGCAAAATCTTGCCAAATCTGATAGTACATATATGCTTCTGCACACGGGGCCGTGCCCAGCGGACACGGGGGCGTGTGGAGCTACTAAAGACAAGCTGTAACTAATGAAGAAAGAGAAAAAGGGTGGACACGGGGCCATGTCCAGCGGACACAGGGCCGTGTCCAGGCTTCTGTGCAGGCTATAAATAGGGGTGCTTGGTTCACTTCAAAGGCATCCCCTGGCACACCACCTCTCTCACACTTCACCCACCACCCACCACCATCACAACACCATCATCCACCACCATCATCCATTGTCCATCATAGAGTGTGTGAGTCATCTTGGGATCCAAGATTGAGCGTAAGAGTTCTTGACAATCAAAGGCCATGTTTGCCTAAGTCTCTTACATCACTTGGTGAAGACAAGTGTCTAGTGTAATACTTTTTATTTTTAATCTTTTGCACTTTTTAATTGGTTTTGTATTAATGACTTTAATTACTAGTTTCTTATGCTGAAGGTGATTCTTCCTTATCGTTTGTCCGTGGTGTCTTGGCATTATTTTACTGTCTATATAAAATAAAAGATTTTCACCATTCATATCTCCACGGTCAATATGGAGGTATGTTGGCTACCCGGTCGGGGGTTAAGGGAACGGTTTGGTAAGAGTCTTGCCATTGTTCAGCGTATAGATCCTGCAAAGGACCTGGGTCAAATTTAGTAGGACCTCCTTCAATACCCAAAGGTATTGGATGGCGGGGGTCCAAACTCTTTGATCCCCTCATAAGTTAAACTACTATTAAAACTTTAACCCGGCTACTTAGGACTGTATCCCTGCTGACTCAGACTACTTAACCGAGGGTAACGTCGCCTTCAAAAGAGGGGCCTACCACATTATGCATTAATAACTTAATTAATTATCTTTCAATAATCTGACCCTTTAGGATTGTATCCTTGCTGACTCAAACTACTGGGTTGAGGGTAAAGTCGCCTTCAAAAGAGGGGCCTACTACAATAACTAAGATAATCTCTTAAACAAGTGCAAAAGTACGAAAATAATCAAAGGTTACACTACACACGAGTCGGATCCAAGAGATTCATCTTGTCTATCTGTTTTTACTTTTATTTTACTTTTCAGCATTTTAGTTAGATTTATTTTTCTAGTTTAAAAAACTTTTTCTAACATTTTGATTTGATTCGACGTTGAGGATAAACCGGTACTAAAAGCTCTTGTGTCCTCGGACGACCTCGGTATCTTACCAACACTATACTACATCCATGATGGGTGCACTTGCCCATATGTGTGTTTAGGGTTAGTGAATATCGTGTTTATAAATTTAAAACTTGGCTAAAAAGTGTAAAAAGGTCTTAAAATATACACCAAAAACATATATACACTGACACACATCAAGTTTTTGGCGCCGCTGCCGGGGACACAAGGATTTTAAGAAAGCTTAAAATCGACGGCCTAATCAGTTTTTCAAAACCTTTTTAAAACGCGCGCACATTTTTCTGCATTTTAGTTTAGTTTGCATTTACAGTAGCCTGAACACGGGGCCGTGTTCACTAAACACGGGGCTGTGCTGCATATTTTTAATAAAACACCCAGATACAGAGTCTGAACACGGGGTCGTGCTCACTGAACACGCCCCCGTGCTCAATAAGACCAGTAACTTTAATTAAAACGCCCAGATACAGATACTGAACACGGGCCTTGTCCACTGAACACGGGGCCGTGTTCAGCTTCTGTTTCCGTCTTTACTTTTATTTTCTGGTCTCGAGACTCTGTTGTGGTCTTTTGAGTGATTCTTATGGATCAATACTCAGGAGGCTACAACTACACCTTTGAGGAGGATGATTATAGGAGAGACTATTGCACTAATCGTGGTAACCCGCACTCGGTTCAATATTACAACTCATCTCAACCATCCACTTCGTACAATTATTATGAGGAGCCCAGGTACGAGCCATCGACTTCATACACATCCTATGAAGACCAAGGTATGAACCTCCTCCCTCATACTCATATTTTGATGAACCAAGGTATGAACCTTCATACTCATACTTTGAGGAATCAAGATATGAGCCACCACCTTCATATACTTATTATGAGGAACCATGGCGTGAACAACCCACCTCATATGAGTACTATGAAGAAAAAAATTACGACCTTATCCATTATATACTTACAATGAAGAACAATGGTATGAAGCATCTACTTCATATGAGTACTATGAGGAACCAAGGATCGAACAACCGGATTCAAGCTTTGAGGATCCCGATCCTTACTCTATCACTGACATAGCCGATAGGATAATAGAAACAATTAAAACTATCGAACGTTGCATACTAGAATCTCGCGCAAGGGAAGAGGAGTCCCGCGCAAGAGAAGAATTAAATAAAGAAACGATAGTTGAAGAGTTAAAAATGGAAGAACAAATAAGTGAAGAACTTACACATGAGTTAAACATCGAAAAAGGTGAGTCCGACAACGTTAAAATTCAAGAAGAGTCTAATTTTGAAGAAATTAATCTCTTGTCACCTTCTTTCGAAAATCATTGTCTAGTACCCACTCATGCTAAGTTTTTAAAAGAGTTAAACACTAGCACTAAAATTGACGAAATGGCAAGTATTAGGTTAACTAATGATCAAACTTCACTAATAAAAGAAGACCCTTTTGAAATCAACATTACACCGGTTCCATGTTTTTTTCAAAATTCATTTATTAGTAATGTCACTATTGATAAAGATCTTTGTGTTAACATAATGCCTAATTACATTTTTGAAAAATTAAATGTTAGTGATTTTTCTCCACTTCAAATACCCATTTTTCTATCTAATCGGAAAATAATAAAATCAATCGGTGTAGTTGAGGATGTCTTGGTCCAAACAAATCAAATGGTAATCCCAACCGACTTTGTCATCCTCGATAACGCTCCTCTAGTGCTGGGATGACCCTTTGTAAAAACCGACGAAGCTTTGAAAAACCGGAAGCGCAACAATCTATCCATTCAATTAGGGGCCTTCAAAAGATGTGTCGATCTTGAACGATCAATGAAATATCCAATCGGCAATGACGACCCCCTAATTGAAGATGAGCCAGAACCACCCGATAAGGAGGGTCTAGCCAAGGACCCTTATAAACGTGGTGCACCACGGATGCATTCCGCGGAACTATCCATAGTTTTAGTTTAGATTAACTTTTATGTTTTCTAGTTTAGTTTTACTTTTCAGGAATAAAACACACTCGAAATGGTGGAGGTTACTAAGGGAAGCTTGAACCCACACCCCATGCACAAAAACAGAGCCTCCCGACATTTTTCTTCATTACAGCAAGTTCAGCACGGGGCCGTGCTCACCCAACACGCCCCGTGCCCAAGGTTCTCCAGAAAATGCCCAGTTCAGGTAACTGGCCACGGGGCCGTGCTCACTGAACACGCCTCTGTGCCCAGCCTTCTGTTTACTTTTGGTACTGGCAGTCTGGACACGGGGCCGTGCTTAGCCAACACCACCCCGTTTTCAGCTACCCAGTAACATAAATCTTGTTTTTAACCCACTTTTACACATTTTAATCAACCAAAAAAACTTATTTTTGGGAAACATTGAGGACAATGTGTAATTTAAGTGTGGGGGGTGCTAAAACCTTGAATTTTGCAAGTCCTAATTACAAGCCTTACACAAAACTCTATTGGAACCGCTAATTATCCCAAAATTTTCTCAAAAACTTTTCATTTTTTTACTTGTCTTGGTTTAATTTGGGAATAACAAGTTCTAAAAAGGTTATATTTTTATAAATTTACAACCGATAGCATCGTGATAAAAAGAACCAAATAAGAAGATTATGAAAAGGCATGACAAATCTAATTAAAATTTGATTATATATACTTGATCACATTTTAAACCCAATCCCACAACAAGTGAGTTTTGAGCCTTTATTGAGCATACAAATACATATCTTTAAACTAAATGCTCATTTTTCGTTTCTTGTGTGAATAGCCGCTTGGTTCTTACGACTCTAGAACTTGCCATGACAATACATTCCCAGTCCTTACCAACTTAAGCCCAAGTAAGTAAATGATGGAGGCATTAGGACTATCCCTTTTTTCTTTTCAACACCATTATTTTTCATTTTTTTTACCATCTACCCAAAATCCCCCTAGTTAACCCCTTTGAGCCTAAACCTTTTCATTTCTAAACCCCACAAAACAAACACTCTTTTTACCCACCAAAAACCTTTTTCATTTTAAACCCTTTATTTTAGTAACAAAGCTCGGTTTTTCTTATAACTTCCTTAGCAAAAAAAAGAAAAAAAGATAATGATGAAGCCAAAAGAAATAAACAAACAAGTTTATCAAAAACAAATTTGTTTAAAGAATTGCTTCATCAAAATAAAAAAAATTATGAAAAAAAAGGTCTTACGAAAACCGATGCTTTTTATGCCTTTCGCCCTTTTCTACTAACCACTAACCCAACCACCTACCTTTACCCCAAGCCTAACCCTTCACCCCAAAAGTCCTCTTGATATTTACAAAGGTATATAGTTAAAAAGGAGGAGGATTGATTGCTTGGCAAGCATATGGTAAGAGTAAGTTCCATGCCGCTCTCGAGTGTTTCACAAAAATACATTTTCGGCCGACTGTTGAGTGATCTCCCGTGAGGTATGTGAACTTGTATATAAATGGAATTTTAAAGAGGCATGTTATGCTCAAATAAGTAATTTCTCTTATGAAACGTTCTAAATAAATCATAACGAATAGGATTGTAAATAATATAAAAATAAAACCCAATAAAGATCTTGGATTCCCGGCACTCAAGACAAGCCCAAACCTTCTCTTCTACCCATTCCATTTGGGTGTGTAAGCCACATAATAAATCGTTTTGTTTGAGGACAAGCAAAGATTCAAGTGTGGGGGTATTTGATGTGTGTAAAATGCAACATATAAATTACATCAAATAAGGCATAAAACTAACCCTTTTTTTAGTACTAATTTTGGAAAAAGTGTGTTTTTGTCTTCCTTTTGAATTTACAGGATCAAATGAGCTTAAACGAACAAAAGGAACAAATATACAGCCAAAACCAACATAAATACAAAGAAAAGGAAGAAACATGGCATGCCCGACTCCTCAACAGCATCTCCCAAAGCAAAAAACAAGAAGAAAACTGAGCATGGGGCTGTGCCCAACTCAACACGGGGCGTGTCCAGCTCAACACGTGGCATGCCCAGCGAACACGGGGGCATGGTCAGCCTTGGCACAAAAGACAAACCTGTAGAAGCTTCCATCGCCCACCACGGGGCCGTGCTCAGCGGACACAGGGCCGTGGTCAATTATAAGATTCGCAGAATCTTGCCAAATCTGATAGTACAGATATGCTTCTACACACGGGGCCGTGCCCAGTGGACACTGGGCATGTGGAGCTACTAAAGACAAGTTGTAATTAATGAAGAAAAAGAAAAAGGGTGGACACGGGGCCGTGTCCAGCGGACACAGGGCCGTGTCCAGGCTTCTGTGCAGGCTATAGATAGGGGTGCTTGGTTCACTTCAAAGGCATCCCCTAACACACCACCTCTCTCACACTTTACCCACCACCCACCACCATCACAACACCATCATCCACCACCATTATCCATTGTCCATCATAAAGTGTGTGAGTCGTCTCGGGATCCAAGATTGATCGTAAGAGTTCCTGACAATCAAAGGCCATGTTTGCCTAAGTCTCTTACATCACTTGGTGAAGACAAGTGTTTAGTGTAATACTTTTTATTTTTAATCTTTTGCACTTTTTAATTGGTTTTGTATTAATGACTTTAATTACAAGTTTCTTATGTTGAAGGTGATTCTTCCTTTTCGTTTGTCCGTGGTGTCTTGGCATTATTTTACTGTCTATATAAAATAAAAGATTTTCACCATTCATATCTCCACGGTCTATATGGAGGTATGTTGGCTACCTGGTCGGGGGTTAAGGGATCGGTTTGGTAAGAGTCTTGCCATTGTTCAGTGTATAGATCCTGCAAAGGACCTTGGTCAAATTTAGTAGGACCTCCTTCAATACCCAAAGGTATTGGCTGGCGGGGGTCCAAACTCTTTGACCCCTCATAAGTTAAACTACTATTAAAACTTTAACCCGGCTACTTAGGACTGTATCCCTGCTGACTCAGACTACTTAGCGGAAGGTAACGTCGCCTTCAAAAGAGGGGCCTACCACATTATGCATTAATAACTTAATTAATTATCTTTCAATAATCCAACCCTTTAGGATTGTATCCTTGCTGACTCAAACTACTGGGCTGAGGGTAACATCGCCTTCAAAAGAGGGGCCTACTACAATAACTAAGATAATCTCTTAAACAAGTGCAAAAGTGCGAAAATGATCAAAGATACACTACACACGAGTCGGATCCAAGTGCATCTTGTCTATCTGATTTTACTTTTATTTCACTTTTCAGCATTTTAGTTAGTTTTATTTTTCTAGTAGAATTTTTTTTTCTAACATTTTGATTTGATTAGACGTTGAGGATAAACCGGTACTAAAAGCTCTTATGTCCTTGGACGACCTCGGTATCTTACCAACACTATACTACGTCCACGATGGGTGCACTTGCCCATATGTGTGTTTAGTGTTAGTGAATATCGTGTTTATAAATTTAAAACTTGGCTAAAAAGTGTAAAAAGGGCATATAATATACACCTAAAACATATATAAACTGACACGCTTCATCGGAGCACCGGGACGCGTTACGGATCAACCAGGAGTGCAAGAAGTGGAAATTGGAGAAGTGGTGTTCAAGAGGCTGTCGCCGACGGGTATAGGGCCGTCCGGGACGGGTTCCAGATAATCCCGTCGGCCAAAGATCCCCGTAACCAGCAATACAAGCCGCCGGACGAAAACATGATCAGGAGAACCCGTCGGCGACGGGTATAGGCCCGTCGGCGAGGGGCAGTATTTTTCTGCGACGCAAATTTTGTATTTTGTTAGCTAAAAGTCGATTTCTATTGGTGGGGGAGCATTGAATTCGGAAGTTACACTATCTTGGAGTTTGAATCTTGTATCTTGGAGCCATAATGATCCAAGTTTTCACCTACCATTCATCTCAATTCCATCTAAAAACACAACACATCACCCGAATCATTATAGAGATCATCTCCATCATTCACAATCACCAATCCATACAAACCCTAATCATCATCATCATCCTTTTACCATCACCCTACATCAAAACCTTCAACATTCACCAATTCTCCATCATTCAAGCTTCAAGATGACTTCATTCAAGTTCCAAGCACCCGGTGATCAAGTTTCCTCAACCATGAGCGGCTAATCACCTCAGTTTCACCCCGGTGTAGGTAGTTGTTTAATTTAGGGTTTTGAATTGTTTCTTGATTCAACTTTGTGACAAATTGTGTTTGATTTTTGAAACCATTGACAATAGTTTACATTTGTTTCGTATTAGTAAATTGTCAAACGATGTTAAAAGTTATGACTTTACGAAATGGATATGTGTAGTTATGCATTGTCGTGGTTAGGTTTTACTTGTGTTGATTACAAAGTGTATTCTTGTCCGTTTTTCGAAGCGTTGATAGTTATTGGCACCTAAGTCACGGTACACTAAATCCGCTAATCGTATACAATTGAGTTGAATCTAAAAAAAAACTTGTAGAAACCCTAGGTTGGCAATTACCGAAACCGGGTGTGAACCCTTTTTCTCATTATAGTTTAGTAATCAATTTTTCTCGCAATCATTAATCTTAATTGTTAATCAATTTCAGTAGTTACTTTACAACTTTTCAATTAAACAAAAATACAAAAAGATCATAGCAAGCTTCATAATTCGTGACCTTCATTTTAATTCGATCGAATCCATTCAAAAACCACATACTCTTCGTGGTTCGACCCTTTACTACCACTAGCACATAGTTAAGGGTAAAGATGGCTTATAAGTATTTTCTTTGACCGGAGCGCGACACTCCGATCAACAACGTTTATGAGAAAGTATTATTTGACTCTGGTGCAAACCAAAGTTTTATAAATACTTCGTTCTGCCAAGCTCTTAGGCTACCTTTAAACAAACTTAGGCAGATTTATACAGTAGAAACAACCGACGGTAACTCTGTTAGCATTGATCGAGTCTTGCAGGAAGGTAAGATAGAACTTTCAGGTCATAAATTTTCTGCAAACTTGTTACCTATGAACTTAGCTGGATTCGATGTTGTGTTAGGAATGGATTGGTTAGTAGCCAACCATGCTCGAATCCTCTGTGATAAGAATTCCATAGAAATTCATACACCCATAAGAGAAATAATTATGGTTACAGGAGATAAGCTACGAAAGCCAATGAAATTCATTTCAGTAATGAAAGTGGCCAGTTATTCAAGAAAACAAGGAATAGCATATATGGTTTCGCTAGTTATTAATACCAAAAGAGGAACTTAAGGATATTCCAGTAGTATCAGAATACCCGGATATATTCCCAGAAGAACTACCTGGATTACCACCCGAGAGGGAAGTAGAATTTAGAATTCATCTAATTCCTAGAACTACACCGATAGCCAAGGCACCTTATCGGTTAGCACCCACCGAAATGTTAGAATTGAAAAAGCAGTTAGATGAATTATTTTTTGGGTAATTATTAAGCAAAGGGTTTATACAACCTAGTTCGTCCCCTTGGGGAGCACCAGTATTGTTTGTAAAGATGAAATATGGTTCAATGCGAATGTGTATCGATTATAGGGATTTGAATAAGGTTACAATTAAGAATCGATACCCATTACCTAGGATTGATGATCTTTTTGATCAACTTCAGGGAGCTAGATATTTTTGAAAATAGATTTACACTTCGGATACCATCAGTTGAAACTACAGGAAGAAGACATACCTAAAACCGCTTTCAGTACTAGGTATGGTCATTACGAGTTTACAGTTATGCCATTTGGACTAACAAATGCTCCTGCAGCATTTATGGATATAATGAATAGGATCTGTAAACCATATTTGGATAAATTCGTAATTGTCTTCATCGATGACATACTTATTTATTCCAAAAGCCAGGACGAGCATTGTGAACATTTACATGTACTCTTAACTTTGTTAAGAAAGGAAAAGCTTTACGCCAAATTCTCCAAGTGTGAATTTTGGCTCCAAGAGGTACAATTTTTAGGGCATATGGTGAATCACGAAAGTATTCACGTAGACCCCTCCAAGGTAGAAGCGATCACCAAATGGAAGGTCCCGCAATCAGCTATGGAAGTTAGAAGTTTTCTAGGGTTAGCCGGATACTATAGGCGATTAATTAAAGATTTTTCTAAGATAGTTGTACCATTAACTAAGCTAACCTGTAAAGCAGTAAAGTTTGAATGGGGACCTAGGCAAGTAGAGGCTTTTAAGATTTTAAAGCAAAGATTAACAAACGCCCCAATCCTTGCCTTACTAGAAGGGACAAAAGATTTTGAAGTTTACTGTGATGCTTCTAAGCTAGAATTAGGATGTGTGCTAATGCAACGCAAAAAGGTAATTGTGTACGCCTCAAGAAAATTGAAGAAGCACGAGGAAAACTATACAACACATGACTTAGAATTAGGATCAATAATTTTTGCCCTTAAGATTTGGAGGTACTATCTGTATGGAAGTAAGTTCACAGTCTATACGGATCACAAGAGTTTAAAGTACATATTTGTGCAAAAAGAATTGAACATGAGGCAGAGGAGATGGATGGAAATTCTAAGTGACTACGACTGTGATATTCAATATCACGAGGGGAAAGCAAATGTAGTCGCGGATGTCTAAGTCGTAAGTATCATGAAAAGCAAAAGCGTGTTCGTGCTCTTAGGTTAAATCTACAATTAGATTTAATGGAACAACTGAAAAACATTCAAGAAACAACAATCAAGGATGATGCTGAAGAAATGAAAGGAAGGAAAAAGGAATTAGAGCAAGGCACTGATGGAATTTGGGGATTCCACAAGAAAAGGATTTGGGTATCTAAGCAAGGAAACTTAAGGAATAAAATTTTAGAAGAAGCCCATAAATCTAGGTATACCATGCATCCTGGAGATAATAAGATGTACTAAGATTTAAGAAATAACTTCTGGTGGATAGGAATGAAAAAGGCCATAGCAAGTTATGTATCTAAGTGTCTAACTTGTTCCCAAGTTAAGGCAGAACACCAGAAACCTTCAGGGTTACTCCAACAATTGGAAATGCCTGTTTGGAAATGGGAACTAATAACCACAGATTTCGTTACTAAATTACCCAAAACCAGAAAAGGTAACGACGTGATTTGGGTGATTGTGGATCGATTAACCAAATCCGCTCACTTTCTGCCAATGAAAGAAACCTTTAGCATGGAAAGATTAGCCAAGTTATACGTAGACGAGGTAGTATCCTTACATGGAATTCCACTCTCCATTGTATCGGATAGGGATAGTCGTTTCACTTCACATTTCTAGACGAGTTTTCAAGAGGCAATGGGGACCCGATTGAACTTAAGTACTGCCTATCATCCCCAAACAGACGGGCAAAGTGAAAGGACGACCCAAACCTTAGAAGACATGCTCAGGGCATGTGTGATAGATTTTAGTGGAAACTAGGATGATCAACTACCCTTAATCGAATTCTCCTATAACAATAGTTATCATGCAAGCATTCAAGCGGCCCCGTTCGAAGCACTGTATGGATGAAAATGTAGAACTCCAGTTTGCTTGGCAGAAATAGGAGAAAGCCAATTATCAGGTCCTGAAATCGTACAAGTAATCACTGACAAGATAACTCAAATCAAGGGAAGACTAAAAACGGCTCGAGATCGCCAGAAGAGTTATGCAGACAACCGACGCAAGCCACTGGAATTTCAAGTTGGAGACAAGGTACTCTTAAAAGTTTCTCCTTGGAAAGGGGTTGTCCGCTTCGGTAAGAAAGGAAAGCTACGTCCAAGATACGTAGGACCATTCCCAGTAATTCAGCGCATAGGACCAGTTGCCTACCGCCTACAACTACCAGTAGAGCTAGCTGGAGTACATGACATGTTTCATGTATCCAACCTCAAGAAATTTTTAGCTGACGAATCCCTGGTAGTACTTCTTCAAGAAATAGAGGTAAATGAAAAGCTAAAATTTGTTGAGAAACCACTCCAAATAGAAGACAGAAAGGTCAAGTTTCTCAAGCACAAAAGACTAGACTGGTCGAGGTCAAGTGGGATTCAAAAAGAGGACCTGGGTACACCTAGGAGCTGGAATCGGAAATGAAGCGAAAGTATCCTCACTTATTTCAGTAAATCTCGAGGATGAGATTTTAAATAAGGTGGGGAGGATGTAAGGACTTGCAAAAATATCCCAAAACGACCCGTAAGTGAAAAACCCGGACCCCTGAAACCCTAATGTGCATGAAAAATCAAGAAAATTGAATTTTTGGTTTCTACGCGGGCCGCGTAAGACATAAGGGTAGTATACGCGGGCCGCGACAGCTTGAAATTCACCGGATAAGCATTCAGGCCACGTGTTAACCACGTGGCGGACCTACCTGTGAGACGCTAGCCCTAATCATAGATTAGGAGGCCCTCGCGGGTCGCGTAAGGTTTAAGTATGGGTTTACGCGGGCCACGTAAAACCCATTTTTCTGCTATAAGTAGCCTGTGCATGGGACATTCACCTGTACTCGAAAATTTCCTTCAAACACGAAGTATACTGCTCAAATTCGAAGTTTTAAATAGGGAAACGCTGCTACGATTACAGGGTATTAACTCGATCACTGCTATGATACAATGTACGATCGATTGAAACCAATCCGATGGATGTTTAAGTGCTGCCCAAATTAGGGCTATACTTTGTCATTCGTCGTGAGGGTTTTAATCTCGTGAGCTTATCGTAAATGTTGTATTAAGTTATTTACCTAGTTTCGTGTGCATTGTTATTTAAATTAGGTTACAAGGTTAAATCAGTAGGCAAGGTTCTGTCCGGTTAAACTTGCAACGTGAGTCATTCTCTTTTTATTAACAATGTTTTACAATACTCCAAATTATTTTCAAAGTTATAATTACAGGGATTAAGTCGTGGTTATCTTGAATCACTGGCAAGTGGGGTATTGTGCACATTACTAATTTCTCATGGTTAGGTTCATAAACCTAACAGTGATAATCATCACTACTTGGGTGAAAGGACCCAATAGTGGTATGACCATCGTCACCAGGGTGTGACACGGCGCAAGATAAAAATAAGATAAAAGCCATTGTAATCGCTCTTATGCTGTAATTGATAGCTATGTGTCGTTTTATCAAATTTGAGTGGCTCGACAGTATTTCCCCGCTGATAAAATATTTTTAAAACATGTTTCAGGTGACCTACTGTGACTCAAGGAAAAGTGCTACGGAGCACTAATCAAGCTTGAAGTGGTGGCTCAGTTAAATAAACAAACATGTTTTGTAAAACAGAGAATTTCCTCGTGAAATTCCTCTATTGTAAATTACGGGGTTTATCCCAAATTATGAAATAAAATAATTGGGCATTTTCAAGTTTAAAGATCCTGTTAAACTTCCGCTGTCAAATCAAATAATAAATACCACGGGTTTCTGTCCCGCGGCTTCTGGACCGGGTCACACCGGGCCGGGGGCCGTGACAGGTAGTGTGGCTGGTAGTCCCTATGGTCGTCAAACCATGGATCGTAGTTTGGGTCCAAGGGATTAGGTGCTGGTATCCTAGGTATCTCCTCTGGGTTAAAATCATGCATTTGGATTTGATTTTCTGGGTTGTTTTCTATTTCCATTGGTTGGGTAGGGAACAACGGTAATGGCTGGGGTGCTATCAATTGCTCTAGGTTAGGGTCGGCAGCTGTGGTTTCGAGGATATGGAAATTGGCTAAACTCCTATTAAGCATATCCTGTGCTTGAGCAACGGTTTCTCTCTTAGCGGCTGCTAACACACGCTGCTGCTGTAACTTTTTCATTCTTTTCCTACGTTCATTCGCTCCGCTACTGAACCATCCTCTCTTTTTAGGAGGGAATGACTCTACAGACTGAGCCTTAAACACGAATATCCCTTCATTGTCAGCTGAATACCCTGAGAGGGTAGGTTGTGAAGAGGTGCCTTCGCTCCTAGGCGAGCTGGACAATTGACGATACGAATCAGAAGGTCCTTGGTTCGTATTTCCGTAAACTAACAAATTGTCAAATAACACACAACAATAAAATACAATTATGCACGTATTTCCGTAATTTATTTCCTAACACTTTAGATAATATCTTGATGTCAGCATAAGACTTCTGTGGCTGAATCAGTGGATTAGCTCTGATACCACCTTCTGTCGCAACCCCCGCCCCCTATCTGTCGAGGGAACGGGCAACCGCGAGAATCAGTATTGGTGGTATCGGTGTTTATCAATTTGGCAGTGGAAATTACATCAGGACCAGGACCGTAGTTAGAAAATATTTTATCAGAGTAAAACACCATATTTTATATAAATAAGTATATTGGGATAAAACCCAAGTTTTCATTACAAATTGATTTATAGGGATAAACCCCATTTTATTGAAATAAAACATCTTCTTTATTTAGGTAACTTTTATAGCCACTTTTCCAAGCCTTTAAGTGCTGTCCAGCTGGCTTCTAGTAGGCTTTCACATTTTGTTACCTGAAACGCGTTTAAAAACATTTTGTCAGTGGGAAATACTGGTGAGTGAATCCCAGTTTAATCAAGAAGAGTTTTATCAATTAACAGTATTGAGAGAGATTACAATGTTTACATCTGCACAATTACTCATTCAGTATTGTCAATCCTGATTGGTGGGTCATATTACCCATTGGCTAACTCTTTGTCCAATGGTAACATGTTCTACATTTTGTATACAAAACCCCAACATACCGGCAGTAATTGAAGAATTACAAAGACTCAATCACTGCTTAATCACATTGTAAAATATTTAAGGTTTTGTAAAAACAATTTACAAAAAGGAGATTACTCACAAAAAGGTTTACACAAAAAAGAGGATTACTCACATTGTTGTCTTAGGTAATCCTTTGGGGTTTCCTGGTGATTATCTATTAAATACACAAATGCACACGTGTTAGTATAATAACCCAATATTAACATTAGTAATACCCTCCCCGAGACGGCATTCCAACGACTACGTCGGGCAGAACCTCGACAGCCGTTACGGAACCCTGGATCAATCAGGCAACGTATCTAATATATAACCGGGGTTATGATACTTACAACGGAGCAGAACCTCGTTATTTAGGGGGTATTATGCCCGAGTATAAAGTATACTACGTAGAAATTGAGAGAGAATTGAAGGAAATGAGCGACGGAAACTGAAGGCTGAGGGCCTTCTTATATAGTGCCTCTTCGACTTCTCTCGCGGCCCGCGTAAGACGTAGCCAAAGGCTACGCGGCCCGCGTAGTAGGCTGGGTAGGCCCTACCCTGGCCTAGTCATCGAACTAGCTTCAACACGAATCCGACACGTGGCGCCACCGGGTTAAGCTTGGTCACCTATTTGTCGCGCCCCGCGTAAGAGACCCTAATGGTCTACGCGGGCCGCGAGCGACACATAAAATGTGTTTTTAATTAACTTTAATAATAATAAAGGTATTCGAGGCCCGTTTTCGTATTCGAGGTGTATTTTAGGACCTATAGGGACACTTTAAAATATATGAGGGTGTCGAAAATATTTTAGGAGGGTTGTTATAGTAGACTGTCTTCCATGTTGAATCGGTTGAGGATCTCGTGGACGTACCTCGTCTGATGAATATACGTGCCATTCACTTCTTGATCCACTTGCAACCCGAGGAAAAACTTCAGCTCACCCATTGCACCCATCTCAAACTTCGATTTCATCACTTGTTCGAATTCCCGACAAAGCTCTTCATTTGAAGAACCAAAAATAATGTCATCGACATATATTTGCACAATCAGGAAATCTCCCCCTTTCTTTAAGATGAAGAGAGTGGAATCTATTACACCACGAATGAATCCATTTGCCAACAAATGCTTTGAAAACATCTCGTACCAAGCACGAGGAGCCTGATGAAGACCGTATAAAGCTTTGTCCAGCAAGTACACTTTGTTCGATGACTCTGGAGCTTCAAAACCTGGCGGCTGGGAAACATACACAGTTTCTTGCGACTTCCCATAAAGAAATGCACTTTTGACGTCCAAGTGATAGACTTTAGTACGCATATGAGCAACAAAGGCTAGGAACAAATGAATTGCTTCAAGTCGTGCCACTGGCGCATAAACTTCTGTGTAATCGATCCCTTCTTCCTGATTGAAACCTTGCACCACCAAACGAGCTTTATTCTTGATGACGACACCTTTATCATCCTTTTTACTTTTAAAGACCCATTTCGTGTTGATCGCGTGCTCGCCCTTCGGAAGATCTACCAAGTTCCAAACCTTCAGCTTGTCAAACTGAGCCAACTCCTCCTGTGAAGCGTCTTTCAGCACCATGTGGTAGTTTTTTGGCTCTATCTGCGAAATAAAGCACTCGTGCAGGATTAAGCTATAGATCTCTTTCTCTGTGATTTCTATGAACAAACACAGCATATCATTAAGACTTTTGCTACAAGTCATTATTCCTTCACGCGGATCTCCGATAAGATTATCAATAGGATGATTCCTATTTGTCCGAGTGATAGGAATAGCTGGAACTCGCAGGTTTGTTATCTCCCCCTCAGCAGTTGCATTACTAGATGCTTGAACATTTCCCATAGACGTGCCAACATTTGGATAAGTTGAAAAATCAACAAAAGGTCACCAATTGTATTTTGAGCAGCTTCAGCTTCAGAAGTAGCTACAACGTCATCATCGGAATCGCTTGAATCTGCATTATTGGAGGGTGGAGTAGCTCCGACATCATTAACATTTGATGTGCTGGCAACGTTTACTCCTGAATCACTATTTGAAGAGACATTTGTTGGAATGCTGGTACGCCAACTTGCATCCACTTCATCTTTGTAGATCAAGTTTGAGTACACTAGTTCAGTCTCATCATCTGTTAGATCAGGTAAACCAAAAGAGTCAAACAATTTGTCATAATCGTAGCTAGTTTTGGGACTAAACTCAGATGGTGGAGGATTGTAACTCAAAGGAGTTATATCAAAGACTGCTTCCACCATCCGTTTCTTGACATTGTATACTCGTTTGTTCGAAGAGCCTAGTTCGTAACCTCGGAAGAAACCAATTTCTCCAATCTCCCCAAACTTTGGAGTATCCGATGTCCGTCGGATCATACACTTAATCCCAAAAGGCTGGAAACCTTTCAAATTTGGTTTCTTTTTCTCAAGATGTTCAGAACAGGTTTTATCTTCCCGTTTCACTGTAAGCACACGATTAAGCACATAGCATGTTGTGTTTACAGCTTCGGCCCAAAAGAATATGGGCAATTCGGATTCTGAGAGAAGGGTTCTTGCAGCCTCGATAAGGGTCCTATTCTTCCTTTTAGTGACTCCGCTCTGTTGAGGAACATAAGGAGCGCTAAACTGATGAACAATACCCATATCACGACATAACTCATCCATATTTCGATTTTTAAATTCTGTTCCCTTATCACTTCTAATTCTTTTGATGTGTAAAGAGTAATTTTCTTCTAATTGTTTAAGCAAATCTTTCAAAGTGCCGAAAGTTTGATATTTCGATTTTAAGAAAAATACCCACGAATACCTTGAAAAATCATATGTGACAACCAAACAACAAGACATACCACCAATGCTAGTTACATGGATCGGACCAAACAAATCCATGTGAAGTAGCTCTAGTGGTTGTTGGATAGAGTTTATGTGTTTTGGCTTATGAGGTTTACGTTTGATTTTCCCTTTCTCACAGAATTCACATTTACTATGCATATTGAAACTATGAAAAGGAACACCCAACACCAAGTTGTTCTTAATCAAGTGATTCATTTTGCGTAGATGCACGTGGCCCATCCTTCAATGCCATAAGTAAGATTGATCTTCTGTTGCTTTTGATAACAAACACGTTGTCGGACCAGAGGAGTTCACAACCGGACACTTGTCCATCACATAGGTGTTGTTCACTCTTAGAGCTCTCATCACAACCCAATCTTCAGGAACTATAAATCCCGGCTATAGAACAAAATAAGCCTTATCTGTGAAATGAATTGAATACTTGTTATCATAGATCTGAGAAACTGACAACAAGTTGTGCTTCAGTTCTTCAACAATGTTCACCTTGTGCAAGGTGATCTTGCCGTTTGATACAAAACCTTCACCCGTGATATATCCACCCTTTTCACCCGCAAAGTTAACATAACCACTACAAATAGATTTCAAATTTGACAACAATTCTTTGTTCCCCATCATATGCTTGGAACAACCACTATCGATATACCAAATATAGATAGCTCTCTTCAGCTGTTCCTGCATTCACAAACAGGAAATTAGTTAGAGTGGGGGGCCCAAGCCGTGACGGTCTTGGGTCGTCCAAATTCATCAACAAAAGAAAATTCCTTGAAATAACCATCTTCATTGTTGTTTCTAACATTTCCACCTCGGTAATTGTTAGAATGTCCACCCACAAATCGAGGATTGTGCGGAGTTTGAGAATGGTTATTGTACCCAGAATTTCCACCAAAACGATTACCAGAGTTTTGATATCCGAAGTTTTGACTATGCTGAGGTTTAAAACTTCTATCAAACCATGTTTGCTCATTATCATGAAACACATGTCATTGTTGGTATCATGAATGTTGTCTTTGACCATGAAATCTGGCCGGCGACACATTTCGGTTATCAACGTAACGATTTTGCACATGAGGTCTAACATTGTGGTTGTAAGAACCTCCAGGATGTTGATCTTGTTCTTGTGGTCAGAAAGTTACACGATTTGGTCGTCGAGCAGGGGTTTTCTGACGACTTTCACGTTTTGCTGAAGAACTTTCCGATCCACGATCTGAACCACGATGGCTATCATCATATGATGAATCGGTATCCTGATCCTTTTGTTTTTGATTTTTATCCTTTTGTTTAGAAACAGGTTTGCTTTCTAGCTTTACAACCTTAGGCTTTTCTCCTTTTTGAGTTTTACCACTTTTCTTTTCATTCTTTTTAGGTTCATTTTGTGGTTTGGTGACAAAAGGTTTATCAAGTTTAGGATCAACACGACTCTTTCCATTGTCGTTTGGACAATTTGCAGCTAAGTGTCCTTTTAAACAACATTTATAACATCGTCATTTATCAATCTTTTCATTCTTTTCCATTTGATCATCCTCACATTAACTATTTGAGGATGAGGATGCTACGTTTGAGCCTTTTGCCTTTTGTTTCACAAATTCAGAATTTGAGCCTTTTTCAATCGTTTCACCTTCTATGTTAAAGCTTTCGCCTTTCACAAAGTTGGTTTTTGAAATGTTTTTAACATTCTTTTTACCTTTGTTTTTAGGCTTCGGCTTTTGAACATTTTGAACTTGATTTAAAGCTTCCAAAATCTTTGAGTTTATCAAATTTTCAATTTTGCTTAAATCAATTTCGTTTGTTTTAACATCACTCGTGCTCTTTTGTTCTGATTCCGATTCGGATTCAGATTCTTCCTCACTCAAAGGATCAACAGTCAATAGAGCAGTTGGAACGAAATCTGCAATTTCAGGATCAATCGTAGGTGTCGATGTATAGTTGTGGTAAATAGGAGGTGGAACCTTCTTGTAACCAACACCAAACATCTCATCTTCTGAATCTTTGAGACGAAGATTGTTTATGCAAAAATTCATCACATCTGATGAACTTTCAAACTTCTCAAGTTTTCGCTGCAGATCAAGAATCAAGTTATCTTTGTCTAAAATTAATTGTTTCTTTTCCAAAACAGTGTTTTGACAAGTTTCAAGTTCAGATTTTAAATCTTGATTCTTAATCGTCGCTTGAGCAAGTCGTCTCTCAAATTCAGAGATGTCCTTTTTCAAGGCAAGCACCTGACTTCTATGTTCTTTGTCGGCCCTCAAAAGCGCGACAATTAACTCTCTAGATTTCTCCAGATCAGTAATCAAATTACTGTTATGGAGTGCGTATCTGTCACACTTAGCAACAAAGTCTACGCATCTAGGACATCTTTTATCATCAGATTTAGATTGTACCTCGATGTTAGTCATGAAAGCTTGATCCGAGCTTTCTGCTTTTCCTTCTTTCATCTTTGTCATTTCTTTATCAGCCAAGCGTTGCATTTCTTCGGCTGCAATCTTGAATTCAAAACGATCATTTTCATCTTTCTTTTCAACTTTCTTTTCTTCTTTCTTTCTTCTTTCTTCTTCCATGTTCTCTTTTCTCTTGTTTTCTTCAGCTTCAATGATTTTCTCCATTTCCAAATTCTCACTTAGAGCTTCCGCCACCACAGTCAACTCTTCCACATTCGCCTCTTCAAACAAATCTCCAAACCCTTCTTCAACACTCTCGGCAAAGAACGCTTGTGAAACAATAGCAGTAGCTGTTTCTTCCATTACAATCCCCCAATCGTGTGGCTCATTAACAGTTTGAAGGGGTTGAACAATCATAGCGTTATTAGCATTAGGAGTAAGGTTATCAGATGTGGTTGTTGTTGAAGTGGTAGAAGTTGTATTGGATAGGGCTAGACTGTTGTTGTTGGATCTTGTTGAGCTTCCTTGACCATTACTTCCTTCTCTACTCTTCGGTTTTTGACACTCTCTTGCATAATGACCATAGATACCACAGTTGTTGCATTTTACTTTGGTCATGTCAATTCCCATTCGTGTCTTTGTGTTACCACCAATGAAACTCTTTCCCGTTCGCTGAAGAAATTTCTTCGCACTTCTTACCAATAACGCCATACTTAGTTGCAAATCAAGCTCTTCTAATTCATCTTGATCGATTTGATCAAGATCTTCATCGAGAGTCGATGGTTCAACTAATTTACCAAGTGCAAAATTATTGAATGTTGTCATGAATGAGGCAAGAAGTGCCATATTTTCTTCTATGAGCTTAAGACTATGCGGGTCGATTTTAGGAACATTCATGGTTGGTTCACTTGGCCTAGCACTTGACAATGACCTTCCAAAAGATATAGGGATTCCACCAATTTTAATTCCACTATTGCTACCAACGACAAAGGAATTATGGTTTGCAGGATCCCCTTGAGAAGCATCTGAAACGAAAGCAACACCTAAATTACTTCCCTTTTCAGTTTGCTTTGCACGGTACAAAGCTGGATTTTATAGCTTCTCAAAATCAGAGTCTTGGTCATCTTAGTTCCATGCGTAACTTTTCATCTTCTGGACTGCTTGATCAAGAGTCAATTCTTCATATTGAGCACTCTCTTTGATTAAGGTAGAATACATATTCCATTGTTTCGGTAAACAATTAAGAAATTTTTCCACCTTTTTGAACTCCGTATACAATCCAGGTTGACTTCGATGTAATTCACTTAGCAAATGGTAAAATCTGTTTACAAGATCATCCAACGATTCACCTTTCATAGCTTTAAAGACTACGAATTGAGTTTTCAGTCGTTCAAGTCTCCGTTTCTTGAATAACTCATTTCCTTCGTATATGTCGCTCAAATTGTCCCACAATTCCTTTGATGAGTTTTTCTTACCGAAAGTGTGTAAGATCGATTATGGTAATGACATAGTAATCAAGGACATTGCCTTTTCTTCGCATTCATAATACTTTCTTTCGTCATCAGTTAAAGCAAGATAACCTGTAATTGTCAAAGTTCGAGCAGGTTGTCCTCCAATTCGTAACGTCATACATAACCACAGTTTTAAATCTTTCGCTTTGATGTATCGTTCAAATCGTATCTTCCATTCCGGATAATCTAACTCATTCAACAATACGAGAGGTTTATCACTGCTTCCGACTTCGTTGTTGTGTCGAATACTTTGAACAACAGTGTTCAAATTGTTTGCCATCTTTACTATGACTTTGTTTTAAAGACTGTGAACACTTAGTGATGAAACTTTAACAAATATCACAAGTACTGATCAAAAACACAAGTTCTGATACTATTAGAGACCCTAAGTGATAAGTACCGATGAATGATAATGAAACAGGTGCTAAGACCAAAAACAAGTACTCATGAATAAGTTCTCATGAACAACAACAAGGTCTCATGACTAAGTTCTCAGAATATAAACAAGGTCTCATGAATAAGTTCTCATAAACAAAAACAAGGTCTCATGAATAAGTCCTCATGACAAGGTCTCATGAATAAGTTCTCATGAACAAAAACAAGATCTCATGAATAAGTTAACAAGATCTCATGACTAAGTTCTCGAACAAAAACAAGGTCTCATGAAAAAGTTAACAAGGTCTCATGAGTAAGTTCTCAGGAACAAAAACAAGGTCTCATGAATAAGTTAACAAGGTCTCATGAAAAGGTTAACAAGGTCTCATGACTAAGTTCTCAGGAATAAAAACAAGGTCTCATGAAACAAGGTCTCATGAATAAGTTCTCATGAATAAAAAAAATCACAAGTACGCAGGATCTCACATGTGCGCACAAGTGAAAAACCACAAGTCTGAATTTATTTCCCAAGTGTGACTGCATACAAGATCATCAATAACTTCACGGAACCAAAAACCCAGAGAATTTGAAATTCGGTCTCTTTCTCTAAGCTTGTGGGTGATCCACCAAGACTCAAAACTTTAGATCTGGCACAATTTGAGCAAAATCTCAACAATCAAATCAAGCACAAACACTCACAACTGAACCCTAATCACCATCCATGATGAAAAATCAAGAAACACATGAAGAATCCATGAAAAAAATAAGAAAAGTATGAGGAAAACCCTAGAAATTTGAAAACCCGCTAGAACGAACAAAACCGAATGAAATCTAACCTCCAACACGAAGTCTACAGCGTAAGAGCACTCTATATATAGAGCCTGCTCTGATACCACTTGTAAGGTCGTCTTCCTTCAACGAACACACGAACCGGATCGATCGAACACACACGCGATGTGCGGAAACCACCGCGTGTCTCGTACTGCAACGTAGAGCTCGTACAGAAGGTGTAGAAGATGAGAGAATCGTGAATACACAAAGTATGCACAATCAACATTAACACAGATTGAATAAAGAATACAAAGCTAGGGTTTGTTTGCACAAGAAGTTATCTCCTAAAATATTCACTTTTTCATTGAATTGTCTTGATTTTCGTAAAAGACACTAAGAATATATACACACCTAAGTTCGCACAACATTACAATGAAACTCTCAGTACTTAAATAAGTACTCACCACTAAAAGGAAAACCACAAGCTCTCACACTAAGGTCTCACCATATAAACCACAAGCTCTCACCACAAGTTCTCAACATATAAACCACATGTTCTGATGAGACATAAATGAACAAGTTCTCATGAGACACTTTCACATAATTGCAAGATTAGTCCTTCAATGTTGAAACTTCAGCAGTATCCAACATTTATCAAACTTTGGTGCACTTACACTTTACCCTCCCCGTGTTATTTGAGACTCGCAAACACAGTGTAAAGTCACACTAACAAATCTACTTTTATCTTAAAAATGATAGTCTCTCCTCCCTCCCCTCACACCAGTAATTTGAGGGTTTAGTAAACAAACAACTGCCAAAGGTTCTAATCCCATAGATATAAAAATTATAATTACAACTCGGTTGATATTGTTTCTTAAAGCATCCCCAATTAAGGGTTTCTAAAAATAGGTAATGTGATACTAGGGTTGTTCATGAGCCGAGCCGAGCCGAGCCAGGCCAAGCTCGGGCTCGGCTCGATTATAAACCGAGCTGGCTCGGCTCGGCTCGGATTTGAAACCGAGCTGAAAATCTAAGCTCGGGCTCGGCTTGTTTTTAAACCGAGCTAGCTCGGCTCGGCTTGGTTTGGCTCGATTTTATTAAAAAAAACTAATATATACCTCTTAAAATTTAATAGCCTAAAATATTATTCAATAATTTAAAAATATATATTCAAAATAAGTTCAACTTAATACAGTTCAAACCAAAATCAAGTTTAACAACGCAAAATAAGTTTTAATTTCAATAAAATACAATATTAGTTCATTAGTATGGTAATCAATATTCAAATATGCCATAAATATCAAATTACAAACCTATATACATGTAAATAATAATCAGTTTTTTGTAATATATTATAATGTATATAAAATTAAAACTTATTATAAGTAAAATAATTCGAGCTAAACCGAGCCGAGCTAAAAAGCGAGCCGAACCGAGCCAGCTCGGCTCGTTACGAGCCGAGCCGAGCTAGGCTCACTTTCTAACCGAGCCGAGCCGGCTCGGCTCACTTTTAAACCGAGCCAAATCGAGCGAGCTTTTTCCGAGCTAAATCTGAGCGAGCTTCGAGCGAGCTCCGAACCACGAGCTTTTTGAACAGACCTATGTGATACACTCTCTCATCTCCCACTAACAAATCCCTTTTTATCCCAATAATGACATTCTCTCTCGTCCATCCCCTCACACCACTAATTTGAGTTGGTTCCTCCACATAAACTTCAACCCTCTCTCTCTCATGTCATCTACATACCCATTCTCTTTCTTCACTTCACCAAAAATACCTAAAACGCCCCTATTGAACATAGTCTAGAGGTTTGACTTCACTTCTCTAAAAAAATCCAATCCAATGGTATAACTCGTAGAACCTCTGGCCATCAAAATATGTAATCCTCATCAAAATATCTACATCTTATTGCATATCAGAGCCATAAACGAACCACAGATTCAGGGTTTACGGATACGGACAAGTCCCTTCATGAAGTGCTATATTTAAACATTGGACAAAGCGTGGAATAGCTTATTGGATTTAAGTAAAACATAAATATAGAAATAACTCACTGAGAAATTATGTCATGTTTCTTGTGTTGTCATGTTTAGCATTTTCTTTCAAAGATAAAAAAACTATATTCAACTTCAATGTCACTAATTTCATTCCGCAAAGTATGATAGTGGATCAAATTGAGAGAAAGTCATGCAAAACTCCCATGTGTATTCCCTCTATTCAACCTCTAAAAATTGGGAGTATCCAAACTCAATAAAGCTGGATCCTGTATTGCTTATGTGTCTTAAAATACAAAACAAATGGCCAACAAAAAATAGTTCACAAGGACAACGGCTGAATTTGGAGTTACCCACATAAGTGGCCTTCTTTAACCCGTTCTTTTCCTGGTTTACGGCTGAATTTGGAGTTACCAACATAAACAACCCATCTGACCCGCTGACCTGTGACCCGTGACCCGCAAACAAACTCTAATAATCGAACAATCGGCACTCAAAACAGAATCCTCAAATCCTTTATAGCCTTCGTCCGAACCGCCGTCACCAGTCCTTCTTGTCATCACGTCAGAGCCTCCATGTGCCACACCCTCAAATTCCACATGCGGAGTATTACCGCGAGGCGTGCGACTGCCCAGAATCCAGCCACTAATTATTTTAAACCGTTTGCGAAGTTTGTAAATTGTTACCGATAAAACAATTAGTGATTGAATTTAAAAGTTTTCAAAATATGATTTAAGTTCGCAACGGAAATAAAAGATAAACCCCTTTGCAGATTGAAACCACAGTTTAGATAAATGTATAGAACGTACCACTTACACACTTTGTCCGTTTGCATTGTCCGTTCGCAGTTGTACCTAAAACCTACAAGCATGCAGTAGGGGGTCAGCATAAAGTTGGCGAGTTCACGGTTTTCGAAAAAGGTTTTCTCGTTTTATCAAAAAACATCATTTTTATGAAGTTACCATATTGTAAACAAACCATGGGGAGCTACCCCATTTGTATGTTTGAATGAACCAACCAATCCACTAAACTGTGCAGTACCGAAATTTCGACGTAATTGTTATTTGCCCTTTTGATCAATGTCTACCGTCATTGACCAGAGTTCCTAGATAATAGTTCACGCCTGTCCTCCTCCAGATGCACGGTGTGAGGTTGTCAAACCTAATAGTGCTATCAATTAATATCTCATTCGTCTCGGACGACGATTAATCGGTATAAGTGAATAAGGGACTTTCATGGTAGATTTTCGCTTAGTGCATGAAGTTCCCAACCACCGGGGATATATGAAGTTCCCAACCACCGGGAATATATGAAGTTCCCATCCCACCGGGAACATATATAGTTCCCATCCCACCGGGAATATATGTAGTTCCCAACCCACCAGGAATGCATGCTTTTAGTTGTAGTGTGAACTCACCTTGGTTTGCTCGGCAGATAATTTACATGTTTTAATAGTTGGTCAACCACGTCCTATTATGGTTACCAATACCAGTCAGGTTTTTGTATGTAAGTATTTCACGTATTTGTACGCATAACTAACAAGTAGCATACAAGGTATCACATATAACACAGGTAGTCATACGGGTCACATAGACAAACAGTAACTTAGATAGCCCAAAATATAACATGTAGTATACGGACCAAACAGTTTGTAGTCCAACAATACCGCACATTAGTGTGCGGTCCCGAACTAAGTGTGCGGTCCAGTAATATTTTAGTCCATTAATGGGTGTGCGGCCCAATATTTGAATGGCTCAACGGAGATGTGCGACCCACTGCCTAGTGTGCGACCCACACGTAAGTGTGCAGTCATGCATCCTATAGATGTACTATGTGCTTTATGTGTTGTAAAAGACTGTGCGGTTCACATAGTGTGCAACATGCTTAACCCTCTTGTACCTTGTGCAGTCATCGCTTGTACACTAGAGTGTACGGTCTGAAGGGTGTGCGGTTTAGCTTAACTTGGGTGTACGAGGTGCATCATGAGTTGTACCTTGCCAAGTGTGCGGTACACCTCGCATACACGGGTGTGCGATTTAGCTTAACTTGGCTGTACGAGGTGCATTATGAGTTGTACCTTGCCAAGTGTGCGGTACACCTCGCATACACGGGTGTACGGTGTGTTGTACAGGGTTGTACCTCATGCTGTTTGTGTTGTCCCCTCTAGGAATGTGCGGCGAGGAGTGCATGACATTAACATCAATCATTTATCAAGAACACCCCAAAAATTTATCATTAGCTTACATATTTTGCATATATTCACCTATTTATGTATTGCAACTTTCATCAAGAATCCTTATATCTTAATTATATTCTTTCGTGCATTTAGCACACCTACTTAATCATCAAGCAACCTTAGTGTCATTCAATTCATGCTATACAGGCAGGTTTACTAATCCATAGAAACAATGTCATGCATAATTTATCCAAACAACTTTAAATCAACACTCGGACCTTATGTATCTTTTGCAAACAAGCAGCTAACACTCATATATACATACTCAGAAACTCATAACACAAGAAACACAAAAGGTACATACCTACCACCCGGCTTCGGTCGTCACTTGTTCACGTCGCCGGCACCTCTGATTCGTCGGGGAAACACCACAACGCCGCTACAGTCTTCAAATCCGCCCACTGGACCACTGTTGAACCTCTATATCAGGCTCCAGCACCACCCGAAATGAAATATCACCCTCACCCATGTCTCTTCAGTGTAGTGTTGCTGCTGATGTTGTGCGGCTCCAAGATGGGCAGCGCCGCCGTGACTGAGTTGACCGGAGATTTGTGGGGGTTTGGTTTTGAAGTTGTGTAGGATAGATGGTTGAATGAGATTTGGAGTTATGCCGCTTACCTCACTGTAATCGTCACCGGACTGGCCGTCGTTACCGTCGCCGTCGCTGGTTCTTCACTCTTCTCTCTCATCATCGTTCTCTCTCTCTACTGTAAATCTTCTAGTTGTTGACCGTCGATGTAACGTCCTGCATCCCTGAACTTTTAGCTATTGACATTTTTAATCCTTGTACTATGTAATTCTTGACACTTATGAGACTTGTGAATCTTGATGCTATGAAACTTGAATCTTATTGATACTTGATACTTGATACATAATTCTATGAAACTGGATTCATGATACTTAATACTATGAGACTTGATGCTTAAAATCTAGATACTTGATTCTTGAGACTTGATTCTTGATACTCGATTCTTGAGACTTGATTCTTGAGACTTAATTCTTGATACTTGATTCTTGAGGCTTGATTCTTGAGGCTTGATTCTTGATTCTTGATATTTGCTGCTTGACTCTTGAGACTCGTAAAACTTGAGACTTGGTTGAACGAGAGACTGGAGACTTGACATTTGTGTAAACTCGGAAACTTGGAAACTTTTGTGATAATGATATAATCTTGTTATGTGATATTATTACACAATAATATGCAACGCAACGCTTAATCAAACTCGCAAAACGAACCAAAGACGGAAAAATGGCAAAAAGGATTGGAATGTCCGAATGGGCATCCGATCGGATGGCCATTCGCCCGAACAACCATCCGATCCGTCCACTCACACCGCCTTAACTCCCCTCTTGCACTATAAATAGGACCTGTCACATCATTCAACACTGATGTGACAGCCTCCTTCTACGCAGACGCATACCCTCTCATTCTTGTGCACTTTTCTTCGATTCTAGGCCGATTCTTGTAAGTTTTCAACCTAAATCTTGTACAACTTTAATCTACGCACTATTCTCTACATGATTTTTCTTCGAAATCACACTTTTCACTGTGAAAATCTCTGAGATTCGAGCTCTTGAGGATGACGTCATCATGGCGGTTTGTACTAACAGTTGTGTGATGTCATTCCAGTCACAATCTAGCTCAGATCTGAGGAATTTCACGTACTTTTACACCGAATCCTTACTAAATCAAGGTTTTTTAGTCAAATTCATAGTTATCTTCAAACTTCCTTAAATTTTTTTACTTAAAACGGTGTAAACCGGACCCAAGCGGGCTGTAGACTTGATGATTAGTCTGGAGCCAGCTTGGAAATGGATTATCACCAGAGAAGATGGCTGGATTACGGATTCAGACATGAACACCGTCAAGGACAGACACCTGATCGGACGGGGTGATTCCCATCCGATCAGACAGGCTGAGCCTTGATGTCTTTGTTGTTGTCTTAATACGTACCAAGCTGTCACCGTTAAACTAAGAACTTAGAAACTTTACAAGGTTTCAAAAAGGGACAAGGTCCTCTCAATCGAATGGCAATCTGATCGGACTGCCGTCCGATCGAATGGCCATCCGATCGAGTAACATGTGCCTTACAACCTTCAACACTTGAGCTATTTTTGAATCAGAAACTTTGAACTTTGAAACTTACACTCGAAGTGTCATTCGACCGAACGGCCATCCGATCGGATGACCCTCCGATCGAATGACTCGGTATCTTGCTACGTGAACACTTCAAAAGTTAACATTTTGGAAACTCAACTTTGGATCGAATGACCATTCGATCGAATGGCCATCCGTACGGATGGCCATCCGATCAGATGGCAATCCGTCTGAATCACATATGTCATCCAACCGGATGACCATCCGCCCGGATGGCCATCCGATCAGGTGACTGATCTGACACTTTGCACGATTCTCGTTATTCTGCTCGAGCTTATCTGTTGTACTCTAATCAGGCTAATTCTAAGAGCTCCCTTTGATCCAATAACAGTTTTACTGTTAAGCAACCACTATGAGTATACTCGATCCATTTTTGTTTTAAACTTTTGGGATGCAACATGTATTCTATGAAACTTGAAACTATTTGAATCTAAACCGTATCCTCTATGAATATGAAACTTGATACTTTTTGGATTCTTGATTCTCGATTCGTTATGCTATGTGAACGTTTAATCCTTGTGTGTAGTTCCGCCTTAACAATAGTAGTGCTATAGGAAGATGCACCTACCCATTATTCTCGGGGGTATTGTTAGGAGGATTCTATTTGCTTTCCTTGATTCTTGGGAAAGTGATAAATGCATCGGGACACTTGGGGTATCACTTGGACTGCGAACACTAGCATGGCTGATACTATTTTATCGTTTACATGATGGATATGAGTCTTTTTAAACTATTATGCTATGTACTCAAACTTGTATACTCGCCAGTACATTATTGTATTGACATTATTTTAATACATGTTGTAGGCTGATAGGATGTTGATTCTCAAGAAACTTGCAAGGATGCATCTAGAAACTCACCCTAGTTAATCTTAGAAACTTTGAAACAATTTCGATGATTGTATTTGATATTTTTGGTTGATGTTTTAGACAATGTTATCGTGAAACTTAATTAATCTATATCGAAACTATTAGTGTTATGGAAACTCATGAGCAATCAGAACGCTTAGTGTCGCATCCCGATGTTTTCGCCATCGGTTGGGGTGTGACAGATCGGTATCAGAGCCATAACTATAGGGAATTAGGATAAGTAGGAATACTTGCTCTAGTCTATAGTTCTAGGAATCTAGACTCTTATCTGTTGTTTAAGACTTATGCATTCTACCGTATCTGCTTCCTAGCAACACAATTCCTGATAAACTTACATGCCTTTCCTAAGGCTGACATAATATACACTTGGATACTTGAAAGCACTGCTAACCAGTGTTTGTATTTTGCATGAAATTTGCCCTCAAGTCAGGAGTGACATCCGAACCTTGATGAGAAATTTCCTATTATATTCTAGTAGGTCTTATCTTTTGATAAGCACCGACGCTATTAGGGTACGATGTCGTCAAGATAGACGTGAAACTCAGACCTTGATGACTAGTCCCGCTCTTTGATTTTATGTCCCGCCAAAGTCTCGAAATTCCTAATCAATTAGGGGCGTGAAATGACCAAAAGGACGAATATCGTAGGCCTAACATAGATGACGTATTTGTCTAAGTAAGTCAAGAAACGTTGCCTCAATTCGAAAGGGGTTCGATTCACTTTGGTTAGTCACCGTTCCTCTACCCAGAACAATCCTGTGTTTTATAAGCCTATCTTTTATGTTATCTCAATTTTATGCATGGTTTTAAGCTTGATTCTTCATTTATTTTGAGACTTTTCACACAAATCGTACGTATGTCCCCAACCTAAAACTCTAATCCTAATCTTCCAGGATCAAACTAAATTTACGAATCTTTATTTATTATGTTAACCTATGTGGGAATCTTGATCGACTATGATACTACGAGAAGCTATCTGATGAACCTATGTGTTATTGTGGTTGTGAATCACTATACGTAACATGGCCCTGAAATACGAGACAGAAGTGACATATCTGAAACATGGTGGATACGCAGCTGGTACTTCTTATATATAAGTGTTTCCGACATGTTACCAACTTTCGTACCACGTGCCATGCGAAACTTAGTGTTTTGCAGACCGGTGATGAAGATGTCGAACTCTAAACTATGGGAAACTATTTGTGTAATCTATGTGAAATCTATGTGTTCTCTAGTGCGTATGTGTTGTTTGGAGTGACAAAATACTAAATGTAGCCTAGCGCCAAAGACGAGGCGTGGCATGTCCGAAACATGGTGGATACCCCGCTGGTACTTCCTATATATAAGTGTTTCTAGCATGTTACCGAACCTTCGTACCACGCGCTGAGTGAAGCTCATATTTTTGAAGACTCGGGTTGAAGTTGTTGAAACTATTTGATTAATCTATGTGAAAGTTTT
Source organism: Helianthus annuus (assembly GCF_002127325.2). Classification (NCBI taxonomy): domain Eukaryota; kingdom Viridiplantae; phylum Streptophyta; class Magnoliopsida; order Asterales; family Asteraceae; genus Helianthus; species Helianthus annuus. Next base: position 60,925,730 of record NC_035443.2, read on the forward strand.
GTGAGAGTGATGGAATCTAATGTTATGGTTAGCGAAGCATGACACCGATGACGAGACGAACGTGGCATGATTGAAGCATGGTGGATACGCCGCTGGTACTTCCTATATATAAGTGCTTCAATCATGTTGCTGATCTTTCGTAGCAGGTGCCATGCGGGGATTCGTTGTTTTATGGACTATGGTGAGAATGTTGAATGCTAATCTATTTGAAACTATTGGGTTAATCTACGTGTGTGTAATGATGATGATGAGAGTGTTGTTATGTTTGGCAAATGCGACATGTAACATGACACCGAGTACGAGGCGGAAGTGATGTGCCCGAAGCGTGGTGGATACGCCGCTGGTACTTCCTATATATAAGTGTTTCTAACATATTGCCAAACCTTCGTACAACGTGCCATGTGAAGGTCGTGGGTTTGCGGATGTTGAATCTATTGGAATCTATGTGAAGCTTGTTGGAAACTTGAATCTTTAAACTACGTGAAACTTGTTGAATCTTGAGTCTTTAAACTATCGTGTGTGAATCTATACTGTGAGACTTTGTGATCTAGACTTATACGATCCTCTTGTTGGATCTTTAGATGTCTTCTCGAAAGTTATCTGACACTCTCAAGAGATCCAGGGAAAAGTCTCAGAAAAAGATGATGTCCTTCATGGCCGACCAGATCGCTCGCATCGTGCCAAAGATTGTCTCTGAGATCCAAGGATCGAACACTCCTCCATCCTCGATGGAATCTAAGGGCGAGAAGCTAAAGCCTACTAAGTTCAGCTATAAACATTTCCTCTCTTGCAACCCTAAGCCTTTCACGGGCAGTGATGGGGTGACCGCAATGCTCGAGTGGTTTGACAGCATTGAGGTTACCTTCATTAACAGCGAGTGCCCGGAACACTTAAAGACTAGGAGTGCAACGGGAATGTTTCAAGGCAGAGCTCTGGAGTGGTGGTAAAATGAGAGAAACATCCGTTCTAATGAAGAAGCCTATGCTCTTCCTTGGGCTGTGGTGAGAGAATTGATGATGCTCGAATTCTGCCCTCCCCATGAACAACTGAAGCTTGAAGAAGAGTTCTGACATCTCAAACAGATTGGTGATGACAGTCTGGCTTATACTACCCGTTTCAAGCAGCTCAGCTTGATCGTTCCTCACTTGGTTTCTACCCCTAAGGGCATGATAACCAAGTACCTCAATGGTCTACCTCCTGCTATGCGTCATTTCATTGAAGCAGCTCAACTCCAAACTATTGAGGAAGTCTACCATCTTGCAGCTAATCTCAACAACAACCGCATTCGTGATAAGTAGTTTGCTGCTCCCGCTCCTTCTAAATCAGCAAACCAGGTTACTCATCAGTCTAGTGGCAGCAAGAACAAGAGGAGAAAATCTCAGGGTTTAGGATGCAATGCTATTGTTCCTGCTACAAACCCTGCTGCTGAGCCCCACAGCCCCTAAAATCAAGAAGCAGTACACTGGTCCTCATCCCAAGGGTGCAACTTGCAACTTTCATCATCCCGTCGCTTCTACTTGTCGCCTGTGTACCAATTGCAATCGCTATGGTCACATTACTCCTTATTGCCATCAAGTCAACTCGGCCCAGCCAGCTCAGCAAGCCCCAATTCAGGCAGCTCTACCAGCACTCCTAGCTCCTCAGCAGAATCCGAGACCAGTCAACGCTGTTCGTGCATGATACAAGTGTGGAGATACTACTCACCTCCGTAACCAGTGTCCTCAGCTGAACCAGGACCAAGAGCCAGCCGCTCATGGATGAGCGTTCAACCTTAACGCTAATCAGGCTCGTAACGACAATGACGTCGTTAATGGTACGTTTCTCGTCAATAACCTTTACGCTTCGATACTATTTGATACTGGCGCCGATAGTAACTTTGTGTCCGTAGAATTTGAATCTGTGTTAAACTGTGCACGCTCTAAGTTACCTAAGTCGTTTCGGTGGAAATTGTCGATGGTAAATCAATTCTGGTTAATTCTACTCTCAGTGGTTGTTCCCTGACTCTTAACGACCACGTGTTTACTATTGATCTAATACCCAAGCAATTGGGTAGTTTTGATGTCATAATCGGCATGGATTGGTTGCGTAAGAATCATGCCGATATTGATTGTCATGAGAAATTTGTTCGTCTACCTCTTCCGTCCAGTGATATTTTGCACGTCTATGGAGACCGACCTTCAAGAGGACTGAAGTTGATGTCATGCACTCGAGCAAACAGAGGCTTACGTAAATATAACTTTGCCTTCTTGGCCCACGTGGTGGAACAAAAGGGCAAGGGGAAGAACATAAGCGACGTCCCAGTGGTGTGCGATTTCTCTGATGTCTTTCCTGAAGATCTTCATGGTCTTCCTCCTCCTAGATCCGTTGATTTTCGTATTGATCTCGTACCTGGTGCGACTCTTGTCGCCAAGGCTCCTTATCGACTTGCACCTTCCGAGATGCAGGAACTGTCTAGCCAACTACAGGAATTACGCGACAAGGGATTCATTCGTCCAAGTACCTCCCCATGGGGTGCTCCTGTGCTATTTATCAAGAAGAAAGTTGGTTCGTTTCGTATGTGTATCGACTACCGTGAACTTAATAAGCTTACCATTAAGAATCGTTATCCTCTCCCTCGTATTGATGACCTATTTGACCAAATACAAGGCGCGTCCTGTTTCTCGAAGATTGACCTTCGTTCTGGTTATCATCGGCTCCGTGTTCTCGAAGATGATGCACCCAAAACCGCTTTTCGCACTCGTTATGGGCACTACGAGTTCGTGGTTATGCCTTTTGGCTTGACCAACGCACCCGCTGTGTTTAAGGATCTCATGAATTGTGTGAGTAAACCTTATTTGGATCGTTTTGTGATAGTCTTTATTGGTGATATTCTCATTTATTCTAAAACTAGAGCTGATCATGCTCGTTATTTACGCTTGATTCTTGAGTTACTACGTGGTGAATGCCTCTATGCTAAATTTTCTAAGTGTGAGTTTTGGATTGACGAAGTACAATTTCTTGGTCACATTTTTAGTAAGCAAGGTATTCATGTTGACCCTTCTAACATCAAAGCTGTGAAGAATTGGAGTACCCCTAAATCTACATCTGAGATTCGTTCCTTCCTAGGATTGGTGAGTTATTACCGTCAATTCATCTCGGACTTTTCTAAGATCGTCGTTCCTCTCACTTCGTTGACTCAGAGAGATAAACCTTTTGCTTGGGGTCCCGAGCAAGAGGAATCTTTTCAGACTCTTTAAACCCTTTCATGTAATGCTCCCATCCTTACTCTCCCAGATGGGAATGACGATTTCGTGGTATATTGTGATGCCTCGAACGTGGCTTGGGCTATGTGCTCATGCAGTGGGACAAGGTTTTTGCTCATGCCTCTCGTCAACTCAAAATACATGAGAAAAACTATACTACTCACGATTTAGAGCTTGGGGAAGTTGTATTTGCGTTAAAGATCTGGCGACACTACCTGTATGGTACAAAGTGTGTGGTTTTCACTGACCATAAGAGCCTTCAACATATCTTTAACCAAAAGGAGCTGAACATGCGACAGAGGCGTTGGGTGGAATTGCTTAACGACTATGACTGTGAAATTCGCTATCATCCTGGCAAGGCGAATGTCGTGGCCGACGCTCTTAGTTGTAAGGCTCATGTTTATACTATTCGTTGTTATCTTATCTCTAGTGATCTTCATACCTGCATTCATTAAGCTCAGTATTCGTCAGCTAATGAAGGTAGTCTATTTGTCGAAATACGAGGTGCTACTGTGGATCATCTCGAAACTAAGTCTGACGGACTTCAATACTATCTCAATCGCATCTGGGTGCGAGATCGTGATAACCTCCGTGAGCTCATTTTGAACGAGGCTCACAAGTCTTGATACTCTATTCATCCTAGCGCTGATAAGATGTACCATGACTTGCATATGACTTATTGGTGGCCCGATATGAAGAAGGACATTGCTGCGTATGTCTCTAAGTGCCTTACTTACACAAAGGTAAAGGGTGAACATCAACGTCCTTCAGGGCTCTTAGATTAACCTGAAATCCCTGTTTGGCAATGGGATAGCATCGCTATGGACTTTATAACTAAACTACCCCGTACACCTGCTGGTCATGATAGTATTTGGGTGTTCGTAGACCGTTTGACAAAATCAGTCCACTTTCTTCCTATTCATGAATATTGTAAAGTGGAGAAACTTGCTCGAATCTATACCGATGAGATTATATGCTGTCATGGCATACCTCTAGACATAATCTCTGACCGTGATGGACGTTTTACTTCACGTCTTTGGCAAACCTTTCAGTCCGCTATGGGTTCTCATTTGAATCTTAGCATGGCCTTTCATCCTCAAACGGATGGACAGACCAAGCGTACTATTCAAACCCTTAATTCTTGATACTTGATTCTTGAGGCTTGATTCTTGATTCTGGATACTTGGTGCTTGACTCTTGAGACTCGTGAAACTTGAGACTTGGTTGAACGAGAGACTGGAGACTTGACACTTGTGTAAACTCGGAAACTTCGAAACTTTTGTAATAATGATATAATCTTGTTATGTGATAATATTACACAATAATACACAACGTCTTAACTCCCCACTTGCACTATAAATAGGACATGTCACATCATTCAACACTGATGTGACAGCCTCCTTCTACCAAGACGCATGCCCTCTCATTCTTGAGCACTTTTCTTCGATTCTAGGCCGATTCTTGTAAGTTTTCAACCTAAATCTTGTACAGCTTCAATCTACACACTATTCTCTACATGATTCTTCTTCGAATTCACACTTTTCACCGTGAAATCTTTGAGATTCGAGCTCTTGAGGATGACGTCATCATGGTGGTTTGTACTAACAGTTGTGTGGTGTCATTCCAGTCAAGATCTAGCTCAGATCTGAGGAATTTCATGTACTTTTACACCGAATCCTTACTAAATCAAGGTTTTTCAGTCAAATTCATAGTTATCTTCAAACTTCCTTAATTTTTTTTTTACTTAAAACGGTGGAAACCGGACCCAAGTGGGCTGTAGATTTGATGATTAGTCTGGAGTCGGCTTGGAAATGGACTATCACCAGAGAAGATGGCCGGATTACGAATTCAGACATGAACACCATCAGGGACAGACACCTGATCAGACGGGGTGGTTCCCATTCGATCAGACAGGCTGAGCCTTGATGTGTTTGATGTTGTCTCAATACATACCAAGCCGTCACCGTTAAACTCATAACTTAGAAACTTTACAAGGTTGCAAAAAGGGACAAGGTCCTCTCGATCGAACGGCCCTTCGATCGAACAGCCATCCGATCGAGTGACATGTGCCTTACAACCTTCAACACTTGAGTTATTTTTGAATCAGAAACTTTGAACTTTGATACTTACACTCGAAGTGTCATTCTACCGAACGGCTATCCGATCGAATGACTCGGTATCTTGCTACATGAACACTTCAAAAGTTAACATTTTGGAAACTCAACTTTGGATCGAATGACCATTCGATCGAATGGCCATCCGTACGGATGACCATCCGATCGGATGGTGATCCGTCTAGATCAAATATGTCATCCGACCAAATGACCATCCGTCCGAATGGCCATCCGATCAGGCGACTGATCCGACACTTTGCACGATTCTCATTATTATGCTCGAAGCTTATCTGTTGTACTCTAATCAGGCTAATTCTAAGAGCTCCCTTTGCTCCAATAACAGTTTTACTGTTAAGCAACCACTGTGAGTATACTCGATCCCTTTTTGTTTTAAACTTTTGGGATGCAACATGTATTCTATGAAACTTGAAACTTGAAACTATTTGAATCTAAACTCTATTCTCTATGAATGTGAAACTTGATACTTTTTGGATTCTTGATTCTTGATTCTTTATGCTTTGTGAACGTTTAATCCTTGTGTGTAGTTCCGCCTTAACAATAGTAGTGCTATAGGAAGATGCACCTCCCCATTATTCTCGGGGGTATTGTTAGGAGGATTCTATTTGCTTTCCTTGATTCTTGGGAATGTGGTAAATGCATCGTGACACTTGGGCTATCACTTGGACTGCGAACACTAGCATGGCTGAAACTATTTTATCGTTTACATAATGGATATAAGTCTTTTTAAACTATTATGCTATGTACTTAAACTTGTATACTTGCCAGTACATTATTGTATTGACATTATTTTAATACATGTTGCAGGCTGATTTATCGTTTACATAATGGATATGAGTCTTTTTAAACTATTATGCTATATACTAAAACTTGTATACTTGCCAGTACATTATTGTATTGACATTATTTTAATACATGTTGCAGGCTGATAGGATGCTGATTATCAAGAAACTTGCTAGGATGCTACTCGAAACTCACCCTAGTTAATCTTAGAAACTTTGAAACAATTTTGATGATTGTATTTGATATTTCATGGTTGATGTTTTAGACAATGTTATCGTGAAACTTAATTAATCTATATCAAAACTATTAGTGTTATGGAAACTCATGAGCAATCTGAACGCTTAGTGCCGCATCCCGATGTTTCCGCCATCGATTAGGGTGGGACAATCGATGTCGCTGGGATTCAGTGGCCGGCTGGAAAGGGAATATGGTTAGGTGTAAGAAAGCATGAGGTGGGACATGTGTGTGTGGCTGGAGGACCTCGTCGGAGATCAGTTTTGGTCTCCAGAATTTTCTGATCGCAAAAGAGGTGTTTACGGCTGAATGTTATTTGGGTTTTAGGTTTACGAAATGAGAGGGGTAAGGGTTTAACTTTCTATTTTAGTCTAGGGTTTAGGTGCAAGGGTTTTGGGTTGGGCTTGGCTTGGCCCAAGTGCACAAACCCGTTTTGTCATATCTTGTTAAAACGAACTTGTTTGTTTAGATGGATAAATAAATGTAACGGTTATAACATATGTTCATGTGTGTGTTAAATCATATATGCTTGGCTCAGGCTAACAGTTAAACAGCACGTTTCTCTCGACGCGGTTATTATTATTTAATAAATAACAATAATAATAATAATAATAATCAATTAAGAATAATAATAAAACACCATTCTCTCGATGATTCGGATCGAGAGTGTGGGTTGTCACATTCTCCCCATGTTACAAGAATTTCGTCCTCGAAATTTAAGCTAAGACATACGATTCGCTCTAGTTATAGATTCACTGATAACCTATTGCCATACGTACATACACGTAATTCACGAAAATTCACAAAACGAACGTGTAAGCCACGTAGCACATAACACCACATAACACGTAAATGAAGAATTCATAGATTTTGTACTTATTTCTCATAGCATAGATTTAAATATTTATTCATTCAGAAATACGGCTCTGTGAGTGTTTACCTTGTGAGGGTCGGGTGTTATATCATCCCCTAGTTGAAAGAATTTCATCCCGAAAATTTAAATTATGTTGTTCTAAAACGATGGCTTGGAGTTTGTTCTTAAATGGCGGGGGATACGTGCGTATCATCTGGTCTTCTCGTTTCTGAGTAAACCCCCAGGCCACGACGTGAGTTCCAACGAACTCGTCCTATAGGTAACTTACAACGCTTGAGGGTTGTGGTCTCACCCGGTCCCTCAACGAAGTGATAAAGTTGAGTTTCTTAACTAATCATCGAAATTGTACCGGTACATCTAAAAGTATTCCTCCAGGACCATTAGTTTGAAAAGTATTCCTCCACAATCTAGGGATAGTGGTACTCTAATCCGGAAAAATAAAGCAGTCCCAATCCAAGGATAGTAGTATTCCAATCCAGGAATATGAAGCAGTCCTAATCCAGGGATAGTAGTGGTTCCCAATACCCGGGAATGTGTACTATTCTAAGGACGCGCGTGTAGCCCTAAGCTAGGGGTAGCGTGTGGATTTCCCAAACCGGGTAAATAGTACATCGTCCCAAACCAGGGACGCATGCTAATAGTAAAAAGTTGTTAACTCACTTTAGGGTGCGCGCTTGTATCAAAAGTTTTGTGTCGACGACGCGAACTGGTATAGTATGCAAACAATCAACCAAACATTCTTAATAATGTTCGCACGCCCTGAGTGACCCGTACCAGGGTACCGTTGCTTCACGCTAGATTAAGTTCTATCAATGCTCTAAACGAGGTAGGTGTCGTTCCCAGCCGTTGTCAAAATCGGTGACACATGTTGCAGCATGTCTTCAAGAGTTTGGACGGTATGTTAGGTTCGACCATTCATTCATGGGTGCTAGTAGTGCTCATGCACGATCGTGAGCCGAAGGATTTGTGCATGGCTAGCCACCAATCGGACGTGAAACGTAAGTCATAATTAGAGACAATGGGAGTTGGCGCCTTGCGCCTAGCAGCTACTTCCTTCAAGTAGATGTTTACAAGATTTGAAAACTTGTCGGTTTTCTTGACCACGAGAAAACGTTCAGTTTTAGTCAGGTGATCCATCACAACTCAGCTTCAACTAATGCCGTCCTTGAGTTTGAGTTACTTACCCATGCCCTGCATGGACTTGGCTAAAAGGTTTTTCCTCAATTTGCACGCTGCGAATCCGCTTGGGGAGGTTCGAGTGAACGGTCAGTTGTAACATGCGGTCGTACTTAGGTTTGGTTTCTTTCGGCTGTGGACGTATAAGTGACTCTTGTGATTGGTGTAAGTCGGGCAATGGGTACCGTACAAGCTGTGTCTCTTCATTTCCGAGTATAGAATCTATCGTTCCCAATTCCAGATCGTAAGTAGTGTAGTTTCCTCGCAAACCTTGAGTTGTCGAATCACGTAGGTAATGATTATCCACACGTCGCTTTATCTAGTGATTCGAGTACTTGATTAGGCATATTGCTGCAAGCAGTAATTTCATCAATGCTTTGGATAGGATACGGTAGGATAGGAGTACCTCATAGCTTATCTTTCAATTGTTGGAATCGCGAATTCCTGGGCATCTTGTATTGGCAGGTGATACTCTTTCGAGTTAAAGCTGTGAGGGATTGCGTACATAATCGAGACAAGCGGGCTTCGCGACGTCAAAAGTCGCGCGTTGAAAACTTAGCGTAATGAGGTTTGTGTCGTAGAAGTTTTTAGGGCAAGGCGTAGAAGTCGCTCAGATTCCTACTGGTTCCCGATGCAGTTTCAGATGTCGTCGAAGAAAACAAGTGGCAATTATGTCAAGGTAAGGTAAATTCGAATATCGTGACTAGGAAGTAGTATCGGTCGTATCAGGTTCGAAAGACAGTGCTTGTGATACCTTTACCTCTGAGGTATCCTTGGCTCGTTGCTCCTTGAGTCACCTTCGTAAAGAGTAAATTGTTTGAGCAGGGTTTGTGCAGATTAGGGTGAGATGTGAACTAGAGAATTCGTGAAGCACAACACGTACAGTGAAAACATGCAAGAAGAGTAGTCGCAATCGATGTGCTCAACTTGAGGCAAAACATAAAGGTTTCAGGACTTGCAGTAAGCGTTTATCTGATGTCGGAGATACAACTGGTCGTAAGCAAGTGGTATGAGGTTAAAATGAAGAACGTCGTTCACCGATAGGATTGTTACCCTGAAAAGATTAGCGGAGCGGGAAGTAATCAAAGAAGAACAGTTGTCGTGCGGGTTTGTAGGTTTAAGATCTACTGAAACGTCTGATAGGATGCGATTTCTCAAATTGGTAAATAATCAAATTCGAATGGATTGTTTAGGTCGTGTGGATGAGTCCAAAGTAGCGCTTACGTTGTTGAGAGTTTTCCATGCGAGGATGCGAAAACATGTTGGAAAGGGTACAATTGAATCAACACGTCCCAATTTTCAGGGTTCGAAAGTTTATCGTTCGGGGGTCGAGCTTGCTGAAATCCCTAGACTAGAGGGAGATCTTGTTTAGAGTTTCCATGCGAAGAAGCGGGGATATCGTGATATCGAGATAATGGAGTGATATGCTTGCTCAAGTTAGTAATGAAAATAAGGCATCGCCTTAAACGTCGGTTCGTAAGGAGACTAGCGAAAAGATTCACATAACCATAAAGGTTATCATGAAATAACGGTCCTTTCAAACAAAGGATAAGGTAAATGTTTAGATAGTCATACTTGTCTGAGAGTTGACAAATCCGTGTCCAAGTCCGGCAGTTCATCGTAAGGTAATCCAATTACTGAGTTGAAGTATACGGAGGTATAAAGTTAGGTTCGACTAAGAAGTAATCCACCTTCATAATTGATGCGATCAGAGGAATCAAAATCCCAAGTCGGCTCAGAGGAAATATTTATTACAAGGTGATGATGGAAATCGAAATCCCAAGTCGGCTCAGAGGAATCTGTAGTGTTTGCATTCGGTAGGAAGACCATTAGTAAAGCGTTTGTGGTCGTTGTAGTAGTTATAGATCATGTGCTTGCTTTGCACCCACCTAATCCTGTTTCGGCCAGCAGCATCGATTCCTTGTGTTTGCCATGTCTGGTTGTCATTCTTGGAGGTTGTGGACTTTCCATCTTTGTTGGCATTGGCATTGAATTTCTTGTAGTAAGCGGTGAAAGGTGCCTTTGTCCAGTCGATTTTGACACGCCTACCCTGTGTTGCCCAATCATCCGCATTCCATAGGCTGGCGTACACTCTCATTGGTTGGCTCTTGGGAAATGGAACTCTAACTGCCTCATGGTTGTTGAACACCCTTACAGGTATGTTATCAATCAAGAAACTGCATTAAAAGTACTTTAGGATCAGTACCTACTAATGGGCTAAGACCATATGATTTGTGTAGAATGTGATCAGACTTACATGATTCTTTGTGAGTTCCATACAATAGTGTATGTGTGGAAGGCCGCAGTGGGGTCGAACCATAGGTGAAATTGTTGTTCCTTATCTCCTTTCCCTTGTGAGTGTACATTGGTGTGGATTGTGTAAGGGCTTCCTGTGGTGTTGCCCAAGAACTCAAAGTCTATTTCATCATGCCCCACGCCTTGTGATGACAACAGATTGTTACATATAAAATGCTTTTTATTAGGGACATGGTAACTTTAATATAGCGTTAGGATACAAACATTGAAATTATGAGGGCTTGTAGAACTCACGTAGAATGTGGTGACAGTACCAGCGGAGTTTCCACGTACCAGTTTAAGTTGCATGTCGAACCTTCCAAAGAGGTACTCGTGTTTGGATTGGAAATCGGACCCGGAGTACTACTGATCGAGCGAAAGTGAGAGATCCTGACCACCATTGGATATTTTAGCACGTTCGCCTCCAAAAGTGATGTCCATTTCATCGTAAAAACTTCCTGCAGATGTAGCTACTACAATCAGACATGAAATTGTTAGAGCGAGCAACTGCACAAGCTTTAAAGTTTGAATGTCCCATTATTGTACTACTTTGTGTGTGTGTGTTTGAGAGAGAGGAAGGAGATGTGATGGATTGATGTTTTAAGTGATGGTTTATATATATATATATATATATATATATATATATATATATATATATATATATATATATGAGTAAAGTGCAATTTTACCCCAGGGGTTTAGGCCAATTGGCACTCTGACCCCCTCTAACGAAATAATTGCAATTTACCCCCCCCCCCAACGTTGATGTTATGTCGCAATTTTACCCCCTGCCGTCAAATAAGTTAACAGATCTGTTAAATAGAATGTGAAATAACTATGTTACCCTTTCATATTACCCCCTATGGTTTGTTCTACTCTGCAATATTACTCCCTCTCTCATAAGCCCACCACCACCATCAACCACCATTGCCACCATCTATCACCACCACCATCTCCCCCACCAAAATCACCATTATCACAGCAACATTAACTAGACCCCCTATGGTTGGTTCCGGTGTCGTCTTCTTGTTCCGGCCTGTTGCAGGTCCTTCACCGGCAGTCTATATTCTTTAAAATGTAAAGGGAGATAGAGAGAAGTTGGAGTTTGTTAGCAGCTAACAACTTCATACCCATTGCAGTTGTTCTTACAGCTATCACATATGCACACTTCAAGTAGCAGATAAAGAAAAACAGATATATAATCAAACCTTTGAAATCCTCTTTTTCACCAGTAACCGTAATTAACACAAACAGAGGAATACAGGTACTTTATACAAGTGAGCCTTTTTTCTGTTATACAAAATTGGATTTGGTATACAGTATAATATTTCTTACCTTAAGAGATAAAACAAATGATTTCTTACCTTAAGAGATAAAACAAAAATCCCTGAGGTTTGAATAATTAAGTTTTCAATATAATTAATGATTTCTTACCTTAAGAGATAAAACAAAATGTTTGCTGTTGACATTTCCAACCTCCATTCTCAAAGGATTTTTGGTCCATGTATGATGGGCTTCTTCCTCTGTGCAACCTCTGAAGAACGGGGGCTCGTAATTAGCAGGCTACAAGATAGAAACAAGTATTTTCAAACTTAATTTATTTTCCCAAAACAAGAATATTAATTATACTTTTCTGGTTCCATACTATTTTTCAGTGAATGATAGCAACAGAACTCTGTATTATAAGTTAATTCACTTAAATATCTTATTCGATAAGAGCAGTTTCTATCAATAAACAGGAAAACCAAAATATATTCCTAACAGCGTGCATAATTAGTGGTTATAAGCTGTTTATGTAAACAATAAGAACAGAGGTTATCAGAGTCTTACCGTGACATCATCATAATAGTGGAGTTTGATCTCCTCCTCAAAACAACCTATGTCTATTCAAGTTGTGATATATAACATGAAATTCAAAACAATAATCTTATATTTCCCACAATGTTCAGAAATCATATTTCCCGAAATTGTTGAATAAGATTTTCTGCAAGTGGATTTTAGAAGTTTTGCCCCTTTGTGTTGTGAGTGAGTGGATTAAATTAATGTTTATTGGCTTGGTAATCCTCCATTTTTGGTACTGAACTGATCAGAATCGATTTGTTTGTCGTTTCGCGTGTAAATTATAGGGGGTTCAGTATGTGTAAAACAGAGATGTAACCAGTCAACATCGTCGCCGTGGCAACGACGGCGACCGCCGTATTCAGCCACAACGCCACCTGATCGTCTCATTGTCACTGAAGCTTCAAATGGAATACAGAAAAACATCGCAGTTGATGTCGCCGGAGAAGAAAGGAAGGAGAGCTTAATAGGTGGAGGGTAAGATTGCAGCGAGTGTGATATATTAGGGTGTTATGCTGAGTAAGATATAAAACTAGTGTGGAAAAGACTATTATACCCTTTGACCGTTAATACTTTATGTTGACTTTAAAAAGAATTAGACAACAGGGGGTAAAATTGCGACATAACATCAACGTTGGAGGGGAGGATAAATTGCAATTATTTCGTTAGAGGGGGTCAGGGTGTCAATTGGCCTAAACCCTAGAGGGTAAAATTGCAGTTTACTCAATATATATATATATATATATATATATATATATATATATATATAGGGAGCCGCTAGAATGAGAACCACCCCGAGTTGTAAGAACCGCGAGAACCACACCATCCGGGTCGCCGTTTATCATGATTTTTTTTACAACTAGATGTGTAAATTATAAACACATCCGTAAAAAAAAAAAAATTTAAACGCCCCCCCCCCCCCCCGAGGGGGTAGTTTTTTACACCACAAGTTTGGTGAAAAAAAAAAAGAAAAATAAAATAAAAACACCAAACTTGTGGTGTAAAAAACTACCCCCTCGGGGGGGCGTTTAATTTTTTTTTTACGGATGTGTTTATAATTTACACATCTAGTTGTAAAAAAAATCGTGGTAAACGGCGACCCGGATGGTGTGGTTCTCGCGGTTCTTACAACTCGGGGTGGTTCTCATTCTAGCAGCCCACTATATATATATATATATATATATATATATATATATATATATATATATATATATATATATATATATATATATATATATATATATAGGGCATGGATGTATAGAAAACTTATTTGTACTAAGAAAACCTAGGAAACCCAATCTATGACCATTGATCAAGATCATCCAATGGCTCATAAAATTTGAAACCTTTTTGAATTAAATTAAATACATGATAAAGTCAATAAAGTTAGTTCAAATGCATATGGGTAAAATTACATATGATATGATTACATTTGTCCAAAAGAAGTCAAAGTAAGTACAAACCATATATTAAAATATCTCTTTCTTTCTCTTCTTTAATTGTCACCATCACCATCAAACCATCATCATTCTCTCTCTTTCTTCTTTCTTCTTTTTGAGAATTCAAAATATCTCATTCTCTCTCTTCCTTCTTCTTCTTCTTCTTCTTCTTCTTCTGTAAATTCACCATCATCATCATCCATTCTCTCTATCTCTCTCTCCATGTTTCAAAATAAACACCAAGAACACACACAAGTGTGTGTGTGAGAGTTCAGGAGGTAGAGAGAGAGATTTAAGAGAGAAGTCTCGCCGGAGAAGAAGAAGTCACCACCACCATCATCATCATCATCATCCATTCGCCGGAGAAGAAGAAGTCTCGCCGGGGAAGAAGAAAAAGGTGCTACGGTGAATCGCGAAACAAGATAAAAACAAGGTGCGACGGTGAATTGAAATCCCTAGATATGAGAGCAACATTTCAGTTGTTATCATCCGGTAAAAGTCACCGGAAAATGGAAGAAAGCAAGAAGCAAGTGCAGAAGCAGATTTGAAGATGAACATGAGAGAGAAGCAGATTTGAAGATGAACATGAGAGAGAAGCAGATTTAGAGAGAGGAACAACAATCTTCATCGTGTTCATCTCGAACACCAAGAACACACGCACAAGTATGTGAGAGAGAAGTATGTTTGAACCTAATTTACCTTGATTTTAGATAGAGAGACAACAATCTTCATCGTGTTCTCGAACACCAAGAACACACACACAAGTGTGTGAGAGAGAAGCAGGTTTGAACTAATTTACCTTGATTTTTTTTTTGTTAAGGTTGTTGTTAATATGTTTTTGTGTGCTCAAAGTGGTCTAGTAATGGTAAATGTTTAGTAGTTACAGGTTTTTGTTTTTTGTATTAAAATCATGTTTATGTAGTAATGATCTCGTTCATTTTATATATAAAAAGTAGTTCTTTTTGCTGCTACATATGTTGTAACAATGTTACACATGTTACTTATGTTAAAATCAGCCCTTTCTTGGACACAAAAGGAGCTACACATATGTAACACATGTTTGTGACGTGTGTTACACTAGAGGTTTTACTGAGTAACCTTTTTTTGTTAAGGCTGTTGTTAATATGTTTTTGTGTGCACAAAATGGTCTACTAATGGGTAAATGTTTATGTAGTTTACAGGTTTTTATTTTTGTATTAAAATCATTTTTATTTTTTTTTTGATATTATCAGTTGTTCTTAGCTTACAAGTTGAAATGTTGAAATGTAATTTTAAATGGGTTGAAATTTATTTTAAATGGGTTGTTAGTTGAAATGTCTTGCTAGCATAATTAGCCACATATGTTGTAATAATGTTACACGTGTTACTTATGTTAAAACCAGCCCTTTCTTGGACACAAAAAGGAGCTACACATATGTAACACATGTTTGTAACGTGTGTTACACTTAAGGGTAACACATCTAAAACAATTGTTGTGGGGAGCACAACTGTCCAGTCTAGAAAACAAAAACAAAAGCTATACGACGTCAAACAAATACGAAAGGTTGTGCTAACATATGTTACATGTTTGTTTAGTGCTTGCAGCGAGGGAGTTGGTTCTACCGGATAGTAGTTGTTTGAAGTGTATGGTAACTGTTTACATATGTAACCTTTTTTTGGGTGGTTTTGCTTAGTTTTTTTTATGTGTGAAATGATGCAGATAAAAACTCAAAATTTGGGGAGTCTTCAAGTTCAGGGCATAATTGGGTAGAAGGTAACTAGTGTTAGTTATGTTACTACTATTGTTTTTTAATAAGTAAATTAAAAATACTGGACTGTAACTTGTGTTATTATGACTTGACCATAGCAGTTGCAGCCAAACGAGAAGGGATCTTGGCAGGAAGATGGAGAAACCGATGAAGAAGGGGAACAAGAAGTCGATGAAGGGCAGGTGGTGGGTATATTTGACGTTGTACAGAAGTTACCCTCTAGTGTAACACATGTTACAAACATGTGTTACATATGTTCAACCCCTTTATTACCAAAAATCGGGGCTGCACATATGTAAGACATGTTTGTAACTTATGTTACACTAGAGGGTAGCACATGTATGATCATTTTTGGATCATTTGTATATATTTAAGTCTGTACAAACCTACAACATCGAAACCCCCAAAAAGGTTACACATGTTATGACAGAATGGGAAATGTGTAGCAGCGTTCAATACTGTTGTTTCACTCTATAGTGTGTAACATGTGTGACATGGCGTTTGTCAGCAAAACATATAACTTGTAAGGTGATACGGTTGTATCTTTAAAACATGTTTACCTATAAATACTTACATGTTACAGGTTGTATCTTTAAAACATGTTTAAACTGGAAACTGGAAACACTTACAAAATATAAAGCAGAGTTACACAAGACGTAACATGTGTAAACTGGAAACACTTGTGTAACATTTACGTGTAACACATGTTACATGTTGTATCTTAAAAAACATGTTTACCTATAAGTACTTAAAAAATATAAAGCATAGTAGGAACACAAATTTTAAGGATGTTACACACATTGTAGAGAAGATGTTACATGTGCACACACAATTAACATGTGTAACATGGCGACAAGTGTCATCTGTGATCTTTTTTTGTTACCCTAGGGTGCTAAACGTATTACAACGTTCATAACGCACGTAAAATTATACTAACATCCATCTCTATGTCCACAGATGATCTAGAACATACTCCACATTACCATCTTTGCGAGTCTTCTAATGGCACTAAATTGTGGACACCGAATGTCAACGAGCAATATCATCCTATTAATGTTAAATCATACGTCACACCGGAAGAACTTCTTGCCATGTATAAGACTTATGACCAATATGCTGGGTTCAATGTAAAAAATATACGTTAATGCAGTTTTTGTATCTACTAATAACATTGTTAATAACAACTCTAGGTACATATGTAACATGAAGTGTATCGTTTGTCCCTTTAATTCGTTACGCTAGTCTCATATACTTATAGTTACATATATTACTTGTTTGTTCATTGATATGACATTTTGGATGACGTAATGTTGTTACATATGTAATTTTACTAAGTTTAAATTGACACCAAAGGGACTGACATATGTAACACATGTTTATAACATATGTTACACTATGGGGCAACAAATGTAACACATGTATAGCTATCTTACACATGTTACATATGGTCTTCACAACAACATCCATCTTCACAACACATAGCAGCCAACCAAAAAACACACCATCGTCACCATGAAAACTTGATGATGCGTTTTAATCCTTCGGCGGGCTTCGCTTCTTGATAACCAACTTCATCTTGAACACAAAACATCTTTTCACCTGTGAACAAAAACAAGTAAACAAGTGTTACAAAGTTGATGTTTAAAAAAAACTGTTTTCATCCATTTGCAATAGAGACGTGTAAGTAGGTAAAAACCTGCTGTAACACGTGTTACATTTGATGTATCTTTACGTTGAGGAGGGGATTATAAAAAGAAAATGCACGTCTGAGTAAAAAGTTGTAACACGTGTTACAACGGTTGTTTACAGAACTTTCAAATAAGTGACAAGCCGGACGATAGCCAGTGGTACAAATGGATGTTTTGAAAAATCTAACACGTGTTGCGTTGGATGTATCTTCAAGCTGAAGATGGGATTATAAAATGGAAAATGCACAACATTAAAAAAGTTGTAACATGTGTTACAACGGTTGTTTTAAGAACTTTCAAATAAACAAGTGTTGCAAAGTGGATGTTTTTAAATATATGTTTAAATCAACATAATAGAGACGTGTAAGTAGGTAATTTGCTTTTGTAACATGTGTTACATTGGATGTATCTTTACGTTGAGGATGGGATTATAATAAGGAAAATGCACAGCTGTGTAAAAAGATGTAACACGTGTTACAACAGTTGTTTTAAGAACTTTCAAATAAACAAGTGTTACAACGTGGATGTTTTAAAAAAACTGTTTTCATCCATTTGTAATAGAGACATGTAAGTAGGTAAAAACAATTAGTATTCGGATCAAAAGCCCCAACAAGCAATCAGACTAACAAAAACAATTACTGTTCAGATCAAAAGCCTCAAACAAGCAACCAAACCAACCATAATTTTTTTTTTCTGTAAAATAAACGAGATCATCAACGATTATATTAAGGACTTTTTAAATGTAACTAATATATAACAACAACAACAACAAGAATCATTATCTCAATTCTAAATTTTTTTAATACATTTAAAATAAAAAAATACCCAACAAACTATCAAATCTATTTTACTAATACACACACAAAATCATTCAACTTTTACCAAATAAATAACATTAAGACATGGAACCAGCCCATGTCATACTTGTGAGTATGTTCTTTGTGTTCTAACAAGTTTTTTTCTCAACCAAAACCCATGTAACCAAACGATTTCTGACCTGCTTCTCTATCACACAATTGTGTGTGTTCTTGGTGTTCTAACAACTTTCTCTCTCTAAAACCCATGAACCAAATGATTTCTGACCTTCTTCTCACTCACACACTTGTGTGTGTTTTTGGTCTTGGTGTTCCAATAACTTTCCTTCTCTAGAAACTCATGCAACCAAACGATTTCAGCCTGCTTCTCTCGCACACACTTATGTGTGTGTTCTTGGTGTTCTTCATGAACATGATGGAGAATCTTGTTTCTCTTTCTCTCACACGCTTATGTGTGTGTTTTTGGTGTTTCTCTTTCTTTAACAATAACGATTCAGGCTTGCTTCTCTCACACACACTTGTGTGTGTGTTCTTGGTGTTTATATTGAATCATGAAGATAGAGAGAGAATGGATGATGATGATGATGATGGTGGTGGTGAATGTACAGAAGAAGAAGATAGAGAGAGAATGAGATATTTTGAATTCTCAAAGGTGTTATTTTAGAGAGAGAATGGATGATGATGGTTTGAAAAAGGTGATGGATGATGGGTTGAAAAAGGTGAAAAGTACAAAGCACAATCTTCAAAGAAAAAACAAAAAGACCAAAATACCCTTAAAGCATGGGTTTGGATGAGGTGATGTGGATGAATGTGGTCCACATATTCTAGTTTCCTAAGTTTTCTCAATAAAATTGGTTTTCTACATATACTTACACTATATATATATATATATATATATATATATATATATATATATATATATATATATATATATAGGGGATGGTTCAAATGAAAACCACTTTTATTGTGAAAACTCCAAAACTAACTAAAAAAGCCTAAAAAAACCTAAAAAACATACAAAAAAAACTTTTTTTTTTACAATTTTTTTAGAAAAATCGCTACTTTTTATATATGGAAAAAAAAATTCAAAAAAAAAAAAAATTTTTTTTTTGGTTGTACTGCACATGTGCACTGATACGGAAAGCCTAAACCACTTAACCCACCCCCCACCGACACCCCCCAAAAACCTAAACCCTCCACCCCCCCCCAAAAAAAAAACCTAAATTCACCCTCCCACCAAAAGCCTAACCCCCCCCCCCCCCCAAAAAAAAAAAAAAACCTAAACCCCCCCACCCCCCACCCTCCCGAAAACCTAAAACTAAACCCTAAACATAACCCGAAAAAAACCTAACCCCCCCACCCCCACCCCCCAAAAACCTAAACCCCCCTCCCCCCCCCCCACACCCAAAAACCTAATCCTAATCCTAATCCTAAACCTCCAAAAAAACTAACCCTAAAAGCTAATGAGTTTCTAAATCAGAAAAATACAAAAACAATAGAAAAACAAAAATGAGTTTCTAGGTGAGCAAAAGAGAAAATGATAGTACATCAGTGGTCTTTCGAAACCTCTTTGAACTTAAAATGATAAATGATAAGCAGCTCTATATAAGATGTACCGGTAGGCTCACAATCATTTTAAAGTGTGTAGGGCGATATAAACTTAATCGACTGAAGACTGTGTGGGTACCGGAATTTCGTTTAACAGATTATGGAGGTTCTGAGATACGTGGTCTTTATGCTGTTTATCATCTAGGTATCATGGTTGTTTCTTTTACCGAAAACAACGGGGACGCAAGTCTAGAACTTCCATGATACCATACATACGTGTACATATCATACATACATGTATATAATACATGATGCATACGACCATCAATAAGTGATAATATATCACATTCACCCCTGAATAAGTGATTCTAAATCACATTTATCATCCAAGAGTAAAGTTCATCTCTTTGTCAGTATGATGGTACTAACTTGTTCACGGACTTGCTCTTGTACCCTGCATGCATCGAATTTCAAGTTCCTCATTAATAAGTGATTTAATCACATAGGGATTGTATTCGTCCTCGAATAAGTGAGTATTTCACATAGATGATAAATGGTATACTCACCAGTAAGATGAACTCTCGTGCATACCTTGATACGGGAATATGTCGTGTGTGGATGAACTCCGGTCGGTAAGTATAAATCATACCTTAACGTATCCCCTAACCGCGAGTACATATTATAAGTTGAGCTTATGTGGACAACAATACCGATAATCGTTATAGGATGCTTATTTAAATGTTAACTAATTGAACAGTAAGAGTGTTTTTGCGTGACCGTACCCTGATATGATTCTCTTACCCTCGAAACTCGCAAAAAGAATGTCTATAAATATTTATTTACTACTTTCAGTCTTTACATTTAAAATATTCAAAAATATCAAAAAGATTTTAGGTGTGTTTTAATATAAACTTTATAAAGGCCAAAAAGATTTTATTTCTATTTTATTTTTTTGATAGCCCGATGTTGGATCTCGAGTCTTTTCCACCTGAAACCTGTTCGAAACCTAAAACAATTACATCTTCATAACCGGTCTAAGGTAACAAGTTTTGAAAGTTAAAAATCTAAAATTGATCAAATTTTTAAACTTTCAAACTGTTGTCGGTTGGTAGTTGATTGAGAGTTGGTCACATGTGTGTCGTTTGTTTATTTTGACTATATTCTAAGCGGTTGTTCTCATTACGCGTTTAGCTCTGTTGCGTGTGTAGATGCGGCATTCGAACTAGCTAAAGGCGAAGAGAACGTGTTAGATGACAAGCTTTGGAATGAAGACACAACATGGATGCAGTCAAAGCATCAAGATGATCGAGTTGCAGCTGACCACTCATCAACACCACAAGGATCTGAAGATTTCAATATCAACGTCTCACGAGCAACGTTCGCGGGGGAGTTTGTTGATGCATCTCCTGACAGTGACAAGTGAAGACATCTGAAGATCCGACACGTGAAGAACGAACCATCACGAGCAGCATCCAAGGGGGAGTTTGTTGATGCATATTGTGTGGATACGGCTCCTTACGGTTCGACTACGTTACGAAGTGAAGACCGAGGTTAAGATATCCTCCTATCTTTACCCGGTACGACGTTTATTATATATTCGATGTAAAATAGGTGCGCGTGTGCAGTCTGTTAGATGTGTGAGTGTATTACTGCTGTATGTTTATGTCTGCAAGTCTGGTATGTAAACAACAATTCCACCAAATACCATGACAAGTATAAGTATTCACGAAAAATGGCAGTCAACGAAGAATCATACTTCGTTGAATTGGAACACGAAAAACCACAACTTTCGTGGGCCTTAGTTGTTCGTGGATGCTGGACGAAGAACTCATCATGCTTCGTGGGTTTAGGTTTCTCGTGGGCCTTGTCTTTGGGCCTAGTAAGTCTTTCGTAATTGTTGTTGGTCTTTGGCTATAAAAGGACACTTGTAGAACAACTAGAAAAGGAGAGCACACATCAGAGAGTTTTGAGAGAATTTCTTGTATTATCATCTTGTATCAAAACTCTGCTGGATAAATACATGAGCTTTAAACTTTGAATTTCTTCTTGTATTTTCTGTTCTTTGGCTTGGTTGCATACCCACTTGGATTCCGCACTCGTGGGTGTGTCGTATCATAAGGAAGTAGGTTTATCTTGATCCTCTGAGTGGACCTACAGTTGAGTGCAAAATAGGGAGTGGAATGGTGACTTGACATGACATGATATTATTGGCTAGAGAATAACTCAAACACTCAACTAGTAATTAACCACTCCCTCTACCCTTAGATTTATAATTCATGGAACAACCAATATTTCGTATAATTGTTTCTGTAGGAGGACGCATGAAAGAAGTCTCACTAAAAATTGTGAATAAATTTCGAGAAACACAAGCAATAATTGTTTTCCATGAGTAGGAACGCGTAAATACATGGGTATCTTTAATTAATTATTTTTCGGTGTAGTCACCTCTTTGCCTCCTGACTTCCATCTCACTAACCAGGATGGTTCCTATTGCAAATTTCTCATGTAGCCACACCTATATATATAATACTATACAACACACCATATAAACACCGTATAACAATATGTAACACCATATAATACCATATAACACTATGTAACACTATATATATCATTATATAATAAATATAACACTATACATCTATTATAGACATGCTATCAGACAACCTATAGTGTTATATTTGTTATATAATGATATATAGTGTTACAAAATGTTATATGGTATTATATGGTGCTACATATTGTTATACGTTGTTTATATGGTGTTATATAGTATTATATATAGTGTTATAATACACTTCTCACACTTTGAGCACTTTTTACAGGATCCTCTACCTATATATATATATATATATATATATATATA
The DNA here is from genome assembly GCF_002127325.2 of Helianthus annuus. Classification (NCBI taxonomy): domain Eukaryota; kingdom Viridiplantae; phylum Streptophyta; class Magnoliopsida; order Asterales; family Asteraceae; genus Helianthus; species Helianthus annuus. The sequence goes on from NC_035443.2 coordinate 60,948,409, forward strand.
TATATATATATATATATAGGGGAGGGTTTAAATGAGAACGCTAAATATTGTGAGAACCGTGAGAACAAATAAAAAAACCATGAGAACTTGGTCAAAAACAATTCAAATTCAAATTTTTTTCTACACTTATCATTATTATTCGAATACAATGTTAGAAATTCAATTTACACGTTTAAATTTACGTTTAAATTTAAATTTACGAATTCACGTAAATTTAAACGTGTAAATTGAATTTCTAACATTGTATTCGAATAATAATGATAAGTGTAGAAAAAAATTTGAATTTGAATTGTTTTTGACCAAGTTCTCATGGTTTTTTTATTTGTTCTCACGGTTCTCACAATATTTAGCGTTCTCATTTAAACCCTCCCCTATATATATATATATATATATAGGTAGAGGATCCTGTAAAAAGTGCTCAAAGTGTGAGAAGTGTATTATAACACTATATATAATACTATATAACACCATATAAACAACGTATAACAATATGTAGCACCATATAATACCATATAACATTTTGTAACACTATATATCATTATATAACAAATATAACACTATAGGTTGTCTGATAGCATGTCTATAATAGATGTATAGTGTTATATTTATTATATAATGATATATATAGTGTTACATAGTGTTATATGGTATTATATGGTGTTACATATTGTTATACGGTGTTTATATGGTGTGTTGTATAGTATTATATATATAGGTGTGGCTACATGAGAAATTTGCAATAGGAACCATCCTGGTTAGTGAGATGGAAGTCAGGAGGCAAAGAGGTGACTACACCGAAAAATAATTAATTAAAGACACCCATGTATTTACGCGTTCCAACTCATGGAAAACAATTATTGCTTGTGTTTCTCGAAATTTATTCACAATTTTTAGTGAGACTTCTTTCATGCGTCCTCCTACAGAAACAATTATACGAAATATTGGTTGTTCCATGAATTATAAATCTAAGGGTGGAGGGAGTGGTTAATTACTAGTTGAGTGTTTGAGTTATTCTCTAGCCAATAATATCATGTCATGTCAAGTCACCATTCCACTCCCTATTTTGCACTCAACTATAGGTCCACTCAGAGGATCAAGATAAACCTACTTCCTTATGATACGACACACCCACGAGTGCGGAATCCAAGTGGGTATGCAACCAAGCCAAAGAACAGAAAATACAAGAAGAAATTCAAAGTTTAAAGCTCATGTATTTATCCAGCAGAGTTTTGATACAAGATGATAATACAAGAAATTCTCTCAAAACTCTCTGATGTGTGCTCTCCTTTTCTAATTGTTCTACAAGTGTCCTTTTATAGCCAAAGACCAACAACAATTACGAAAGACTTACTAGGCCCAAAGACAAGGCCCACGAGAAACCTAAACCCACGAAGCATGATGAGTTCTTCGTCCAGCATCCACGAACAACTAAGGCCCACGAAAGTTGTGGTTTTTCGTGTTCCAATTCAACGAAGTACGATTCTTCGTTGACTGCCATTTTTCGTGAATACTTATACTTGTCATGGTATTTGGTGGAATTGTTGTTTACATACCAGACTTGCAGACATAAACATACAGCAGTAATACACTCACACATCTAACAGACTGCACACGCGCACCTATTTTACATCGAATATATAATAAACGTCGTACCGGGTAAAGATAGGAGGATATCTTAACCTCGGTCTTCACTACGTAACGTAGTCGAACCGTAAGGAACCGTATCCACACAATATGCATCAACAAACTCCCCCTTGGATGCTGCTCGTGATGGTTCGTTCTTCACGTGTCGGATCTTCAGATGTCTTCACTTGTCACTGTCAGGAGATGCATCAACAAACTCCCCCGCGAACGTTGCTCGTGAGACGTTGATATTGAAATCTTCAGATCCTTGTGGTGTTGATGAGTGGTCAGCTGCAACTCGATCATCTTGATGCTTTGACTGCATCCATGTTGTGTCTTCATTCCAAAGCTTGTCATCTAACACGTTCTCTTCGCCTTTAGCTAGTTCGAATGCCGCATCTACACACGCAACAGAGCTAAACGCGTAATGAGAACAACCGCTTAGAATATAGTCAAAATAAACAAACGACACACATGTGACCAACTCTCAATCAACTACCAACCGACAACAGTTTGAAAGTTTAAAAATTTGATCAATTTTAGATTTTTAACTTTCAAAACTTGTTACCTTAGACCGGTTATGAAGATGTAATTGTTTTAGGTTTCGAACAGGTTTCAGGTGGAAAAGACTCGAGATCCAACATCGGGCTATCAAAAAAATAAAATAGAAATAAAATCTTTTTGGCCTTTATAAAGTTTATATTAAAACACACCTAAAATCTTTTTGATATTTTTGAATATTTTAAATGTAAAGACTGAAAGTAGTAAATAAATATTTATAGACATTCTTTTTGCGAGTTTCGAGGGTAAGAGAATCATATCAGGGTACGGTCACGCAAAAACACTCTTGCTGTTCAATTAGTTAACATTTAAATAAGCATCCTATAACGATTATCGGTATTGTTGTCCACATAAGCTCAACTTATAATATGTACTCGCGGTTAGGGGATACGTTAAGGTATGATTTATACTTACCGACCGGAGTTCATCAACACACGACATATTCCCGTATCAAGGTATGCACGAGAGTTCATCTTACTGGTGAGTATACCATTTATCATCTATTTTCAACGTATATGATGTGAAATACTCACTTATTCGAGGACGAATACAATCCCTATGTGATTAAATCACTTATTAATGAGGAACTTGAAATTCGATGCATGCAGGGCACAAGAGCAAGTCCGTGAACAAGTTAGTACCATCATACTGACAAAGAGATGAACTTTACTCTTGGATGATAAATGTGATTTAGAATCACTTATTCAGGGGTGAATGTGATATATTATCACTTATTGATGGTCGTATGCATCATGTATTATATACATGTATGTATGATATGTACACGTATGTATGGTATCATGGAAGTTCTAGACTTGCGTCCCCGTTGTTTTCGGTAAAAGAAACAACCATGATACCTAGATGATAAACAGCATAAAGACCACGTATCTCAGAACCTCCATAATCTATTAAACGAAATTCCGGTACCCACACAGTCTTCAGTCGATTAAGTTTATATCGCCCTACACACTTTAAAATGATTGTGAGCCTACCGGTACATCTTATATAGAGCTGCTTATCATTTATCATTTTAAGTTCAAAGAGGTTTCGAAAGACCACTGATGTACTATCATTTTCTCTTTTGCTCACCTAGAAACTCATTTTTGTTTTTCTATTGTTTTTGTATTTTTCTGATTTGGAAATTACTCCCCCTAAAATTCAAAAAGTAAATTTAAACTTTTAAAAACATCTTTTTGGATTTTCTCAAAAAAAAAATATTCACAAAAACAATTTCCCGATGTAAATTAACTCATGTTTTACATCAATGCCGTTCACCAAATTAATTTTAATCGGAAGTGATTTATCAAATTTTGGAAAAATGAGTTGGCACGTTGGTAATCGGTGTGGACCAAAACAACATTGACGAGTTTCATATTGAAACGCTCACGTGTGAGGTGATATTCGAGATCAATGTGTCTGGTCAAGAGTGCTGTATGAGATTTTGGTAATTCATAAAGCAGCTTAAATATCAACAAAGATAGGAGAGATTATGAATTCAAAACCGTAATCCTTCAACTACTTTGTGCATTGCCTGGAATCTGAGTGCTCTCCCAAACTGGATATCCACCCGGTGTGGATTTCAAGTTCAATTTTGCAGTTGCCTCAATTAATTCAAAAATCTCTTCACAGCAACAAGATGATAAAACTTCGGGTCCGGCTGGTAAGTGGCAAATGGAGCATGTGGGAAAGCTTATACACATCATCATTGGTCGTTCCATACTTGATGTCTTCCACATGCTTTTGCACCAGCAAAGGTCTTCATCTTTCTCCTTTAGAATTAGTGTGCGGTTGTTCAATCCACGCCAAGGCATCCGCACACCCGGTTGGTTTGATCAACAAACACATTTTCTTCAATCACACCATGGAGAAAATGTACACTACACGTTCATCTTGTAGACTTTGAACTTCTTGTGGAAGAAAAAGCCATGAATCTTCGAAAAGCTTCAGACATGCTGCAGGCGCGTACACTTCATTTGAATCTATCATGTGGACCCGATCAAAGCCTTAAACAAACAAATTGGTATGTTTTCCATTTTGTCGAAGTTTTCAATTTCTTTCACCATAAATCAATCACCGGACATTTTTGTCTTCTTTTCTTTTTCTCTCTCCATCAAAAGCAACAATATTCTCCTAGATGTAACAATGTTTCGGAGCCTTATGTCGCCGATCTTGTGCATGGACGCTCCACTATCAACAATCCTAAGTCTATCAATAGTTCCCCCTGGAACATCCTGCACACTCATTCAGAGATTAGTTGGAGAGGGGGACCCAAGCCTTCATTAACTTGGGTCATCCGACATCATCAAGGATTGTGACTTCCATTTCCCGATGATTCGAAATTGATGGAGCTCCCCCTGAAACAGTTACCAATTTTGGTTTCCAAATTTGTTTCTGTTTTTCATTTTTAACATCTGATTTAACAGACTGTGTTTGGATAACCTCTAGTTTCAAAGCCTTTTCAAATTATTTTGTTTGTTTCATTTTCTTTTTCATTTCTCGTTGTTTAGCAAGGCGAGGGTCCTGTTTTGGTGAAACAGATCTTGTATGGTAACTGTTACGACGGGGGGGCATCAACTTTTGCCGTTCCTTTCGTGAGATATGGACAATTTCTGACAATGTGCCCATACATACCACATTCAAAACATGATCTCCGCTCAACAAACCTCTGAGTATCATAAGTGTGATAACTTGATGATGTACTTCGTGGTCTAGAGGTACTTGGTCCTACATCATAACCATTTATGTGTTGTGTGTAGTTGTTATGACTGTTTCTTTTCAACATCTGAACTTGTTTAACAAAATCCGTGTTGGATTTGTTTTCAAAAGTCTCAATTTTATCAGTCCCCCGAGACTTCATGAAATTTATCTTTTGAAACATCTTCTTGTTCTGAGCTCTTTTGCCCGTTCTCTTTCCTTGATTAGCGTGATTTTGCTTTTGTCAATCTGGAAGTTTTTGATTTCCATATTGTTTCCGAACTTCGGATTTTGGGATAGGAGCACACTAAGTTACTACAACTCTTGGGCTCAACTTTCCCAAAAACTTACTGCTTGAATCCTCAAACACTTTATCAATCAAGGATTGATTAACATTTTTAATGGGAAAATCTTTGTTTGAGTAAACTTTGTCAGAACCAATCAACGTATAAAGTAAGTTCACACTTTCACAACTCTCAGTAAAAGATTCAATTGGTTTGGCTGTAGAAGTCACAAACGGTTTTGTAGGTGGATCACAAAGAATTTGATTTTCGAGAGGTATGTTTTCCACCTTTGTTACCGTTTCTGACTGCTTAGCTTCGTCCTTGTTTGACTCATCATCCGAACTATCACAATCCTCAAAAATGACTAGAGGATCCTGATTCTGTACGGTTGTGGAGTCTTTGACATTGGCTGGTTGAGCTTGATTGGAGGATATGTCCTTTTTATATCGAGTCCAAGTGCGAATTCCTCAATGTCTAATGAAACTGACTATTCAAAGTGAGGCTTATCTTCCTCATCAGGCATTGCGGTATAATTATGTCTAACAGGTGGAGGGCACTTCTTATATCCAATGCACATGACATCTTCTTTCTTTTTCTGTATGTCAATGATGTGATCCAGCACATACCTCGAGTTTGAATAACGATCTAACTTAAGCCGGATCGCCTCATTTTCACACTTAAAACTGGCCAATTCTTTTTATGTTTCCTCGAGACTATTGATGTAATTGTTTATTGAAGTTTGTTTTCTTGAAACTGTTTTCTTTAGCTCGGAAAGATCTTCTCTTAATGTGTCAATTACCTTCTTAAAATTCTTTTCATGATTTTTATGAAACATATTGGCCTCTGTGCATTTTGAAAGATCAACGATCAAATGTTGATTGTGGATAAAAGTCACGTCATATTTGCTTTGCAAATCGTCAAGCACATACCTGACTGGATTCACCCTCAGACATTAACCTATCTGCCTCAGAATCAACAACCTCCCTCGATGATTCAAATTCAGATCCATCCTCGCTTGAACTTGTAACATCTTCATCTAAACTACTGCCAAGTCTGGAACTGTCATCATTTCCCAAGGACTCACCATCGCTGACATTCCTGGTAATTTCGGCATAAAACACAGTTCTTGTTTGACCACTATTCCCTAACTGTACTGTCGGACCAAAATCAAAAGTAGATTTAGCCCAAAGCTTGATTTTTAATGGTGGAGAGTAATTTGACGGTATAGGAGACTGAAGCCAAGATGGTGATAAACCCTTTTGCGTATACAAATTGTCCTCATTTGAATCTGGAATCCAACCATATATATTTGTTGCCATTTATCCGAAATTACAAACCTGCGAAAAATTTTCTAAGTTCAAAAACGCTCAATGTGACCCTTCTGTGAAACAACTGTTAAACACCAATGCACACGAAAAATGGATGTTTATGAAGAACTGACCACGAAAAATGATTTTCAAGAATAATGGATGTCTATGAAACACCTGATCCCACGAAAAATAAACAACTTTTAGAAGCCCACGAAAGCCTTTCCACGAAAAATGAGCAGGCCCAATCGAGTGACAAGGCCCAACCTGATTGACGAATAACCTGATGGACTACTAAACCCCAGCCCACGAAAGCTTCAATCCAATGAAAGATAAGGAATGAATAACAGTTCCATGAAGAACACAAGTGATTATTTGGTTTGACAAGTTATCCACGAAGGATGCAGGCCCACAAAAAATTAACAGTTTATAACCCACGAAAAAGGATGGGTATTTCGTAAATAAGGCCCACGAATAACCCTCAAATTATAAAGCCCACGAAAAATGCAGGTGAAATGCAATCCCACGAATAACCTCAGTCCAACATATTAAAGTCCACGAAAAGTGGATCAGACTAAAAACTTGTGTGTTTCGTGAAGACCAGTATTTCGTGAGATCTGGACAAAAACAAGTATGTTTCATGATTATGTTAAGCACGTAGGATTTTTCATGAACGAATGTTTCGTTGAAAGAGAATATGGACGAAAGACTAGATGATTCGTGAGATATGGACAAATAACTTCAATGGACAAAAAACTTCAATGTTTCATAGGTTTTGATGTTTCCCAAACTGGGTTTTCGAGAAAAGTTGGTAGAATGTTTCCAATTAAAGGAGAATATGTTTTCTAAAATATAGAAAGTTGGTAGGTGTATTTCCAGATATAGGTAAAAGACAAACACACGAAAATCAACTTTTTAGAAAGATTTTGAAGGTTATCTTCTAACAAGAATATTCCGGTAGCAATTCCGACCAAGCTACTTCACCGGAAAATATGGCGAAACAAGATTTTGCGAGAAATTTTAAGAAAACCCAGATTTTAACATGTCTCCGTGTGTTTTAACAAGGTTTTTATGAAAATCTTTAGCAAACAACAAGTTTTTCCAAAGTTTTAACCCATTTTACTTTCAAAAACTTGAATATCTTGTTTCAAAATCAAGAAAACTTGCAGAAACCTTCAAAGATTTGCTCAAACTACAACAAACTAAGCTTGGTTTTAACAAGGAATAGAGCCAAAGTTCTGATACCACTTGTAGGTCCACTCGGAGGATCAAGATAAACCTACTTCCTTGTTATACGACACACCCACGAGTGCAGAATCAAAGTGGGTATGCAACCAAGCCAAAGAACACAAAATACAAGAAGAGATTCAAAGTTTAAAGCTCATGTATTTATCCAGCAGAGTTTTGTTACAAGATGATAATACAAGAAATTCTCTCAAAACTCTCTGATGTGTGCTCTCCTTTTCTAGTTGTTCTGCAAGTGTCCTTTTATAGCCAAAGACCAGCAACAATTACGAAAGACTTACTGGGCCAAAGACAAGGCCCACGAAAAACCTGAAGCCACGAAGCATGATGAGTTCTTCGTCCAGCATCCACGAACAACTAAGGCCCATGAAAGTTATGGTTTTTTCATGATCCAATTCAACGACGTATCATTCTTCGTTGACTGCCATTTTTCGTGAATACTTATGCTTGTCATGGTCTTTCGTGGAATTGCTGTACACATACAAGACTTGCAGACATAAACATATAGCAGCAATACGCTCACACATCTAACTGTTTTACATCAAATATATAATAAACGTCGTACCCGGTCTTCATGGTCTTTCGTGGAATTGCTGTACAGATACAAGACTTTGATGAGTTGGCCATGAGGCTGAACAGGTTTCCTAAACATTCCATGTCCATCAACTTCTTATGTGGGAAAAAATGTAGACAGGTCGAACTAGTAGAATATGAAAGAATAAAGAATGTTGTTGTTCATTTATTTATTATCATCGTTGCATCAAATACAAGTACAATATGAAAGAATAAAGAATTTTCAAGACTGGAAATATTTACTAGAAGGTGATGATGAATTGCATTCAAACCAAAATCCCATGTAGGCTTAGAGGAATCTGGAGCGTTTGCATTCAGCAGGAAGACCGTTAGTAAAACGTGTGCGGTCATTGCAGTAGTTGTAGATCATGTGCTTGTTCTGCACCCACCTAATCCTGTTTCGGCCAGCTGCATCGATTCCTTGAGTTCTCCATGCCTGGTTGTCATTTACAGAGCTTGTCGACCTTGAGTTAGGACCAACTTTATCGGCATTGGCATTGAATTTCCTGTAGTAAGCTGTGAAAGGTGCATTTTTTCCAGTCCAATGATAATCCTTATCCAAAATGTGTCTACTACAAACTCCTACTACAAATCTAATATAGTAATTATAGTTAAAAATGCTATACATCCATATATCTCATTTTTAATATTTAAACCGTCTACTACAAACTCCTACTACAGATCTAATAAAACTTTGATACAACGTCCTAAAATATAGTAATTATAGTTAACAATATCAATCAAATCAAAAGATTTTAGTAACATAATCATATACACTTATAATAGAGTCTAAATTTAGTAAGACTATCGAAGTCCAATGATAATCCTTATCCAAAATGTGTCAAGAACAAAACAAAGATACAAATTATTTGAAGGTATTATTAAATAATACAGAAAAAATACAAACAGTTATTAATGCTGCTACTAGAAAATTGGGCTTTTCGAAGTGCATTTCCGTCGCAAAACGAGCTTGATTGCCCATGCGGCCATTCTTTATTTTTTGAGACCGTTAAAACAATCACAAATATTAGTCTTGTTGCGGACGCTTTGCAAGTAGACAGTTGGTGAGCGGTTTGCAACGTTTTTGCGACCGGTTACCATTTGCAAACTTGCGACCGTATTATTGTGATGTATTTGCGATTGCAATTTCAGTCACAGTTGTCCAATTTTCTAGTAGCATGTTTGTGTAAATTCACTTCAGGACGATAAATGCGGGTAGCGGCTTCTCGAAGACTCGTTGAAGATTTGCAGATTCTGCATATATCAAGGGGGAGTCTGTAAGTGCACCAAAGTTTGATAAATGTTGGATACTGCTGAAGTTTCAACATTAAAGGACTGATCTTGTAATTATGTGAAAGCGTCACAAGTTTGGACAAGGGTTCTTATACATATGAGAACTTGTGGATTTATCTCTCATGAGAACTTGTAGATTTATCTCTCATCAGAACTTGTGGATTTATTCATATGAGAACTTGTGGGTTTAGGATGTGAGTACTTGTATTATTTTATATGGTGAGTACTTGTGGTTCTCTAAGAGTGTGCGAATTTGTATTTTCTAGATAGTGGTGAGTACTTATTTGTTAAGTACTGAGGGTTTTATGGTAAGGTCCTTGTTGTGCGAACATATGATTGTATATAAGCTTTGTGATGTATGCAATCATTAGAGAGATTTCAATGAAACAGTGAAATTTTGGAGAAAACTTCTTGGGCAAACAAACCCTAGCTTTGTGTTCATTATTCAATCTGTGTGATTGTTGATTGTGAATACTCTGTGTATACACGACTCTCTCATCTTCTACACCTTCTGTGCGAGCTCTACGTTGTGGTACGAGGCACGCGGTGGTTTCTGCACATCGCGTGTGTGTTCGATTGGTCCGGTTCGTGGGTTCGTTGAAGGAAGACGACCTTAAAGTTTGCAAAGAAAGAAATAATGTATAATGAAATGTGATGAGATTTGGTATTTTTAACACTGAATTCTTCGTAGAATCCTTCTTAGAAAACTTATAATGCAAAACATCTTTTCGTTTAGAATCCTTCCTAGAAAATTCATGAATCCTTCGTAGAATCTTTCTAACAAATGCCAATCATATGGATCAAAAAAGTCAAAATTTCTGGAAATATTCTACGTGGGTGTTGAATTTGAGTCATGAAGAGCCTTTGTGTAACACCCTGAAAGTATAAAACTTTATATTAGAATTATAAAGTATAAAATAAACGAGAACGAACTAACTAGGAATAAATATCCCAGTTAGTTATGAGTCTTGTGGTAACATATAAGTGGATTAAAACACCTAAAATATAAACTAAACAATAGTTGAGGGATTTAGGTTGTTAAACTTGAAACATGAATTAATAAAAACAAAATAAACTACACCAAACACATACTTAAGTGTGTGTCTGGTCGATCAAAAACGCAGGGGCGAACAAGGATTCCCCACCAAACCCTAGTTCTTGCCAAATTGATTAAATTGAAGGCTTTAATCAGTTCCAAATCGATTTTCAAGCACAAATTAGTGATCACCTCGTTGAAGGGATCATAAGGTATGCAAAATTTTAGTGTTTTGATTCATCTCAAATTCTAGGTAGATTGTGAAAATCGAAATTGAGCTTGATTATGTGATGTTTAGATGAAACTTGTAATGAAAACAAGTTTAAGAGTGAATCCTAGTTGATAATTTGCAGTAATCATGTTTAAAATAATGAAATTTATGATAACCCGTTCATAGGTTAAATGGGTTTTACAAAGTAAGATGAACAAAAGAATTATGATTATCAAAAGTAGTATTACTTGACTTCTATATGATGATTTTGGTGATTATATGCATGCTTGACATAATGGAATCGAAATATGTGATTATAATTGGCCAAAATAACAAGTTATGAACTTGATTCTAGTTATGTAAAAATTAAATCAGATAGGTGTTCGCTAAAATGCTTAAGTGAGGAAAAAAGTGTTAAAAATCGGATAAAAACGCATGTTTGATTTTTATAGAAAATTATGCGTTAAAGTTTATAAAAAGGGTTCTAAATTGGTGGTGAATTGAACTCTTTAGGCAAAGAATCCGGATCGTCGAGTGGACAAGCCGGAGGAGATACGCGCTTGAAAGGGGTGCTCTAATGGTACGTGACTTTAGTTCCGTCACATTATGCATAAAAGTTTGGATTTAGTTTGTTAATGGTGTCATAGTATAATGTATACATTTGGTGTGTCATTGAAGTGGCGAAGCTCACTCGACAATCAAACGGGTCAAAATAACGGTTGGAAATAGTTTGGCTTGTCATTAAAGTGATGGTTTTCACATGTTGGTGCACGAATGTCTAAGGCCTGCGTCTTAGTCTTAGTTATTCAATGTATAGGGTCTAGATGTGTTAATTATGTATAGTATAGGGTTAAAAGTGTAAAATTGGGTTTGACATGTTTAGATTTCGCTCATAGTGACAACATGTCACTTGGAGCGAAATCACTTGTTGTTGTTTTCGCTCATAGTGACATGTGGTCCTATAAGCGAAATCTCTAGCACTATATAAACCCAAGTTGTTTTCTCATTTTGTACGTTCATGTCTCCCGTGTAGCCGAACTGCTGCTCGTGTATTTTGTGAAGATCAATGAGAAAACTGTTTTAAAGTACTTTACTTCTGTTTCTAGACCATTTCTGCTTTGATTCATGCCGATTTTGTATTTCCGCTGCATTTTCGGTAGTTGCTAGCTCGGATTGACTCAAACGACTGTCAAATACGGTCCTACATCACACGACAACCAAACATGTCAAAACTATGTCTTTAAAATGATCATATGTGTAGAGACTTGGAAGTCTCATATTGTGCTAGTGATAGATAGCGTTACGCCAATGGATTGGTTGTGCTAAGTTAAGTTTACGAATCCGAGATATCAGGTCGAATGGTAGAAATCAATTGCAAGAGTTGCACGAAATGGCATGCTTGAATTTTGAGAAAACAAGCATGAAATTCTAATGCGAGCGTAAAGCCATGTAATGGCGCAGATACGCCAAGATTTACAAGCCCGGGGATTAGGTAATTTAGTCTAGTATGCCAAAGAACTGAATAATAAGAAAATATGCACACATGGCTAATGGATCGGACAATCGAAACAAGGATTTTGTGAACCATTCGTTCATAAACCGGGTTTCGTTACGTGAAATTTACATGGCTGGATCCATAATTTTATTACGGACGCATAGGAAAAAGAATCGACTAAAACGGACAAACGGGTAAAAAGTTATGCTAGTTTAAAGTTAGATTTTTTACAAATTTCAGAGTTGGGCAAATATGCAGGTCCAGGAACCGGACCTGCTGGAAAACGTGCTCCCCCGCGCCACGCGACGGGGTAACTAGATGCGGGCGCGACACGCGGGGCCGCTCGAGGCACGCGAAGGATAAACCTAATTCTGTCGCGTGGCGCGACAGATCAAATATTTAGATTTTTATTTTTTTTGTTATGCGTATGATATTGGGACTTGTCTATGCTTATTATAATGTTGTCAAAACTAACAATTGATGTGGTTTTGACCTTAGGTGATGCTCGTTTCGTGCCGGATGCCGCTTAAGCAAGAAATCAAGAACCGAACACAAGTTTTGAAGCTTCTGCACTAATCTAATCATGTTTTAGAAAATGTTGTCATGTAAACACTTCATAATGTCGAATGTTAAAACACTATAACGATGTACATCTTAGTTTATTAACTAAGTTTTTGATAATTATGCATTTTGGTTTTGAAAAGTGCTTATTTTAGAATAAAATAATTAATAAATAAGACGGGTGTTATACTTTGAGAGAAATAACCTTTTTCAAAATGGTATGAATCCATGAATACTTACTTGGAAGTCACATGAATATATACAATTCCTAAATGTTGAATTGTCTACACCTATTGGCTTAAAAGTTTTGAACTTTAGTAGGAAATTAGTTTTAGTTGAAGTTATTTATTAATAACCAAAATAACTATATCATAACAGATTAACCGTAACCAAATATCGATTACGGTTATCCCATAACCGTAACTACTAGTGGTTATGGTTGATGGTAAAAACCGAACCAAACGACCTATGTACACCCCTAGTAAACATGTAGTGCATGAATAATACTAAATGTTTGGACAAAAAAAAAAGAAATAAAATATAGTAAATTGTAATGAGATTTAGTTTTTCGATAGAAAATTCTTAAGTTAAAAATTAAATTAATAATAATTTATTATTTAAGAACACTATACATCCAAATACCTCTTTTTATAATGTCGACTATAGAGGTTAGGTACAACTATAATAAAGCGTAGATAAAATATTTTACAATATAATAATTTTGTATCACAATATATCTATCAATTCTTAATATTTTAGTAGAAACATAACCATATAGTCATTCTGGCAAGGCAAATGTCATTGCTGACGCCTTGAGCTATTAAGGAAAGGATCAAACCAATCAGGGTTTATGCTAAAAGGATTGAACTTAGAACCAGTTTGAATGAGAAACTTTTAGAAGTTCAAAGGCAAGCCTTACTAGAAGCAAATGTTTCTAATGAAGGTTTAGGCGGAACTGTTGAACAGTTAACACTTGGAAATGATGGAATCTTGAGATTAAAAAATCGCATATGGGTTCTTATCTTAGGAGGACTCAGAGATCTGATTCTCCAGGAATTACATAATTCCAAATATTCAAGAGGAGATAAAATATATCAGGATCTAAAAAGAAATTATTGGTGGATGGGTATGAAGAAATCCATAGCCACCTATGTAGCTAAAAGTCTGACATGTTTTCAATTTAAGGTTGAACATTAGAAACCATCAGGACTACTACAACAACTAGAAATTCCCTCTTAAAATTGGGAAATGATAACAATGGACTTGATTACCAAATTACCTAAGAGTAAACATGGTAATGACACGATCTGGGAGATAGTCGACATACTGACTAAGTCAGCTCACTTTTTGCCAATTTAAGAAACTCTTAGTTCTGACAAATTGGCACAATTGTATGTGGGCAATATTGTATCCCTTCATGGTGTACCAGTGTCCATAGTATCTGATAGAGATACTAGATATAGATCTCATTTCGGGAAAAGTTTCCAACAATCTTTAGGTACGCGATTAAATTTTAGTACGACTTATCTTCCACAAACTGATGTTCAGAGTGAGCCTATAATTCAAATGTTAGAGGACATGCTGAGAGCATGTGTTATTGATCTAGGTGGTAGGTGGGATGACCACCTACCCCTAATATAATTCTCCTACAACAATAGCTACCATACAAGTATTAAAGCCGCTCCATTTGAAGCCTTGCAAGGGAGAAAGTGCAGAACGCCCGTTTGTTGGGCTGAAATTGGAGAAAGCCAACTATCAGGACCTGAGATAGTCGTTGAAACCACGGACAAGATTGTACAAATCCGTGATAGGCTCAAACTACCTGTGATAGGCAGAAGAGCTATGCAGATAAGAGGCGAAAACCTCTTAAGTTCCAAATAGGGGACATGGGTTTATTGAAAGTGTCACCATAGAAAGTTGTCATGAGGTTCGAAAAGAAGGACAAGTTGAGCCCGAGATATATTGGACCATTCGAGATAATTGAATGTGTCGGTTCTGTAGCTTATAAACTTAAGCTACCTGAGGAACTCAGTGGAATCCATGATGTGTTTCACATCTCAAATTTAAAGAAATGTCTAGCTGATGCATCGCTAGCAATGCCGCATCACGATGTGCAAATTGATGAAAACCTGAGGTTCATTGAGAAACTGATTTCGATCAAGGATCGACAAGTTAAAAAGCTCCATAAGAAATGGATCCCCGTCGTGGCCCAGAATATACACAAGAGGTTGAAGCAAATATGAGACAGAAGTACCCATATCTATTTGAATATATCTCGAGGACGAGATTTCTTTTAAGGGGTGAGAATGTAACACCTCGAAAATTCTAAACTGATAATATGGCAACACGTGTCTAATTAACTCTCAAATATTCCCAATAAGTTGGACGAGATGGACCAATTACGTAAATATGTGGAAGGATGGAAGTGGAGGGGTCAAATATTACAAATTGCCAAATGTTTTGGCTTCTGAAGGTCCCTTACGGACCACAAGGCATATACCTTATGGTCCGTAAAGCATTAAAATTCTTTAGCTTTAAAGGTCCCTTATGGACCGCAAGGCATATGCTTTATGGTCCGTAAGGTATTCCAAATAATTGTGGGCGCCGGAAGGTCCTTACGGATCGTAAGCCATTACCACTTACAGTCCGCAAGGGGTGCAGCTGGTAGATTCTCTTGCTGGCAGCAGCAACCTACTACTCTAGCCACTTATCTCGCGAAAAGCCACCTTCATTCGGCTTCTCCCACCTCATTAGACACTCCTTTTAAACACTTGGGATCATCTCATGATCATTGTGCAACTATAAATAGATGTGATTTTGCACCTCTCACTTTCTCAATAAATCTCTTTAGAGCAGCTTTTGATATATAGAGGCCTCCTCTTTGGAGTTATAACACTCCCTTGAACACTTTTAATTAAGTGTTCTCCTTAGTCTCTTTTCATTTTATAGGCTAGTTCATAGTGGAAAGTCAAGCAAATTGACTATTGCTTTGACTTTCGGTTATGACCATTTTGGTCAAGCCAATGTTCGAATCGAACATGGCTATGTGATCGTAATAATGAAGGTGTTAATCCCGTATGAGGGCACCTTCTGAAAATCACGTTAAGATGGTCAAATTACAGGTTAAAGTTTTATTAAATAAAAGTCAAAAACACAGTTTTTCGTAATTAACGCTAAATGAACTTCTAAGTATCGAAACCTTAATTTTTGACATTATATCAATTTATATAACATATTAGGACATGTTAGATCATGTCTAACCCATCATTTCCTGTTTAGAGCTCGGTTCGCAACCGAAAGTCAAACAGTTTAACTTCTACTTTAACTTTCGATTCTGACCTGTTTAAGATAGTTTAGATACTGATTTGAAGTTATTATATGATTGTATTATTTTAAGGAATCACAACTAAGGGTTATACCTTCTCATCATATCATTTGTCGGGTTTTTATGCAAGTCCACATCTTATGCCTAAATAATACCCAAAATGCCCTTTTTGCGCATAAATTGGTTTTGAAAGATGATGAACACATAATCTGAGGAGTAAACTGCTAAAATCATCCCTGAGGTTTGACTCAAATTGCTAGATCAGTCCAAAATCAACTTTTTTTGCTAAAACAGTTCCTGAGCCTAGTTTCTGTTGCTATTTCAGTCCAATAAATTAACACCATTAGAGCCTCCGTTAATGAATGGGTAAAACTGCTAAATTCGTCCCTGAGGTTTGATTCAAAATGCTAGATCAGTCCAAATCAAGTTTTTTGAATTTGTTAATTATAAACTTATTTAGGTATATAATTTTTCTAGACTTGCATTAATTTTTTGAATTTGTTAACTATAAACTTATGTAGATTATAAACTTATTTAGGTATATAAATCATTAATATCACAAGATTATAAACTTATTTAAGGCGGGTCCAGTTATATTTATGTTCGTTGAATAAGTCATTAATATCACAAAAGAAAAAAAATGGTAAATGATAGGTTCTTAATGCATTATATATTTCTTAAATGTCTTAAAATTTAAGATAAATTACAAGTCTACCCTAAATATATAATTTAAATTTGTGTTTAGTTATAAAAATATAAACAGAATGTAGCTCTTTTGGAGAGCGCAATTTTATTTGACCTGTCTTAAACACTGGTTTGACCCGACCACGTTTTGACTCGAACCAAAATAATCCTTTTTATGAGACTTGTTCTGGCACGACATGTTGTCCGACCTCACCTGAATGATAAGTATTATTAAATAAGAAACCACTTAATTAAGTAGAAAAAATGAATAAAAGAACTTTATAATACAAATATTAAATTAAAATAATTGATAAATATTAAACATTAAATATTACGATTAAATGCGGGGGAGCGGCTTCTCGAAGACTCGTTGAAGATTTGCAGATTCTGCATATATCAAGGGGAGTTGTTGGGATTGAACCCTATCAGAGGAACAGATAATCAAAGCCAAAACTGGATCAGAGCAGTGGATCCAGAATAAGCAAAAGTTATGTATTCAAGTCTGTAGGACCGGTTTTGACTCCGAAACGATTGCATAATCGAACGTGTGACGTGCGGAATCCGTACACGAACGTGACCGAACACACGAAACGTAATATAAACTGTGATTCTATTGCTCAGATCTGAAAATGTACAAGAACCTGAATCACGATGTCACTTTCTCTCTCTAGTTTCTCTCTCTAGCTCTAGAAAGCTCCAAATGACAAATGTAGCAAAAGTCTCTAATCTAACATAAAGTCTCCTATTTATAGTCCAAGGCATTTAATGAGGTTTCTCATTAATTACAATTATGCCACCTTGACTTTTTGACTAAGTATCACTAATATAACAATATAAATATCGTTTTCTTCGGTTTCTGCTACGGACTAGATTGACGGAGGCGATAGACTGATAATGCACTAACAGACTCCCCCTTGGATATTGCCGCAGTCAATCTCGTAGCGTCTTGTCTTTCTCTCTCTCTCTCTCTCTTTGAGTCTTTTTGAATCTTTAACACGTCTTCATCAACGTAGACTCTCTTTTGTTTGAACAGAATCCCCGTGGATCTGTATTCAGCTTCAGCTCCCCCTTTCGGTAAACTCTTCAGGCTCCCCCTTTCGTCAAGCTTCCGTGCTTTGGGATCGACACCTGGCTTTCCGGTTACAAGCTCTTCCAGGAACGATACCTGGCTCTTTGCACGCTTCCGTTTGCGTTGAGCTCGTCTTCAGACTCCCCCTTAGACTCGGCTTTCGGGATCGTAGTCTGGAATAACATCTGCAATTCTTAAACATTTATAAGTAACAACATTTTGGACATTCAATTTTCCAGAAATCGTGATCTGGCACTATTCAACTCTCTAAATCACTCCCCCTATCAACAATCTTTACAGATTTGGCAGTGTTAAAGAATCGAACTCCCCCACACTTAATCGTCCAAGTCCAAACTAATGACCTTGGAGATATCACAAACTGTTTTTGAAATTTTTGATTTTAATTCAAGTATCAAATTAATGAACTTGTTTAATTTTCAGAAACACAATCAGCATACTTAGATTTTGAAACTCAGCAACTCAGACATCGGTTTATCGAAAATAAAGTAGAAATCAAAATCCTTTTGTATTTTCTGAAAATATAAAGCAATAAAGAAATATGTACAAACATATTTACAGACAATATTTTTGTTTGAGTATGCGTTAGAGAATCATATCCGTTTTTGACAAGTCACAAGTACCGTTGAGCTTAATTACACATAAAGAATTAAACAATTCACTTAGATTGTCGATATACTGCTCCACTTAAATTTTCATACAAAATTTCAACTGATTCAGGATACGAATTAGATGTTTTAAGAACTT
This sequence comes from Helianthus annuus, assembly GCF_002127325.2. NCBI lineage: Eukaryota > Viridiplantae > Streptophyta > Magnoliopsida > Asterales > Asteraceae > Helianthus > Helianthus annuus. Next base: position 60,967,135 of record NC_035443.2, read on the forward strand.
AACTCATTCATGTGTCCACCTCTTGAATATACACCCGTATCCAGATCCCAATATTCAGTCTTACAGGTGAGTATACCACAGATGATATCTGTAAGGGGTTAGATGTGAGGGCCGTGAGAGCTCAGGTCGATACTTCCGTATACGCAGAGAGATGACGGCTTCGACTTTTCGGTGTATCCCTTTAGAGGATCTTTTGATTACAACAGCAGCGACTATCAATTTTATTGTTTCATCAGCTTGCTGAGGGCGATGCTATATTTCAAGCATTTGCAGAAAGTATTATTCGGGGACTAGGTCAGAACTTCCATTCAGCAGAGGTCCCGGAATAATACCCCAGATATCACTGAGTATAAAGACCTAGTATCTCAGAATAAGGGACCTTTCAAACGAGATTTCAGGGGTTACCAATATATCCAAGTAGTGTTTCCCATGAAATAAGCAAGTGTTTGAATTTAGGTTTATATCCCGAAAAAGTTTACTAAGTGTATAAAAAACCTATCGACATATCATCAGTGAGACTGTTTAATGCTTATTAATTCTTTACAATTCTTTAACATACCGTAACTGTCTACTGATGTACTATCATTTCCTCTTTTTACACAAAACTCAATTTTTGAATTTTATCATGTTTTTGGCTTTTTCAAATTTTCTAATGTTTTTGTATTTTCTGACAATTTTTCTCCCCCTAAAATGCAAAACCATTAAAGAAATTTGACAAACCGATACTGATAGCTTTGTCTCGCCATCCATTTTCGACTAACTATGCACGGAAATTTATTAAAAGTAGTAATTACCCTCATGATTTACAACACATTGATTTTTTTACAGTTTGAAAACCGTTTTTCAATCTGATGAATGTAATCATGTTTGTTCAAACAAGAAGAGGGCATTGACTATGATGAAAATTTTGCCCCTATTGCAAGAGATGAAGCTATCAGTTTATTTCTGGCCTTTGCTATCAACCACAACATCAAGGTGTATCAAATGGATATCAAATGTGCATTCCTCTATGGTAAGATTCAAGAAGAGGTTTATGTCTGTCAACCTCCATGCTTTAAGGACCCATTTAATCCAAATCATGTCTACAAGCTGAATAAAGCTTTGTATGGCCTGAAACAAGCACCAAGGGCCCGGTATGAAACTCTTTCCACCTTTCTACTTTCCATTGGTTTCACAAGAGGTAAGATAGACAAAACACTGTTTCTAAAATGGAGAGGGAAGGATTTAATGATTGTCCAGATTTATGTGGATGACATTATTGTTGGAAGCACATGTAATAAAATGTGTGAAGAGTTCAGAAAACTCATGACAGCTGAGTTTGAAATGAGTGCAATGGGTGAACTCCAGTGCTTTCTTGGTCTCCAAGCAAGGCAACTACAAAATGGCACTTTTATCCATCAAGGCAAATATGCCAAAGAACTTTTAAAGAAATTTGAGATGCATGATAGTTGTTAGGATCTGAGTTTGGATTGATTGTATTTTTCGTTTGAATTAAGATGAAGATGAATGAGAAATGCTGCGGAATATAAATGATAACAAACTTTGCACACAATCAAACAGGGGAATTGCTTTCAATACACAAGTTTAACATTGAACCGAATGCTTGAATTTATTACAAGATTCAATTACAATTGCAAGTGTATAACAAACTCCCCCTTAGCCTGAGCTCACAGTGATTTGTTCATGCAGGAGAAAGATGGTGAAGAGCTAATAGAACAGTACAGAGCACTGTTCTATTTATAGGCACGAGCAAACCACTGAAGCATCTATGCTGACGTCACCATGAAAGTGACATCTAACCTCCTAATAAACTTCTAACATCTGACCTATACAAACTCTGCTTTGCTAACTACTGTTGTACATTTCATTTCATAATATAAACTAAACTATTGCTGCATCCTTCCACTGTTGTGAACCCAGTAGTACTTGAACTATCCAGCAGAGCTTGACCCATAGCAGTAGATTGAACAGCAGAGCTTTAGTCTTCCATCAGACTTTGACTTGGGCAGTAGTTGTAGGTCAGCAGATTGTAACGATCAGAGGATTGGAGGTAAGCAGATGTTGAGATCACTTTCAAGGGGAGAGACTTGAATACATAACTTTTGCTTATTCTGGATCCACTGCTCTGATCCAGTTTTGGCTTTGATTATCTGTTCATCTGATAGGGTTCAATCCCAACAATCTCCCCCCTGGAACAGATAATGCCAAAACTCTTCATTATTGGAAGATCTTTATTGCCTCATAAGCAGTTCCCTTATTTGCCCTTTATGTTGTAGCTCAAAGGCTAAGGCATCTGTGTCATCATCATCCCTGCTAAGTGGAAAATCAAGGATATCCTGCAAATCTTCAAGACTTAGGCCAAGTGCTTGTTCCCTTTTTATTTTCTTCACTTCTCCACTAGACTTGACCACTTTCAGTAAATGGCTCTGTTTATCAGTTTTCCACTTTAGTACTTTTGAGTCTGGTGGGTTTCTTGGGAGATCTTTATTAGATGAGGTGTTTGGTGATGCTGGCCTATTAATGACTGTCTAAGCAGTACTTGCAGTTTGATCCAATCCAAGAGTTTCTAATATATCTTCTTAATGCCCTCTTTTACAAGGTCATCACCTTCCATTAGCTCTTGGATTGTTTCAGCACCCAACTGTTTTTGTTGCCTTCTTTTAAAGATGGCTGCACCAGCTGGAGCAGTGGCTCTCCTGATTTGCAGCTTTGGTGGTCTTGTTGAAACCTTTGCTTCATGATAGTCAGGCTTATGTGGAGCATTAGGATCTGTCTTTCTTAGTCTCTCCAAGCTTTTGTAGGTAGCCCTGACTTTATCTTCTTTCCATCTCAACACTTGATTTAAGGACCCATAATCAGCAGCAGCTAATTCCTCTTTCATTCTCCTCAGCTCTACCTTTTTATCAGGTACATTCTTTTTGAATTTTGCCCATTCTGGGGGAGTATGTTTGACTTTGTTCTTGATCATTTCTTGAATCCTGGCTGCCTCACTTTCCAGCTCAGGAATGGTTCAGTCTTTATACATGTATCTCTCTCCTTTGTATTTCTTGTGGGCCATTATGTTTTCAACATAATCTTTTCTCAGAGATTCATCTGCCTTCTCTAATATCTACTAACACATATTTTTTGCAAATTGTTCCAAAGATCTGACTTGTGTGAGCAAGAATTAATAGTTCTGTTGAATTTCTCTATCAGATTTCCCTTATGAATTTCTTTTTGAGATATCCTCTGCTTGTTTGGCTTTGACTTTCAAATATTCTTCAATATTGTTTGGCCTTGGATATCCTTCAACAGATGGCAGTCTCCTTTTTGCAGGGTCATCCTCATTATAAAAAGATTTGATTTCATCTCCGACTGCTATAAGCTCATGAGGAAATTGAACACCTGCAGGAGCTAATGGTTTTTGAATTTGAGCTGAAGAGAGAGGAACATGGTTTGGTATGGTAACAAGTGACAGAGATTTTGAAGATTTTGTTGGTGGTGAAATGTCATCATCTTTCAGGATTAGCCTTCTCCTTTTTGGTTGAGGAGAGGCTGATGATGTTTTTGGTGGATCAGTGGTGGTGATTTTAGTGGCAGTGCTTTGTGATTGACTAACAGTTGTTGAAACAACTGGTGTTTCAACCACTGTTGTCATTACAACAGATGTTGTAACATCTGATGTCTTCTGCTTTTTGGCAGGAGGAGATGATGGAGTGGCTGTTTTTGGAGGTGAAGTGATTTTTAGTGGTGACGGTGGTACGACAGTGGTAGTGGTGTGTGTTGAAGTGATGGCAGGTGTTTGGCTGACAGTAGTTGAAACCACTAAAGTATCAGCAGTTGTTGACACAGCAGGTGTTACAACAACTGTTTGGGTGGAAGTTTGATGGTGGGGGCTTTTGGACGGTGGTTTGGGAGTATGCTTTATGGGTCTGGATGGTATGGATTTGGTTTCCCTCACTTTTCTAGTGGGATTTCTTTTCAGCTCAGGATTTTTAACATCCTTTGGCTCAGAATAACCCTGCGTATTCAGCTCCATATAAGCTCTTTTCTCCTTATTCCACCTGGACAAGTCCTTTGCCTCTCTGTCCCTTTTTACACTTGCTTTAGCTTCATCAAGTGCATTTTGGGTAACATCAACCTTTTTGCTACCATCTGGCAAGGGGATCTTTTTGGTCATAGTATCTTTTTCTGGTTCAATGAAAAGATCATCATCTATTCCCTTCTTCTTCCACTCCTGGATTTTCTCCCACTTTTTGGCATTATCTGGGGGTAATTGATCAATGAAGAGAACAGTTGGAAGAGCAGTGCCAGTGGTGTTCAATATGTGGGCCTTGATAGCCTTAATGTCTGCTTGTGTGTTCTTGAACCTGGACTCCATTGTGTTTCTCAGCTCTTGTACATGTATTGCATGTTGCTGATCAGCCATTTGTTTTTGTTATTGGAGAAAAGGTTGAAATAGGTTCCATAACTCATCTGCAGCAGGTGCTTGTGGTGGAGCAGGTGCTTGAGGTGGAACAATAGTGGATTGTACCTTTTGTACTGTCAACAACTGTTGCAGCATTTCTTTGAGTTCTGTAACAGAGTTATCCAGTTTTTCAACTCGTTCCGTCAATTCCAGGTACTTTAAACCATCACCCAACTTAATGGGATCATCTAATTTCCCACTAACAGTGGTTGTAACAGTGGTTGATGTAGGGAGTGTACTCCAAGTATCATCCATTGATGCCCTTTTTTTCTTGGTTTTGGGGACTTCTTCCTTCAACACTTGATAACCTTTTGATGGTACCAGTGGTTAAAACAAACTCACCAGTGGTTATCAGAGGTGCTATAGATGGAATTGCCTCCAAGGAAGTCTTACTGATGTAACCACTGTCCAAGTGTAAACCAGTGGGTTCAACACTTGTAGTGGCTGCTTCACTTGGACTACCACCAAGAGTTACTTGTAACTCAAGGGGTATAACCTCCTCAGGTTGTGTTAGTGGGTTAGAAATGATTGATACATCAGGCCCAGTAAGTTGTTGAGGTATATTCTCATTGATAGGTGATTGAGAAGGACTGGTTTGTGCCTGGTTCAAATCAATAGCTTCCAACAGTAGTTTAGTTGGTGAGGGAATTGTGGAGGTGAGGTTGGGTTAGAAACAGAATTGGCCCCGGGCATTGGACTGTGGATGATGGAAGCAAGTGATTCCAGAGCATCATATTGTGGTGTCCCTATTTGTACAACCTGTTCCTTTTGAGAAGAAGCAGGAGGAGTTTCAGCCATGGGTTGAGGTATTTCTACCATCTGCTGTGATTAAGTAGCAACAGTGGTTTCTTGTGACTTTTGTGCTGTCACTGGCAGTTGCTCTGGTATCTCATCCTCCAGAGTTGCCTTTTTCGTAGGTTTGGGGGGTTTTTGAGTTTTCTTTTGCTTTGGCTTTTTGTGGATTGTAGGTGTGGGTTTCAAAGCAGTTGTTTTGCCACTTTGATCACCTTGAGCAGTGGGCTCAGCAGCAGATACCTGAGGAGCAGTGTTAGCTGCTAAATTCTGCTCAGGCACCTCTGCTTGTGTTTTGCAAGGTGTTGACATTCTTGTGAAAGTCTCAGCAGTTAAGCTGTTTATTTGAAAAGATTCACCTTGTTTTATTGTAGAAGCATCATCCTTACTAAATTTCTTTTCAACATTTTTAACCAAATCATTAAAGATTTCCTGGGAATAATTGAAATTTTCTTCTTGAAGAATAGCATACCCCAGGTTTTGAATCTTTAATGGTATTTCATTGAAAGAGGTGGTTTTGTTTGAAACACACAATAACATGGTATGAAATAAAAATCTTGTTGCAGGAGGGAAGTATCCTTTTTGTAAGGTATTCCTCTTCATCATTGGATCAGCATACCCTCTTTCAAGGAAATCAATTTTTAACTTATTTTTGGGAAAAGAATTTTTACCTTCCTGATCATTGAGTTCAAAGACTTCCGAGATGGATTGTGGGGTGATTTTGACTGCTTTACCCTTTAGAGTAGAGTTAATGGCTATAACATCTTCGCCTTGTTTGTCAAGGGTACAATTTTTCCAAAACTCACTTTGGGTTTGGAGGTAGATTGGAGCATCTGCTGTAAGCAAAGTTTTGTACTTTGATGCAGACATGAGGTCAATGATGGAATCGAAAGCATCGGTGTTGCCGGGTTTTGTAAGAAGACCCAGAATACTGTGAGAAGGTTTGTGTGGAATTTCAGTGGGTGTTGACGATGATTTTGAGGTGGATTTAGGTGTTGACGATGATTTTGACGATGATTTTGAGGTGGAATCGAAAGCATCGGTGTTACCGGGTTTTGACGATGATTTTGATTTTGAGAAGATGAGATGAAAACTTCTTTGAGAAAGGAATTTTTAAGAATTCAATTCGACAGTAAAACCCTGTTTGGGGTTTTGAAAGAGGGTTTTATGGAGAAAAAGTGAATGCTGACGTGGCAGCGGTTACAAAAAGTCTGACCACTATGTACTGTCCACGTGCCAACCCCTGATGAAATGAAGGACAGTACTTTTATGAAAGCCACTGATGAAGGGCAGTGGTTGCAATGGTAACAAATGAAGACAGTGGATGATTTTTACTATCAGTGGATAGCATATCAGTAGATAGAACACTGATTTTGAACAACAGTGCTTATCATGAAAATGAGAGAACAGGGGTTGACATTCAGCAGTGGAAAAACTTTGAAGTAGAACAGACTCTTGAACAAAGCAGTGGTTATGGCAGACTTTTAAGGAATTTAATGAAAACATTCATTTTTAGCTATTTTTAAGGGTGGATTTTTTATTTTCTAAAAACATTTTAATGCTATTATTCATAGAAAAACAACATTTTGCCTGTTATTCCATGTTTAGCATGTCAATCCTAGAGATCAAGCTTTCAAAGGTGGATGTGTTTAATGCTTTGGTTAGCACATCTGCCAGCTGATCCTTAGTTGGAACATGATGCAGAGAAATCAAACCTTTTTCATAGCAATCCCTCACAAAGTGATGTCTGATGTCAATGTGCTTGGTGGTTGAGTGGGAAACTGGATTTTTGATGATATTTTCTGCTGCCTGCCTGTCCAACATGAGTGGTGTCTTTAAGTCAGTGATACCAAAATCCAGCAACTGATTTTGAAGCCAGAGCAGTTGGGCTGTACAGCTTGCAGCAGCTATATATTCTGCCTCAGCAGTGGATGTGGAAACAACTGCTTGCTTTTTGCTTTGCCAAGACACTAAGCAATTGCCTAGGAATTGGCACCCTCCTGAAACGGACTTCCTTGTTTTGTCACATCCATCAAAGTCACTATCTGAGAAACCTGAAAGCTCAATTTTACCATCAGCTGGATACCAGATACCAAGTGTGGGAGCACCTTTGAGGTATCTGAATATCCTTTTTACAGCAATAAGGTTTGACTTTCTAGGGGCTGATTGGGATCTTGCACAAACACATGTTGCAAACATGATGTCTGGCCTAGATGCAGTTAGGTACAATAAAGACCCAATCATGCTTCTATATAAAATTTGATCAACCAATTCATCCTTCTCATCAGACATGACTAATTTATTGGTTGCAATGGGTGTACTGCATGGCTTACAATCATCCATCTCAAATTTCTTTAAAAGTTCTTTGGCATATTTGCCTTGATGGATAAAAGTGCCATTTTGCAGTTGCCTTACTTGGAGACCAAGAAAGCACTGGAGTTCACCCATTACACTTATTTCAAACTCAGCTATCATAAGTTTTCTGAACTCTTCACACATTTTATTACATGTGCTTCCAAAAATAATGTCATCCACATAAATCTGGATAATCATCAAATCCTTCCCTCTCCATTTTAGAAACAGTGTTTTGTCTATCATACCTCTTGTAAAACCAATGGAAAGTAGAAAGGTGGAAAGAGTTTCATACAAGGCCCTTGGTGCTTGTTTCAGGCCATACAAAGCTTTATTCAGCTTGTAGACATGATTTGGATTAAATGGATCCTCAAAGCTTGGAGGTTGACAGACATAAACCTCTTCTTGAATCTTACCATAGAGGAATGCACATTTCATATCCATTTGATACACCTTGATGTTGTGGTTGACAGTAAAGACCAGAAATAATCTGATAGCTTCAAGTCTTGCAACAGGGGCAAAAGTTTCATCATAGTCAATGCCCTCTTCTTGTCTGAACCATTGAACCACAAGCCTGGCTTTATTCTTGACAACAATACCCCTTTCATCAGTTTTATTTTTGAAGACCCATTTTGTGCCAATAGGACTTACACCCTCTGTGTAACACCCCAACCCGGAAGGGCTGACGTGTCACAATAACGGAAACATAACCAAAAGTCATAATTCCATTTATTTATTTGATAAGGATACAACCACACGACCATTAAAATTAAGATTAATATACAAGCGGAGACATTCATCTTAATTAACTAACATCTTCAGATTTATTCCTAGGCTTTATTCTTCTCTCTTTTCCCCTCCCAAAATAATCTGTGGACCTGTATATACAAAAAATTTACGGAATGAGCCGAATGCTCAGTACGGAATTTTAGGCTCAAATAACAATTAATGCTTTATATGAAATCTTATCCGGATAGAACTTTATGATAAAATGATACGATGCAAGAACAAAATTTCATCATCATATCTTACGGATGTACCCATGAGCAAACTTAAAACGTGACAATACACAGGTAGCTACTCCTGCATAATTATCACATGAGATGGCGAATTGGCATACCCGTTATCCACCTCCTTATAATTAAATCCTAGGATCGATCCATACGCCTCCTAATAGCCTTATGTACCACACTTTTACTTAAGAGACGCCGTGAACTGATCTCTCCGTCACGGATGGAGCACATGATGTCGATGCCGCAACAACATGCTCGTGGGACACTCCACGAGAAGCGATACTCAGGGTATCAGAGTACAAATGGTTTTATTCACATACCTTATAAAACTTATTTTCATAACAAAACGGAACATATATTGGAACATGCGATAATGAGTATAACATAATACTATCGCATGACATAAAAGCTAAATCAAATGATTAGGATAGGAATCGAACGGACTGTCAAATGAATCGACAATCAAAGACGTGAGGAGTTTTTAACAGATATAGTAATTTAGTGGTTTTATAACAATTTGAATATGAAGCAATAAAGAGTGGGGTAAGGATCCGTACCTTAATAACTCCAAAGTGAAGCTACCTTGTGCTAATCTTTTAGATTTATATGGGCAGAGTTTAGACTACTGATTAATCTTTTAACCTAATTTAAATAATATGCACACAAACTAGGTTAGTAACTTAATACAGCATTTACGATAACTCACGAGATCAAATTCTCACAACGAACGACAAAGTGCGATACTTAAACATCCATCGAATTAACGACGAACGACAAAGTACGATACTTAAACTCATCCATCGAATTAACGACGAACGACAAAGTATAACCCTAATGTGGGCGGCACTTAAACATCCATTGGATATATTGATCAGTCGGAAAATGAATCGTAATAGCGATCGAGTTATTACCCTGATTGCGGCAGCACTTCGTGAATTAGTGTGTGTTGTGGACTGATTTAACTATAACTCGACGTACACAGAACTTATGAGCGTCGTTTCAACTTCCCAGATCAAGTCCCAATGTCCTCTATTTATACTAATTTTTGATTGACATGCCTACCTACCTGCTTGACATGCCTACCTACCTGCTTGATTGACATGCCTACCTACCTGCTTGACATGCCTACCTACTTGCTTGACATGCCTACCTACTTGCTTGATTGACATGCTTGGGTGTCTTAATTAGGGTTTTCTAGTGGTTTATATTTACTATTATTCTTTTTATTTCTAGAATAATGATTTTAAATTTATGGGCATTACAACTATTACCCCCTTAAAAGAAATTTCGTCCTCGAAATTTTTCAAATAAGAATATAACCTATTGCATAAGTAACAGAAACGAAACTTTTATAGCAGAGTTACTAACTTATATAACCAGAATCTCCTAACCACACATGTGTATCTGAAATTCATAACTAAGGTCATGACTATACTTGTCAATTACCTTATATATGTGCCCTAATGGTCCTTTTATAACGTATCTTAATAAAATATCTTACCGTACGAAAAGTCAATAGAGACTTACAGATACTTAGAGTGACTATTAGTACTCATATTTCCTACATAGACATCTATAAGAATAGACATAGGAGTTAAACCAAATAAGAGATCAAGTTGAATCCTATCATAGATATCTACCCATTCCTCACAGGTCTTAATTACTAGCTTCAATTTTTCTACAGGAAAGAGCCTTTGCTCTGATACCATAGCTGTAACACCCCAACCCAGAAGGGCTGACGTGTCAAAATAACGGTAACATAACCAAAAGTCATAATTCCATTTATTTATTTGATAAGGATACAACCACACGACCATTAAAATTAAGATTAATATACAAGCGGAGACATTCATCTTAATTAACTAACATCTTCAGATTTATTCCTAGGCTTTATTCTTCTCTCTTTTCCCCTCCCAAAATAATCTGTGGACCTGTATATACAAAAAATTTACGGAATGAGCCGAATGCTCAGTACGGAATTTTAGGCTCAAATAACAATTAATGCTTTATATGAAATCTTATCCGGATAGAACTTTATGATAAAATGATACGATGCAAGAACAAAATTTCATCATCATATCTTACGGATGTACCCATGAGCAAACTTAAAACGTGACAATACACAGGTAGCTACTCCTGCATAATTATTACATGAGATGGCGAATTGGCATACCCGTTATCCACCTCCTTATACTTAAATCCTAGGATCGATCCATACGCCTCCTAATAGCCTTATGTACCACACTTGTACTTAAGAGACGCCGTGAACTGATCTCTCCGTCACGGATGGAGCACATGATGTCGATGCCGCAACATCATGCTCGTGGGACACTCCACGAGAAGCGATACTCAGGGTATCAGAGTACAAATGGTTTTATTCACATAACTTATAAAACTTATTTTCATAACAAAACGGAACATATATTGGAACATGCGATAATGAGTATAACATAATACTATCGCATGACATGAAAGCTAAATCAAATGATTAGGATAGGAATCGAACGGACTGTCAAATGAATCGATAATCAAAGACGTGAGGAGTTTTTAACAGATATAGTAATTTAGTGGTTTTATAACAATTTGAATATGAAGCAATAAAGAGTGGGGTAAGGATCCGTACCTTAATAACTCCAAAGTGAAGCTACCTTGTGCTAATCTTTTAGATTTATATGGGCAGAGTTTAGACTACTGATTAATCTTTTAACCTAATTTAAATAATATGCACACAAACTAGGTTAGTAACTTAATACAGCATTTACGATAACTCACGAGATCAAATTCTCACAACGAACGACAAAGTGCGATACTTAAACATCCATCGAATTAACGACGAACGACAAAGTACGATACTTAAACTCATCCATCGAATTAACGACGAACGACAAAGTATAACCCTAATGTGGGCGGCACTTAAACATCCATTGGATATATTGATCAGTCGGAAAATGAATCGTAATAGCGATCGAGTTATTACCCTGATTGCGGCAGCACTTCGTGAATTAGTGTGTGTTGTGGACTGATTTAACTATAACTCGACGTACACAGAACTTATGAGCGTCGTTTCAACTTCCCAGATCAAGTCCCAATGTCCTCTATTTATACTAATTTTTGATTGACATGCCTACCTACCTGCTTGACATGCCTACCTACCTGCTTGACATGCCTACCTACCTGCTTGACATGCCTACCTACTTGCTTGACATGCCTACCTACTTGCTTGATTGACATGCTTGGGTGTCTTAATTAGGGTTTTCTAGTGGTTTATATTTACTATTATTCTTTTTATTTCTAGAATAATGATTTTAAATTTATGGGCATTACAACTATTACCCCCTTAAAAGAAATTTCGTCCTCGAAATTTTTCAAATAAGAATATAACCTATTGCATAAGTAACAGAAACGAAACTTTTATAGCAGAGTTACTAACTTATATAACCAGAATCTCCTAACCACACATGTGTATCTGAAATTCATAACTAAGGTCATGACTATACTTGTCAATTACCTTATATATGTGCCCTAATGGTCCTTTTATAACGTATCTTAATAAAATATCTTACCGTACGAAAAGTCAATAGAGACTTACAGATACTTAGAGTGACTATTAGTGCTCATATTTCCTACATAGACATCTATAAGAATAGACATAGGAGTTAAACCAAATAAGAGATCAAGTTGAATCCTATCATAGATATCTACCCATTCCTCACAGGTCTTAATTACTAGCTTCAATTTTTCTACAGGAAAGAGCCTTTGCTCTGATACCATAGCTGTAACACCCCAACCCAGAAGGGCTGACGTGTCACAATAACGGTAACATAACCAAAAGTCATAATTCCATTTATTTATTTGATAAGGATACAACCACACGACCATTAAAATTAAGATTAATATACAAGCGGAGACATTCATCTTAATTAACTAACATCTTCAGATTTATTCCTAGGCTTTATTCTTCTCTCTTTTCCCCTCCCAAAATAATCTGTGGACCTGTATATACAAAAAATTTACGGAATGAGCCGAATGCTCAGTACGGAATTTTAGGCTCAAATAACAATTAATGCTTTATATGAAATCTTATCCGGATAGAACTTTATGATAAAATGATACGATGCAAGAACAAAATTTCATCATCATATCTTACGGATGTACCCATGAGCAAACTTAAAACGTGACAATACACAGGTAGCTACTCCTGCATAATTATTACATGAGATGGCGAGTTGGCATACCCGTTATCCACCTCCTTATACTTAAATCCTAGGATCGATCCATACGCCTCCTAATAGCCTTATGTACCACACTTGTACTTAAGAGACGCCGTGAACTGATCTCTCCGTCACGGATGGAGCACATGATGTCGATGCCGCAACATCATGCTCGTGGGACACTCCACGAGAAGCGATACTCAGGGTATCAGAGTACAAATGGTTTTATTCACATAACTTATAAAACTTATTTTCATAACAAAACGGAACATATATTGGAACATGCGATAATGAGTATAACATAATACTATCGCATGACATGAAAGCTAAATCAAATGATTAGGATAGGAATCGAACGGACTGTCAAATGAATCGATAATCAAAGACGTGAGGAGTTTTTAACAGATATAGTAATTTAGTGGTTTTATAACAATTTGAATATGAAGCAATAAAGAGTGGGGTAAGGATCCGTACCTTAATAACTCCAAAGTGAAGCTACCTTGTGCTAATCTTTTAGATTTATATGGGCAGAGTTTAGACTACTGATTAATCTTTTAACCTAATTTAAATAATATGCACACAAACTAGGTTAGTAACTTAATACAGCATTTACGATAACTCACGAGATCAAATTCTCACAACGAACGACAAAGTGCGATACTTAAACATCCATCGAATTAACGACGAACGACAAAGTACGATACTTAAACTCATCCATCGAATTAACGACGAACGACAAAGTATAACCCTAATGTGGGCGGCACTTAAACATCCATTGGATATATTGATCAGTCGGAAAATGAATCGTAATAGCGATCGAGTTATTACCCTGATTGCGGCAGCACTTCGTGAATTAGTGTGTGTTGTGGACTGATTTAACTATAACTCGACGTACACAGAACTTATGAGCGTCGTTTCAACTTCCCAGATCAAGTCCCAATGTCCTCTATTTATACTAATTTTTGATTGACATGCCTACCTACCTGCTTGACATGCCTACCTACCTGCTTGACATGCCTACCTACCTGCTTGATTGACATGCCTACCTACCTGCTTGACATGCCTACCTACTTGCTTGACATGCCTACCTACTTGCTTGATTGACATGCTTGGGTGTCTTAATTAGGGTTTTCTAGTGGTTTATATTTACTATTATTCTTTTTATTTCTAGAATAATGATTTTAAATTTATGGGCATTACACTCTGGCAATGGTGCAAGCTCCCAAACTTGTTGTCTTCTAAACTGTTGGAGCTCCTCTTGCATGGCTTCTACCCAGTTGTTGTCTTTTAGTGCCTCTTGGTACTTGACTGGCTGATGAAGTGATAGAAAACCAGCAAAAAGACAAATGTTTTGGGATTGACTTCTTATGAGCACCCCTTCATTGATGTTGCCAATAATTTGGTCTGGTGGATGAGATTTCAAGAAAATTAGCTCTCCTTGATATGGAACAATGGCATTGAATGGGGATGGCTGCAGATGTGAATCATCTGAGCTAACCACTGCTGGTGACTTTGATGACCTAGCAGTGCTTTCAAAAGGTGGTGGAATAGGTATTGATGTGGACACATGCTGACTTTGATCCACTGTTTGAGCACTTTTATCAACAGTGTTTGAGGATGTGGAAGCAGGGGTTAAAGGGCTACTTTGGTCAACAACTGTTGAGGTAGCAGTGGTTGAGCTTTGACAGCTGTTTTAAACATCTGCTGCTCTTTACATTGTGACTGACTTTTGTTGAGGAATAATGATCTCATATCCATAGTCTGGGGATGAATCCTCTGATGGACCTGCACTGTTAGTCTTGACAACAGTATTTTCAAAAGTGAATTTATCAAAGATCAAACAATTCAGTAGGGTTTGCTGGGATTTTCATTGATAAAAGTTCATTGAACTTTACATTCAAAGTCTCCTCCACTGTTTTGGTCCTTGTGTTAAACACTTTGTAGGCCTTAGCAGTGGTTGAGTATCCCAGATGATAACTGCAATCAATTTTGGCTGCAAACTTTGAGATAGAATCTTTTAAGTTTAAAATGAAGCATGGACAACCAAAAACTTTGAAATATGAGATCAATGGCTTTATTTTATACAGCAGTTCATAGGCAGTCTTTTGATGCCTAGGGTTGATTAAACTCCGTTTTGAACATAGCAAGCAGTATTTACTGCCTCTACCTAAAAAGTTAATGGCAAACCTGAATCAGCAAGCATGGTTCTGGCATCCTCAATCAAAGTTCTGTTCTTTCTTTCAACAACCCCATTTTGTTCTAGTGTTCTTGGAATGCTGTATTGCCTCACAATTCCTTTTGACACACATAAATCATCTAACTCCTTGTTCCTGAACTCTGTGCCATTGTCACTTGTAACACCTCATAAATTTATGTCCAATAAAGTGTCGACACGTGTCATGAGTTTTAAACGTGTAAAAGATCTCTTTAGAGGGACTAAAGTTGACAAACATGAAAAGTATGTGAATAAAGGGTTCAAAGTGTCAACAATGGTTAAATGCACCTTTAAATAACCCTACATGATGTTTATACCCTTAAAACGAATAAATCATTGATCATACGAGACTAATTGTGAAAGAAAGTGAGGAATTACAAACTACAGGGGTTAAATGTGTCAATCACTTGTCATACCACATAAGGCAGAAAGTTATGAGAGGACATAGTCTTTGAAATGACGAACA
Organism: Helianthus annuus; assembly: GCF_002127325.2. Classification (NCBI taxonomy): domain Eukaryota; kingdom Viridiplantae; phylum Streptophyta; class Magnoliopsida; order Asterales; family Asteraceae; genus Helianthus; species Helianthus annuus. Next base: position 60,982,631 of record NC_035443.2, read on the forward strand.
TAGTCTTTGAAATGACGAACAAGATTGTCCAGATTCGTGACCACCTGAAAGCCCCCAGGGATAGGCAGAAAAGTTATGCTGATAAAAGGCGAAAACCTCTAAAGTTTGAGGTTGGAGATAAGGTTCTGCTTAAAGTGTCGCCTTGGAAAGGGGTGATGCGATTTGGTAAGAAAGGTAAGTTAAGCCCAAGGTATATAGGACCATTCAAGATCATCAAATGTGTAGGAACAGTGGCCTATAAGTTAAACTTACCAGAAGAGCTCAGTGGTATTCACAATGTATTCCACATCTGCAATCTGAAGAAATGCCTAGCTGATGAATCACTAGCCATACCACATACGGGTGTGCACATAGATGAGAGCTTGAAACTTGTGGAAAAACCTTTGTCGATTGAGGATCGACAGGTAAAGAAACTTTGAAGGAAGCATGTGCCTATTGTAAAGGTCAAATGGGATGCCCGCAGAGGTCCCGAGTACACGTGGGAGGTAGAATCCACAATGAAAGAAAAGTACCCTCACTTATTTCAGTAAATCTCGAGGTCGAGATTTCTTTTAAGGGGGTGAGGATGTAACACCTCATAAATTTATGTCCAATAAAGTGTCGACACGTGTCATGAGTTTTAAACGTGTAAAAGATCTCTTTAGAGGGACTAAAGTTGACAAACAAGAAAAGTAAGTGAATAAAAGGGTTCAAAGTGTCAACAATGGTTAAATGCACCTTTAAATAACCCTACATGATGTTTATACCCTTAAAACGAATAAATCATGGATCATACGAGACTAATTGTGAAAGAAAGTGAGGAATTACAAACTACAGGGGTTAAATGTGTCAACATGTTTAAAGGATACCTCTGAGTGAGCCTTTTAGCAAACCCGAAGCTTTGCAATGATTAATTATACTCACGAGGATAAGTGATAAAAATTTCACAATGTTTTGAGAAAGTATGAGAAAGTTATGGCAATATTCATATACGAGGGGTTAAAAGCGTCAACATTGAAATTTAAGGCCTTGCGGGTGATCACAAAGTTAACCAAGGACTTAACGGAGTTTGGTTAAGTCTTAAGACCCTTAAAAGTAAGGTTAGAGGGCCAAATATGCAAGAACAAGACTTAAAACCACGTTTGAAAGGACCAGGGACTGAAATATAAATAGCTAAAACTTGTTTGGCTTGTTCGGGAGGGCCAGGCGGCCCGCGTAAGAGTAACCTATGGGGTTACGCGGCCCACGTGAGCAGTACAGCGACAGAAAACACCTGCAGCTGCCTGTTAAGGCTGTTAACCGACTTAAAATCTTGTTTTCTTATACCAGGGACTCCCCCACTGGTATTTCATGCACTAGGGACAGATGGGACCATCTCATAACATGTGTAGACTTGCATGGCATGATCTAATGACACCAAATTCACTATATAAACATCCCTCTAGTTGCAACATTGAACTCATTCATTTGCAAAGTTCAAAAGCTTATTTCTGGAGCTCTCTGATCAGCAACCAAGATTCTTTAGGCTTCCTAATCGTGCATAGGACCCTTGTAAGTGTCCTTAACCCTTCCTAATTCAGTATAGCTAAGTTAATTAGCTTAAAGTCAAACCGTCGTAATTAAGGTTTGACTTCGAGATTAATCCATAATTATCCAGTCAAATCTCGAATTAAAAATACCTATGAGTTGGTAATTATGTGGGTAATAAACCCTTAAAAGGGTACTCTCTGATTGCCATTCTAAGTAGGTCAAATGTCGGGTCAAAGTTAACTTTGAAAAATCAACAGAAAGCTTATTTTCAAATTAAGGCATAATTATCAATGTAGAAGCCATGTAACCTGTTTTATCATTAATATAACTTGGTAATTAATGTAAGAACATGTCTAAACATGTTCAACCCGACAATTTTCAGTTTAGGCCCGGTTCGGAACCGAAAGTCGCATAATTTGACTTCTGCTTTGACTTTCAGTTCTGACCCGTTTGAGCATAGTTTAGAAATGACTTAGAGCCTTATTAGGACCAGGTTTCATATAAGTATAACCCTCGGTGATTATACAACTCGGTTCATTAGTTATCCGATTCATATGCATGTTTCCGTTAATTGCTTAAATGTTGACTATTATGCCCTTTTCACCTTAAACTGTGATTTTTGAAAAAGTAAAAGAATAGAAACCTTCACTACTGATTTATAAACTTCTACCTAAAATTTGACATCAGTTTGAGGTCTAGATTAGGAGTTATGCTCATTAGCGTAAATAAGAAGCTTTTTAGTAATTAAATGGCTTAACTAGCATATAGCCTATCTAAACCCAATTTTTGATACCAAAATTTTTACCTACTGATATAAAATAATATTTTGGGATTTTTGAAGATTTTTATTTATTTTTAGGCTGAGCATAACATCAGGTTCTAAGCTTCATTCGGTTATTGCCGGTTTTGCCCTTTTTGGCTATAAAATGAGTTTTACAAATCCTTTTGACCCCAAACCTTTTTCTACTGACCCAATATGATAAATAAAATATTTTAAGCCTTCTGGAATAATAAAAATATCAGCTTTCCTTTGAAAACCCGGAAATGGCTCTAAATCGCCTTTTTAAGCGTTTTTTAACGCATAGTATGTATTAAAACTATTTTAAACATATAAGGGTTGAAGCCTACTGATATTTTCAGTAAATTTTTATATTTTAACAGCAAAAAAAAGTTTTAAACTTAGATTTCAAGTTTTGACCTTTTAGGCTTGTGTGAAATTACCAAAATGCCCCTACGGTGCATAGTATGGTTATAATTAATAAATTTCACATATATATGATACCTTACGGTTGTAACCTATTAAATTAAGTATATTTACTGATTAAATCAGACTTGTAACTGAGGTTACTATTTAAACTCTTTTATAACCTTTAAAATGACCAAAATGCCCCTACGGTGCATAGTTTGAGTTTAAAATCATTTTGGGCATAATAGAAGATATCCTACTGATATCACAACATATTTAATGCATATTAACTTAGGAAACCTGTATGTGACTCTTATGGTTACCCGTTACGCATTATTCGCGTTCGGGTCAAACCTTATCAGTTTTGTCTCAAAATCTAGAATGTGTTTAGTTTATCCATATTATACAAGTCTTCAAACTTGTCGGGTGTAAATCACACTCTATTCCGGTCTTCGCGTATTCATGCGTTTAAAACGCATTTTCCTTTAAAATTAACCGGTCTAAGCTTAGGCTAAATTAAAGACCCGTTAGGAATCTAATAGGTTATTAAAAACCTTCGTTCCAGATTTGGGAGCCCAGTAAAAGCTATCTGTACTTGCTGATTTGAGATACGGCTGGGATTGAATTTATATTTAGCTTAGGTAAATACTTTTAACTTATTTTCCCTTATACGGGCTTGGGGTACGGTATATAAAATACCGCTTGGTCGGGCATTGAATTATTGATCGTATGAAGGTTAATTTATTGAAATGACCCGTTTAAATTGTTTTGTTTGCTTAAAGCCTTTGGGGGGGTTAATGACCATGTCCTGGATATCCTTGACATAATTCAAAGAAATGGCCACGACCTTAGCACGCGGGTGTAGGCGTACACCCGTCAGTGCATTTATAAATAATAAGGTATAACTGCCGGTTTCGGGAATAACCCGCCGCGGGACTATACCATGTGGTGTGTCAATTAATATTTAACCCGGTGTTCAACCCGGGCTACTGAATGTATAAGAAAGTTTTGTGCCATGTTTATATATAAATAATTATCCCAAGTTATAAAAAGTTTTGTGCCATGTGCATTCAAATAAATTTTAAACATTTTCAAAATGAGTCAGTTAAATTGTATTTACCAGTGTAAACTGACGTATTTTCCAAAAAAGGCTAAGTGCAGGTACTAATCGGAATAGGCTGGTCTCTCCTAGCATCAAATAGAAGTCTCGCAAGCTTAGATGCCTAAAGTCTGTTGAACAAAGTTTCCTCTTTATTTTGATCCGCCTGTGGATCTGTTTCAACTGTTTGTGATACTTAATATTACAATTTTATTCCATTGAAATAAATCTATCTTTCGCTTCCGCTGTGCATTTAAATTTGTGTTGTTTGACTATGATGATATCAACTACGTCACGATACTCCCCACCAGGCCCACCGGTAATACATGGAAATATCGGGGTGTGACAGGTTGGTATCAGAGCCAACACTGAGTGAATTAAACACTAGCCTTTTGTGTTTAATCTCAGTTACACAAATTGCACATTCCTCGATCCTCGAGTCTAGACAAATAACATAGGACAAATTCTGTTTTGTTTTATTTTGTCATTTACTTTGTATATATATTCTTGTTTGTTATCTTTATTTATATTGACAGGTTCAATATGCCGCTGAGGTTTAGAAGGGGAAGAGGCAAGGCTCCCGTCACCGGGCATGACCATGAAGTCGGCCCGTCACATCGAAGAACACAATCAATTACCATGAGCACCAGTCCACAAGAGCCTTGGAGGACTTACATAGAACCAGGGAAGCGATCTGTCTCTCTAAGCTCATCACCGTCTTACCACCACTCCTTCGGACCACAGTCAGAAAATGAGCCCAACAACCCGCAACCTTCGTTTATACCTCTATAGCGATCGAATTTGCAACATTCTTTCGGCGACCCCATTCCTATTTTTCAGAGCCGGTTCAACCCGGCTAACTACATTGAAGAAACCGTGGGTTTTAACCCACTGGGACCAGAGGACCATTTCTCCGGCGATCACGCCATGGACATGAACGAGGACACAGATCCCGTCGAACCAGCAACCAGGACCCCAAACCATCCCATTGAGATCTCTGGTGGGTCCTCGTTTCATGGATCGCCTGACCGCGGTCCGGATAGCTATCAGGCGAGGTTCAACCAGATTGAATGGCATTTTACCCCCTTTGAGCACTCGTCTCCGTACCACCAGCAGCAGGATCCTTCTGAGGATTCTCGCTTTGTGGTAATCACTCCGCCACCACCACCATCGGTTCAGCAGCCACCTCTGGAGCCACCGAGGCGACGAAGATCGAACGCACGGATGACCGTGCGAGGAGGAGTGCGTATCAGCACCCCTCAACCATCAAGTGGCAGCCACTACCCGCCACTTCAAGAAGAACCGCAGATGGGGAGGACCATCAAACCCCGTCTCGGCAGCAAACTCTGCGCCTGTAGCGCCACCATTGGGTTTTGGTAACCCAATTCCTGCATACGCCGGTTCAGCGGCGTATAATCCATTTGAGCAGCCAGCCCACACCAACTACAACTAAGCGGAGGTCGACCCATATCAAGCAGCATGGGACTACAAAGCTCTTCATACTGAAGGGCCCTACGGTGGTCCTTGGACCACTTGGTACCCACCTTGTGTGTACCAGCACCCGCCACCTCCTCAACCTCTGCATCAGCAGCCGCCGCAGCCGCAACTGATCCCGCCGGAAGGCCAACAAGAATTTCCAGATAGATTGGACCAATGTGAGCGGGATATTCAAGCAGAGCGCAGAAACAACCGAGGCTTCTTCAAGATTTTGGCAGACCTGATCAAGGGGAAGAACAAGAAGAGGGATTTTTTAAAATCCTTATTTATTTTAATTTGTTGTAATCATGTCCCTACGTGGACATTTGTTTCTGTACTCAGCCCCTGCGTGGGCTTGTCTTTTTGTATTCTGCCCCTGCGTGGGCATGTCTTTCTGTTGACCCCTGCGTGGGTATGTTTGTTTGTTTAAGCCCCTGCGTGGGCATGTTATTTCTTAGAAGTCCCGTTTAGGGAAAAATTTGTAATTGTTGAAACTTTTAATGGAATGGTTTAATTTAAATTTTCATTTTGTTGTTAATTATATGCATAAACATAAAACATAAAATAAATGAAAATAACATTCCTATTATAATAAAATGGCAAGATCTACCATTATAATAAAATGGCAAAATCTAAAAAAGGACAAGACCTAGCCATGTGTCATCTTAAGACAGGGCCAATATGGTAGTTCCATAATTAGATTCAGATCCATATTAACATCTCAATTTAGGATTTTTCTGCGTTAAATATTAAAAGGAATCTAAAGACCTAGCCACATGTCATTGCAGACATGGCCAAGATGGTAAAACCTATCCAAAAGATTCCAATCCTTGTTAGCATCTGAAAGCATGTTGACATTCTTGGCAAAATGTGATTCGATAAAATCGCATAAGTCATTTTAAATTGGGTTAATTTAATTTCCCTTATTCATATAACCATACCTTAAGGATGAAGTGCCTATGGGCTATAATAAATGTCCTTTGGGACTAAAGACAGTAGTAGCCTACAACTCCCTGTCAAGAAAAGGTAATGAACTTTGATTCAAATCTTAATATCTCGATTCTGTGAAAATCCTGGTTATAAATTAAAAAAACTGTCTCTGTGACTAAGCTCTTGTGCAAATATTAAATTGTAATAAAGGATTGTAATAAAGATCCTGAATATATATAAATAATTATCAAATTAACCAAAATGGTTATTGAAAACCATGGTTAATAAATTATAAAATATTGTAAAACCTTCTTAATAAACCTTGTCAATTATTTTATTTTATGTAGCAATTAAAGCTACATGACTAGGTCAGAAGAGGTAAACAGTCTTCCGGTGGAAAACCATGAAAACACTAAGATACATGTGACCGGATCAGAACTGCAAGCATTAATAGATAATGCTGTTACAAAAGCTATGGAGCGGCAGTATAGTGAATATAGTGGGACTCGAAGTAGGACCCTATCCACACCGCCCTCTAAATCTATCACTAAAACTCATTCAGAAGCCCACAACAAACCACCCTCTACCCAGCCTAAGCCCAAAAAGGAGGATGTTCAACATTCCTCAAACCAACATAGTGTTCCACCCAAAAGAATAGTGTTTGATAATGAACCACGTGCTAAGTCCTGTACTTATAAATGCTTTGTTTCTTGCAAACGCTGGGATTTCACTAGGGAGAAAGGGGCAGTGGATTGCATGACATGGTTGGATGAGATAGACACTATGGTAGATATTAGTGGTTGTGATGAGAGGGATATTATAAAGTTTGTATCTTAGTCTTTCAAGGGTGAGGCCCTAGCATGGTGGAGGTCGTTGGTTCAAGCTACCGGGAAGATTCCATTGTACAATATGACATGGGATCAATTTGTTACTCTCATCAAGGATAACTACTGCCCTCAGCATGAGGTTGAAAAGATTGAATCTGATTTCCTGTCGTTGGTTATGAAAAACCTGGATTGCCAAGCTTACCTTACGAGCTTTAATACAATGTCAAGATTGGTTCCTTATCTTATGACCCCAGAACCCAAGAGAATAGCTCGTTTCATTGGGGGATTAGCCCCAAAAATTATGGCAAGTGTGAAGGCCTCTCGGCCAGCTACATTCAGGTCTGCAGCTGATATATCCTTGTCCCTTACCCTGGACGCGGTTCAGCAAAGGTCGCTAAGAAACACTGATACTGAGAAAAGAAAGCGTGAGGATGATAACTCACGGCGTTCAGGTAAGAAACATAAGGGAAACAATGACCACAAAAAGGGTTTTGGATCTAAGAAGGATGGGCATCCATCGGGTGATAAGCCCAAGTGCAAAGTCTGTAAGAAGCACCATTTCGGGAGGTGCAGATATGAGCCAAAATCCCAGTCACAGCCAAGGGCATGTGGGATTTGTAAGTCAAGTGAACACAAGACTCTAGACTGCAAGAAGCTGAAGGACGCAACATGCTACAATTGCAATGAAAAAAGGCACATTAAGACAAATTGCGCAAAGTTTGCAAAGAAAGCTAAAGATGGGAAAAAGACCAATGCCAGGGTCTTTCAAATGAATGCATAGGAGGCTATCCAGAATGACAACGTGATAACAACTACCTTCCTGATTAATGATGTTTATGCAAGAGTGTTTTTTGATTCTGGAGAAGATAAGTCTTTTGTAGACAATAAGTTTTGTGAATTATTGAAATTGTCTGTTAAAACCTTAAGTGTGAAGTATGAAGTTGAATTAGCCGATGGAACCATATAGACAGCCTCAACTGTATTAGATGGATGTGTCATATCCATTAGGAATCACTCATTTCCATTGTCCTTACTTCCCTTTAAGTTAGCAGGTTTTGATATAGTTATAGGCATGGATTGGTTGTCACATAACCAAGCCCAGATAGTCTGCAACAAGAAGCAAGTGGTGATCAAGACTCCATCTGGTGAGCCACTTACCATTCAGGGAGATACCCAGTATGGACTGCCCGCGCAAGTGTCTATGCTCAAGGCATCCAGATGTCTGAAAAGGGGTTGTGTCATTTATATGGAAGAGGTAACCATCAATGAATAGAAACCCAAGATTGAAGATATTCCAGTCATTTCTGAATACCTTGAAGTCTTTCCTGAAGAACTACCTGGTTTACCACCAGATAGGCAAGTAGAATTCAAAATTGACATCATCCTGGGAGCAGCACCTGTTGCAAGAGCACCCTATAGGTTGACACCAACAGAGATGAAGGAATTAAGGACACAACTAGATGATTTACTAGCCAAAGGTTTTATTAGACCCAGTGCGTCTCCTTGGGGAGCGCCAATCTTGTTTGTCAAGAAGAAGGATAGATCAATGTGTCTATGCATTGATTACCGTGAACTTAATAAGGTCACCATCAAGAATAGGTATCCTTTGCCCAGGATCGACGATCTGTTCGATCAATTGCAAGGGGCAAGCTACTTTTCTAAGATCGACTTGAGGTCAAGCTATCATCAATTGAAGGTTCAAGATGAAGATGTACACTAGACTGCGTTTAGGACTCGCTATGGTCATGACAAGTTCCTAGTGATGCCTTTTGGGCTCACTAATGCACCTGCCGCATTCATGGATCTCATGAATCGCGTTTGCAAGCCCTATCTAGATAAATTTGTCATCGTCTTCATTGATGACATCCTCATTTACTCGAAGAGTCAAGCTGACCACGAGAAACATCTCCGTTGCATTCTGAAACTGCTTCAACAGGAAAAGCTCTATGCCAAATTTTCGAAGTGTGAATTATGGCTTTGTGAAGTCCAATTCCTTGGACATGTTGTTAGTGAGCGTGGTATCCAAGTAGATCCCGCTAAGATTGAAGCTATTATGAACTGGTAAGAGCCGAAGACGCCTACGGAAATTCGCAGCTTCCTAGGACTGGCAGGATACTATAGGCGATTTATCGAAAACTTCTCAATAATTGCAGCACCCCTGCCTTTACTCACTCGCAAGAATAGCAAGTTTGATTGGGGGCCTAAGCAGCAAGAATCTCTTGATATTCTGAAGCAAAAGTTGAGCAACGCTCCAGTATTGACGTTGCCTGATGGAATTGATGAGTTTGTGGTATATTGTGATGCATCACAAACCAGAATGGGGTGTGTGCTTATGCAGAAAGGCAAGGTCATTGCCTATGCTTCACGTCAGTTAAAGGTGCACGAGAAGAACTACACCACCCATGACTTGGAGTTGGGTGCCGTTGTATTTGCACTAAAACTGTGGAGTCATTACTTGTATAGAACCAAGTGTGTGGTCTATTCTGATCACAAGAGCCTTCAACATTTGTTTAATCAGAAGGACTTGAACATGAGGCAACGACGATGGATGGAAACTTTGAATGACTATGACTGTGAAATAAGATACCATCCAGGCAAGGCAAATGTAGTTGCTGATGCCTTAAGCAGGAAGGAAAGAGTGAAGCCTATAAGTATCAATGCCAAGAGCATTGAGATAAAGAATAGTTTGAATGAAAGGTTGTTAGCTGTGCAGAAAGAAGCTGTTTTGGCAGCTAACTATCCTGAGGAAAAGCTAGGAATAACTGAAGAGCAGTTATCTTATGGCAAGGAAGGAATCCTGAGATTAAATGGACGAATTTGGGTTCCAGTTTATGGAGGACTCCGGGATGTTATCCTCCAGGAAGCCCACAGTTCCAAATATTCCATTCATCCTGGAGCTGATAAGATGTACCAGGATCTGAAAGCAAATTATTGGTGGATAGGCTTGAAGAAGTCTATAGCCGCCTATGTAGCTAAATGTTTGACGTGCGCACAAGTCAAAGCTGAACATCAAAATCCGTCAGGCTTGCTACAACAGCCTGAAATCCCCACCTGGAAGTCTGAAATGGTGACAATGGATTTCATCACCAAGTTGCCAAAGACAAAGAAAGGGAATGATACTATTTGGGTGATAGTTGATAGACTGACTAAGTCAGCACATTTCATACCCATTAAGGAGACTTATAGCTCCGACATGTTAGCCCAATTGTACGTGGAAAAGATTATATCCCTTCAGGGCGTACCAGTGTCAATTATCTCTGACAGAGAAACTAGATACACATCTCATTTTTGGAAAAGTTTCCAACATTCTTTGGGCACGCACTTAAATTTTAGTACGGCTTACCATCCTCAGACGGATGGGCAGAGTGAGCGTACCATTCAAACTCTGGAAGACATGCTACGTGCATGTGTAATTGATTTAGGTGGTAGTTGGGATAAGCACCTACCATTGGTCGAGTTCTCCTATAACAATAGCTACCATACAAGCATTCAGGCTGCGCCTTTTGAGGCATTATATGGTAGGAAATGCAGAACGCCTATTTGTTGGGCAGAAGTAGGAGAAGCTCAATTATCAGGACCGGACATAGTCTTTGAAATGATGGACAAGATTGTCCAGATTCATGACCGCCTGAAAGCCGCCAGGGATAGGCAGAAAAGTTATGCTGATAAAAGGCGAAAACCTCTAAAGTTTGAGGTTGGAGATAAGGTTCTGCTTAAAGTGTCGCCTTGGAAAGGGGTGATGCGATTTGGTAAGAAAGGTACGTTAAGCCCAAGGAATATAGGACCATTCGAGATCATCGAATGTGTAGGAACAGTGGCCTATAAGTTAAACTTACCAGAAGAGCTCAGTGGTATTCACAATGTATTCCACATCTGCAATCTGAAGAAATGCCTAGCTGATGAATCACTAGTCATACCACATACGGGTGTGCACATAGATGAGAGCTTGAAACTTGTGGAAAAACCTTTGTCGATTGAGGATCGACAGGTAAAGAAACTTCGAAGGAAGCATGTGCCTATTGTAAAGGTCAAATGGGATGCCCGCAGAGGTCCCGAGTACACGTGGGAGGTAGAATCCACAATGAAAGAAAAGTACCCTCACTTATTTTAGTAAATCTCGAGGTCGAGATTTCTTTTAAGGGGGTGAGGATGTAACACCTCGTAAATTTATGTTCAATAAAGTGTCGACACGTGTCATGAGTTTTAAACGTGTAAAAGATCTCTTTACAGGGACTAAAGTTGACAAACAAGAAAAGTAAGTGAATAAAAGGTTTCAAAGTGTCAACAATGGTTAAATGCACCTTCAAATAACCCTACATGATGTTTATACCCTTAAAACGAATAAATCATGGATCATACTAGACTAATTGTGAAAGAAAGTGAGGAATTACAAACTACAGGGGTTAAATGTGTCAATATGTTTAACAAGAAAAGTAAGTGAATAAAAGGGTTCAAAGTGTCAACAATGGTTAAATGCACCTTCAAATAACCCTACATGATGTTTATACCCTTAAAACGAATAAATCATGGATCATACGAGAATAATTGTGAAAGAAAGTGAGGAATTACAAACTACAGGGGTTAAATGTGTCAACATGTTTAAAGTATACCTCTGAGTGACCCTTTTAGCAAACCCGAAGCTTTGTAATGATTAATTATACTCACGAGGGTAAGTGATAAAAATTTCACAAGGTTTCAATAAAGTACGAGAAAGTTATGGCAATATTCGTATACGAGGGGTTAAAAGCATCAACATTGAAATTTAAGGCCTTGCGGGTGATCACAAAGTTAACCAAGGACTTAACGGAGTTTGGTTAAGTCTTAAGACCCTTAAAAGTAAGGTTAGAGGGCCAAAAATGCAAGAACAAGACTTAAAACCACGTTTGAAAGGACCAGGGACTGAAATGTAAATAGCTAAAACTTGTTTGGCTAGTTCTGGAAGGCCAGGCGGCCCGCGTAAGAGTAACCTATGGGGTTACGCGGCCCACGTGAGCAGTACAGCGACAGAAAACACCTGCAGCTGTCTGTTAAGGCTGTTAACCGACTTAAAATCTTGTTTTCTTATACCAGGGACCCCCCCACTGGTATTTCATGCACTAGGGACAGATGGGACCATCTCATAACATGTGTAGACTTGCATGGCATGATCTAATGACACCAAATTCACTATATAAGCATCCCTCTAGTTGCAACATTGAACTCATTCTTTTGCAAAGTTCACAAGCTTATTTCTGGAGCTCTCTGATTAGCAACCAAGATTCCTTAGGCTTCCTAATCGTACATAGGACCCTTGTAAGTGTCCTTAACCCTTCCTAATTCAGTTTAGCTTAGTTAATTAGCTTAAAGTCAAACAGTCGTAATTAAGGTTTGACGTCGAGATTAATCCATAATTATCCAGTCAAATCTCGAATTAAAAATACCTATGAGTTGGTAATTATGTGGGTAATAAACCCTTAAAAGGGTACTCTCTGATTACCACTCTAAGTAGGTCAAATGTCGGGTCGAAGTTAACTTTAAAAAATCAACAGAAAGCTTATTTTCAAATTAAGGCATAATTAGCAATGTAGAAGCCATGCAACCTGTTTTATCATTAATATAACTTGGTAATTAATGTAAGAACATGTCTAAACATGTTCAACCTGACAATTTTCAGTTTAGGCCCGGTTCGGAACCGAAAGTCGCATAATTTGACTTCTGCTTTGACTTTCAGTTCTGACCCGTTTGAGCATAGTTTAGAAATGCCTTAGAGCCTTATTAGGACCAGGACCAGGTTTCATATAAGTGTAACCCTCTGTGATTATACAACTTGGTTCATTAGTTATCCGATTCATATGCATGTTTCCGTTAATTGCTTAAATGTTGACTATTATGCCCTTTTCACCTTAAAATGTGATTTTTGAAAAAGTAAAAGAATAGAAAGCTTCACTACTGATTTATAAACTTGTTCCTAAAATTTGACATCAGTTTGAGGTTTAGATTAGGAGTTATGCTCATTAGCGTAAATAAGAAGCTTTTTAGTAATTAAATGGCATAACTAGCATATAGCTTATCTAAACCCAATTTTTGATACCAAACTTTTTACCTACTGATATAAAATAATATTTTGGGATTTTTGAAGATTTTTATTTATTTTTAGGCTGATCATAACATCAGGTTCTAAGCTTGATTCGGTTATTACCGGTTTTGCCCTTTTTCGCTATAAAATGAGTTTTACAAATCCTTTTTATACTGACCCAATATGATAAATAAAATATTTTAAGCCTTCTGGAATAATAAAAATATCAGCTTTCCTTTGAAAACCCGGGAATGGCTCTAAATCGCCTTTTTAAGCGTTTTTTAACGCATAGTATGTATTAAAACTATTTTAAACATATAAGGGTTGAAGCCTACTGATATTTTCAGTAAATTTTTATATTTTAACAGCAAAAAAAAGTTTTAAACTTAGATTTCAAGTTTTGACCTTTTAGGCTTGTGTGAAATTACCAAAATGCCCCTACGGTGCATAGTATGGTTATAATTAATAAATTTCACATATATATGATACCTTACGGTTGTAACCTATTAAATTAAGTATATTTACTGATTAAATCAGACTTGTAACTGAGGTTACTATTTAAACTCTTTTATAACCTTTAAAATGACCAAAATGCCCCTACGGTGCATAGTTTGAGTTTAAAATCATTTTGGGCATAATAGAAGATATCCTACTGATATCACAACATATTTAATGCATATTAACTTAGGAAACCTGTATGTGACTCTTATGGTTACCCGTTACGCATTATTCGCGTTCGGGTCAAACCTTATCAGTTTTGTCTCAAAATCTAGAATGTGTTTAGTTTATCCATATTATACAAGTCTTCAAACTTGTCGGGTGTAAATCACACTCTATTCCGGTCTTCGCGTATTCATGCGTTTAAAACGCATTTTCCTTTAAAATTAACCGGTCTAAGCTTAGGCTAAATTAAAGACCCGTTAGGAATCTAATAGGTTATTAAAAACCTTCGTTCCAGATTTGGGAGCCCAGTAAAAGCTATCTGTACTTGCTGATTTGAGATACGGCTGGGATTGAATTTATATTTAGCTTAGGTAAATACTTTTAACTTATTTTCCCTTATACGGGCTTGGGGTACGGTATATAAAATACCGCTTGGTCGGGCATTGAATTGTTGATCGTATGAAGGTTAATTTATTGAAATGACCCGTTTAAATTGTTTTGTTTGCTTAAAGCCTTTGGGGGGGTTAATGACCATGTCCTGGATATCCTTGACATAATTCAAAGAAAATATTTCGCTATAAAATGAGTTTTACAAATCCTTTTTATACTGACCCAATATGATAAATAAAATATTTTGAGCCTTCTGGAATAATAAAAATATGTAGGATCGTTGTTGAACCCGAATGAGTCAATCCGAAGAGTTGTTTATCCAATTCAGAGGCGGAATCAATGAATTAGACACTCAAACTAATTATAATGCTTTCTTTTATTGATCTAACAACGTTTACAACCTGAAAGCAAATTGGCAGCAGTCCGTTACAACTTTTAGAACCGTTACCAAATGAACATCAAGTGCACATATATATAGGTGAAAGATTTCGCTTATTTGGACTGTCCATTGAAGCGAAACTGTTGTTATGGTTTCGCTTATATGGCATGTCCGTATAAGCGGAACCTCAAGCTTAAACACCTAATTTCGTTTCTCGAACCTCGTGCACCGGATATCCTATCCTATCCTATACTATTACATGATACAAGACGAAGTCAATAGACGTAATGCACTAACAGACTCCCCCTCGGATATTGACGAAGTCTTCAGTGACCATCCTCTGTTATGCCACCTCTTCGGTCTTGATCATCTTGCCATCTCATTCAGATTATAACAATGTAAGCATCCATCAATCTTTTTCTTTGATCAGCTTCTAACTTTGACTCTTTCACCAGGCTCCCACTCTCATCAAGCTTCCGTGCTTTTAGGGATCGACACCTCTCTATCCTGCTACAAGCTCATCCTCACTGTCAGTTTGTCTTCAGACTCCCCCTCAGTCTTTGCTTCTGGGATCGTAATCTGGTATCTTTCTTATCCTGCAATCACTCAAACACTGTATAAGTAACAACATTTTAAAACCATCAAACAAATCCCTAATCCACTCCCCCTATCAAACAAACTTTATAGATATGGCAGCATTAAAGAATCCAACTCCCTCACAGTTAATCGTCCAAATTCAAATTAATGACCTTAGAGATATCACAAACTGTTTTTGAATTTTTTTATTTTCAATATCAAGTTTCAAATTAATGAACTTGTTTTATTTTATAAACACGATCAGCTTACTAAGATTTTGAAACTCAGCATTTCAGATATCGGTTGTCAAAAATAAAGCAGAAATCAAAGTCTTTTTGAATTTTCTGAAAATATAAAACAGTAAAGAAATATATACAAACATATTTACAGATAATATTTTTGTTTGAGTAAGCGATAGAGGATCATATCAGTTTTTGACAAGTCACAAGTAACGTTGAGCTTAGTTACACGTCAAGAATTAAACAATTCACTTAGATTGTCGATATACTGATCCACTTAAATTTTCATACAAATTTCAACTAATTTAGGATATGATTTAGGTGTTTTAAGAACTTACACTCATTCATGTGTCCCACCTCTTGAATATACTCCCGTATCTAGAATCTCAATATTCAGTCTTACAGGTGAGTATACTATAACGATATCTGTACATAACTTAGGTATGCGAGGGCCGAGGGATCTCAGATCGATACTTCTGTATACGCATAGAGATATCAGCTTCGACTTTTCAGTATGTCCTCTTTAGAGGATCTTTTAGATACAACAGCAGCGACTATCAATTTTATTGTTTCATCTGCATGCTGAGGGTTTATGCTGTGTTTCAAGCATTTTGGTGAAAGTATTATCCAAGGACTAGGTCAGAACTTCCATTCAGCAGAAGTCCCGGAATAATACCCCAGACATCATTGAGTATAAAAACCTAGTATATCAGAAGAATACGAGACCTTTCAAACGAGATTTCAGGGGTTACCTATATATCCAAGTAGTGTTCCCCACAAAATAAGCAAGTGTTTGAATTTAGGTTTATATCCCGAAAAAGTTTACTAAGTGTATAATAATCTATCGACATATCATCAGTGAGACTGTTTAACGCTATTTAATCATTACATTTCTTTAGCATACCGTAACTGTCTACTGATGTACTATCATTTCCTCTTTTTACACAAAACTCAAATTTTTGAATTTTATCATGTTTTTGGCTTTTTCAAATTTTCTAATGTTTTTGTATTTTCTGACAATTTTTCTCCCCCTAAAATGCAAAATCATTAAAAAAAAAAATTGACAACCCGATACTGATAGCTTTGTCTCGCCATCCATGTTCTGCATCTTGTGAACTAAATTACACAAAAAGCAGTAATTACCCCCATGATTTACAACACATTGATTTTTACAGTTTGGAAACCGTTTTTCAATCTAATGAATGTAATCATGTTTGTTCAGCCGTGAGGGTTTCGGCGTATTCAAGTAACATTTATTCTAGCACAAACTAAAACAAAACATATTTTTGGTTTTTACTTTTTCAAATTTTTAGGCTTTTGATAATATTGTTTATTTATGTACAAACAACACAAACGAAACTCCCTGTTTAACCAAACCAGGGTATTGCAACCTCCTCCTGTGCCAGGTTGCTCCAACTATCATTCTCATCTCTTGGCTCTTTGTGCTTCTTGAAATGGTTCATTCAACTTGCTAATCTCCCATCTTGCACTGTCTCTTCGCCACCAGGTATCATGATCATCATTTGCAACAAATGCATATCCAACTGCATCTTTTTCTAGTAGAACCTCTTTGCTCCAATCATACCCTTCATCATCATATATAACTGCAAGAGCCCTTGATTTTTCTTCCAACTGTTTCAATCTTGGTGGTTCAGACTTGTTCTGATGGTAAATCGCTTTCTTGTAATAATCTTCGTTGAACGGGTTCTCAGAATCATCAGCAGCATACGCATTTCTGCACTCGCGCTTGAAGTGACCTTTTTGTTTGCATTTCAAGCATGTCACTTTGGATTTATCAAATACCAGTTTGGTAGTTGGTCCACCAATTGACTTTCTCCCTGTGATCTCCATGAACCTCTGTGCTCGACGAACCGCACTGGCCATGCACCATCTTATATCCGTTAATTCCATCTCCTCAGGGTCGAATTGATCATAATCTTCTTTCATCAAATTGGTATTGCCAATCTTCCCTGCAACGAGGCATTCATATGATTCAAGTACAGATGCCAAGAAAACCATCTGTTGTTTCGCCAATTCTTCGCTGAAGTTCTGCCCATTCTTCAAATCAACTGCGATATTACACTGGAATAGATTCTTTGAAGCAGATTGGTC
Organism: Helianthus annuus; assembly: GCF_002127325.2. NCBI lineage: Eukaryota > Viridiplantae > Streptophyta > Magnoliopsida > Asterales > Asteraceae > Helianthus > Helianthus annuus. Next base: position 61,000,072 of record NC_035443.2, read on the forward strand.
TGAGGTGTTTGAAGAGGATCCACTGTGAAGACTTTCATTGTTCACTGAGCTTGAACTTTCTGCCGAAAACGCTGTTTTTGGAGATCCAGCTTGCGGTATATTTCCTCTGTAGTAAAGCTCCACATTCTACTGATAAGCTGGACTGCTGACTTTGGATCTTTTTAACTCCAATTCATGACTTTCAAGCCTTTCAGTCAGCAAATCCACTTTTAAATCATCTGGCTTGATTGTATTTTTCAGCATTAGATCTAAGTATTTCCACTCTTGATCATTGGGCAATGAATCAAACAATTTGTCCACCATCTCTTCTTCAGAGTATTTAATTTCATATCTGGCCAGCTCCATTCTCAGATGTCCAAATCTCTCGATCATTTTACAAACAGATTCATTTTTCATACAACTGAATACATCAAATTCTTTACGCAACAATTTCTTTTTATTTCTGACAATTTCATTACTACCAACACACTTTTTCTCTAACGCTTCCCACAATCTCTTTGAAGTTTTTTCTTGTTCAAGTAACGAGATAATATCCTCTCTCACTGACTGTTTGATCAACGTTATCATTCTATATTCAGCCACAACATTTTTTTATATCTTTTTCAGTAAAATCTTTCTCATCTATTAACTCTCCTCCTTCTTTTTCTGGTGCTTTATATTCACTAACTAATTTTAACCAGCTTTCAGGAGCGAAAGCTTTTACCCAACCCTCAAATCTGTTTTTCCAACAGTTGTAGTCTTCAACTTTCATTAGCTTTGGTGGCTTCTGCTGACTTCCGTACATGTTCTCAAACTTCAAATTCTCTGAAATCTCTCTTGAATATTCTTTCAATTCAGATCTTCTATCTGTTGATTCAGAAGTGAAAGCATTGTAAAATGTGTTGTAGAACTCTTCACCGTTGTTTGACATCTTTAATCACCTGAAAGCAAACAAACAAACTCAATTAGTTTAAACAATATCAAGTAATCTGAAATACACTGATACTCTATTGTCGTGAAATGATCTTGACACAATAAACTCCACTGTCAAACGAAATATGACACACGAGCGAAATCAGATCGAACGTATGAACGAAAACCCAAGCTGACTGATAAGCGAAACCAGCAGATGACAAATAAGCGAAATTTGGTTGGACAGATAAGCGGAACTCCTATTGGACTAATAAGCGAAATCTTATTGGATCGAATAAGCGAACCACACGAGCGAAACCTCTGAAGCGGAACTATCAAATGTTCATTCAAGCGAAAGTCAATTGTCCGTTCAAGCGAAACTACACAGTTCAAACAAGCGGAACTAATGACCTTTGAAGCGGAACCTTGACAAACGTTGATACTCAAGCGAAACTATCAAGGTGATTTGAAGCGGAACTAATGTATTTTTCTAGCGGAACCCTTTGAACTTTTGTTCACTGAAACGAAACTATGTGTATCAATAAGCGAACCTACACAATGTCCATACAAGCGGAACCACATCCGAATGTCATTTTGTCCATTTTTATTCCAAATTTCAGCTTCAAACTTTTAAGGGTTTGTTATTATCCAGTAATACACATCTTGTGAAAAATTTGGTCAATTTTAACCGTGGAAACTTGTCCAGATTGAAAAAGAAGGTGTAGAAGATAGAAAACTGATCCAATTTGAGCTAAACTCTTCTTCTTGTGCTCTGATACCACTTGTAGGATCGTTGTTGAACCCGAATGAGTCAATCCAAAGAGTTGTTTATCCAATTCAGAGGTGGAATCAATGAATTAGACACTCAAACTAATTATAATGCTTTCTTTTATTTATCTAACAACGTTTACAACCTGAAAGCAAATTGGCAGCACTCCGTTACAATTTTCAGAACCGTTACCAAATGAACATCAAGTGCACATATATATAGGTGAAAGATTTCGCTTATTTGGACTGTCCATTGAAGCGAAACTGTTGTTATGGTTTCGCTTATATGGCATGTCCGTATAAGCGGAACCTTATGCTTAAACACCTAATTTTGTTTCTCGAACCTCGTGCACCGGATATCCTCTCCTATCCTATACTATTACACGATACAAGACGAAGTCAATAGACGTAATGCACTAACAAAATATCAGCTTTCCTTTGAAAACCCGGAAATGGCTACAAATCGCCTTTTTAAGCGTTTTTTAACACATAGTATGTATTAAAACTATTTTAAACATATAAGGGTTGAAACCTACTGATATTTTCAGTAAATTTTTATATTTTAACAGTAAGAAAAAGTTTTAAACTCAGATTTCCAGTTTTGACCTTTTAGGCTTATGTGAAATTACCAAAATGCCCCTACGGTGCATAAAATGGTTATAATTAATAAATTTCACATATATATGATACCTTACTGTTGTAACCTATTAAATTAAGTATATTTACTGATTAAATCAGACCTGTAACTCAAGTTACTATTTAAACTCTTTTATAACCTTTAAAATGACCAAAATGCCCCTACGAGGCATAGTTTGAGTTTAAAATCATTTTGGGCATAATAGAAGATATCCTACTGATGTCACAACATATTTAATGCATATTAACTTAGGAAACCTGTATGTGACTCTTATGATTACCTGTTACGCATTATTCGCGTTCGGTTCGGTTTATGTGACTAGTTTGCATAAATTAACCAAAACGTGTCAAACCTTATCATTTTTGTCTCAAAATCCAGAATGTGTTTACTTTACCCATATTATACAAGTCTTCAAACTTGTCGGGTCTAAATCACATTCTATTCCGGTCTTCGTGTATTCATGCGTTTAAAACACATTTTCCTTTAAAATTAACCGGTCTAAGCTTAGGCTAAATTAAAGACCCGTTAGGAATCTAATAGGTTATTAAAAACCTTCGTTCCAGATTTAGGAGCCCAATAAAAGCTATCTGTACTTGCTGATTTGATATACGGCTGGGATTGAATTTATATTTAGCTCAGGTAAATACTTTTAACTCATTTTCCCTTATACGGGCTTCGGGTACGGTATATAAAATACCGCTTGGTCGGGCATTGAATTGTTGATCGTATGAAGCTTAATTTATTGAAATGACCCGTTTAAATTGTTTTGTTTGCTTAAAGCCTTTGCGGGGTTAATGACCATGTCTTGGATATCCTTGGCATCATTCAAAGAAATGGCCACAACCTTAACACGCGGGTGTAGGCGTACACCCGCCAGTGCATTTATAAATAATAAGGTATAACCGCCGGTTTCGGAAATAACCCGCCGCGGGACTATACCATGTGGTGTGTCAATTAATCTTTAACCCGGTGTTCAACCCGGGCTACTGAACGTATAAGAAACATGTAATTCTTTTTCAAGTTTATATATTAATAATTATCCGAAGTTATTAAAAGTTTTGTGTGTTGGTGCATCCGTCTGTCGACTTCGTCTTGTATCGAGTACTGTATAGGTATAGGTAGTTTAGGGCTCGGGAATCAAGAAAATAGTCTTTGTAAGTGATTCCGCTTGAAATGATTTTATGACATTTCAAGCGAAATCTCAATATACCCTGATTCCGCTCGAGTGTGTTTAGGTCATGATTTCGCTTGAATACTTCTTTGTGATTCCGCTTGAATTGAACATACATATTCAAGCGGAATAGGAACTCCTATAATAGGTGATGTTGAAGCGAAATCATTAGATCATTGTTCCGGTTTGCAACGAAGTGCTGCCGAAGTGTCAAATCACTGTAAAACAGCTTTCTATCAATCAAATCAACAGTTAATAGTGTATTGTGTGCTGAATTGACCTCAGTTTCTTAGTTTCCACCTCTGAAACTGAGATAAACTCTTCTGATCGACTCGTTTGGGTCCGAAAACGATCCTACAAGTGGTATCAGAGCTCAGGAGGAAGAGTTCATACCAATTCAGCTGCGATTTCTGATTTCTACACCTTCTTTTTCGAATTGAACATCATTTCACAGTCAAAATTGGCTCAAATTCACACAGTGCACTCGGAATAACAAAGCCTTAGAAGTTTCAGGGTAAAATTCGATTAAAAAAAGTGACAATTTCAGTAATTTCACTTCAAATCATTCGAGAAATGATGATGTCAGCAGCTTATTCCGCTTGAAAATCATAATTCCGCTTGAATTATGATATTGATTCCGCTCAGAAAAGGGATTCCGCTTGAAGGTTGCATGTTAATTTCGCTTCAAATTAGATATTCCGCTTGAAAGTTTTATAGTGATTCCGCTCCAAAGAGTTTGGTGTTTCCGCTTGAGAATTCATATTTGATTCCCCTCCAAATTGTTTCCGCTTGAACAGTGTTAACTGATTCCGCTTGAATCAGTGGTACCGCTTGAAAAGTAGTTTTGCTTAACCTTGATATTTCACTTGAAAGACTATTTGAAAAGTGCTTGAAAACCGAATCATGAACAACGAGTTCTACAATGCTTTTGCTAGTCCGATGACAATTACTCAGAACACGATGCTTGAAAATGAAACTGGAACAACTCAAAACCCACCTAAGCTTATGGACATTGATGATTATAATGGTTGGTCCGAACGTTTTGGTAACTGGGTTGAAGCGTATCATTTGGATGCTTGGGATCATACTGAAGTGCCATATTTCAGACCTCTTGGCAGTGATCGAAAGACAATTCCAATTAGAGAATTAAGTCCTGAAGAGAAAAAGAAATACAAAGATGAGAAGTTGATGGTTAGTTTGTTGCAGCAGGCGATTAAAGAGGACATACTGCTTTTGCTTCAACATGATGGTAGTTCATATTCGATCTGGAATGAATTAGAAGCAAAGTCTCTTGGTAATGAAGATTTGGTCAGAAACAAAGTGTCTCTAATGAAGAAAGAATTTGATTTATTTCGAGGGTTGAGAACGGAAAGCACCAAGCAGATTATTGAAAGATATTGTAACTTGGTGAAGAATATGACGAGATTAGGCATCCACAAAAGTAAAGATGAGCGGATTGAGAAACTGGAAGATGCGTTGCCACATGATATTTGGGGAACATTTTTTATGATGTTGAGGAATAATAGAACAGAATATAACGATCTAACTCTGGGAGGGTTCATCAAACATCTTGAAGCTCAAGAGATGGAGCAGAGAAAGATTGCTCGGATGAAGAACTACGATGGAGAACAAGATATTGGTTTGTACTTTAAAAGTGGTGTTAGTGAGAAGACAAATTTCTCTCCAAAGGTTGAAACTGCTTTTAATGCAAAAGGTTCTTCTGAAAGTTCATCTCAGGGATCAAGCAGCACAACAGGATTCTCTTCATTTCCAACATATGATCCACAGTTTTCCACAACAAAGAGTGGCAAAGTTCTTCAATGCAACATTGCCTTAAAGCTTGAAAATGATCAGAATTATACTGAGGAAGTTGCTAAAAGTCACATGTCTTTGTTGGTGACAGTGCTTGAATCCTATGGAGGCTTAGTTGCAGGGAGGATCGGGAATCCAATGCTCACAAAAGAGGATTACAATCAAATTGATGTCGAGGAAATGGAACTGATGGATATAAAGTGGTGCATGGCTAGTGTGTTGAGACGGGCTGAAAAGTTCAAACAAATTACAGGCAGAGATGATTTTCGCGAGGCTCATGTTTCAACTTTAGGTTTTGATAAGTCTAAAGTTACTTGTTTTCGTTGAAGGGAAAAGGGGCATTTCAAGAGAGAGTGCACAAATCGTGAAGCGAGTGGAGCTCAAAATCCTTTCGGAAACAACGACTACTACAAAAAGGCGATCTATCATCAAGTTACACAACAGCCATATCAATAACAACAAGTACCGCATCAGGCACAAACTGCACATGGAAGAAAAGAAATTGAAGATTCAAAGAGAGCATGTCTGGTTAATCAAGGCAAGGATGGTGGATTCAGTTGGGATAAATACATTCCAACAGACAATAAAGTATGTTTGGTAGATCAAGATGATTAAAAATTGCCAGATGGTTTCAGTTGGGATAATTTTTGTCCAGACCAGGAATTCATGGCCAAAGATATGCTGAATGCTAAAGCCTTTGTTGCAAATGCTTATGATGAATATTGGGCAGAAAAATATAGAAGAATTAGGCAAGCTGGAGAAGAGAAATGGAAAAGATATGAAAAGGAAGAAGAGGAAGAAAGGAGAAAAGCTGAAGCTGAGAAGAAGAAAAGAGAAGAAGTTCAAGTGAGAATAGTCAAAGAGGTTCCAGATTTTGAAATCAAAGCTGATACTGAAGAAGTCAAAGTTCCAGAGAAGTGTTTGAATTGTGATTCTTTGATCAAGCAAAACAACGAGTTGCTACACAACATTAAAAGGTTGAAAGAATCATATGATACATTGAATAGAGAAATGAACAAATACACTGAATCGAATAGTGAGCAAGCTGTAGCAATGAATACACTCAAAGGAGCTTACATGAGACAGCTTGATGATGTCAACTACTACACAGAGAAGTCTGCTGAGCTGGAATTGAAGTTGGCAACACAAAGAATTGAAATTGAAAGAGTTAACAATTTATTGAAAAGTTACTCATGCTCTACTTTTGTTGTTGATAGGATTTATCGAATTGTGGAAAGATTGAAGATATTTGAGGAAGAAAAGACTTCAGAAGAGAAGAAGTCCGATACAAAAGAAGAGGATGAAGTGGAAATTTCTGGTAAGAAACCTAGTGTTGTCTACAATAGATGTCCGCCCCCGGTCGAAAATAGATATTCTCCTCGAAATCCAAATTCTGAAAGAGCCGAAAAGGCAACAAACTTAAAGTGGGAGTCTGTGTCGTCAGATAACTTGCCAGAAAATATTGATGTCACGTTCACTTCGTCCGACACTGATCATGAGTCCGAGTTGATAAAAAGTGTGGTCGATCAGGTGTTGGAAAAGGATGATGTAGAAGAGTCAAAAACGGAGTCCAAATCTGAGTCAAAGTCTGAGTCCGACAAGTCAAAGTCAACAATCAACCAAGACAAACGGGTTTATAATAAGGAGTTTTTGTTATCAAAATCTAATTTGAATGACGAACCGGTCAAAGTAGCATATACTTTGAAAGATTCTGACAAATTATATTCTGATGAGATTTTTCCAATAAGAAGTGTTAAAATCGAAATGATTAAAAAGGTTTTCAAAATCACAGAAATTAATATTTCCGAAATAAAAGATTTAAATCTTTCTGGAAAACCTAAACAATACACATCAAGAGATCAACAAAGAATTAACAAGAAAATGGGTTACAATTTTGGTTATAATTTTCAAAAGAAACAAAACCATAATGGTAACTTCAATAAGAAAGGTCTTGGATTTAATCAATCGAAAAACTATAAAAATGAGAAAATTTATAAACCAAAAACTGTTTTTGTTTCAGGAACAAGTGCTGAAAAAGAACAAAAGAGTTCATTCTGGAGGGAGACAAACAAAGAATTCCTTGCAAAGAAGCAAGAGGACATGAAGAAAAGCACTGCCTAGAAAAAGACAGAGACAAGAACCTGTTTTCAATGCAAAACAGTCGGTCATATTGCCAGGAATTGTCCAAAGGCGATACAGACAAACAGGGAGTCTCTGGTAAACTAAAAGAAAAAGTTGTTGAGAAAACTAAACTCTCCACTAGAAAATTTACAAGTTTTGAAAATTCAACTTTTGAGATAGGTGAATGTTCAAAGAATGTGGTGAAAAGAAAAGAAAATCTAAAAATTCAAAAATGGGTGGTTAAAGGTTCAGGAAACAGTTCTGGTGATGAATCTGATTCCATAAAATTAGAGGAGCCACGTGTGGTTGTTAAAGAAGAGAAGAAAGTTCCGCAAGTGGATGATGTGAATTTTCCACCACTGAATGATAAAAATTTGAAATCTAAAATCGGGAAAGTTGAAATTTCAAATCCATTTTATTCTGAAAAGAATAAGTTTGATGTTGAAAAGGCTTTCAATGGAAATGTGAAACACATTTTTGGCAAAATGATCAATGGTAAAGCCAAAGGTGTGAAAGAATTTTATGCTTCCAGAAGGAAAGTTCACAATTCTGTTGAAAGTAACAGTGATGAAGAGGTTGTTTCACCCAAGGATGGTCAGGCTTGGGTGGATATATTTTTCAAAGAGTAAAAATCTGAATTGCCGGAGCTCCCAAGTTGGTAATCGCGGAGCATGAATCGGCATCATTCTTGAAATTTTTTTAAAAATGGTTAATTATGAATTGCCGGAACTCCCAGGTAGTTAGTGTGGAGTAGGAATCGGCACCCTGAGATTTCAACCTACAAGTGGTAAGTGTTGGTAAGCAAACCGACTCGTGGTTGAAAGATAAGGTTTATTTGTTAGAAGATTGGTTGATATTTCTTCAAGTGGTTTATCAAGGTCATTAAATTGGACTTGATTTCTCTATCATTCAAAAGATTGCAAAACAATGTGATGAGTTTACCCCGAACCTACAAGTGGTTAAAACAAAACTTATTTTCCGGAAAAACCATTTTGATTAAAACAAACGTAGGTGTTTTGAAATCATAATGGGAAAATAGTTTGTTGTAAGGGGGAGTTTTGATTGTTTATGCCAAGTGAATGGCGATCTGAGGTGATTTGATATCAGTTGTCATGTTCTTGTATAGTTTGGTTTCAAAGTTTCTTTTAATTGTGTTTGAATTTTAGGGGGAGTAAAAATTTTAGAAAATCCAAAAACATTAGAAAATTTGAAAAAGCCAAAAACATGATAAAATCAAAAATGAGTTTTGTTGTAAAAAAAAGGAAATGATAGTGCATCAGTGGACTGTCACAACATGCTAAAGAAATGGAAAGTCAAAAGTTATAAACAATCTCACTATGGATGTGCCAGTAGGTTTTTACATACTTAGTAAATTGTGATGAGATATAAACCTAAATTCAAACTTGCTTATTTCGTGGGGAACAAAATTTGGATATATAGGTAACCCCTGAAATCTTGTTTGAAGGATCCCACTTTCTGAGATACTAGGTCTTTATGCTTAGTGATATCTGGGGTATTATCCCGGGACTTCTGCTGAATGGAAATTCTGACTAGTCCCCGTATAATACTTTCTGCAAACGCTTGAAATAAGCAACGCCCTCAGCATAAAAAATGATGAAGCATTGCAAAATGCTAATCATGTGCTGTTGTAAAAAAGATCCTTTAAAGGGGACACACCTAAAGTCGAGCCGTCATCTCTCTGCTAAACGGAAGTTCTGACCTGAGCTCTCACGGTATCGCATCAAACCCCTTACAGATATCATCTAGGTATACTCACCTGTAAGACTGAATTTTGGGATCTGGATACGGGAGTATATTCAAATGGTGGGACACGTAAATAAGTTGAAGTATCTAAAACACTAATATCGTATCTCAAAACAATTGAACTGTGTGTGAAAATTTAAGTGGATCAATATACTGACAATCTAGGTGAATTGTTTAGAACTTAAAATGAAATCAAGCTTAACGGTGTTGTTGACATGTCTCAAAAACTGATATGATCCTCTTATACAAACTCACAAAAATATTGTCTGTAAATATTTCTTTATTGCATTTTTTTCATTCAAAAATCCAAAAAGATTTTAGTGTGTTTTAGCATAAACTTTTGAAAAATACAAAAAGATTTTCGACATCTGGTATTGAAAAGCTGATTTTCAAAATTCGAAGCGCTAAACTTGATGAACAGGTTTGGGAGAAAGTGTATGAAGAAGTTTTGTTTACAAGTGATCATGAAAGTATAAATCATTTTGGATTTTTTTTTAAAGTTTCTAATTTTTCAATATTGAAACTTTGAGAAGCTTATGTGTTTGGTAGAGTTATGCAGGAAATGACAGGTTCCGATACCTGAAGTTGATGATTTCCAGACTACGATCCCAGTACTTTGAGAGGGGCAGTCTGAAGGACAAAGTGCCAGGTACTTTGAGAGGGGGAGTCTGAAGGACAAAGTGCCATGTGATTCAACATTCGAGGGAGAGGAGTTTGTTGGTGATAGAGATTGATTAAAGATGTCACACCCCCAAAATCCACCATGTGGAGTACCACCGCTTGGAGGCGTGACGTGACCAGGATCGAGCCACCAATCATATTGAACAACGTATTTAAGTAAATAAACCAACCACAATACAATTGGTGACCAAAATCCACTTAACCAAGTTTTAAAATTAAACAGCGGAAGCATAATACGTGATATCAAATTATAAGTTTATAGTCTATAAGTTTAAAGTCCAAAATGCAAGTTTAATAAGTTCATAAGGATTTAAATATTAAGCATGGAACATAACAGTCCGTACACCACAACGACTCCTTCCTCGTGCAAGATCCAAGCATTTAACGACCTGTAAGGCATGTAACAACGAGTCAACAACAAAGTTGAGTGAGTTCACGTTTGGTTGTTTAGTTTTAAGTTGTTTCCGAAAACATGGTTTGTCTTTCGTTGGCGTAATTGCCGTGGGGGTTACCCCGTAGTTGAAAGTAAGATTAACCAGTTCATTCTTCATTACCCAAACCATTACCATGTTTAGTGGGGGCTTCCCATGTGAACCACTAGACTGCACCATATCGACCACTAACGCAGATAAGTTGTGCCCTACATCAGTGTCTATCATCACTGACGGTTTGCCATAGTCCATTAGTACACGCCCGTCCGACTGGCACGGTGTGAAGTTTGTTAAACCTAATAGCGCTATTAACTAATGACCCGCTCGCCATTGGCCTCGGCGATTAAGTCGATATAAAAATGAGGGACTTATGATAGAGTTTTGTCTAGTAAGTTTTAAGGTTGTTGTCCTACCCAAGGAGGACGAACGTACGTAGTTCTACCCAAGGAGAATACGCAGGAGTAATATTGGCATCCTACCCAAGGAGGATGGCCGTACATATCCTACCCAAGGAGGATATGTGGATTCAGTTTTAAATTCTTTAACCCATTCCCAAACCACCGGGAATCCCATGCCTTAGATAGTGTGTGAACTCACCTTGGTTTGCTCGGTTAGATTCTCAAAGATAGCTAACAGTCAAGGTCGGTCAATCACGTCCTAATATGATTACCACTAAATTTATTAGTGACTTCAAATAAGCATAAAATTCCTACACGCATCTAACACATAACATGCATCACTTTAGCGGTTTATGCCCATGTAACCTCCCATCTATTCCCGTTCATAAGCAAGCATACGACATTGCACATAGCACTTTTATTGACATATAACATGTTAGATTATTCTCAGATAGCCTACCCGACATTTAGACACGTAAAATCACTACTTATGTCGTTTCAGCTTTTATATTCAAAACTGGGCTGTTTTCGGGGATTTTAATAAAATAGTTAACTTGTTTCAAAAATTCTCAAACTTTTACAGAGGGTCCTATATGTTCCAAAATTTATTATGTGAAAATATCGGGGTCCAGTTCGTTACCAATGTTTTACAGAAAATCATTTTACCGACTGTAATCAGATTTGTCACTTTCTGATTGCAGTTTACGGAATAATTCACTAAAAAATATTTGTAAGTCCGATTGACAAAATTCCAGTTGGAGGGTCATCGTGACAACGGTGACCAACTACTGTAAAAATTCCATGAGTCTATTTTACTCAGGTTTCAAGTTATGACCTTGAATACGACACACTTTTTCTGCAGTAAAAATGCAGCTTGAGCTGCTGTCCAAAAACAGTCCCTTAAAAATAGTAGACGATCTCGAAAAATTACGATTCCAGTGCCATTTGTTTGGTTATTCAAAAATACACATTTTAGGCTTCAGAAAATCAGTTTCTCGATTTAAAACGGTCCAGTTACAGCCTGTTGAAATTGGCTGGAAATACGACTCAGCTTGCTGTTTACATTGAAGAAGTTACTAAAAACGCATCAACAAAGACCCTACCCATGGTTTATCGATGATTTAATGATCGAACCTCAATCATTCCTTAACCAACCCTAAACCAACCAGATTTCAACTTCACACAAACTTTTTATGTAGGGTTTTTATGCAGAATTTCATGTTCAACTTTTTAGTGTTCATTTTCTTGTGTCACTTGATTATTATCATCCTACTAAATATTATGATCAAGAACAAGATGAAACAATGGTGTGAAGGGACCTACTACTAGCACAAGACTATGGTTTGAATTCTAAATGCAAGGTTGATGAAGGAATGGTGCTGCTAGAGACTTGAACAAAGCTTCTTCGTGAGCCCTTCAACTTGTAACTACTTTGAATGTTCTTCAAGCTTGGAGAGGACTTGTTAGTGAAGAAGATGAGAGTATGAGAGAGAGTGATGGTGATTTTCGGTTATGGGGAAGGGGGACCCGAAAATAAGGGGAAGGAGGAGGAAGGTTGAGTGTAGGTTTGATGGTGATGATGAGTTTCCTTGGAAATATGAGCAACCTAGAACCTAGTGTCATCATGCATAATATTTTTGGCCAATAAAAGCTAAGATTACCTTTACAAGAATCTAAACAAAATATATATGTAATCATGGGCAGATTTTCGGTTTGGGGGGGGGGGGTAAATGAAAATTTTGGTAATTAGTGGGTATTTAATTAGAAGGTTAAGGGTATTTTCAAGTATAGTGGGTGTATGCCATGTTTCTATAGTGTATGGGGATTTTTGTGACCGTAATTATTTAAGAATAATAAAATAATATTTCTGAAAAAATTTCGGTGTCCCGGGTAATGTCCGGTTGTTCGGTCGGATACTGTTCCGTTAAATTGTTTAATTGTTCCGTAAGGCGTCTTATACATATATTTTTGTAACACAATTAATTCCTAACACATAGGAAAATATACCGGACCATTTAGTAACTTTTCTGTATACTACTAGTATGCTAACACGCACATGTAAGTATGACACAGTAACAGGAAATAGTTAAGTAGTTCAACACAGTCACTAAGCACTTTAATTATCATTAAATAATCGTACGGATACATGCAAATACGAGGGTTGTCACATTCTCCCCCTATTAAGAAAATTTCTTCCTGAAATTTAGCACGTGGTTACTGAGGAAGCTAGTTGAGTTGCGTTGGTTTCCTGGTTTTCCTGGGGTGTCACATCATCCCCCCGTTGATTTGGAATTTCGTCCCGAAATTCTGCAGTAGCTTCAGTCTCAGTAGTGGTTGCACTTTTCTTAAACAACTGGGGGTACTTGAGTTTCATTTGGTCTTCTCGTTCCCAGGTATACTCTGGGCCACGACGGGAATTCCAACGAACTCGGACGAGAGGTATTCTGGTGTGCTTGAGAATCTTAACTTCTTGATCCGTAATCTCTATTGGTTCCTCGACGAATTGCAGCTTGTCGCGATTATGAGCTCTTTGAGAGGAACTATGAGGGTCTCATCTGACAGACACTTCTTCAGATTCGACACATGGAATACATTGTGAACTCCACTGAGTTCTTCCGGTAGGTTCAGCCTGTAAGTGACTTTGCCAATTTTCTCAATGATCTCGAATGGTCCGACGTAACGCGGATTGAGTTTGCCTCGTTTGCCAAAACGAACTACACCTTTCCAAGGTGAGACTTTGAGTAGCACTCGATCCCCAACCTGGAACTCGAGTGGTTTTCTTCGCTTATCGGCATAGCTTTTCTGACGGTCACGAGCTACCGCCATTCGTTGTCGTACCTGAGCAATCTTTTCTGTTGTATCTACTACGAGTTCCGGGCCAGTGATTTGACTGTCACCAACTTCTGCCCAACATAGAGGTGATCGGCATTTACGTCCGTAAAATGCCTCAAACGGAGCGGCCTGGATGCTGGTGTGGTAGCTGTTGTTATATGAAAACTCCACTAACGGGAGGTGCTTTTCCCAGCCATTACCAAAATCGATTACACATGCCCTAAGCATGTCTTCCAGGGTTTGGATGGGGCGTTCGGATTGCCCATCCGTCTGTGGGTGATAAGCGGTGCTCATATCTAAACGTGAGCCAAAAGACTTATGCATAGCTTGCCACAGTTCAGAGGTAAAACGCGCGTCACGATCAGAAATGATGGAGGTTGGCACTTGATGTGTGTTGGTTTTGTATATAATTTATATGTATAATTAAGCCCTTTTTACACCTTTAGCCAAGTTTTAAATTTATAAAAACACGATATTCACTAACATTAAACACACATATGGGCAAGTGCACCCATCGTGGACGTAGTATAGTGTTGGTAAGATACCGAGGTCGCCCAAGGACACAAGAGCTTTTAATACCGGTTTATCCTCAACGTCTAATCAAATCAAAAAGTGAGAAAAATGTTTTTAAACTAAGAAAATAAAAACTAACTAAATGCTGAAAAATAAAATAAAAATAAAAACAGATAGACAAGATGAATCACTTGGATCCGACTCGTGTATTAGTATAACCTTTGATTATTTTCGCACTTTTGCACTTGTTTAAGAGATTATCTTAGTTATTGTAGTAGGCCCCTCATTTGAAGGCGACGTTACCCTCAACCCAGTAGTTTGAGTCAGCAAGGATACAATCCTAAAGGGTTGGATTATTGGAAGATAATGAATTAAGTTATTAATGCAAATTATGGTAGGCCACGCTTTTGGCGGTGACGTTACCCTCGGCTAAGTAGTCTGAGTCAGCAGGGATACAGTCCTAAATAGCCGGGTTATAGTATTAATAGTAGTTAACTTATGAGGGGGTCAAAGAGTTTGGATCCCCGCCATCCAATACCTATGGGCATTGAAGGAGATCCTACTAAATTTGACCCAGGTCCCTTGCAGGACCTCGAAACGCTGAACAAGGGCAAGACCCTTACCAAACCGTTCCCTTAACCCCCGACCAGGTAGCCAACATACCTCCATATAGACCGTGGAGATATGAATGGTGAAAATCTTTTATTTTATATAGACATCAAAATAATGCCAAGACACCACGGACAAATGATAAGGAAAGATCACCTTCAACATAAGCAACTAGTTATTAAAGTCATTAATACAAAACCAAATAAAAAGTGCAAAAAATTAAAAATAAAAAGTATTATACTAAACACTTGTCTTCACCAAGTGATGTAAGAGACTTAGGCAAACATGGCCTTGATTGTCAAGAACTCTTACGATCAATCTTGGATCCCGAGACGACTCACACACTCTACGATGGACAATGGATGATGGTGGTGGATGATGGTGTTATGGTGGTGGTGGGTGGTGGATGAAGTGTGAGAGAGGTGGTGTGCCAAGGGATGAGATGGAATGAAACCAAGCACCCTTATTTATAGGCTGAACAGAAGGCTGGGCACGGCCCCGTGTCCGCTGGACACGCCCCCATGCCCGTCTGACACTCTCTCTCCTCAGTAATTGTAATTCGCAATTACAATTAATGCGCCTGCTGTACTTTCACCACGCCCCCGTGCTCACTGGACACGGCACCGTGGTGGGCAATGGAAGCTTCTACCAGTTTGTCTTTTATGCTGCTTCTTGGGCACGGCCCCGTGCTGGCTGAGCACGGGGCGTGTTCAGGCTTCTGTTTTCTCTTCTTTACTTTGGAGGATGCCGTTGAGGGTCCGGGCAGTCTACTTTTATTCCTTTCCTTGTATTTATGCTAGAATTAGTTGTCTTTTTGCTTCTTTTGTGAATTTGAGCTCATTTCATCCTGAAAATACAAAAGGAAGACAAAAACACTCTTTTTCCAACATTAGTACTTAAAAAGGGTAAGTTTTATGCCTTAATTGATGTGATTTATATGTTGCATTTTACACACATCAAATACCCCCACACTTGAATTTTTGCTTGTCCTCAAGCAAACCTCTTTAAAATGTGGCTTACACTCCCAAATGGAATAGGTAGAAGAGAAAGTTTTTGGCTCGACATAGAGTGTCGGGAATCCAAGATCTTTTTAGGTTTTATTTTTATTTATTCACAATTCTATTCGTTATGATTTATTGAGAACGTCTCATAGGATAAATAACTTATTTGGGCATAACATGCCTTTTTTTAAAATTCTATTTATATACAAGTTCGCATACCTCACGGGATAAATCACTCAACACTCGGCCGTAGGTGTATTTTTAGTGAATCACTCGAGAGCGGCATGGAACTCACACCTTCCATAGGCTTGCCAAGCAATCAATCCTCCTCCTTTTTAACTTTTTACCTTTGTGACTTTTTATTTTGAAGTATTCCTCCAAACAAGCTTTTGTTTGTATAGCTTTGTTTGTTTTTAACTTCATCATATATATATATATATATATATATATATATATATATTTTCAGTCACATAAAAGAACGAGCTTGCGAAAAAAAAACCGAGCTTTGTTACTAAAATAAGGGGTGAAAAATAAAAAGGTTTTTGGTGGGTAAAAAGGGTTTTAGGGTAATGAAATGAAAGGTTTAGGCTCAAAGGGGTTAACTAGGGGGATTTTGGGTAGGTGGTAAAAAAATTGAAAAATAATGGTGTAGAAAGAAAAATGGTTAGTCCTAATGCCTCCATCATTTACTTACTTGGGTTTAAGTTGGTAAGGACCGGGAATGAATCGTCGTGGCAAGTTCTAGAGTTGTAAGAACCAAGCGGCTATTCACACAAGAAACGAAAAATGAGCATTTAGTCTAAAGATGTAAATTTGTACGCTCAATAAAGGCTCAAAACTCACTTTTGTGGGAATGGGTTTTTAATGTGATCAAGTATATATAATTAAATTTTAACTAGACTTGTTATGCCGTTTCGTAATTTTCTTATGTTGGTTCTTGTATCACGACGCTTCCGGTTGTAAATTTTATAAAAATATAACCTTATTGATCTTGTGATTCCTAACTTAAACTTTAGACAAGTAAAAATGAAAGAATTTTTGAAAAAAATTTGGGTGTTTAGCGGTTCCAGTAAAGTTTTGTGTAAGGCTTGTTGTTAGGACTTGCAAAATTTCAAAGTGTTAGCTTCCCCCCCCCCCCCCACAGTTAAATTACACATTGTCCTCAATGTGTCCCAAAAATAAATTTTTAGGTTGATTGGATGTGTGGTGTGGTGTTAAAAAGCAAAGATTTATGTTACTGGCAGCCTGGACACGGCCCCGTGGCGACCGGGCACGGCCCCGTGGTCAGGTGCCAGTAACAGAAATTAAAGAAATGAGACAGAAGCCTGGACACGGGGGCGTGTCCGTTGAACACGACCCGTGTCCAGTTACCTGAACTGGGCATTTTTCTGCAGGTGGTTCAGCACGGGGCCGTGTTGGTTGGTCACGGCCCGTGTTGAGCCTTCTGTGATGGAGATTTATGTCGGGTTGCTCTGTTCTTTGTGCATGGGGCCATTTTTCTCATTCCTTTTTCATCCATTACCACCATGAGTGTGTTTTATTCATCAATAACCATCAATCTTAGAAACCATCATATCATTGCAAACATAGAGAGACATAACATAAAACTAAAGATGAAAATACATAAATATTAAACCATGGAGTTCTAGCCCTATGTTTTATTTTAATTAGCAAAATTTCCAAGAAGCTACTAATCTTGGTTAGAAAAGGCTTTTAGAAACTCCTTCTTCCGGGCGTGGTCCTCCTCACATGTCGGCGAGCCACTCCTCCACCTCCCTTGGAAGGAGAAAAGAGGGCTCATTTGCATTAGTTTGAGGAGTTTCGATTTCCGCTGGAATTTCTTGTGGGTGTTCCACGGGAGGTTCCGCGGGAAAGTCTTCCCACCCGGTAGGGTTGTTAACCCCGAGTGCCAAGTTCCAGTCCTGTTGTGGAAGGATTGGTTCCATCGGGGGTGCTACAAGAATATTTAACCTCTGGTGCAAGAGGTTAATTTCTTGGAAGCTACTTTCGAGTCCCACCGTAAGATCGTTAATACGGTCAATCAGGACCTCCTCTACTGACGTCATTTCGTCTAGAGCTTCCCTCAATGCTATCACATAGTGCACAAGCGTAGCTTCAATGGAGGGCCTTCTTCCCCTTCGGCTGTTTGATGAATGAACGGATGATGTTTCGCTGTTTTCACTCGCCATTCTACGAAAAATAAACCGAAAAACAGTTTATGTGATGAAACAGTATCTGGACACGGCCCCATGCTCATTGAGCACGGCCCCGTGTTCATCTTTCTGCAGAATTTTGAAGCAAGGAATCTTGGGCTTTTAAGTTATTTTCTGAATTTATGTAGGCTTTTTGGACATTATCTGGACAATTTATGTAGGCTTTCTGAATTTATGCCGTTGAGGGTCCGGGCAGTCTACTTTTATTCCTTTCCTTGTATTTATGCTAGAATTAGTTGTCTTTTTGCTTCTTTTGTGAATTTGAGCTCATTTCATCCTGAAAATACAAAAGGAAGACAAAAACACTCTTTTTCCAACATTAGTACTTAAAAAGGGTTAGTTTTATGCCTTAATTGATGTGATTTATATGTTGCGTTTTACACACATCAGCACTCCATGCCTTGATACCACTTCTTTTAGGTAGATGTCTGCTAGAGTAGAAAACTTATCCGTTTCCTTGATAGGTAGAAAATGTGCAGACTTGGTCAGTCGATCCACGATCACCCAAATGGTATCATTTCCGCGTTGAGATCTGGGCAGGCCTGTAACGAAATCCATGGAAATTTGCTCCCATTTCCATTTAGGTATCTCTGGTTGTTGAAGTGGGCCTGATGGTTTCTGAACTTCAACCTTGACCCTAGCACAAGTCAAGCATTTACCGACGTAGGTTGCTATGCTGGCTTTCATACCAGGCTACCAGTATGTAGTCTTGAGGTCATGGTACATCTTATCCAAACCAGGATGTACTGAATAACGAGACGTATGTGCTTCATCCATCACAAGCTCGCGTAGGTCTCCATACAGTGGAACCCAGATGTGTCCATTAACATAGTAGGCGCCGTTTTCTTTTTGTTCTAGTCGTTGCCTCGATCCTCGCAAGGACTCAGCCCTGATGTTTTCTGCCTTCAATGCTTCAACCTGAGCATTGCGAACCTGAGGGGGAAGGTTAGATTGGATGGTAAGCTGTAACGCACGTACACCCTTAGGTATAGTATCCTTTCGGCTGAGGGCGTCGGCCACAACATTGGCTTGGCCCGGATGGTATTTGATAGCGCATTCATAATCGTTCAAGAGTTCGACCCATCGGCTTGATGCATGTTTAACTCCTTTTGCTTGAAGATATGCTCGAGACTCCTGTGATCGGTGTAAATGGTGCACTTGGTACCGTACAGGTAATGTCTCCATATCTTAAGCGCGAAAACAACTGCTCCCAATTCCAGGTCGTGTGTAGTGTAGTTCCTTTCGTGAACTTTAAGTTGGCGCGATGCATAGGCAATGACCTTGTCACGTTGCATCAACACACAACCAAGTCCTTGGATAGAAGCGTCGCAATAAACCACAAAATCATCTGTGCCTTCAGGCAATGAGAGGATAGGTGGGCTACAAAGTCTATCTTTTAGGTGCTGAAATGCGGACTCATCTGCATCACCCCAATGATAGGTGACACCCTTCTGAGTCAATGAAGTGAGGGGTTGCGCAATCTTGGAGAAATCCTTGATAAATCTTCTGTAGTATCCTGCCAAACCCAAGAATTGGCGGATTTCGGTTGGTGTACGGGGTGCAGGCCAGTTTTTTATCGAGTTAACCTTGGATGGATCTACATGAATTCCATCTTTGTTTACCATATGGCCTTGAAAGTGGACTTCGCGAAGCCAAAAGTCACATTTCGAAAACTTGGCATACAACTGCTCTTTTCGAAGAAGTTCCAGAATGAGCCTCAGATGCTGCTCGTGTTCCTCCTGACTCTTAGAATAGATCAGGATGTCGTCAATGAACACTATGACAAACTTATCCAGGTAAGGCTTGCACACACGGTTCATGAGGTCCATGAAAACTGCAGGTGCATTCGTTAATCCGAAAGGCATAACCAGAAACTCATAATGGCCGTAACGAGTTCTGAATGCCGTTTTGGAGACGTCTTCCTCTCGGACTCTCAGCTGATGGTATCCCGATCTCAAATCAATCTTAGAGTAATAACTCGACCCTTGCAACTGGTCGAACAAATCGTCAATGCGTGGAAGAGGATAACGATTCTTCACAGTCACCTTGTGGAGCTCGCGGTAGTCAATACACATCCTGAAAGTTCCGTCTTTCTTCTTCACAAACAAGACTGGAGCTCCCTAGGGTGAAGAGCTAGGACGTATAAAACCCTTTTCCAAGAGTTCTTTTAGTTGCGTGGACAGTTCTTCAAGTTCTGATGGAGCTAGACGATACGGTGCTTGAGCAATGGGCGCTGCTCCAGGAGCTAGCTCGATTTGAAATTCAACTTGGCGATGAGGCGGAAGACCAGGTAATTCCTCAGGAAATACCCTGGGAAAGTCGCGCACAATAGGAATGTCTTCTATCTTCTTTTCTTTCGCGGATGAATCAGAAACGAGGGCTAGAATAGCGGTGTGACGCTTTCGTAAACACTTCTGGGCTTTAAGGAAAGAGCTGATGCCTACAACAGCAACACTCTTGTCGCCACGAATCACGAGGGGTTCTTTACCAGAACGAGGGATACGGACGATTTTCTCCTTGCAAATAATCTCCGCTTGGTGTCGAGATAACCAATCCATTCCAATAACGACGTCGAAACTACCAAGAACGATAGGAATAAGATCGATGGAGAAGGTCTGACCAGCTAGGACGAGGTTACAACCCTTAACTATGTGTGTGGCTTCAAGACTTTTACCGTTTGCTATTTCTACCGTGTGTTTGGTGTTCAAAAGTGTTGGAGTGCGCTTAAGCATTTGGCTAACTTTTAAGGACACGTAGCTAGTATCGGCACCCGAATCAAATAAAACAGTAAGAAAGAAATCATCCAGAAGAAACTTACCCATCACCACGTTGGGATCGTTCCTTGCTTCTTCCTGACCAATCACGAACACCCGACCTTGGGCACCATTGCCATTATTGTTACCTCCGTTGTTGCCTCCATTGTTGTTTCCATTGTGGTTCCCATTCCTTTGGTTGTTGTTCTGATTCTTGTTCAATTGGGGGCAGTTCCTCTTAAAGTGGCCTTCAGCGCCACACTGAAAGCATCCTTTATTGCCCTGCTGATGCTGCTGGTGGTGGTTCTGTGGAGCTTGTTGTTGTTGTTGGCGATTCTGGTTCACAGGACGTGGGCTCGTGCAATCTTTGGCTTCGTAACCCAGCTTGTGACATCTCTGACAACGGCCCTTGTTGCACTGGCCGCTGTGGTGTAGATTACATCGATTGCACTTAGGGTGATTTCCCTTGTACCCACCTTGACCTTGGTTCCCAGAAAGCTGCTGACCGGGGCTCCTGTACTCGTCTGTCTTTCGCTGCTGAGATTGAGTCGAAGTAGAACCCTTGCCCAAATTTCCATCCCACTTGCGCTTATTGTCGTTGGGAGCATCAGAAGTAGTGGCGCTAATACGTTTGGGCAGTTTGTTCTGCTCAACTGCCTGATCAGTGAGGCGATGAGCCAACTTGACGATTTGCTGTATAGTGCCAAGGTTAGCTGAGGTTACGTGGCTTTGAATCTCTGGTACCAAGCCCTTAAGATACAGCTCAATGCATTTGTAGGGAGGGTCCACCATAGTAGGGCACAAGATGGCTAGCTTATTTGACCTCTTCGTGTATGTCTCAATTTCAGATCCCGTCATCTTCAGATTGAATAATTCTACCTCCAGTTTGTGGATGTCGTCACGATTGCAGTACTCTTCTCTAATCAGTTCCTTGAAACCGTTCCATGGGGTGGCATTAGCAACCGTCAACCCAAGCAGTTGGACCTGTGCTTTCCACCAGGTTAATGCAGCTCCTTCGAGTGTTCCAGTAGCATATTTCACCCTACGATCTTCAGGGCATTCACACATCTCAAAAACAGACTCAAGCTTCTCGAACCAGTGAAGTAGACCTAAAGCTCCTTCTGTGCCGCTGAAGGTGCTAGGTCGGCAATCCATGAATGTTTTGAATGTACACACAGCTGAGCATGTTGACCTGTGGTGCGAGAATAAACGACAAGGTTAAGGACGAGAGTTGGTTCGCGAGAGTAGGATCTAAACATCCTAGGATAGGTCGAAATAGCAGGTTATACCTCCTGCAGGAACAACTGCGAGTGCCTCAGCAACTCGTTCGTTGATCAAAGCTGTTAACTGGGCTTGAGTGAGGTTGATACGTCCTCCGCGTCCGTTCATGATCTTCTTAACGAAGCAACATAAGTGAGGGAAGTGTCGCAAAAGTGCGTAAGTGTGGGATGACAGAAGAGAGTAAGCACACAACGTTCAAATAGAAGTTATCACGGTAACTAATGCACAGTGAGAACTATCTAACCGATAATATAACATATATCATACCACTTATGGTGTCGAGTCTTGCACGTGGAGGGAAGCGTCGTTGTGGATCGTTGAGCACTGTACAGGTTATAGTCTGGTTTTATCGAAAAGCTTTTCCCTTTTTAAAACCAAGTTCATTATAACCAATGGCTCTGATACCAATCTGTCACACCCCCAAAATCCACCATGCAGAGTACCACCGCTTGGAGGCGTGACGTGACCAGGATCGAGCCACCAATCATATTGAACAACGTATTTAAGTAAATAAACCAACCACAATACAATTGGTGACCAAAGCCAGTTAACCAAGTTTTAAAATTAAACAGCGGAAGCATAATACGTGATATCAAAATATAAGTTTATAGTCCATAAGTTTAAAGTCCAAAACGCAAGTTTAATAAGTTCATAAGGATTTAAATATTAAGCACGGAACATAACAGTCCGTACACCACAATGACTCCTTCCTCGTGCAAGCTCCAAGCATTTAACGACCTGTAAGGCATGTAACAACGAGTCAACAACAAAGTTGAGTGAGTTCACGTTTGGTTGTTTAGTTTTAAGTTGTTTTCGAAAACGTTGTTTGTCTTTCGTTGGCGTAATTGCCGTGGGGGTTACCCCGTAGTTGAAAGTAAGATTAACCAGTTCATTCTTTATTACCCAAACCATTTCCATGTTTAGTGGGGGCTTCCCCATGTGAACCACTAGACTGTACCATATCGACCACCAACGCAGATAAGTTGTGCCCTACATTAGTGTCTATCATCACTGACGGTTTCCAATAGTCCATTAGTACACGCCCGTCCGACTGGCACGGTGTGAGGTTTGTTAAACCTAATAGCGCTATTAACTAATGACCCGCTCGCCATTGGCCTCGGCGATTAAGTCGATATAAAAATGAGGGACTTATGATAGAGTTTTGTCTAGTAAGTTTTAAGGTTGTTGTCCTACCCAAGGAGGACGAACGTACGTAATTCTACCCAAGGAGAATACACAGGAGTAATATTTGCATCCTACCCAAGGAGGATGGCCGGACATATCCTACCCAAGGAGGATATGTAGATTCAGTTTTAAATTCTTTATCCCATTCCCAAACCACCGGGAATCCCATGCCTTAGAAAGTGTGTGAACTCACCTCGGTTTGCTCGGTTAGACTCTCAAAGATAGCTAACAGTCAAGGTCGGTCAATCACGTCCTAATATGATTACCACTAAATTTATTAGTGACTTCAAATAAGCATAAAATTCCTACACGCATCTAACACATAACATGCATCACTTTAGCGGTTTATGCCCATGTAACCTCCCATCTATTCCCGTTCATAAGCAAGCATACGACATTGCACATAGCACTTTTATTGACATATAACATGTTAGATTATTCTCAGATAGCCTACCCGACATTTAGACACGCAAAATCACTACTTATGTCGTTTCAGCTTTTATATTCAAAACTGGGCTGTTTTCGGGGATTTTAATAAAATAGTTAACTTGTTTCAAAAATTCTCAAACTTTTACAGAGAGTCCTATATGTTCCAAAATTTATTATGTAAAAATATCGGGGTCCAGTTCGTTACCAATGTTTTACAGAAAATCATTTTACCGAATGCAATCAGATTTGTCACTTTCTGATTGCAGTTTACGGAATAATTCACTAAAAATTATTTGTAAGTCCGATTGACGAAATTCTAGTTGGAGGGTCATCGTGACAACGGTGACCAACTACTGTAAAAATGCAGCTTGAGCTGCTGTCCAAAAACAGTCCCTTAAAAATAGTAAACGATCTCGAAAAATTACGATTCCAGTGCCATTTGTTTGGTTATTCAAAAATACACATTTTAGGCTTCAGAAAATCAGTTTCTCGATTCAAAACGGTCCAGTTACAGCCTGTTGAAGTTGGCTAGAAATACAACTCAGCTTGCTGTTTACATTGAAGAAGTTACTAAAAACGCATCAACAAAGACCCTAACCATGGTTTATGGATGATTTAATGATCAAACCTCAACCATGCCTTAACCAACCCTAAACCAACCAGATTTCAACTTCACACAAACTTTTTATGTAGGGTTTTTATGCAGAATTTGATGTTCAACTTTTTATTGTTCATTTTCTTGTGTCACTTGATTATCATCATCCTACTAAATATTATGACCAAGAACAAGATGAAACAATGGTGTGAAGGGACTTACTACTAGCACAAGACTAGGGTTTGAATTCTTAATGCAAGGTTGATGAAGGAATGGTGGTGCTAGAGACTTGAACAAAGCTTCTTCGTGAGCCCTTCAACTTATAACTACTTTGAATGTTCTTCAAGCTTGGAGAGGACTTGTTAGTGAAGAAGATGAGAGTATGAGAGAGAGTGATGGTGATTTTCGGTTATGGGGAAGGGGGAGCCGAAAATAAGGGGAAGGAGGTGGAAGGTTGAGTGTAGGTTTGATGGTGATGATGAGTTTCCTTGGAAATATGAGCAACCTAGAACCTAGTGTCATCATGCATAATATTTTTGGCCAATAAAAGCTAAGATTACCTTTACAAGAATCTAAACAAAATATATATGTAATCATGGGCAGATTTTCGGTTGGGGGGGGGGGTAAAATGAAAATTTTGGTAATTAGTGGGTATTTAATTAGAAGGTTAAGGGTATTTTCAAGTATAGTGGGTGTATGCCATGTTTCTATAGTGTATGGGGATTTTTGTGACCATAATTATTTAAGAATAATAAAATAATATTTCTGACAAAATTTCGGTGTCCCGGGTAATGTCCGGTTGTTCGGTCAGATATTCTTCCGCTAAATTGTTTAATTGTTCCGTAAGGCGTCTTATACATATATTTTTGTAACACAATTAATTCCTATCACATAGGAAAATATACCGGACCATTTAGTAACTTTTCTGTATACTACTAGTATGCTAACACGCACATGTAAGTATGACACAGTAACAGGAAACAGTTAAGTAATTCAACACAGTCACTAAGCACTTTAATTATCATTAAATAATCGTACGGATACATGCAAATACGAGGGTTGTCACAAAAGATGCTTACAATGAAGAATATTTTGGAAAGCAGACTGATAAAGACTGAAGGTTTGACAATTGAAGACTCGACACTGAAGACTCCATCAACATCCGAGGGGGAGTTTGTTGGTGCATCCGTCTGTCGACTTCGTCTTGTATCGAGTCTTGTATTGGTATAGGTAGTTTAGGGCTCGGGAATCAAGAAAATAGTCTTTATAAGTGATTCCGCTTGAAATGACTTTATGACATTTCAAGCGAAATCTCAATATACCCTGATTCCGCTCGAGTGTGTTTAGGTCAAGATTTCGCTTGAATACTTCTTTGTGATTCCGCTTGAATTGAACATACATGTTCAAGCGGAATAGGAACTCCTATAAATAGGTGATGTTGAAGCGAAATCATTAGATCATTGTTCCGGTTTGCAACGAAGTGCTGCCGAAGTGTCGAATCACTGTAAAACAGCTTTCTATCAATCAAAACGACAGTTAATAGTGTATTGTGTGCTGAATTGACCTCAGTTTCTTAGTTTCCGCCTCTGAAACTGAGATAAACTCTTCTGATCGACTCGTTTGTGTCCGAAAACGATCCTACATTGTGCTATGTGCATTCAATTAAATTTTAAACATTTTCAAAATGAGTCAGTTAAATTGTATTTACCAGTGTAAACTGACGTATTTTCCCAAAAAGGCTAAGTGCAGGTACTAATCGGAATAGGCTGGTCTCTCCTAGCATCAAATAGAAGTCTCACAAGCTTAGATGCCTAAAGTCTGTTGAACAAAGTTTCCTCTTTATTTTGATCTGCCTGTGGATCTGTTTCAATTGTTTGTGATACTTAATATTACAATTTTATTCGGTTGAAATAAATCTATCGTTTGCTTCTACTGTGCATTTAAATTTGTGTTGTTTGACTATGATGATATCAACTACGTCACGATACTCCCCACCGGGCCCACCGGTAATACATGGAAATATCGGGGTGTGACATCACTTCTGAAGATTTTTACTGGAAGGTCAAACTGCTTTTCAACCTGTTTCACAAAATCTTGCAGAATGCCTGCAGTCTCATCTTTTGAGTGTAAAAAGTAAGTCCATGTAAACCTAGAAAAGTCATCAACAATAACCAAAAAATATTTCTTTTTCTTCAGACTCATGACTTTAACTGGGCCAAACAAATCCATATTAAGCATTTGCAAACATTTGGTTGTTTTGGACTCATCAATGGATTTGTAGGAGCTTTTATGTTGTTTTCCTTTTAAGCAGGAAACACAATGCTCAGGACAGGTGAACAGTTTTTGAGGAAAACCTCTTACTAACCCCTGTTTTGAAATGGCAGTGATTGTCTTGAGATTTGTGTGTCTCAGTCTCCTGTGCCATAGTTCTGTCTCTTTGTTTGATGCAGCTGAGAACAGACATGCATCAGCTCTTGGGCACTCTTTTGACATATCTACCACATAAACATTGCCACTTCTTTGAGCAACAAGTTTAGTTTTTCCAGTTTTTATTATTGCTTCAATCTTTTCAACCATTTCTGGTCCAACAATCCTACAACACTCCTTTGTAAAGAATGATCCATATCCCTTATCACTCATTTGTGAAACACTCAGGATGTTAAATTTTAGATTGTCTATTAGATTGACATTTTTAAATTTTACATTACCAGACTGTACTGTACCAGACCCCAAAACTTTCCCTTTACTATTATTGCCAAAGGATATATCACCCCCTCCATGGATTTTGAAATCTTTGAGAAGGGCTTTACATCCTGTCATGTGCCTGGAGCCTCCACTATCTACATACCAAAGGCTATCTAAGCATGCAGAAGCTCCCTGCACATGAAGTAAAAGGATTAGTTCATTAGGGTCTCCAAAGCCAATAAGGCTTTGGATGGGGTCTCAACAGTGTCTGGGATGATTTCAAGTGCATGGGCAGTGGTTAGCTCAGGGGTTTGAACATTTTTGGGAATGTTTTTCTCTAACCACTGTTGGGGATTTTGACCAATCACCTATTGATAACCAAAAGGATGCCTGTTCACTCTTGGTTTAGAAGGCCTTTTGTAGGCCTCATAAACATGTGGGATCCTTTGGTATGATGGTTGTCCCTTACCTCTTCTGAATTGATTGGCAGGGGGTGCATCAGTCACTTGAACATCTCTTTGGATAGATGTTTGGTTCAGCTGTTTTGTAACAGCTGTTTGGACTGGCACAAACAATGGTTGGTTCTTTGTGAACTTGACAGATGATGTTGATGGACTCAAGGATGTTTTTGCAGTGTACTCATTCTTTTTTACATCAAAGATTTTAAGATACACACATTCTTGAGTTTTATGGTTTGTTTTACCACAGATGGTGCAGCTTTCAGTAGGTACAATGGCACTTGTTTTGTTTAGATCATATGCTTTTAGATGAAAATAGTCTTTTGTTAGATGATTTCTCTTTTCACAAAAATCACAAAACAGGTTTTTGATCTTTTCTCTTTTCTTCATTTTCTCAGACTCCTTAGCAACAGAGTTTTGAACCACGTTGGGATGTCTTTGATAGGAATAACCTTTGCTTTTGGAGATGTGACACCATCAGTGGTTGTGAAATCCATGGGCTTGAAATTTTCAAGAATGTCACAATCATTAGACCATGTGGGTTTAAATTAGTATTTCTCAATTTCCTCAAAATTTGAGGACCCCACAGATGGTCTTTCCAGAGTGATTTTGTTACCAAGTTTATCAGTAATCTTAACCTCTTGGCCATTCTTGTTGGTTGGTTTTATTTCAATTGAACCAGCTTGTTTGAGAGCAGTGTTTTCAAGTTCATCATATTTTCTAAATCCTATTCCAAACTTGACATTGCTTTCAAGCTGTTTCTCAAGCATAACTTCATAACCTTTGCAGGATTCCACCCATCTTTCACAAGTGATTTGGGTGGACTCCAACTCCTTTTTACAAACTTGATATTTTTCTACCATAGTTTGGAGTTGAGTCTTGGTTATGCTCCGCTCTTCTTTGAGACCGCTGATTTCTTTGTCCTTTTCATTCAATTTGTTTCTCAGTTCTTTTAATGACTTTTCAAATTTGACTTCATTAGATAAGACTTTATCCCTAAGGTTTTCATTTAACTCTTTAATGTTAGCAAATGCAATAATACATTTGTCTGAACACAGTTTTTCAAGAACTTGAGGTGATACATTTGTCTGAACATAGTTTTTCATTTACCTCTTTAATGTTAGCAGGAGCCATCATGGCACAATCACATTGATAATCACCCTCTTCATCAGCTCTAACTTCTTTCTCACCTGCCTTCTTCTCTTTCTTTTCTTCTTTGTCTTCTTTAGACCAGGGATCAGACAGTGGTTCAATCAGGGTTTCTGAATTTTCTCCCAGCAGTAGTTCACCAGCAACGGCAGTAACCACTGCTTCAGCCAACTCATCCACTGTTTCAGCACTTAGCTGTCCACCTTCAGTTTCTACCCCTTCTGGTATTGACTCTAATGCCATCAAACAAAATTCATCATCAAAAGTATCATTAGAAGCATAGAGTGCAAAATTTTCATCACCAAGCTCATCAGGCAAGCTGCTCCAGTCAATAAAGCCTTGGGTGAAAAAACTTTGCTGATCTGGTTGTACCACTATTGGGGCAGCTTGTTGAGGTGCAACAGGTTGCACTTGTGCCTGAGGGACAGGGTCTTGAACATACTGAATTTGTGGGACAGTGGTTTGAACATAATGCACAGGCACAGGGGTTGCAGTATTAACATGTGCTGCAGGAGTATATTGGGTATATTGCACAGTGCTTTGATGTTGTGGTCTAGGGTTTAAGCTGGGATGAGTTATTATTGGACCAGTGGTTTGACTCCTGCATTCCCTAGCAAAATGACATAGACTATTGCACTTGTCACATTTCAGTTTTGATTTATCCAACCCCACTCTCAAATTCCCATGTAACCCTGGGGATTTTCTCCCTGTTCTTTGTTGGTGCACTACATCTGTTGACTTCGTCTTGGATCGAGTCTTAGTCTTAGAGTGTTAGATCAGGGCACGTTTTACGAGAAAACAGGAGATTGTATAAGTGTTAGATGATAGTTTCGCTTGTATGGTCTTAGGAATAGTTTCGCTTGAATGTCTTTAGGTTTCGCTTGTATGTTAAGTTGAAGGTTTCGCTTGTATGTCATGTACCTTCAAGCGAAACCTCAACAACTATAAATAGCCTTTCAAGCGAATCATTTGTAACAGTTGGTGTAACTCGTACCGAAGTGCTGCCGGATCGAGATTTGAATGTACATTGTCAGAAATCAATGCAAAGAGAAGTTTAAAGTGATTTGCTAGCTATTCCTAAGTCAAATACTTATTTTCAGCATCTGTATTTGATAGAATTTCCTCTGAACGACTCGTTCGGGTCGCTACACGATCCTACAATTGGTATCAGAGCTTCAGGAGGAGGAGTTCTGCAAAGAATAGCTGAAATTCATCAAGATTTCTCACTTCTACACCTTCTTTCTTTTGTTCAGACCTTTTCACCGGTCAAAATCATCTCAAAATCTCATGGATTGTGCGTAATAGTGTATAGACAAACCATGGAAAGTTTGGTGTTAAAATTCACATTAAAAATGGGTCAAACATGCTCGGGAATAGGTTTCGCTTATTTGGACATTTCATAGTTCCGCTTGAAAGAACGAGGTAGTTTCGCTTATTGTTACATCAGTTCAAGTGGTTTCGCTTTAAAGTTCAAGAGATTTCGCTTCAATTGCCATTCTTAGTGGTTTCGCTTATAAGGTTCCGCTTCAAGTGAACAAACTTTGTTCCGCTTCAGTGGTTTTCTGTGATTTCGCTTGATTGAACATCAAGTAGTTTCGCTTGATTGTACTGTGTAGTTTCGCTTCAGTGTATATCTGTTTTAGTGGTTTCGCTTGAAGAGCTGTTGTGTGAAATTTTGTAAAAATTTGAAAATGGACGAAGAATTTTTCAACGCATTCGCTACTCCGGTTACACCGATCACTTTTGCTCAAAATACAATGCTCGAGAATGAAACGGGTACAATGCAAAAACCACCCAAACTCATGAACATAGAAGAATTTAAAGGTTGGGAAGTTCGCTTTGAGAATTGGGTACAAGCTAATTACCTGGATGCTTGGGAATGTGTGGAGACAAAATATGTTCGACCACTAAATGATGATGAAGAGCCTGTTCCGATAAAAGATCTTAGTGCTGATGCTAGAAAGAAGTACAAAGATGATAAAATGATGCTGAGTCTTCTTCAACAAGCAGTGAAAGAGGATATTATGGTGCTTTTGCAACACAATGGAACTTCATATTCGATTTGGAAAGCTTTAAGGTCAAAGTTTCGTGGTAGCGAAGAAATGGTCAAAAGCAAGAAATCGCTTTTAAAGAAAGAATTTGATCTGTTTCGCGGGTTAAAGAATGAAAGTACAAGAGAGATTATCGAAAGATACTGCAATTTGCTTGCTAACATGAAGAGATTGAGTATTGAGAAAGACAATGAAGAGTTGATAGAAAAACTTGCTGATGCTTTGCCATATGAAACTTGGGGAACATATCTTATGATGTTAAGAAACAAGAAAGGTGTTAGCAATTTGACACACAGCAAGTTTATTGAAAAGATCGAAGCACAAGAAATGGAACAACGAAAAGTCATTCGAATGAAAGATTTTGATGGTGAACAGGATATCGGATTATACTATAAAGCAGGGGTGAATGAGAAATCATCAAATCTATCTCCGAAAATTGAAACTGCCTACAGTGTCAAGAATTCATCTGAAAGCTCATCTAAAGGATCAAGCAACAAAACAAGTTTCACATCATTTCCGTCCTTTGATCCAAATATTTCAGCAACAAAAAATGGAAAGAAACTTCAATGCAATATTGCATTAAATCTTGAAAATGATCAAGATTATTCTGAGGAAGTTTCTAAAAACCAAATGTCTTTATTAGGAATGGTTTTGGAATCTTACAGTTGTTTTGTTGCAGGTCGTATCGGGAACCCAATGCTAACTAAGGGAGACTACGACCAAATAGATGCTGAAGAGATGGAGCTGATGGAAATAAAGTGGTGTCTGGCTAGTGTGCTACAGAGAGCTGAGAAATTCAAGCAGATCACGGGAAGAGATGATCTTTGTGAGGCAAATGTTTCTACTTTAGGTTTCAAAAAATCTAAAGTCACTTGTTTTCGGTGCAGGGAAAAAGGACACTTCAAGAGGGAGTGCACTAATCGCCAAGCAAGTGGAGCTAAGAATCCTTTCAATAACAACAATGATTACTACAGAAAAGCCATCTACCATCAGGTTGCTCAATCATCATCACAACAACATCAACATCAAGCTCAAACTGCACATGGAAGAGATGTGATTGAAAATACTGAAAAAAAGGCATGTGTGGTCAATCAAGATGAAAAGAAGTCATTCAGCTGGGATAAATATATTCCAGATAATGCAAAAGCTTGTTTGATTGATCAAGAAGATGAAAAGCTACCAGAGGGTTTTAGCTGGGAGAATTTGTCTTGGGATAATTACATTCCTAATCAAGCTACAGCTCACACAACTTTCATAGCAAAGGTTGAAAGTGATAGTGATGATGATACTGAGTATTGGGCAAGAAAATTCAAAGTTGATATGAAGTTGCTGGCAGAAAGTGACAGTGAGGATGAGAAGGCAAAGAAGAAAAAGAAAAAGATCAAAACACCAGTCAGCAGTGATGAGGAAGATGTTCCAGTGATAAGAAGACAAAAGGTGAAAAAAGTTCCAAAATTCAAGGTTGAGGAAGAAGTTGATGCGAAAAAGATTCCAGTGAAGTGTGAAAACTGTGAAGCTATAAAGAAGCAGAATAGCACACTGATTTACAACTTGAACAATCTGAAGGAATCTTACGATGTGCTGAACAAAGCAATGAATCAATACAATCAAACGAGTGAAGAACAAGCAACTGCACTGAAGACACTTCAGGGAGCTTTCATGATAAAGCAGAAAGTTGTAAACAATTACATTGAGAAGTGTGCTGCTTTGGAACAAAAGCTTGAGTTGCAAAGAATTGAAACTGAAAGAGTCAACCGTTTGTTAAAAAGTTACTCATGTACTTCTTATGTCATTGACAGGATTTATCCGATGGTTGAAAGTATGAAGGCATGGGAAGATGATGAGGTAACTGAAGAGAAAGAAGCTGGAAAATTTGCTGATGAAAAGACTTCTGAAAATAAGAAGAATGACACAAAGAAAAAGACTGACAAGAAAGATTCTGTTAAGAAACAAGGTGTCAGTTATAACAAGTGTCCACCCCCGCTGGAAAATGGATATTTGCCGAGATACCCAAACGATGAAAGAGTCAAAAAGGCAACAAATTTACAGTGGGAGTCAGAGTCGTCAGTCAATCTACCAGATAGTATTGATGTTGTCTTTACATCGTCTGACACTGATCAACAGTCTCAATGGATGAAGTAAGTCGTGGATCATGTGTTAGAAAATGATGACATTGAGGAGTCAAAGTCGGAGTCTGCGTCAGGGTCAAAGTCTGAGTCAAGCACAACATGTCAAACAGAAAAACAGGACAAAATAGTTTATGATAGAAAGTTTCTGTTATCAAAATCTAATTTGGATGATGGATTGTTTAAAGTTGCTTACACTTTAAATGATTCTGACAAATTATATTCTGATGAAGAATTTCCAATAAGAGGTGTCAAAACTGATTTGATTAACAAGGTTTT
The DNA here is from genome assembly GCF_002127325.2 of Helianthus annuus. NCBI lineage: Eukaryota > Viridiplantae > Streptophyta > Magnoliopsida > Asterales > Asteraceae > Helianthus > Helianthus annuus. The sequence goes on from NC_035443.2 coordinate 61,032,905, forward strand.
TACACTCACAGAAATTAATATTTCTGAAATAAAAGACTTATGTCCTAATGAAGAACCAAGACATTACACCTCAAGAGTTCAACAAAGATTGAACAAGAAAAAGAATTACTACTATGGTTCTGGTTTCCAAAAGAAATCAAACCATAACGGTAATTTCAAAAAGAAAGGCTTAGGTTTATTCCTACAGAAAAATGAAAAATATGTTCGTGATTTTAAATCCAAAATGTCATTTGTTTCAGGTACATCAACTGATGAAGAAGAAAAGACAAGTTTCTGGAGGGAATCAAATAGTGAGTTCCTTGCGAAGAAGCAAGACGAACAGAAAAGAGATACAAGAACTTGTTTCCGATGCAACAATGTTGGTCATATTGCAAAAGATTGTTCTCATGCAATACAATCAAAACAGGGAGTATTTCGAAATCTCAAAGAGAAAGTGATTGAGTTCGAACCACCAATTGATAGAGAAAAATTGTTTAAAAATTCTAAATTTGAAATTGGTGAGTGTTCGAACAAGTTCTACAAGAAGAGAGCTAAATCTGACAACCAGAAATGGGTTGTTAAGATGGTTGGTGAAAGCTCTAGCGATGAAATTGATTCCATAAAATCAGTTGAGCCACAAGTTGTTTCAAATTGTTGAGCGGTTTTAAAAGACAAAAAATCAGTTCCGACTGTGAATGATGAGGATTTTCCATCACTTCGGGCTAAAAATTATAAAAAGAAAATTGGTAAAATTGAAATTTCTAACCAATTTTATAATGATAAACAGGAATTTGATGCTGAGAAGGTCTTTAACCCCAAGGTAAAACATATCTTTGGCAAGATGATTGATCGAAAGTCAAAGGGGTTAAAGAATTTTATGAGAAGAAAACAAAGAAAGAAAAGGTTGAACCATCCCTGGTTTGTGACTGGGATGGTACATATTATGAACAGTAAGTCTGAGGACTTGCCGGAGCTCCCAGGTTGGTAAGCGTGGAGCATGAATCGGCATCTTTATTAAGTTTTATACGGTAACGTCAATCATACAAACGGTAAAAGAGGTTTGTTTATGTTTGTTGGTTATAACTTCAAGTGGTTAGATGATTTGATTGCATATGGTAAATCAAGGACATTAATTTGTACTTGTATTTTCCTACAACTAGTTGGAAGACAAGATGATGAACCACAACCCCGAACTTGTTATTGATAAATCTACAAGTGATAAAATCAATCAAACTTATTTTCTAGAAAAACCATTTTGATTAAAACAAACTTAAGTGTTTTGAAATCTAAATGGGAAAATAGTTTGTTGATAGGGGGAGTTCTGATTGTTTATGCCAAGTGAATGGCGAATTGATGTGATTCGATATCAGTTGTCATGTTTCTGTACAGTTTGTTTTCAAATTTCTTTAATGTGTTTGCATTATAGGGGGAGTAGAAAATTTCAGAAAATCCAAAAACATTAGAAAATTTAAAAGCCAAAAACATGATAAAATCAAAAATGAGTTTTGTTGCATAAAAGAGGAAATGATAGTACATCAGTGGACTATCACAACATGCTAAAGAATTGGAAAGTTTAAAAGTGATAAACAATCTTACTGCGGATGTGTCAGTAGGTTTTTGCACATTTAGTAAATTGAAACGAGATATAAACCTAATTCAAACTTGCTTGATTCGTGGGTAACTATTCTTGAATATATGGGTAACCCCCGAAATCTTGTTTGAAAGCTCCCGTATTCTAAGATACTAGGTCTTTATACTCAGTGATATCTGGGGTATTATCCCGGGACTTCTGCTGTATGGAAATACTGACCTAGTCCCCGGATAATGCTTTCTGCAAAATGCTTGAAATACAGCATCGCCCTCAGCAAGCTGATGAAACAATAAAATTGATAGTCACTGCTGTTGTAATCAAAAGATCCTCTAAAGGGGACCCACCTAAAGTCGAAGCCGTCATCTCTTTGCGTATACAGAAGTATCGACCTGAGCTCTCACGGCCCTCGCACATAACCCCTTTACAGATATCATCTGTGGTATACTCACCTGTAAGACTGAATATTTGGGATCTGGATACGGGAGTATATTCAAGTGGAGTGATACACAGTTAAGTTCAAGTGTCTAAAACATTAATATCGTATCTCGAATCGATTGAAATTTGTGTGAAAATTTAAAGTGGACCAATATACTGACAATCTAGGTAAATTGTTTAGAACTGAAAATGTTTAAAGCTTAACGGTGTTAGTAATTTGTCTCAAAACTGATATGATCCTCCTGCACGAACTCACAAAAATATTGTATGTAAATAGTTCATCTCTGCATTTCCTTTATGTCAGAAAATCCAAAAAGATTTTTGGTGTGTTTTAGCATAAATTTTGAAAAAGTCAAAAAGATTTTCGACAACTGATAGTGAAAAGCAGATTTTCAAAATTCTGAGTGCTAAACATGATGAACAGACGGCTTGGGAAATTGTGTTGTTTTGATGAAAAATGTTACAATTCTCAAGTGGTTCATCAGTATCTGAGTGATTAATTGGTTAGTGATAAGTTTTAAGTGGTGTTTATATGCTTAAATGTTAGTCATAAATCTTATGTATGTGGTAGAGTTTTGTTCAGGAAAAGTCATTATTTAAGGGGGAGTGAATGTTGGAGATGAAAAACTATAATGATGTCAACATCAAAGTGAAGGAGTTTGTTGGTGATAAGAGAAAAAGAGATGAAGATAGAGAGAGAAAAGCCCAGAGACTGATCAAGACTGAAGACGTGAAGACACAGCATTGTCGTGACTCGATGGACGACTCCGTCAACATCTGAGGGGGAGTCTGTTGGTGCACTACATCTGTTGACTTCGTCTTGGATCGTGTCTTAGTCTTAGAGTGTTAGATCAGGGCACGTTTTACGAGAAAATAGGAGATTGTATAAGTGTTAGATGATAGTTTCGCTTGTACGGTCTTAGGAATAGTTTCGCTTGAATGTCTTTAGGTTTCGCTTGTATGTTAAGTTGAAGGTTTCGCTTGTATGTCATGTACCTTCAAGCGAAACCTCAACAACTATAAATAGCCTTTCAAGCGAATCATTTGTAACAGTTGGTGTAACTCGTACCGAAGTGCTGCCGGATCGAGATTTGAATATACATTGTCAGAAATCAATGCAAAGAGAAGTTTAAAGTGATTTGCTAGCTATTCCTAAGTCAAATACTTATTTTCCACATCTGTATTTGATAGAATTTCCTCTGAACGACTCATTCGGGTCGCTACACGATCCTACATTCTTTTATAGAATTTGCTCGTTCTTACACTAAGCAAAGCCAATTAATGCAAAATGTCCATCTCTTCTAAGTCAGTGGGATCAAAATGTTGCAAATCATTTAGTTCAAAGCATAAGTTATCTGACATCTGGTTTTCACAATTTGCAGCAAAAGCATAATTTGTAGAGTGAGAATCAGAGTTGTTGAAATTTCCACCAGCGGTTATATCAATGAAATGGTCAAAACTCTGATCCTTACTACTGCTACCAGATTCTTCCTGACCAAAAAGAGCTGTGCTGCTAAATGAATAGTCATCAGCAACTTTGCCAGACTCTTGCAACTTCCTTTTCTGGTTTAACTCCCTTTCATAGGTTAGGAGTCTACCATGAAGTTGGGTCAGGGTTAGATCTTTGAACTCAGCTGAATTTCTAGTTACAACAGCAATTGTATCCCATTTTTCAGGTAGTGATCTAAGAAACCTGCTATTTTGAGTTGCATTTGGAAATGTAACTTTAACAAGTCTTAGCTCACTAATGAGACAACTGAACCATTCAAACTGTTGGGTCAAAGATTCACCCTTGATGTGACAAAATTAATTTCAATAACTTCTTATGTTCCCCCAAACTGTTAGCATAGATCTCATTGGGTAATGCAGATGCTATAATGCTAAATGCTTTGGCATCGAGTTCGAACTTTTGAAAGTCAGTTTCAGTATAATTTTCAGTTGGTTTAGGTACGAACTTCTTTGCATCCTCAGCACTCGGCACCATAGGAACATGGGGACCAAAAACAACAGACCTCCAACATCCAGTGTTCTGTTGAGCAAAGATGTGACCCATCCTTCTCTCCTAGATGTTGTATTCATTACATTTAAGCATGAGTGGTTTGAAAAGAGAGCCAATGTTATTCTTATCATCTTGTTATCGTGACATCATCCTGGTTGTTCTACAGGCACTGATTAATCAACTTTAATGGTGATTAAACCTTGCTCTGTTTTTCAAGAAAACGAACAAACTATCAGTATCAAAGATTGTGAGCTGAACTATTTATGTCAAAATGATTGCTAAATCAAAATTAGACTGTCCGAGCTCTGATACCAATTGTTAGGATCTGAGTTTGGATTGAGTGTGTTTTTCGTTTGAATTAAGATGAAGATGAATGGGAAATGCAGCGGAATATAAATGATAACAAATTTTACACACAATCAAATAGGAGAATTGCTTTCAATACACAAGTTTGACATTGAACCGAATGCTTGAATTTATTACAAGATTCAATTACAATTGCAAGTGTATAAAAAACTCCCCTTCAGCCTGAGCTCACAGTGATTTGTTCGTGCAGGAGAAAGATGGTGAAGAGCTAATAGAACAGTACAGAGCACTGTTCTATTTATAGGCATGGGCAAACCACTGAAGCATCTATGCTGACGTCACCATGAAAGTGACATCTAACCTCCTAACAAACTTCTAACATCTGACCTATACAAACTCTGCTATGCTAACTACTATTGTACATTTCATTTCATAATATAAACTAAACTACTGCTGCATCCTTCCACTGATGTGAACCCAGCAATACTTGAACTATCCAGCAGAGCTTGACCCATAGTAGTAGATTGAACAGCAGAGCTTTAGTCTTCCATCAGACTTTGACTTGGGCAGTAGTTGTAGGTTAGCAGATTGTAATGATCAGAGGATTGGAGTTCAGCAGATGTTGAGATCACTTTCAAGGGGAGAGACTTGAATACATAACTTTTGCTTATTCTGGATCCACTACTCTGATCCAGTTTTGGCTTTGATTATCTGTTCCTCTGATAGGGTTCAATCCCAACAATTATAAGCCATGCAGTACACCCATTGCAACCAATAAATTAGTCATGTCTAATGAGAAGGATGAATTGGTTGATCAAACTTTATATAGAAGCATGATTGGGTCTTTATTGTACCTAACTGCATCTAGGCAAGACATCATGTTTGCAACATGTGTTTGTGCAAGATCCCAATCAGCCCCTAGAAAGTCAAACCTTATTGTTGTAAAAAGGATATTCAGATACCTCAAAGGTGCTCCCACACTTGGTATCTGGTATCCACCTGATGGTAAAATTGAGCTTTCAGGTTTCTCAGATAGTGACTTTACTGGATGTGACAAAACAAGGAAGTCCACTTCAGGAGGGTGCCAATTCCTAGGCAATTGCTTAGTGTCTTGGCAAAGCAAAAAGCAAGCAGCTGTTTCCACATCCACTGCTTAGGCAGAATATATAGCTTCTGCAAGCTGTACAGCCCAACTGCTCTGGCTTCAAAATCAGTTGCTGGATTTTGGTATCACTGCCTTAAAGACACCACTCATGTTGGACAGCCAGGCAGCAGAAAATATCATCAAAAATCCAGTTTGCCACACAACCACCAAGCACATTGATATCAGACATCACTTTGTGAGGGATTGCTATGAAAAAGGTTTGATTTCTCTGCATCATGTTCCAACTAAGGATCAGCTGGCAGATGTGCTAACCAAAGCATTAGACACATCCACCTTTGAAAGCTTGATCTCTAGGATTGGCATGCTAAACATGGAATAACAGGTAAAATCCTATTTTTCTATAAATAATAGCATTAAAATGTTTTCAGAAAGTCAAAACTCCACCCTTAAAAATAGCTAAAAATGAAAGTTTTCATTAAAATCCTTAAAAGTCTGCCATAACCACTGCTTTGTTCAAAAGTCTGTTCTACTTAAAAGTTTGTCCACTGCTGAAAGTCAACCCATGTTCCCTCATTTTCATGATAAGTACTTTTGTTCAAAATCAGTGTTCTATCCACTGATAGTAAAAATCATCCACTGTCTTCATTTGTTACCATTGCAACCATTGCCCTTCATCAGTGGCTTTCATGAAAGTACTGTCCTTCATTTCATCAGGGGTTGGCACATGGACAGTGTTGGACCGTTGTTTTGACCCGAAAAGTCAGCCGAGACAGTTCATCATCACATATAAAGGCGGAATCAGTATATATGACGTTACAACAGCTTGTCCTTTCAATTCCACTGCTTTTATAGCTTTCTAAAATGATTTTGACAGAGTTTCGCTCCAGAGCACATACACGACTACTAGATCCGCTCAAATGACACGACTATATATAGGCTTCAGTGGTTCGCTTATAAGACTGACATATAAGCGTACCTGTTACACTTCCTAATAAGCGAACCTATCTAATGAGACCCTATAAGCGAACCTACAAGACCTTTTGAGCGGATCTACTTATATATTGTACATATAAGCGAATCTACAACATAACTTTCTAATATTGACAATCTAGACCCTCTGTTGACGTAACTTGACCTAAGACTTTACATAGACGTAGTCAACAGACACCCTATGCATCAACAGACTCCCCCTTGGATGTTGACGTAGTCTTTATCAGTCTTCAGATCCAGAGTCTTCGGTCTTGGTCTTTTCTCCAACTCTGTCTTCTCCTCATAATCATTCTTTACAGGTTTCAGAATTAACACCTGGCTCTGACTTCCATCTTCCCTTTAGCAGTTGATCCAGACTCCCCCTTTCACAGACTCCCCCTCTCAATATGCTGGGATCTGAGATATCTGGTTCAAGCTTTGACAGTTTGCCTCCGTTGGGAATAATGAAGTCTCCAAACCTGTTACTCAACCAATAACATTACAATCTATCTTTTCAAACAATAAAACACAAACTCAATCAGTTATAGAAATCCACTCAAGTATTCAGGTTCAAGTTAATGACCCCGATCACTTGATTAATCTACCAAGTTCAACTTAATGACCCTGGTTGATCTTATGACGAAACAAACTGATTTAGAAAAAACATTTTCAACTTTTTCTGAAAATAACAAGTATCAACTTAATGAACTTGTTTGTGACTTAGAAAACAAACAAACTTCCAACAATGTAAGCTCTCCTCATTCTTCAGCTCAGAATCTCCTGCATCTGCTTCATCTTTCAAGAATCCGACAATCAACTTTCCACTCTGGTTTGTCTAAAATAAAGCAGAAATAAAATCTTTTTGGATTTTTAATGTGATCTAAACTAAGAAATGAAATAATAGAAAACTTAAATTGTAGAAAGTAAACTATTTACAGGTTTATTTTTGGCGAGCGTGTCAGGGAATCATATCAGCTTTTCAGACAGATTACAAGTACCGTTAAGCTACATTACATACTCAGACTTAAACAATTCACCTCGATTGTCGATATACTGATCCATCTTAAATTCTCATACAAATTTCAATCTATTCAGGATACAGTTTAAGTGTCTTAAGAACTTAGATCAATTCATGTGTCCCACCTCTTGAATATACTCCCGTATCCAGAATCCCAAATATTCAGTCTTACAGGTGAGTATACCACAGATGATATATGTAAGGGGTTTGGTGCGAAACCGTGAGAGCTAAGGTCAGAACTTCCGTTCAGCAGAGAGATGACGGCTCGACTTTTGGTGTGTCCCCTTTAGAGGATCTTTTAGCATTACAACAGCAGCGACTATCAATTTTATTGTTTCATCAGCTTGCTGAGGGCGATGCTATGTTTCAAGCATTTTGCAGAAAGTATTATTCGGGGACTAGGTCAGTACTTCCATACAGCAGAAGTCCCGGAATAATACCCCAGATATCACTGAGTATAAAGACCTAGTATCTCAGAATATCGGACCTTTCAAACGAGATTTCAGGGGTTACCTATATATCCAAGTAGTGTTCCCCACGAATTTCACAAGTTTGAAATTTTAGGTTTATATCCTGAATAAATTTACTAAATGTACGAAAACCTATCAACACATCGTTAGTGAGACTGTTTAACTCATTTTGACAATACATTTCTTTAGCGTACTGTAATTGTCTAGCTGATGTACTATCATTTTCCCTATATACACAAGCTCTTCAATTTTATCATGTTTTTGGATTTTTCATTTTTTACTGTTTTTGTGTTTTCTGAAAATAAACTATGTACAACTATCTATCTCCCCCTAAATACCAAAACACGTAAAAAATCGACAAACCATCGCAGATTGTTTCTCGTCTTCATCCGCAACAGTACTCTTATCAACGCTCACAATTCCATCCGACAGCGAAAGCAATTTCATAACATTAAGTTTTAACAAATATTGAAACCGATTTTTATCAAAAGCTTTGGTATGCGAATCAGCTTTTTGTTCGTCAGTGTGGATTTTCTCAATTCGTATCAACTTTTTCTCGAAACAATCGCGAATAAAGTGATGACGAATCTCTATATGTTTAGTTTTAGCGTGATGTACTGGATTTTTAGTAATATTTATTGCGGCCTCATTATCAACAAACAGAGGTGTGTTAAGAAACTGCAAACCGTAGTCGCGCATCTGTTGCTGTATCCACAAGATCTGAGAGCAGCAACTGCTAGTAGAAACATACTCCGCTTCACATGTAGATAACGCCACAGACGTTTGTTTCTTACACTGCCAGGTAATTAATCTCAGACCAAAGAACTGGCATCCTGCAGTTGTTAATTTCGCGTTAACTTTGCAGCATCCGAAATCCGAATCGGAATACCCTTCGAGCATAAAATCGCCTTTTCTAGGATACCATAACCCCAATGACGGAGTACCTTTCAGGTAACGTAATATCCTCTTGACAATAATCATATGCGATGCTCTCGAGTTAGACTGAAATCTTGCTGCGAGGCACGTTGGGTACATGATGTCAGGACATGAAGCAGTCAGATACATCAAAGAACCTATCATGGAACGGTAAAACGTTTCATCAGCCCTGTCTCCGGTGAGATCTGGGTGAATCCCATGATTAGTCGCGGGGTAGCAGCTGGAGTAGAACTTGACATTCCAAATTTCTCTAGAATATCATGCACGTACTTCGTTTGATGAATGAAAATTCCCTCAGGAAGTTGTTCAACTTGTAGATCCAGAAAGAATTTCATCTCCCCCATTGATGACATTTCAAATTTCTGCTTCATCACCTGTTCGAAATCTTTGCACAATTTCTCATTCGTTGACCAAAAAATTATATCGTCCACATAAATTTGTACTATCAGAAGATGACCATCAACGACTTTAGTGAAGAGAGTGGCATCCACCTTTCCGCGTATGAACTGGTTAGCGAGTAGGTGTTGAGACAAAGTCTCGTACCAGGCTCTCGGCGCCTGATGTAGACCATACAACGCTTTGTCCAGCAGATAAACTTTGTTCTTGTGGATTGGGTCAGTAAAGCTCGGTGGCTGACCAACATAAACCTCCTCTTTGACCTTCCCATAAAGAAACGCTGACTTTACATCCAACTGATATACTTTGAAATTCTTCCAAGACGCAAATGCTAGGAAAATTCTGATAGCCTCTAGTCGTGCAACAGGAGCATAGACTTCTGTAAAATCAATCCCCTCCTGTTGACTAAAGCCCTGAACAACGAGTCGAGCTTTGTTCCTTACAACCACTCCTCTATCGTCACTCTTACATTTGAAAACCCATTTTGTATTGATTTTCCTTTGACCATCCGGCAAATCAACCAACTTCCACACTCCCAACTTTTCAAACTGACTTAACTCTTCTTGCATTGCTATGACCCAAGAGTCTTCAGTAAGCACCTCTTTGTAAGTTCTCGGTTCGACCTGCGAGATAAAACAACTTAATGAAAATTCAGTTTGTAAAGTTGCTACTGTAGAATAAAAACATGTTAAGCCCTGGTCAATTTGACGTCTCGTGCGAACGCCCGATTGCAATTCTCCTATGATCAACTCCTCTGGATGATAAGAAAGAGTTCGCGGCATCACTTCGCTTGGAACTTCTACATTTCCCTCCAGATTAGTAACATTCTGCTCTGCATCTTGTTCACCAACTTGGTTTGTTTGACTTGACAACTGGATCTGCTCCCCCTCAAGATCTGAATCACCATGGTCAAATACTGGCATGTTATCAGCTTCTTGATCATCATTCACCTCCGACTGATTACCAGGAGCAACTTCATCATCATGTTCACCAGCATTACTAGGACCTGCTTCATCGTCATTTGAAGTTTCCCGAGGTCTTCCAGAATACTCCGCTGGGAACCTGAGCTGCGACTCATACTCTCGCAAAATATCCAGCTCATCAAAGAAATCTTCTTCTTCCTCTGATTCTTCTCTCATGTCAAACGAATCCCAAAGTTTGTCATAATTATATCTCCATGAATCACCAGGATTCTGTGGCGGCATCGTGTAACCTTGACATTCAACATTCGCTGCTTCAATAATCCGCTTTTCACTTGGAACGAAGACACGTCATGTAGGACTTGAATAGCCAACAAAGATACCCTCAATGCTCTTCGGACCAAACTTTCCATTAGGCTCTATCACCGTACAGGGAGATCCGAACGGTTCTAGATACTTCAAATTTGGCTTACGGTTATTGATTAGCTCAAAACACGTCTTGTTGAACTTCTTTACAGTAAGAACTCTGTTGAGAGTATAGCATGCAGCAGAAACAGCTTCAGCCCAGAAATTAATTGGTAACTTAGAGTCTGCAAGCATCGTTCTGGCTGTCTCGATTAGCGTCTGGTTTTTGCGTTCTGCTACTCCATTCTACTGTGGAGTGTACGGAGCACTAAACTCATGCAGTATACCTCTTTCGTCACAAAATTCTTCCATCTTATTGTTTTTGAACTCAGTACCATTATCACTTCGAATTCTACAAATCGGCCTCTGGTACAAATTCTCAATTCTCTTAAACAACGCCATCAGGCTGTCAAACGTTTCGTCTTTTGATTTCAAAAACATAACCCAAGAAAATCTGGAATAATCATCAGTCACGACCAAACAGTAGGAATCTCCTGTTATACTCTTGACATTCACTGGACCGAACAAATCCATGTGAAGTCTTTCCAAAGGTCTTGAAACTGAATTAGCTTGCTTTGTAGGGTGTGACTTTTTCTTCTGTTTGCCTTTGACACAACTTACGCACTCCCCTTCCAGATGAAAACCTTTGACATGCACTCCTGTAACTAAATCGTTATGCACCAAGTGATTCATCTTCCTTAGGTGAATATGCCCCATCTTTCGGTGCCATAATCTTGACTCTTTTTCCGTTGCTCTGGACACAAAACAATGAGCCTGACCCGTGGTTGTAGTAGCGACGCTCATGTCCAACACGTACAGATCATTGACTAGTGCCCTCATGATGATCCATTCCTCAGGTATCACAAATCCTGGGTTCAAGATTAAACATTCTTTGTCGGTGAAATGAGTAGTATACATCCTATCACAGATCTAGGAGATACTCAGCAGGTTGTTCTCCAGCTCAGCGATGTAGTTAACCCTCTCAAACATTACAATGCCATTCGATAACGTTCCTTCACCTATGATCCTTCCTCCTTGATTACCCGCAAAACCCACGTAACCACCATTAATGTTATTCACATCATATAGCAACGCAGTCTTCCCTGTTATATGTCTCGATGCTCCACTATCCATGATCCACCTGGACACAAGTTTTGGAAGATCCTGCACATAACAAATCATCACTTAAACAACTTCAAGAAAGATGCCGATTGATGCTTCGCTAACCAGGAAGCTCCGGCAAATCAAACTGTTTAGTCAAACATGGTGTCCACCCAGGCCTCATCAGCCTTAGGTGTAACCTTGACTCTCGCAATTTGAATTTTGAAATTTTCAGCCTTGAGAGGTGGAAAATTTGCATCATAATCAACCGTAATTGATTCTTCAGCCTTTTTCACCTCAGAAGTTGAAACTTTCTTCCCAACTTTTGATTCAATTTTAGGTTTCCACACCTGTTGAGTTACTGCAACCCTTTTGTAAAATGTATCATTTTTAATTACCGACTTCTTTACGGGTTCATTTTTCACTTTTAAGTTGTCAATTTTAACATTTTTCTTCTCAACAACCTTCTTCTCAACAAACATCGGTGCTTTACCCTTCACATCAACCTTCTTCTGTTGAACTTTCACAGCTTCAGTCTTAGGCTTCACATAAGTACACTTTCGTGCAATATGACCAACCTGATCACATCTAAAACAAGTACGAGTATCAGCTACTCGACTCGTGCCTTCAGACTGAGCCTATGAAGCTCTCTTCTAAAAAAATTCTTTGTTAGATTTTGAAAAAAATTCTTTTTCTTCATCAGCAAGTGAACTTGAACTGTTCACAAACTTTTTCTTCTCGACAAACCTTTTGTTTGGAACATTTCTTTTCTGATATGATTTACCCCCCTGATAACCACCCGACCAGTTGTTTCTGTTGTTATTGTAAAAACACGGTGGATTAACAGATTTCTTGTTGTAAATCTTTTCTTTCACAAACTTCATTTTATCTTTCTTTTGACACAGATTATTCACTGCTGACAACTCAACTTCAACAAGTTTGAAAACATTTGTCAATTTGTTCATGTTAACATTCTCGATCGGAAACTCTGAATCCGAAAACAACTTATCCGAACCCATCATCTTGTACATGACAATGTATGATTCTTCATTTAAGTTGTTTTTGGACTGTTGTTTCGGAATGTATTTGTCCAGAAAACACCCATCCTCCTCAGAAGTGTCACAATCCGGTTTAAGCACTTTATCAACCACACTTTTTACCACATCATTCTGGACACTATCGTCATTCGAAGACGTGAACATGACATCAATGTTCTCAGGAAGTTGCACTTCACTTCCCTCCTCAAGTTCAACCAACCCAGATTCCTTTTTAGTGTAATTATGCAAAATTGGCGGTGGAACTTTGTGAAACCCTACACCGATACCGTCAGAAACACATCTTCGCCAGCTTTGTTTTTCCCTATAGGTTTAGGAACAATGTTCTGCAACACAAAGCTTGCGGAGCTATAACTGTTAAGTTTCAACTGAATATGCTCGTTCTCTATTTCAGCTTCTTGAACTTTAAGTTTCAATTTAGCGATTTCATCCAGTTGTTTATTAATTGATTCTTCTTTTACTCTTACCACAGCTCTCAGATGTTCGTTTTCTTTAAACGTTTACCATTTCGATCATCACTTTCTTTAACAGTGCTTTTTAGTTTTTCAAAATTTTCAGAAATCTTTCGGTTTTCAAGAATTAACTTTTCATTTTCATTTTTAACTTTTTCATGATCAATTTTATCTTTTTCAATTTGACCAGTTAATTCTCTGATTCGTTCAGTTGAAGCTTTCACAGTTTTGTCACGACCAAGTATCTAATCCTCAACACTTCTAACCTTCGTAGTCAGATTTTTAATTTTCTCACTGTTGAGGTACGTGACAGTGCTACAAAAATTGCATTCTTTGGTGCAATTTTTGCAGTCAGCATTTCCATCGATCTTTTTACCTGACACATTTGTTGACGTACTTGGATTGACTTGGCCCTTAGACTCAGTCACAGAATTAGAGTCTACCTCAAGTGCTTTCGCAGCTAGCACTTTGTCAGCCATTTTTCCCAGGTTCTCTTCTGTCAACTCTTGCGTAGTATCGATGATGCCCGTATCAACCTTCTTTGATTTCTCGATTTCTTCTTTTTCTATCTTCTCTTTCTCCTCTTTTTCCTTTCTCTCTTTCTCTTTCTCTTCTTCAATCATTTTCTTGGTTGGCGTTCCCCACCATTTGTGTTGCCAATACTCATCCTCCTCTTCATACTCCTTGATGATGGCCTCTATATCAAGTGTTTTGTCATCAATTGCAATGTTGCCATACGGATCAACGTAGCATTCTCTGTCCGGATCCCTTCTTTTCGCTCTTCTAGCTTCCAGAAAGATACCAGAAATTCTAATGATTTTGTTTTGGGCAATCACTTTCCTATAGTTATACTTCTGTTCTTCTGTTCGATTATCTTTCCACGGAATGGGCTCATTCTTTGCCATGAAAGCATAACCGACAGCGTTTTCTTCCGGTAAAACTTCCTTACTCCAATCGTACCCCTCATCATCGTAAATCACAGCCAGAGCCCTTGATTTGTCTCTGTTATCTTCAAACTGCTTCAATCTAGGCGGCTCGGATTTATTCTGATGGTAGATTGCCTTTTTGTAATAATCATCTCGAAACGGATTCTCTGACTCATCAGTATATGCATTCCTGCATTCCCGCTTAAAGTGACCCTTCTGCTTACACTTAAAGCACGTCACCTTCGATTTATCGAACCCCAACTTTGTAGACGGACCACCGATTGTCTTTCTCCCGGTAATTTCCATGAAACGCTGAGCACGTCGAACAGCACTCGCCATCGCCCAACGAATGTCGATAAGCTCCATTTCTTCGGGATCTATCTGATCGTAATCTTCTTTCGTCAGATTTGTGTTCCCGATCTTACCAGCCACCAACCCTTCATAAGACTCTAGCACAGATGCCAAGAAAACCATCTGTTGTTTAGCCGACTCCTCATCAAAATTCTGTGCGTTCTTTAGATCTATCGGGATGTTGCAAGAAAACTTCGCATCAGAACGATTTGCAGAAGATGAAGATCCACTGTGATAACCACTGTGACTTCCGCTGCTTGAACTGCTTTGACTTTCTTTGCTTGCTGAAGATACATTCTCAGCTGAAAATGCAGTCTTTGGAGAAGTTGCTTTTGGCATCATGCTTTTTGGATAATAGAGATCCAAGTTCTGCTGAGAAGAAGAGTGATTGACTTTGTAAGTTTTCTTCAGTTCCAGCTCGTGACTTTCAAGTCTCTCAATCACCAAATCTGGAGTTAATTTTTCAGGAACAATAGTGTTCTTCAACATAAGCGCATAATATCTCCAATCAACCTCATCTGGTAATGAATCGAACGGTTTGTCAACTAGTTCTTCATCAGAAAACTTGATCTCATGTCTTGCTAATTCCAGCTTCAGATGACCGAACCTTTCTATCATTTTACAAACCGATTCATTCTTTAGACATCCAAAAAGATCAAATTCTTTTCTTAGAAGCTTTCGTTTGTTTTTCACTACTTCCGAACTTCCTAAACACTTCTTTTCAAGCTTTTGCCACAAATCTTTCGCATTTGAATAGTCTATTAAAGAAATAATATCCTCCCGAACTGATTGGAACAACAAGGCTACACACTTCTGTTCAGCTACAAAATATTCAATTTCTTCAGCTGATGATAAAGTTTCTCCAGTTTTGTCTCCAAGTGTATACCCATTTTTCAGGCTTTTCCAACTTGCATACGCAAATGCCATCAACCAATCTTCAAATTTTCTTGACCAGCGGCTGTACTCCTCGATTGCCATAAGCTTCGGAGGTTTGTTGAATGTTCTGAATGCACTCTCGGACTCCCAAGCTTCTTTCTTTTTCTCTTTCGGTTGATTCTCGTTCGTATTGCTCGACGACGTATCATTGTTTCTGGAACTTCCCGTGAATGCGTACATGTCGCTGAACGGATTCATGAAAATATCATTCATTTTGACTGTACCTGCAAAATCAACCGACACTTAGAAAAAAATTTTCGAAATTTTTGAACATCACGACACAAAAGCGAATCTATATGTGAATGATAGATAAGCGGATCTATGTGGTTCAGATATGCGAACCAAATAAGCGAACCACTTTATGACCGTTCGAGCGAACCAGATAATATATGAGCGAACCAGAAAAGCGAACCAGGCAATGTACGTTCGAGCGGACCTGTATGTGTCCGTTCGAGCGAATCAGATAATATATGAGCGAACCGGAAAAGCGAACCAGACAATGTACATTCGAGCGGACCTGTATGTGTCCGTTCGAGCGAATCTCTTAGTGAAGTTGTCTGAAAAGGTGAACCAGATTGATTATTTCGAGCGAACCACTAGTGAATTTCGAGCGAACCTAATTCAAATTCTTGTCCGAAAAAGCGAATCTACTATGTTCGAAAAAGCGGATCACAGGTTTTACCCTGTTTTAACCATTTTTAGTCCGAGTTTTAGTCTGAAACTTCCTAGGGTTTGTTACTAGTAAGTTTTACACGTTATACTCCATTTTCAGACAATTTCAACCATAGGAACCACTGTAAACCAAAAAAGTATGAGAGAAAGTGAGTAGAAAAGAGAGATTTCTGCAGATATAAGCTGTAGTAGTATGAACTCCTCGTCCTGAGCTCTGATACCACTTGTTGGACCGTTGTTTTGACCCGAAAAGTCAGCCGAGACAGTTCATCATCACATATAAAGGCGGAATCAGTATATATGACGTTACAACAGCTTGTCCTTTCAATTCCACTGCTTTTATAGCTTTCTAAAATGATTTTGACAGAGTTTCGCTCCATAGTTGTGTAGGGAATAACCTTCCGAGGTTATACCTTATGGTCACGACGTTTAAGTAGTTGTATGATAAGTAGTTCTTATGCCTTAGGTAAATTACCAAAATACCCTCTTTGCGCCAAAATTCATTTTAAGCCTATGTAACATAAATTTTGACATCTAAACTGATTTAGCAACAATATTAAGCATGTTAAGGCATAACTTGCTTGTCATAGGACTAGTTAAGCATTCCGAACGCGTTTTACGCGAGCGACGCGTTAAAGTAGCATAAGCTACCTAAACGGGTCGTAACGGGTCAAAAGCACTTAGGATAGGTTTCGTTTTAGTACGTAGGCTTTGTTAAACCATGTTACATAAGTTCCCCTACTTATTTGGTTTACGAACCCTCGTACTACCCGATCCTCCGATAGGTCCGTTTATTAATGTAGATACCTATATAGGTGCCGTTTGATTCCGTGATCTTCTAGCATTGCTTGGTGGTTATCCTACGACTTCTAAGCAATCACAAGTGAGTACATAGACCCCTCTTTTACTCTTTTTCAAACATTTTGGGGTGAAACACATGTGCCTACTTGTTACTTTCATGATTTCATGCTTTTATATCATATACTTGCTATGTTCATTAGTACACTATTAGTACATGATTTCATTATGTTTTGCTATGTATGTTTACTTAACATGCTAGCACATTGATTTACATTACATTACTTTGCGATATATGTTCACATGGCATAGTAGCACATTGCTTTTCATGACTTTTTTGCTTTGTATGTTTACTTAGCATACTTAGTACATTGTTTTCACATAACTTGTTTACATTTGGTATAACATTTGGTTTGCATAAACGGTTCTTTACTACATTCATTAACATTAGCTACGCCGCTCGGTAGTAAGTAATGGTACCATAGGACTTGAAAAATCCCGTTCCTAACATCCTGGGTTGGTTTGGATGCAAGGAATGACTGAATCCGAAAACATTTTACTTTGATAACCTTTACTCTTAGGTTATCCTGCTGTCTCAAGGCTTGAATGTAATGCGTTAACTTACCACATAAATGTTTGTATCAATAAAACAAGCTTTTACTTGGCAAAACATAACTTTTTGATTTATTCAAAATACTTTGTTTTGTTCCTTTTTACTTATGGTTAAGTATTCTCATTTTGTTACTTACCATACATAACTTTTGTTTACACTTAACTACATGACTACATTTTGGGTTTTAAACATTGACAATGGTTTAGACAAGAACATTTGATGATTGGTTTGAACATGAACTATATGCTTTGGTGGTTTGTTTAAGTGACTTAAGTAACGATATGTGTGTAGTATGCTACAAGCATGGTGGATACGCCGCTGGTACTTCCTATATATAAGTGCTTGTATTATATTACATGACATACCGTTATTTAAATCATTCAATTTTGGACTTATACATTTTTGCAAATAACATATTTTTCACAAGACTTTGTTTTACAAAATAATTTATTCCATACAACTTATTTTTACTTGGTTATTCTTTTAACCATACATCATTCTTTTATACATACATATTAACTGATTTGTTATCGCTTTTCAAACATTTTATAAGCAAACACTTAAACTACATTCATGACAAGTTTTCATTAAACATTTTCTTAAACCTAAGTCATGAATCCTATTTTCATAAAACCTATGTTACTCAAAGGCATTTTTATGCTGACGTACCTATTTTCACATGTGTTTCAGGAGCTAATGCATAGGATGATCGTGACACGCTAGGGTGGACTTGGGCCTTAGTGACATAAAACATAGCTAGACTTAGTTTAATTACGTTATGTACTCCTTAATTTTGTGGTTTTAAGACAATGTAACATGTTGGTTCTTGTTTCGAACGATGTATTCCACCCTTGGGTGATGAATACAATATTATTTTAATTACCTTGGTTGTGGAACAATAATTCTGTTACAACACTCCCCGACGTTTCCGCCACGATTTGATGTTTTACGTGGTCGGGGTGTGACAATTATTTGGCATTCCCGAGAGTATAATCAATTATCATGAAGCTCCCGGTTTGTTAAAAGATCACTTAGAGGTAAGAATTAACATGTTGACGCTTTTAACCCTTCATTGCGCAAACTTTCAATTAATTACGCAAACGGCTACACTCGATCAACAAGTGGCTCATTTGTGAATATAAATATCATGAGAGGTTATTTAGAAACTTATTTTAAGTATGCTAACACTTCCAGTCCTTTCATAATCAAAGTTTTTGATTTTTCGAAAAATTAGTCCCTTAATTTCAATGTTTGACTTCAGTAGGGTTTATTACACGTGTCAATACTTCATTGGACATGATTTTACGAGGTGTTACATCCTCACCCCCTTAAAAGAAATCTCGACCTTGGGATTTGCTAAAATGCTGGAAGTACTTTTTGTTGCATAATGGACTTTAATTTCTATAGCATATCTGGAGCCTCCCCAAGCTCCCAAGTTGACCTCTATAATAGGTACCTGTATCCTTTTGGGGCTTCTTATCCTGCCGATCCTTAATCGATACAGGTTTCTTATCATAGCATAGATCTGCATATCATCATGTAATAATGCCTCTTGACTTATTGGTGAAACACATTCTTAAATCATTAGTGTGTAATGCATTGCGAGCTCCGCCAAGCTCCTTAAATAGGTTTTAGCTTATAAGCTATTTGATCTTGATACATTCGATTCCTTCGAATGATTCTATATATTCAGAGCTCAACTAGCCTGATAATTAACAAATTGGCACACCCTTCCAGGGTGATATCTTGTTGAATCTTGTTCCTTAACAAGAACTTAGGAGGGTTGCTACTTTCATTAACCCTTGATTTTCTATACCGAATATGAGCAACTTACAGATGATTATGGATTTGTATGATGTTATTCGTTGTTTCTAAGGCAACTTTCAGATCCTGGTAATTGGACTTCCCAAGTCCCGTCCATTAAACGGACGTTTTGGTATTTTATCTATACAAGGTTTCCAATGGAGCAATCCTTGATACTTATATGACAATTATTATAGAAAATCTTATCTTAAGGTGAGATGGTTAGTCCATCCACCGCTTAAACTATCTTTAAGGAATGGCTAATTTATGCCGTTACTTGAACAAATCGACGATCCTGGGCAGCTGATGGCAATTCTTAATTGTTGCCTAATTAGGGTTGCGGTAATCAAATGCATAAGCAAAATGAACCGTCTTTCTTATTTAACTATAGCAAATTCTCAGAATATTAAGTTAGGCTATATGAATCCTCTATTTTAAAACTTACTTAATCAGGGTTTCGATTCTTCCAATGATGGCACTAGCCGTCTTGGAGATTTCATAATAATACATCCCTAAATGGGATATAAATCTTAACTCTACTTACCTTACAAGAGGTAGACAGGGTAGTCCTAGGAGAAGATAATCAAGATACAAGGAGGTTTCAGAGATTTTCCAAATCTCAGGCTCCAGTTCATCTATCATATTCGGTGTCGGATAAGTGACACATTTATGTTACGAGTCCACGAATTCCTTAATCGAAGACATTTTCTTGGACAATTCCATTCTGGATATCTTCTTTGAATACCTTTAGCTGACTTTAGTACCATATGACCATCCGGATATCTTTATGGTTCCATGCATTAAACCGTCCTTAAAACTTGGACCATCCCATACTGTATAAAGGGATCTTTCTTGTGGACCTCATTAATGTCCTCACTAATTAAGGGTATTGCCATCGAACAATTGTGATGCATACCTCACCATGCCCTTTCCAGCATAACCGCTGATATACCTAATGGATTCTACTTCATCCAACAATTTCCTGCAATCGATGGCCCCTTTTTACTATTGAAGTCTCTTGACTTCCAAGAGACGAAGTACATTTAAGTACATCCTGAAAGAATGGAGCTCCTTTCCATATGATTTGGTTTATTTATTCCTCACATATGAACTTTGCATAAAGCTCTTTCTCATGAGCAGTGACTGGTGTTTAGAGCAAGCAGCATTCGGCTTCTTGAACCTTTTCATGACTTTTCTCATAGCCTTTCCAACTGTTGTGTTAATTACAGTTTTGGAGATTAACTCCATTAACATTGAAGTTCATATTTGATGCACCATTAACATTTGTCGCATCTCTAGCATCGCGACTGTTGTTTGTCTTTTCCGAGTTTTTCATACTCGAAGTTTTAGTATTAAATACCAAATCCAACAAGTGCTTAGGCAATCCTTACCATGTACCTCCTTGAGTTGTCAAAGGCTCATCATAAGGAGTCTTTATAACTACTTGCTTCTTATCACCCACAATATGGGCTTGGTTATAAGGTGATCAATCCATTCCTATCACTATATCTAGTCCCTCTATTATAACGGAAACAAGGACAGCGGAAAGGAATGATTCCTAATGGATATAAAACATCCATCTAATATTGCTGAAACAGTCTCTAAGGTATCATCGACCATTTCTATCTTCATACTTAACGCTTTGAGTTTTAACAGGCAGATTTAATAATTTTTAAAATCTTATTGTCTATGAAAGACTTATCTGCACCTGAATTAATAATGCTCTAGCATAAACGTCACTGATCAGGATAGCACCTGTTGTGACATTGTTATCTAGAATAGCCTCTTGGGCATCCATTTGAGAGCTTCCAGCTTTGGTCTTCTTAGCCACCCCAGGCTTCTTAGTTTTACTTGGGCAATTAGTTTTTGATGTGCCCTTTTTCATTGCAGCCATAGCAGGTTGCGTCCTTTATTTCTTGGCACTCCAAAGTCCACAAGGCCAAACTTGTGACTCTAAAGTGCACTTCCCTTTAGTTGCCTTCTTTGGGCAGCGGGTCTTTATGTGCCCCTTCTCGCCACAACCATAGCATGTGGCGTCCTTCAAGTTCTTGCATTCATGGGTCTTGTGACCTGTCTCCTTACAGATACCACATCCCTTGGTCTGTTCACGGAAACATTTTCCGAAGTGCTGCTTCCCATAGGTTTTACATTTGGGGTTTGCCTCACTTGGCTTGGACTGGTTTAAACCGACCTTACCTCTTTTTGTAACCCCTACTTGGGGTATTATCGCACTTTTTCTTATGAATCTTTAATACTCGATCCACAGCTTTGTTTACGGCTGTATTTATCATAGCCTGAAACTTGGTGCCCGTTAAGTTCAGTCTTGCACCATTATTCTGATCAACTTCAGTCTTGCACCATTATTCTGATCAACTGGATGATTGTGGGTCATGTAGTAATAATTTGCTGAATTGTCGAAGTTGATGATTAAATAGCCATGGTGTAAATCAACCATATAGGCCAATAGATAGTATTTAATTTATTTGATTATGTTTTGCCTAGTTTTTTAAATAAACCATCTTTGGCGTTTAAACGGAATATAATCCTTCATATTTATTAGACAGGGGACATAAATCACGACTGTCAATGTCGTACCGATATTTTATATAGCACAAGGGCTTATTCCAAAGGAATTTTTGATGGCACAGATGCCTTGTCACTAGGGAAACTTTAGAACATAATCAATGATTCCTTTGGATTGGAAAATTTCATAGTTCATTATCTTGACAAGAAGTTATGAAATAATACTATCTTTTCTATGTACACATCTTTGCCTGTAGGCATACATTCCAATGGATGTTTTGATGTGTTCATCACGTTCGACTTTTATTAGCCATGATTCCTCTTGATCATTTAGGCTAAATAAGGGGTTTGGAAGTTCCTAATATAAAGATGACATGTGTGATTTTATCGCATCACTGTTGTCTGGAGTGTTAACACGTTTTCAGGTGTTAATATGGATCTGAATCTCTTTTAAACAGGTTTTACCATCTTAGCCAGGTCTTTAATGACCTTCAAGCTAGGTTATACTTTTTAAGATTCTTTTTAATATATATACTGGCAGGAAAGGAATGATATTTATTTTATTCAGGATTTTCATTATAATTACCCTAAATTTATTTAAAATATAACTATGGCACAAAAAGGCCAAGTCACAAGGGCAACTTTAAATTATAAACCATGATTTTGTAGAATCAGGTATTTAGGCTTTGAACGTTGTTTATTGCCTTTTCTTGACAGGGAGTTGTAGGCTACGACTGTCTTTTGTCTTATATGACAATAAATATGGCCCGTAAGTATTACATCCTTAATGGATGCTTAATTCACCTAATATGAAAGGATTTCGGGAGAATCCAGTATAAGGATGAATTATGTGATTAAATCACATCTGCCAGGAATGTTAACATGTTTACAGGTGTAAACAAGGATTTGAATCTTTAGAATAGGCTTATGTGAAATCACCAAAATTTATAACCCATGGTAGTTAATTTGATAAATATATAATTGTTCAGGATCCTTATCATAAATCCTAAATTATAAGTTAATAATAGCACAAAAGGCCTAGTCACGTAGACAAGTTTAATTTATAAGCCCAAATTTTATGGAATCGAGGCATTAAGGTTTGAATCAAAGTTCATTACCTTTTCTTGACAGGGAGTTGTAGGCCACCACTGTCTTTAGTCTCAGAGGACGTTAATTATAGCCCGTAGGCACTTCATCCTTAAGGGATGATTATTTAAATAAGGGAATTTAGAATAACCCTTTTTAAGAACGAATTATGTGATTTTATCGAATCACATTTTGTCAAGCATGTTAATTATGCTTTCAGATGTTAACAAGGTTTTGAATCTTTTGGATAGGTTTTACCATCTTGGCCATGTCTGCAAATGACATTTAGGCTAGGTTTTACCTTTAAGATTCTTTTAATATTTAACGCAGAACAATCCTAAATTGAGATGTAAACAAGGATCTGAATCTAATTGGGGAACTACCATCTTGGCCCTGTCTTAAACGACATATAAGCTAGGTCTTGTCCTTTTTAGATTTTGCCATTTTATTATAATGGTAGATCTTATAAAAGGAATATTATTTTAATTTATTTCATATTTCATATTTTAAAACTGAAATTTTAAATTTAATCATTCCACTATGAAAACTAAAAGTACAGGTTTGCCCTGAGCGGGACTTGAAAGGAATAATGTCGTCCTCGAAGGGACTAAATGATAATTATGTCCTTATAAGGACTACTAAGGAAACGATCTTTATCGAAAATGAGTTTCTTCTTCATTCTATTTCTGAATGTTTTCTCCTCGATTGCACGTTAATCCTAGTCGCAGTACAAAGCTCGGCCTTCCCTAGGCTCCAAATGGGGAGAATTTCCATTACGGCTTCTTTGCTTGGCGACATATTAAAATATATAGAATTGAAAGCAATAATTCTCTGAATAGAGCTGAGAGTATTCCTATGTTAAGTCTAGACTCGGAAGGTCAAGGAATGTGCTATTGTGTCATTGAGATTAAACACAAAAGGCTAGTGTTTAATTCACTTAATGTTGGCTCTGATACCAACCTGTCACACCCCGATATTTCCACGTATTACCGGTGGGCCCGGTGGGGAGTATCGTGACGTAGTTGATATCGTCATAGTCATACAACACAAATTTAAATGCACAGCGGAAGCAAAAGATAAATATATTACAAACCGATATAAAGTAATATCAAAGTATTACAAACAGAATGTAAAGGATCCACAGGCGGATCAAAATAAAGAGGAAAATTGTTCAACAGACTTTAACATCTAAGCTTGCGAGACTTAAATTTGATGCTAGGAGAGACCAGCCTATTTCGAGTAGTACCTGCACTTAGCCTTTTTGGGAAAATACGTCAGTTTACACTGGTAAATACAATTTAACTGACTCATTTTGAAAAGAGTTTAAAAATTAATTTGAATGCACGTGGCACAAAAGATTTTATAACTTGGGATAATTATTTGTATATAATCTTGTAAAAGAACTACATGTTGGTTATGCGTTCAGTTGCCCGGGTCGTGCCGGGTTAAAGATTAATAGACACACCACATGATATAGTCCCGCGACGGGTTATTCCCGTAACCGGCGGTTATACCTTATTAATTTTAAATGCAATGACGGGTGTACGCCTACACCCGTGTGCTAAGGTCGTGGCCATTTCATGAATGATGCCAAGGATATCCGGGACATGGTCATTAAACTCCCAAAGGCGTTAAACAAACAAAACCAAATTTTTAAACGGGTCATCTTGATAATACTTAACCATCAAACGATTAAGGTCAAATGCCCGACCAAGCGGTATTTTATATACCGTACCCCAAGCCCGTATAAGGGAAAATAAGTTAAAAGTACTTACCTGAGCTAAATATAAATTCAATCCCATCCGTATCAAATCAGTAAGTACAGATAGCTTTTACTGGGCTCCTAAATCTGGGGCGAAGGTTTTTAATAACCTATTAGATTTCTAACGGGTCTTTAATTTAGCCTAAGCTTAGACCGGCTAGTTTTAAAGGAATATACGGTTCAAAACACATGATTAAGCGAAGACCGCATTAGAATGTGGTTTTAGACCCGACAAGCTTGTATACTTGTTTAATATTGGTAAACTAAACACATTCTAGATTTTGAGATAAAAATGATAAGGTTTGACCCGTTTCGGCTAATTTATGCAAACTAGCTACATAAGCCGATCCGAACGCGAAAGGGGCGTAACGAGTAACCACAAGAGTCATGAACAGGTTTCCTAAGTTAATACGCCTTAAATATGTTGTGATATCAGTAGGATACCTTCCATTATGCCAAAACAAGTTTAAGACCAATTTATGCCCCGTAGGGGTATTTTGGTCATTTAAAGGTTATAAAAGAGTTTAAATATTAATCTGAGTTTCAGGTCTGATATAATCAGTAAAAAATACTTAATTTAATAAGTTATAACAGTAGGGTATCATATATATGTGAAATTTATTAATTATAACCATACTATGCACCGTAGGGGCATTTTGGTAATTTCACATAGGCTTAAAAGGTCAAAACTGAAAACCTGAGTTTAAAACTTTTCCTTACTGTAAAAATATAAAAATTTACTGAATATATCAGTAGGCATCAACCATTATATGTTTAAAATAGTTTTGATACATACTATGCGTTAAAAACGCTTAAAAAGGCGATTTGGAGCCATTTCCGCGTTTTCAAAGGAAAGCTGATGTTTTTATTATTCTAGAAGGCTCAAAATATTTTATTCATCATATTAGATCAGTAGAAAAAGGTTTGAGATCAAAAGGATTTGTAAAACTCATTTTATAGCCCAAAAGGGCAAATCCGGCAATTACCGAATTATAACTAGAACCCTATGTTATGCTCAGCTTAAAATAAATAAAAATCTTCAAAAATCCCAAAATATTATTTTATATCAGTAGATAAAAAGTTTGGTTCCAAAAATTGGGTTTAGATAGGCTTTATGCTAATTAAGCCGTTAAATTAATAAAAAGCTTTCTAATTACGCTATTGAGCATAACTCCTAATCTAGACATCAAACTGATGTCAAATTTTAAGGACAAGTTTATATATCAATAATAAAGATTATTGTCCTCTCATATTTTCAAAATTCTCGTTTTAGGGTCTAAAGGGCATAACGGTCAATATTTAGGCATATAACGGAAACACGCATGAACTAGGATTTCTATGGAACCAAGTTGTATAACCTCGGAGGGTTATACTAACCTATAATATGGTCCTAATGGAATCCTAAGGCATATCTAAACTAAGCTAATCGGGTCAGAACTGAAAGTCAAAGTAAAAGTCAACTTTTGCGACTTTCGGTGCCGAACCGAGCCTATACTTAGAATTGTCGGGTTGAATCGTGCTTAGGCATGTTCAACAAATATTTACCAAGTTATTAAAGTGAGAAAACTGATATTATGGTTCCTTATATTAATATTTATGAAATTATTTAAAACTAACCCGTTTGACTTTCATTTGACCCGACAATTTAACTAAGTAAACGTGGTAATTAGGAGGTGCCCTTTTGAGGGTTAAACACCTGCCTAATTACAGTCACTCAGCCATGTTCGTTGCGAACCAAGGCTCAACCGTTTAAAAATCAAAGCGTTTATCGAAAACGCTTGACTTTTCGGTTTAAAAATGCTAAATAATTTAACTAAGCATGAAGGGATTACTTGCAAGAGTCCAAAGGACTCAAGGAGGTTCTCAAAAGGGTTCAAGATCCTC
This sequence comes from Helianthus annuus, assembly GCF_002127325.2. Classification (NCBI taxonomy): domain Eukaryota; kingdom Viridiplantae; phylum Streptophyta; class Magnoliopsida; order Asterales; family Asteraceae; genus Helianthus; species Helianthus annuus. The sequence continues at coordinate 61,059,396 of NC_035443.2, forward strand.
CTAATTCACAGACAAGAGCAGAAATGGAAGAAAGGTGCAAGTTGAAATGAAGTGGGGAAGGGTATTTATAGGTTCTTCAAGACCGTTAGGATCGTTTATTGATAAACGTGCTTCGATCTGGGCCTTACATGTGTGCCCATGGTTTTAGAATACCATGGGTGCCCCAAAAATAGCCCCTAGAATGATCAAAAACCATTTGCAAACCAGAAACCCAGCTGCTGAATTGAAATCAGTTGTTTTCTGCAGATCTGATGCACTTTAGTTCAGCAAACAGCTTGCTTATTTACAGCTTTGGTCCCTGCAAGTGTTTAAGGCCCATTTTGACATGTTTAAAGCCTGTTAAGCCATTTTCAAGGCTCTACAATGATGCCTAAACATAGGGAACATGAAACATGCTCAAAAACATGTCGGATGTCGGTTTGTTTGGCCGTACGGTCACGTTGTTCGTCTAATTACAACGAAACACGAACGGACGCGAAAAACGATCCAAATTACGCGAAGAATGAAATTTCATCAAGCCATACACTAAAATAAAATATTTTAGTGCTTACATAAATTTTTGGGTGTCCGGATATATTCAGAATGCAAGATATGCGCGAAAATGCAAACTTGTGCACTTTTTGACACTTTTAGTCCCTACATGACGTAAAAGTTTATTTTTACGCACCAAACACCTCTAAGCCTATATCTAAGCTATATAAAAGATAAATAGGGTATGTTTAACTCATGGTCATATTCCGGAAGGTCTGATATCCTACGAATTGACATAGTTTTGGAGTTTGACGCAAATAGTCCTTTAATTGCGCAAAGTAGCGCGAAATGTCGTTTAATGATATCCAAGCCTTCCATAGCCCATAACGGGCATTCCCAAGCATATACTTAAATATTACTACACTCCCGTTCGCTTAAATGATCACCGAAAGGCGTAGATTTAAAAGTTGACGCTTTAGGCCCCTCTATTGCGCAAACTTGCGCATCTCATCATTTAATAGCATTGAAGCCTCAATTAATCCATATTAGGCATTCGTGAAAGTATTATTAAACATAACGATGCTTCGGGTTCGCTAAAAGTCATTCAGAGGTATAATTAAACATATTGACACTTTTAGTCCCTCTAACTTGCAAAGTTGCGCGTAACTTTACTTATAGGCATAAAAACCTTAGATGGCCATTATTTGGCATTCCCGAGAGTATAATCAATTATCATGAAGCTCCCGATTTGTTAAAAGATCACTCAGAGGTAATAATTAACATGTTGACGCTTTTAACCCTTCATTGCGCAAACTTTCAGTTAATTACGCAAACGGCTACACTCGATCAACAAGTGGCTCATTTGTGAATATAAATATCGTGAGAGGTTATTTAGAAACTTATTTTAAGTATGCTAACACTTCCAGTCCTTTCATAATCAAAGTTTTCGATTTTTTGAAAAATTAGTCCCTTAATTTCAATGTTTGACTTCATTAGGGTTTATTACACGTGTCAATACTTCATTGGACGTGATTTTACAAGGTGTTACAACATAGTGGTCAGACCTTTTGTAACCGCTGCCACGTCAGCATTCACTTTTTCTCCATAAAACCCTCTTTCAAAAACCCAAACAGGGTTTTACTGTCGAATTGAATTCTTAAAAATTCCTTTCTCAAATCAGTTTTCATCTCATCTTCTCAAATTTCTTCACAACCATCTTCGATCATCTTCTCCAAAATGACAAAATCAAAGTCATCCGCTAAATCCACCTCAAAATCATCGTCATCACCCACTGAAATTCCACACAAACCTTCTCACAATATTCTGAGTCTTCTTACAAAACCCGGCAACGCCGATGCTTTCGATTCCATCATTGACCTCATGTCTGCATCAAAGTACAAAACTTTGCTTACAGCAGATGCTCCAATCTACCTGCAAACCCAAAGAGAGTTTTGGAAAAATTGTACCCTTGACAAACAAGGCGAAGATGTTATAGCCATTAACTCTACTCTAAAGGGTAAAGCAGTCAAAATCACCCCACAATCCATCTCGGAAGTCTTTGAACTCAATGATCAGGAAGGTAAAATTTTTTTTCCCAAAAATGAGTTAAAAATTGATTTCCTTGAAAGAGGGTATGCTGATCCAATGATGAAAAGGGATACCTTACAAAAAGGATACTTCCCTCCTGCAACAAGAATTTTATTTCATACCCTGTTATTGTGTGTTTCAAACAAAACCACCTCTTTCAATGAAACACCATTAAAGATTCAAAATCTGGGGTATGCTATTCTTCAAGAAGAAAATTTCAGTTATTCCCAGGAAATCTTTAATGATTTGGTTAAAAATGTTGATATAAAGCCATTCTTACTTTTCCAAGATTTTTAAGTTATTATTTTTAAAAGAAATTTAGTAAGGATGATGCTTCTGCAATAAAACAAGGTGAATCTTTTCAAATAAACAGCTTAACTGCTGAGACTTTCACAAGAATGTCAACACCTTGTAAAACACAAGCAGAGGTGCCTGGGTAGAATTTAGCAGCTAACACTGCTCCTCAGGTATCTGCTGCTGAGCCCAATGCTCAAGGTGATCAAAGTGGCAAAACAACTACTTTGAAACCCACACCTACAATCCACAAAAAGCCAAAGCAAAAGAAAACTCAAAAACCCCCCAAACCTACCAAAAAGGCAACTCTGGAGGATGAGATACCAGAGCAACTGCCAGTGACAGCACAAAAGTCACAAGAAACCACTGCTGCTACTTCCTCATAGCAGATGGTAGAAATATCTCAACCCATGGCTGAAACTCCTCCTGCTTCTTCTCAAAAAGAAAAGGTTGTATAAATAGGGCCACCACAATATGATGCTCTGGAATCACTTGCTTCCGTCATCCACAGTCCAATGCCCGGGGCTAATTCTCTTTCTACACCCAACCTCACCTCCACAATTCCCTCACCAACTAAACTACTGTTGGAAGCTATTGATTTGAACCAAGCACAAACCAGACCTTCTCAATCACCTATCAATTAGAATATACCTCAACAACTGACTGGGCCTAATGTATCGATCATTGCTAACCCACCAACACAACCTGAGGAGGTTACACCCCTTGAGTTACAAGAAACTCTTGGTGGTAGTCCAAGTGAAGCAGCCACAACAAGTGTTGAACCCACTGGTTTACACTTGGACAGTGGTTACATCAATAAGACTTCCTTGGAGGCAATTCCATCTATAGCACCTCTGATAACCACTGGTGAGTTTACTTTAACCACTGGTACCATCAAAAGGTTATCAAGTGATGAAGGAAGAAGTCCCCAAAACCAAGAAAAAGGGGCATCAGTGGATGATACTTGGAGTACACTCCATGCATCAACCACTGTTACAACCACTGTTAGTGGGAAATCAGATGATCCCATTAAGTTGGGTGATGGTTTAAAGTACCTGGAATTGATGGAACGAGTTGAAAAACTGGATAACTCTTTTGCAGAACTCAAAGAAATGCTGCAATAGTTGTTGACAGTACAAAAGGTACAATCCACTGTTGTTCCACCTCAAGCACCTGCTCCACCATAAGCACCTGCTGCAGATGAGTTATGGAACCTATTTCAACCTTTTCTCCAACAACAAAAACAAATGGCTGATCAGCAACATGCAATACATGTATAAGAGCTGAGAAACACAATGGAGTCCAGGTTCAAGAACACACAAGCAGACATTAAGGCTATCAAGGCCCATATATTGAACACCACTGGCAGTGCTCTTGTTGATGCACTGATGTGTGTTAACTTCGTCTTTATAGAGTCTTGTAATGTACTAGATAGATCAGGGCACGTAAATCAAGAAAAACAGTGTTGTAGGGTGATTTCACATGAAATGACCTAAATGTCATTTCAAGCGAAATTAGTTGTTTCATACGGAATTACTGATTTCGTGTGAACAGGTAATTCCGCTTCAGTCAGTTCATGCGGAATTAGCCACCCTATATATAGAGATCCTACAGTGTCATTTCATACGGAATTACAATGTGTGTTTCAGAGCCGAGGTGCTATCCGTTTGTCATTTGAATCTGTAAAAGCTCATAATCGATCAATAAGAAGATAATTAGGGGAAAACAAGCTGTTACAAGTCTATTTCTCTGATTCCGCCTTTGAAATAGATGTATAACACTTTTGATTGACTCGTTAGGGTTACACAACGATCCAACAAGTGGTATCAGAGCTCAGGACGAGGAGTTCATACAAATTCAACTTGATTTCATCGGATTCTCTCACTTCTACACCTTCTTTTCTGATTTGAACAAAATTTAACGGTTGAAATGGCTTAAAATTCACATATATCAAGCGAAACACAGTTTTAAGTAATCCTTGAAAGAATCGGACCTTAATTTGATAAAAATTGGACAAAACTTGTAATTCCGCTTGAAAACAGATTCGAAAATGTTGACGTCATACTAATTTCGTTTGAGAATTTTACTATAATTCCGCACGAAATTACACTTGATACTTAATTTCGCTTGAAAGTTCAAACGGAATTACTAATTCCGCTTCAAAGAACTTAATTCCGTTTCAATTGGCCTAATTTCGTTTGAAATTGACCTAATTCCGCACGGAATTAGATTCTGTTTGGTAATATCATTTGAAATTGATAATACCGTTTGAAATCTGTAATCTCGTTTGAGTGGTAATTTCGTTTGAAGCAATTCCGTTTAAACTAATTTCGTTTGAAAGCTACTTTTCAAAATTCCAAAAATTTTTCTAAGTGTTTGATTGACTGTTTCAGGTACTTGAAAGATGGACGAGTTTATGAATCCTTTTAGTGACATGTTTGCCTTTGCGGGAAACACCGGAGATGATACTTCAAACAACACCAATGAGAATACTCCGAGTGCGAAGAAAACTTTGTCCGATGATTTAAGTGTGGAGAGTGCATACGACACATACAACAAACCTCCAAAACTGATGGCGATAGGTGGGACAAAAGATTTGAAGAGTGGTTGAAAGCGTTTGCGTATCCAAGCTGGAAAAGTTTAAAGAACGGATTCAATGATGGAGGACAACATGGTGAAAATCTGACACAAACTGAAGATATAGAAAATTTTGTTGCTGAACAAAAGTGCATTGCATTGCTTCATCAGTCTGTCAGAGACGACATAATATCTTTGATTGAGTACACCAATGCTACAGATCTTTGGGAAAAATTAAGAGTGAAATGTGTGGGTAGTGCTGAAATAGTAAAAAACAAAAAGAAATTGTTAAGAAAAGAATTTGATTTATTTGGTTGTTTAAAAAATGAATCTGTCTCTAAGATGATTGAGAGATTTGGGCACTTGAAATTGGAGCTGGCAAGACACGGAGTTGTGTATTCTAGAGAAGAATTAGTTGACAAATTGTTTGACTCGTTGCCTGATGAGATGGATTGGCAATACTTTGCCTTGATGTTGAAGAATACAATCAAGTCGGAGAATCTGACGGTTGATTTGTTGATTGAAAGACTGAAGAGTCATGAGCTGGAGATAAAGAAATCAAACAAAGTCAATCATTCTTCATATCAGCAGAATGTGGAGCTGTACTATCCAAGAAGTATGATTCCCAAGAATGTGTCTCCCAAGACAGCTTTTCTGCTGAAAATTCTAACACATCAAGTAAAGAGAGTTCAAGCAGTAGTTTTCATAGTGGTTCTTCATCAACTTCAATCCAATCAACCTCAAAGAATTTGTTTCAATGTAACATTGCTGTGGATTTAAAGAATGCTCAAAATTTTAGCGAAGAATCCGCAAAGCAGCAGATGGTGTTCTTAGCTTCTGTGCTAGAGTCATATGAGAGTCTCGTGGCGAGCAAGATTGGAAACACTAACCTGACAAAGGAGGATTATGACCAGATCGATCCGGAAGAGATGGAATTGATCAATATCAGGTGGTGTATGGCCAGTGCAGTCCGGAGAGCTCAACGTTTCATGGAGATTACTGGTAGACATTCAATTGGAGGGCCGTCCACAAAACTTGGCTTTGACAAATCAAAAGTCACGTGCTTCAGGTGTAAACAAAAAGGACATTTCAAAAGAGAATGTCGTAATGCACCAGCTCATGATACTACAAATCCATTTCGCGAAGATTACTGCAAAAGAGCAATTTATCATCAGAACAAATTAGAACCGCCCAGAATGAAGCAGCTTGAAGATACCCCCAAAGAAAAATCCAGAGCTCTTGCTGTTATTCATGACGACGAAGGTTTTGACTGGAGCGAATTACTACCAGAGGAGGATGCGGTAGGATATGTGTTTGTGGCAAAGCCTGTTCCTTTTAAAGACAACAGAAATGAAAAAGAGAAGTATGTCAACAGAAAGATGAAAGCTCAAACCAGGATGATCAGAATGTCTTCTACATTCAATCAAGCTAAAAAGGCGAAGAGATGGGATGCTAATAGAGAATGTTATCTTGATTCCACAGGAAACATTGCTGTTGATCCAAAGTCCATTAGTCTTGATACTATGATTCAACAAATTGCTGAAGAAGAAGAGGGTTGGCAAAGATTATGGTGGGGTGGTGGAGAAAAGAATGTAGAAGAAAAAGAGAAAGAAAAAGAGAAGCAACCAAAGAAGATTGATGATGGGATCATTGGTACATCACAAGAATTCACCGCTGAAAACTTGAAAAAGATGGCTGACAAAGTTCTTGCTGCAAAAGAACTAGAGATAGTTTCTGGTTCTAGAACTGAGTCCAAAAACAAGGTCAGTTCAAATGATACACATGAGTCAGGTAAGAAAGTTAAATCTGAGAACGACTGCAAAAATTGCATGAAAGAGTGCAAAGTTTGTAGTACAATCACTTACCTCAGTGGTAAGAAAGTTGAAGATCTGACTGGTAGAGTCAGAAGTGTTGAAGATCAGATCTTAAACCGTGATAAATTGTTAAAAGCTTCGAACGACAGATTAAAAGAATTAACTGATAAAATTGAAAATGATAAAACTGACATAGAAAGAGTTAGGAAAGAAAACGAAAAGTTGATTCTTGAAAATCGTCAGATTTCAGAAAAATTTGAGAAGCTAAAACGAACATTTAAAGATTCTGATGAAAGAAATGGTAAGACAACCAAAGAAAATCTTCAACTGTCGGGAGTTCTTAGGGTGAAAAAAGAATTAATCAACCAACAACTGGATGAAATTGCTAAGTTGAAGCTTCAGTTTCAAGAAGCTAAAATTGAAAATGAACGCATCCAGTTGAAATTGGACAGTTACAACTCCGCAAGTTTTGTTCTCCAACACATTGTTCCTAAACCAATTGGGAAGAACAAAACAGGCGAAGATGTATACTCTGGTGGAACCGGGGTGGGTTATCATCAAGTTCTACCACCAGTTTTAAAAAATTATTCAAAGAAACAATCAGGGTTGGTTAATGATGAAGACGTTAATGAAGTGAAACTTCCGGACACAATTGATGTCACATTCACTTCATCTTCCGATGAGGATAGTGTCCAATCTGAAGTTGTGAAAAGTGTGGTTGAAAAAGTTTTAAAATCTGAAAGTGACACTACTGAGGAAGATGAATGTTTCTTGGATAAATACATTCCGAAACCAAAAGCCAAAAACAACTTAAATGAAGAACCTACTCTTGTCATGTACAAGATGTCGGGATCGGATAAGTTGTATTCGGATTCTGAGTTTCCACTGGAGAATGTTAATGTTGCTAAATTGACAAATGTGTTCAAATTGGTTGAGATTGATTTGTCTGAAGTAAAGAGTTTAAATCAAACAAAGAGGCAAATTAATTTTGAAAAAGATAAAGCTTACTACAAGAAGCCTATTGTTCCACCGCGTTTTTATAACAACAATCAAAACAAATGGTCGGGTGGATATCAGGGTGGTAAGAATTATCAGAAAAAGAATGTTAAAAACAGAAGGTTTGCTAAGAAAAAGGTGTTTGTGAAAACTTCAAGTTCGAGTTCGCTTGTTGGTGAAGAATCTAAAATCTTTTCAAAATCAAACAAAGAGTTCTTTGAGAAAAGGCCTCACAGCCTCAGTCTGAAGGTACAAGTCGGGTAGTTGACACCCGAACATGTTTCAAATGCAACCAAGTTGGACATATTGCATGAAAGTGTACCAACTTGAAGCCTGAGACTGAAGTTGTTGAGATTCAGAAAAGGAAAGTTGATGTGAAAGGAAAAGCTCCATTGGTTGTTGAGAAAAAGGTTTTGAAAAATAACAACACTAAAGTCAAAACTGAACCTGTTAAGAAAGCGGTAACTAAAAATGACAAGTTTTACAAACGGGTTGCGTCATCTCAACAAACATGCAAGCCAAAAGTTGTTGAAATAAAAACAAGTTCTCCAAAACCAAAGGTTTCTTAGATGCAAAAACAATCATCTTCTACTACACCAGTAAAGATGAATGTTCCTTTGGATTACTATGTGAACTTGAGAAAGAAATGCAAAATTCTGCGAAGAAAGATGTTCAAAAGAAAGACCAAATATCTGGTCAACCTCCTAAAGATGAGTTTTCTTATACAAAGAGGTTGAGGTTGGATCTGAAGAAAGCTTGAAAATGAATGATAAGAATTTTCCACCATTGATTACCAAAAGAACTATTCTTAATTTCCAACTACCTGAGTCAAAAGAGGCTTGGGTGGCATCAAAATCTAACTAAGTGGTTTTGACACGTGCAGGAGCTTCCAAGATCCATTTCACGATGGATTATGGATAGTGGAGCTTCTCGGCACATGACGGGGAAGAAGACCCTGCTGTACGATGTTAGAGGGTTTAATGGAGGTTATGTGGGTTTTGCAGGAAATCAAGGAGGTAGAATTATCGGTGAAGGAACTTTATCGAATGGAATTGTAACATTTGAAAGAGTGAATTACATCGCCTAGCTGGAGAATAATTTGCTGAGTATTTCTCAAATCTGTGATAGAAAGTATACAACGCACTTCACAGACAAAGACTGTTTGATCTTGAAACCAGGATTTGTTGTTCCTGAAGAGTGGGGTTATCATGAGAGCACACAGAATCAATGATCTGTACGTGTTGGACATGAGCGTAGCTACTACTACCACGGGTCAGGCTCACTGTTTTATGTCAAGAGCAACGGAAAAAGAATCGAAGTTATGGCATCGAAAGATGGGCCACATTCACCTACGAAAAATGAATCACCTGGTGCATAATGATTTAGTTACTGGTGTTCATGTAAAAGGTTTTCATCTTGAGGGGGAGTGCATTAGCTGTATCAAAGGAAAGCAAAAGAAGAAGCCACACCCTAAAAAGAAAGTCAATTCAGTCTCAAGACCTCTAGAAAGACTTCATATGGATTTGTTTGGTCCTGTGAATGTTAAAAGTATAACAGGTGATCTTTATTGTCTTGTAGTTACTGATGACTACTCAATATTTTCGTAGGTATCATTCTTGAAGTCGAAAGATGAGACGTTTGAAAGTTTGATGGTGTTGTTTAGAAAAATTGAAAATCTATACCAGACACGAATCAGGAGAATCAGGAGTGATAATGGTACTGAGTTCAAGAACAACAAGATGGAAGAATTTTGTGAAGAAATAGGTATATTGCAAGAGTTTAGTGCTCCGTACACTCCACAACAGAATGTAGTAGCTGAACGTAAAAACAGGACACTAATCGAAACGGCCAGAACAATGCTTGCTGATTCAAAGTTACCAATAAATTTTTGGGCAGAAGCAGTTGCAGCCGCTTGCTATACGCTCAACAGAGTTCTCATTGTCAAGAAATTCAACAAAATGTGCTTTGAGTTAATCAATAACCGCAAACAAAATCTGAAGTATCTTGAATCGTTTGGGTCACCCTGTACTGTTCTAGAGCCTTTTGGAAAGTTTGGTCCGAAGAGTATTGAGGGAATATTCATTGGTTACTCAAGTCCATTACGACGAGTCTTCGTTCCAAGTCTAAAGCGGATTATTGAAGCTCACAATGTTGAATGTCATGGTTATAGAATGCCACCATAGAATCCTGGAGATTCATGGCGTTATCATTACGACACTTTGTGGGATTCGTTTGACATGTTGGAAGAACCAGAAGAAGAAGAAGATTTCTTTGATGAGTTGGATATTCTGAGAGAGTATGAGTCATCAGGAGAAAGGTTTCCAGCAGAGTATTCTAAAAGACGACGGCAAACTTCAAATGATGATGAAGCCGGTCCAAGCAATGCTGGTGAACATGATGATATTCAACAATCTTCAGAACAAGAACAAGCTCCTGAGAATCAGACAGCAGTCAATGAAAATTTAGAGATAACATGTCAGTATTTGATCGTGGTGATTCAGATTCTGAGGGGGAGCAGATCCAGATTTCAAGTCAAACAAATCCAGTCGGTGAACAAGATGTAAACCAGAATATCACAAATTTGGAAGGCGAGGTAGATGTTCCAGGCGAGGCGATGCCAAGAACTCTTTCATACCATCCAGAAGAGTTGATTATTGGAGAATTGCAGTCAGGCGTCCGCACAAGATGACAAATTGACCAAGGCCTTACTTGTTTTTATTCTACAGTAGCACCTTTACAAACTGAGTTTTCACTAAGTTGTTTTATTTCGCAGATCGAACCGCGAACTTACAAAGAGGCGCTAACTGAAGATTCTTGGGTCAATGCTATGCAAGAAGAGTTTAGACAGTTTGAGAAGTTAGGAGTGTGGAAGTTTGTAGATTTGCCTGATGGTCACAGGAAAATTAACACAAAATGGGTGTTTAAATGCAAGAGAGATGATCGAGGGGTTATTATTCGAAACAAAGCTCGACTCGTAGTCCAGGGCTTTAGTCAGCAGGAGGGTACAGATTTCACTGAAGTATATGCTCCTGTGGCTCGACTAGAAGCGATTAGAATCTTTCTGGCATTTGCATCGTGGAAGGGATTTAAAGTGTTTCAGTTAGATGTGAAATCGGCGTTTCTCTGCAGGAAGGTAAAAGAGGAGTTATATGTCGGACAGCCACCGGGCTTCACCGACCCAATCCACAAAAACAAGGTTTATTTGCTGGATAAAGCGCTGTATGGTTTACACCAGGCCCCGAGAGCTTGGTACGAGATATTGTCTCAACACCTACTAGCTAACAATTTCATCCGTGGAAAAGTGGATGCCACTCTCTTCACCAAAGAGGTCGACGGACATCTTCTGATAGTTCGGATATACGTGGACGACATTATATTTGGGTCAACGAATGAAAATTTGTGCAAAGACTTTGAAAAAGTTATGAAGCAAAAGTTTGAAATGTCATCGATGGGGGAGATGAAATTCTTCTTGGGACTTCAAGTTGATCAACTACCTGAGGGAATTTTCATACACCAGACGAAGTATGTTCATGATATCTTAGAGAAATTTGGGATTCAGGATCTACTCCAGCGTCAACCCCTTTAACAACGAATCATGGGATAAACCAAGATCTCAACGGAGACAGGGTAGATGAAACGATGTATCGTTCCATGATCGGATCGTTGATGTACTTAACTGCTTCAAGACCCGATATCATGTATCCACCGTGCCTCGCAGCACGGTTTCAGTCAAGCCCCAGAGCTTCGCATATGGTGATTGTGAAACGGATATTACGCTACCTGAAAGGAACTCCATCATTGGGGTTGTGGTATCCAAAAACAGGCGATTTCATGCTCGAAGGGTATTCTGACTCCGACTACGGAAGCTGCAAAGTTAACGCAAAATCAACAACATCGGGTTGTCAGTTTTTTGGACCATGATTGGTCACCTGGCAATGTAAGAAGCAAACCTCTGTGACTCTATCCACATGTGAAGCTGAGTATGTATCTGCTAACAGTTGCTGCTCTCAGATTTTGTGGATCCAGCAACAGATGCGCGACTACGGTTTGCAATTTCTTAACACCCCTATTTTTGTTGATAATGAGGCAGCGATAAGCATTACAAAAAAATCATGTTCATCACGCTAAAACAAAACACATAGAAATTCGTCATCACTTCATCCAAGATTGCTTCGAGAAGAAGTTGATACGAATTGAGAAAATCCACACTGACGAACAGAAAGCTGATTTACATACCAAAGCATTTGACAAAACTCATTTTAAATATCCTTTAAAGCTAAACGGTATAAAGCTTTTATCGGTGTCGGATGAGATTATTGGCGTTGATGAGGATAACATTGTAGATGATGGTGTTGATAAACAATCTACAATGGTTTGTCGATTTTTTACTTGTTTTGGTATTTAGGGGGAGTATTATTTTTAGAAAATACAAAAACAGTAAAAATTTCAAAAACCCAAAAACAGTAAAAATTTGAAAAACCCAAAAATATGAGAAAATTTCAAAATCCAAAAACAATAGAAAACTGAAAAAGAGCTTATGTAAAAAGGGAAAATGATAGTATATTGGCTTGACAGTTACGGTACGCTAAAGAAATGTAACGCTTTTAAAGTTTTTAAACAGCCTTGTTGATGATATGTCGATAGGTTTTTATACATTTAGTAGGTCTGTTCGGGATATAAACCAAAAATTCAAAGTTGCTTATTTTGTGGGGAACAAATCTTGAATATATAGGTAACCCCTGAAATCTTGTTTGAAAGGTCCCTTTTTCTGAGATACTAGGTCTTTATACTCAGTGATATCTGGGGTATTATCCCGGGACTTCTGATTTTGCGAAAGCAATGGCCTAGTCCCCGTATAATACTTTCTGCATTGCTTGAAATATAGCATCACCCTCAGCATAAAAAATGATGACACATTGCAAAATGTTAATCATGTGCTGTTGAAGAAAAGATTCTCTAAAGGGAACACACCTAAAGTCGAACCGTCATCTCTCTGTTGAACGAAAGTTCTGACCTGAGCTCTCACGGTTTCGCATTTAACCCTTTACAGATATCATCTGTGGTATACTCACCTGTAAGACTGGATATTGGGATCTGGATACGGGAGTATATTCAAGTGGTCGGACACACATATGAGTTTAAGTCTTTAATTCACCTAAATCGTATCCTGAATAGATTGAAGTTTGTATGAAAATTTAAGAGGATCAACATATCGACAATCTAAGTGAATTGTTTAAGACTTAGTATGTTATCAAGCTTAACGGTGCTAGTAACTTGTCATTAGCTGATATGATTTCCTAACACGCTCATCAAAAATATGTTTGTAAATAGTTTACTTTCTGTGACAACTCGAATTTCCAAGATTCTATTTCGCATTTATTGCACGTTCATGTATTGTTTAGTTGTTTAATTGCACAAGTAATTGGCTATAGAACTGTAACGTTTTGATGCAATGAAGTGTATTGTGTGATTATGCATGGTTATGTGTTAATTGTGAAAGACTTGTCAAATATATGAACCTGGTGGTGAAACTGTGAAATGCTTGTAAGATGGTATGCTTGTGTAAAATATAATTATTCAGGGTGTATTGAGCAATTAGTGAAAAGTTAATTATACTTAACCCTAATCCTTCACTAAACCACACACACACACAAAAATCCAAGCACGTAGTTCACAATTCTCTGGCAATCATCACCAAATCATTGGCAAGACATCACAAGTTTGATTCCTCTCTTTCTCTAGGATCAACACAAGGTAATTGTTAATCATTGTTTATTGATTGTTTGATTGTCATCTATTCTTGATTCTTGTAGTATGTGTAAACCCTAGTTCTTCTTATGCTATTCTTGGTTTAATTGATTCTGATTATTGAAATATGATGATGATTAGTTGTGTAATGGGTTGATTATTGTCAAGATACAGGATATGCTGGAATTATGATTGATAATTGGATTGCAATGGTTGCTAGTGTTTGTACTTAGGGTTTTCTGTTCGCAGGAAAAATAAGAACGTAACTGATTTGATTCTTGTGACTCTGTGCAATGATTGAAATTTACGCATGGTTGATTCGTCTGAGTTTTGTGAATGATGCTAGTCAGAGTTTGTTGAACACTTTTAGTCTGAGTTTAATACCCCTGTATATGGTCCGAATTTTAAAGAGTTACAAGGATCCGAGTTTCATAAAGGATCAAGGGTCCGAATTTTTATATGTGATCATGTGACCCGAGGTTTAGAAAGGACATGAAGTCCGAGCTTCATTCATAATCAGACAATCCGAGTTTTCAAATAACTTACATGACCGAGTTCTTTGCTTGTTGTTGTCCGACCTTTATTGACTTATAAAGGGTCCGAGTTTTCATTGTATCAGGACACTAGGTCCGAGTTTCAACCCCCACACTCTGTCCGAGGATAAACCCCCTGTTAGGATGATGTCCGAGCTTAGTAAGGGGTTAGCATGTCCGAGTTTGTGAGCCCATCTCTTTGTCCGACTTTTACTTGGATTCTTGTTGTCCGATCTTTGATATAGGGAGGTGGAGTCCGAGTTTTGGTTAAGGAGAGAGGGTGGTCCGAGTTTGTGCCCCCTTGATCACTGTCCGACCTTTAAAAGGCATGAGGGGTCTGAGTTTCTTGGCCTTGCCTCATTGGTCCGACTTCTAATCCCTAAACCCCCTTTAGTCCGAGTTTATTAGCCTAGAATGTTGTCAAATCTTCTGTTGTACTGATATGACAAGTTGTTGTGAGTTAAACATGACTGTTATTCTGATTTCATACTAAACATGATTTCATCCTGATTACATTTTAATTGCCCAAACTTTACAAGTGAGGTGTGTGTAAAAGCTCACAGTATGATTCTGTATATGATCTCATGCTACGGTTCACTCTGCTTATGACTGTATGAATCGGTATATGCTTGTATGAAGTTGAATGCAACTGTATGATCTTGCATGTATGAAGTAGTCTATGTGATATCATTCTATACACGATAAGCACACAACACACCGTTGCTTGAATATCGAGGATTGTAAACCCTAACTGAATGAATCATGTGCAATATATCCTAGGTCGTGTGTAACGGACCTAGAGATTAATAAAGCCTAGAAGCAATAACATACCGAGCAAACCAAGGTGAGTTCACACAGCCAAGGCATGGGGTTCCCAGGGTGGGAATGGGATTGGATTACTTTATTGTACGTACTCAGTTGATAGAACCTAACGATAAGGATACGACTAGACTAGTAACACTTATTGAACTGATCTTCGCACACCTGCCAAGGGTTGGCCGCGATATTATGACTGACTTCGCACACCTGCCTTTGGAAGGCCGCGAACTGGAATTTGCTAATCTTCGCACACCTGCCTGGTAGGCCGCGATACTGGTAAACCTAGTCTAGAATACACGGGATGAACATCCCCTAATATCTTTGCATACCTGCCTGGGAGGCCGCGATGGAAACTAATACAATACATGACATAACGAACGAACATACTACTACTCACACTGTACTATTACTGAACTGTTAACTGTGAACTCGCTCAACTAGTTGTTGATCCTCTGTTACATGCCTTGCAGGTCGTTAGATACTTATGGAGCTTGCACAAGGAGGAGCATGTCGTTGTGGAGCGTGGATTATGTTTTGAAACTTATTGAACTTACGTTACACATTTGGGTTTTCGTACTTATGCTTCCGCTATACTTTGAAACTATGATTATGTTTGAACACCTATCGTATTGAATGATTGGTTTACATTTATTATTTTTGGTATTAATTACATGTTCAATATGATTGGTGGCTTGATCCTGGTCAGTCACGCTCCCAAGCGGTGATACTCCGCAGGTGGATTTTGGGGGTGTGACAGATTGGTATCAGAGCCATTGGTTATAGAGAACTTGGTTTTAATATGGGAAAACGTTTTTATTAAAACCAGACTATAACCAAAACAGTGCTCTCAAACGATCCACAACGACGCTTCGCTCCACGTGCAAGACTCGACATACTAGGTAATAAGGTTTATGTTTAATACCTGCTTGCTAGAACTGCATAGAACTTTGCTCGTAGTATGCTTACATTACTTTGCTCACTACTTGTTATTGCTTGAGAACACCTATGTGCTTACACTCTTCTGTCATCGCACTATTCGCGAACCTTTCTCACTTATGTTGCCTTTGATGTGAAGATCAATGGCCGGACGAATCAACATGACTCAAGCCCAGCTAGAGGCTCTCGTTCAAGCTCAAGTTGCTGCGGCACTTGCAGCTGCTCAAGCAGGTAGTATACCCTGCAGTTTAGACACACACTAGGATCCTTAGATCCTACAATAACTCTCGTATTTAACTTTGTCCTATTCGTACACAATAGGTCAACACGCGCAGCAGCCTGTCTGCACATTCAAGAACTTCATGGACTGTCGTCCAAGCTCATTCAGTGGCACCGAGGGGGCAGTGGGACTCCTCTATTGGTTCGAAAAGCTAGAATCTGTGTTCGAAATGTGTGAATGCCCTGAGGCTCGCAGGGTCAAGTACGCCACTGGCACTTTGGAAGGAATCGCGTTGACTTGGTGGAACGCGCAAGTACAGATCCTAGGGTTGGCAGCTGCTAACGCCACCCCTTGGAATGATTTCAAAGAATTGATCAAAAGGGAATACTGCACTCGTGAAGACATTCACAAGCTGGAAGATGAACTGTATCACTTGAAAATGACTGGGTCAGAAATCGAGGCTTATACCAAGAGGTCGAACGAGTTGGCTGTGTTGTGTCCAACTATGGTGGACCCTCCATATAAGCGCATTGAGTTGTATCTCAAGGGTTTGGCGCCAGAGATCCAGAGCCATGTGACATCGGCTAATCTTGATAATATCCAGGCTATTCAGCGCCTTGCTCATCGTATTACAGATCAGGCAGTGGATCAGAACAGGCTGCCAAAACGTGTCAAGGCTACCACTGCTGCTGTCACTACTTCTGCTACTCCCAGTGACAACAAGAGAAAATGGGAGGGGGATTCCAGCAAGGGATCAGTTTCTGTTCAGTCTCAGCAGCGCAAGACAAATGACTACCAGAATTCGAGTCAGCAATCATCTGGCAGTCAGGGGCAGGGTGGATATCGGGGAATTCACCCACTGTGTAATAAGTGCAACAGACACCACAGCGGAAGATGTCGCAGGGAACGCTGTCAAAGATGCCTCAAGATGGGTCATGAGGCTAAGGATTGTAGAAGCTCTCGGCCAGCAAATCAAAACCAGCAACTCCCACCGCCAGCTCCACAGAACCAGCACCAGCAGCCACAGCGTGGAAACCGGGGATGTTTCCAGTGTGGGGCTGAAGGCCACTACAAACGTGATTGCCCTCAATTGAACCAGAACCAGAATCGCAACAATCACAACAATCAAGGAAATGGCAACAACAACAACAATGGTGGGAACAACAACGGCAACGAAGCAAGGGGTCGTGCATTTGTGTTGGGGCAGGGTGATGCCAGAAATGATCCCAACGTCGTTATGGGTAAGTTTCTTCTCGACGATATTTATGTTACTGTTTTGTTTGATTCGGGTGCGGATACGAGTTATATGTCTTTGAAAATGAGTAAACTGTTAAAACGTACACCAACACCCCTAAACACCAAACATGTCGTAGAGTTAGCTAATGGTAAAAGTGTAGAAGCCACGCATGTAGGCAAGGGTTGTGACATCGTTCTAGCGGGTCAGACCTTTTCGATTGATCTTATTCCGATAGTTTTGGGTAGTTTCGACATCGTCATCGACATGGATTGGTTATCCAAGCAGCAAGCGGAGATCCTATGCAAGGAGAAGATCATTCGTATTCCCCGTACGGGAAAAGAACCTCTCGAAGTTCAAGGCGACAAGAGTGGTGCCGTGGTTGGCATCATTTCTTTCTTGAAGGCACAGAAATGTTTACGAAAGGGTCATACGGCTATCTTGGCACTAGTTACTGATGCAGCTTCAAAAGAGAAAAGAGTAGAGGATATTCCAGTTGTACGTGACTTTCCTTAGGTGTTTCCTGAGGATTTACCCGGTTTACCGCCTCATCGTCAGGTCGAATTCCAGATTGAGTTAGCTCCTGGAGCAGCACCTATAGCTCGCGCACCGTATCGTTTGGCTCCAACGGAATTGGAAGAACTGTCTAAGCAACTACAAGAGCTCTTGGATAAGGGCTTTATTCGTCCAAGCTCTTCGCCTTGGGGAGCTCCAGTATTATTCGTGAAAAAGAAGGATGGCACTTTCAGGATGTGCATCGACTACCGTGAACTGAACAAAGTCACAGTGAAGAACCGTTATCCTCTTCCACGCATTGACGACTTATTCGATCAGTTGCAAGGGTCGAGCTACTACTCCAAGATTGATCTAAGGTCAGGGTACCATCAGTTGAGAGTCCGGGATGAGGACGTCTCCAAGACGGCATTCAGAACTCGCTACGGTCACTACGAGTTTCTTGTTATGCCATTCGGGCTTACGAACGCGCCTACAGTATTCATGGATCTAATGAACAGAGTGTGCAAACCTTATCTTGACAAGTTCGTCATTGTTTTCATCGATGACATTCTGATCTACTCCAAGAGCCAGGAGGAACACGAGCAGCACTTACGTCTTATCTTGGAACTTCTTCGAAAGGAGCAACTGTACGCAAAGTTTTCTAAATGCGACTTCTGGCTTCGTGAAGTCCACTTCTTAGGCCATGTTGTGAACAGGGATGGGATTCATGTCGATCCATCCAAGGTAGAGTCGATCAGAAACTGGCCTGCACCGCGTACACCAACGGAAATACGCCAATTCTTGGGTTTGGCGGGGTATTACAGGCGATTCATCAAAGACTTTTCGAAGATCGCGCAGCCACTTACTATGCTGACACAGAAAGGTGTCACCTACCGTTGGGGAGATTCCCAAGAGACCGCTTTTCAGTACCTAAAGGATAGGCTTTGCAGTGCACCTATTCTCTCATTGCCAGAGGGCACGGACGATTTTGTAGTCTATTGTGACGCATCGATACAGGGGCTTGGTTGTGTATTGATGCAGCGGGATAAAGTTATTGCCTACGCTTCGCAACAACTCAAAGTTCATGAACGGAATTATACGACGCACGACTTGGAGCTGGGAGCTGTTGTTTTCGCGCTTAAGATATGGCGACACTACCTGTACGGTACCAGGTGCACGATTTACACCGATCACAGGAGTCTCGAGCATATCCTTAAGTAGAAGGATTTGAACATGCGTCAACGGAGATGGGTTGAACTACTGAACGACTACGAATGCGCCATCAAGTATCATCCAGGCAAGGCCAATATTGTGGCTGACGCCCTCAGTCGAAAGGACACCCTACCTAAGCGCGTGCGAGCGCTACAGCTTACTATTCAGTCCAGTCTTCCTGCACAGATACGAGCTTCTCAGATAGAAGCATTGAAACCCGAAAACGTCATGGCTGAAGCCTTACGCGGTTCAAGGCAACGAATGGAACAAAAGGAAGACGGCGCCTACTATGTAACGGGGCGTATTTGGGTCCCACTTTATGGCGGTTTACGAGAGCTTGTGATGGACGAAGCACACAAGTCTCGCTACTCGGTACATCCAGGGTCGGACAAAATGTACCACGACATCAGAACTACTTATTGATGGCCTAGCATGAAGGCCCACATCGCCACTTATGTTGGCAAGTGCTTGACCTGTGCAAGAGTCAAGGTTGAATATCAGAAACCAGCGGGTCTACTGCAACAACTCAGGATACCACAGTGGAAATGGGAAGAGATTTCCATGGATTTTGTTACAGGCCTACCCAGATCCCAACGTGGGAATGATACTATATGGGTGATCGTGGATCGACTCACCAAGTCTGCATACTTCCTGGCTATAAAGGAAACGGATAAGTTCTCCACTCTCGTAGACATCTATCTTAAAGAAGTTGTTTCGAGGCACGGGGTGCCCACCTCCATTATTTCGGATCGGGATGCACGATTCACGTTAGAGCTATGGCAAGCGATGCACAAATCTTTTGGCTCACGTTTAGACATGAGCACAGCATATCATCCCCAGACGGATGGGCAGTCTGAGCGAACGATCCAGACTCTTGAAGACATGCTTCGGGCATGTGTTATTGATTTCGGCAACGGCTGGGAAAAGCATCTCCCTTTGGTGGAGTTTTCTTACAATAATA
Organism: Helianthus annuus; assembly: GCF_002127325.2. Taxonomy (NCBI): domain Eukaryota; kingdom Viridiplantae; phylum Streptophyta; class Magnoliopsida; order Asterales; family Asteraceae; genus Helianthus; species Helianthus annuus. Next base: position 61,079,293 of record NC_035443.2, read on the forward strand.
GTTATCACACCAGCATACGAGCCGCTCCATTCGAGGCATTGTACGGACGTAAATGCCGGTCACCTCTCTGTTGGGCAGAGGTGGGGGATAGTCAGATCACGGGTCCAGAGATTGTAGTGGACGCCACAGAAAAGATTGCACAGATACGACAACGCATGGCGGCAGCACGCGACCGTCAGAAAGCCTACGCGGATAAGCGTAAGAAGCCATTGGAATTTCAGGTCGGGGACCGGGTTTTACTTAAAGTCTCACCCTGGAAGGGTGTGGTTCGATTTGGTAAACGAGGCAAACTCAATCCACGGTATGTTGGACCGTTCGAAATCACTGAAAGAATAGGCCCAGTAGCCTACAGACTGAACCTACCAGCTGAACTCGGTGCAGTTCACAATGTATTTCACGTGTCGAATCTGAAGAAATGCCTATCAGATGAGACCCTCATAGTTCCTTTTAAGGAACTCACTATCGACGAGCGGTTGCAGTTCGTCGAGGAACCAGTTGAAATCACGGACCGGGATGTTAAGGTCCTCAAACACAAGAGAATCCCTCTTGTTCGAGTTCGTTGGAACTCCCGACGTGGCCCAGAGTACACCTGGGAACGCGAAGACCAAATGAAAGAAAAGTACCCCCAGTTATTCGGAACCAATGCATCCACTACTGAGACTGAAGCTACTACTGCGGAATTTCGGGACGAAATTCCCAATCAACGGGGGGATGATGTGACACCCCAGGAAAACCAGTGAACGATATAGCTTACCTAGCTTCCTCAGTGAGTGCGTACCAAATTTCGGGACGAAATTTCTTTTAAGTTGGGAATAATGTGACAACTCGAATTTCCAAGATTCTATTTCGCATTTATTGCACGTTCATGTATTGTTTAGTTGTTTAATTGCACAAGTAATTGGCTATAGAACTATAACGTTTTGATGCAATGAAGTGTATTGTGTGATTATGCATGGTTATGTGTTAATTGTGAAAGACTTGTCAAATATATGAACCTGGTGGTGAAACTGTGAAATGCTTGTAAGATGGTATGCTTGTGTAAAATATAATTATTCAGGGTGTATTGAGCAATTAGTGAAAAGTTAATTATACTTAACCCTAATCCTTCACTAAACCACACACACACACAAAAATCCAAGCACGTAGTTCACAATTCTCTGGCAATCATCACCAAATCATTGGCAAGACATCACAAGTTTGATTCCTCTCTTTCTCTAGGATCAACACAAGGTAATTGTTAATCATTGTTTATTGATTGTTTGATTGTCATCTATTCTTGATTCTTGTAGTATGTGTAAACCCTAGTTCTTCTTATGCTATTCTTGGTTTAATTGATTCTGATTATTGAAATATGATGATGATTAGTTGTGTAATGGGTTGATTATTGTCAAGATACAGGATATGCTGGAATTATGATTGATAATTGGATTGCAATGGTTGCTAGTGTTTGTAATTAGGGTTTTCTGTTCGCAGGAAAAATAAGAACGTAACTGATTTGATTCTTGTGACTCTGTGCAATGATTGAAATTTACGCATGGTTGATTTGTCTGAGTTTTGTGAATGATGCTAGTCAGAGTTTGTTGAACACTTTTAGTCTGAGTTTAATACCCCTGTATATGGTCCGAATTTTAAAGAGTTACAAGGATCCGAGTTTCATAAAGGATCAAGGGTCCGAATTTTTATATGTGATCATGTGGCCCGAGGTTTAGAAAGGACATGAAGTCCGAGCTTCATTCATAATCAGACAATCCGAGTTTTTAAATAACTTACATGACCGAATTCTTTGCTTGTTGTTGTCCGACCTTTATTGACTTATAAAGGGTCCGAGTTTTCATTGTATCAGGACACTAGGTCCGATTTTCAACCCCCACACTCTGTCCGAGGATAAACCCCCTGTTAGGATGATGTCCGAGCTTAGTAAGGGGTTAGCATGTCCGAGTTTGTGAGCCCATCTCTTTGTCCGACTTTTACTTGGATTCTTGTTGTCCGATCTCTGATATAGGGAGGTGGAGTCCGAGTTTTGGTTAAGGAGAGAGGGTGGTCCGAGTTTGTGCCCTCTTGATCACTGTCCGACCTTTAAAAGGCATGAGGGGTCCGAGTTTCTTGGCCTTGCCTCATTGGTCCGACTTCTAATCCCTAAACCCCCTTTAGTCCGAGTTTATTAGCCTAGAATGTTGTCAAATCTTCTGTTGTACTGATATGACAAGTTGTTGTGAGTTAAACATGACTGTTATTCTGATTTCATACTAAACATGATTTCATCCTGATTACATTTTAATTGCCCAGACTTTACAAGTGAGGTGTGTGTAAAAGCTCACAGTATGATTCTGTATATGATCTCATGCTACGGTTCACTCTGCTTATGACTGTATGAATCGGTATATGCTTGTATGAATCGGTATATGCTTGTATGAAGTTGAATGCAACTGTATGATCTTGCATGTATGAAGTAGTCTATGTGATATCATTCTATACACGATAAGCACACAACACACCGTTGCTTGAATATCAAGGATTGTAAACCCTAACTGAATGAATCATGTGCAATATATCCTAGGTCGTGTGTAACGGACTTAGATATTAATAAACCCTAGAAGCAATAACATACCGAGCAAACCAAGGTGAGTTCACACAGCCAAGGCATGGGGTTCCCAGGGTGGGAATGGGATTGGATTACTTTATTGTACGTACTCAGTTGATAGAACCTAACGATAAGGATACGACTAGACTAGTAACACTTATTGAACTGATCTTCGCACACCTGCCAAGGGTTGGCCGCGATATTATGACTGACTTCGCACACCTGCCTTTGGAAGGCCGCGAACTGGAATTTGCTAATCTTCGCACACCTGCCTGGTAGGCCGCGATACTGGTAAACCTAGTCTAGAATACACGGGATGAACATCCCCTAATATCTTCGCATACCTGCCTGGGAGGCCGCGATGGAAACTAATACGATACATGACATAACGAACGAACATACTACTACTCACACTGTACTATTACTGAACTGTTAACTGTGAACTCGCTCAACTAGTTGTTGATCCTCTGTTACATGCCTTGCAGGTCGTTAGATACTTATGGAGCTTGCACAGGGAGGAGCAGGTCGTTGTGGAGCATGGATTATGTTTTGAAACTTATTGAACTTACGTTACACATTTGGGTTTTCGTACTTATGCTTCCGCTATACTTTGAAACTATGATTATGTTTGAACACCTATCGTATTGAATGATTGGTTTACATTTATTATTTTTGGTATTAATTACATGTTCAATATGATTGGTGGCTTCATCCGGGTCAGTCACGCTCCCAAGCGGTGATACTCCGCAGGTGGATTTTGGGGGTGTGACACTTTCATTCTGCATTTAATTTCTATAATTCATTTCTAGTTTAGAAACTTTATTAAAAATCCAAAAAGATTTTTCATTTCTGCTTTATTTTCCGACAAACCAAAGTGTAAAGTTGATCTTCAGATTCAGAAGGTTGGAGCAGATGCAGAAAGATTCTAAGTTGGATGATGAGTTGGGAGCTTAATATGTTTTTGAGAAAATGAAAAGTTTAAACAAGTTCATTAACTTGAAACTTGTAAATTTCAGAATGTTTGAAAATGTTTGAACAAAATCAGTTTGTTTTTGTCACAGATCAACCAAGGTCATTAAGTTGGACTTGGGAGATAAATTGAGTAATCAGGGTCATTAACTTGGACCTGAATACTTAAGTGGATTTCTAAAACTGATGAACAGTTAAAAAGAGTTTGAGAATGAATAGATTATAATATTATATGTTTGAGTAATAGGAAACAGGAGTTAAAATCCCCATGGCAAAGAAAATATCAAAGTTTGAACCAGAATTCAAGTCCCAGCTTATCGAGAGGGGGAGTCAGTGAAAGAGGGAGTCAAAATTCTGGATCAACATTTAAAGGGGAGATTGAAGTTTAGAGTTTGAAGATAAAAGATTGAAGGATACTTTACAAGTTGAAGACAATTCAGGGCAGAGAGCGATGGATCAAGACTAAAGACTGAAGACTGGATGCTAAAGACTTCGTCAACATCCAAGGGGGAGCCTGTTGATGCACCGATGTCTGTTAACTTCGTCTTTATAGAGTCTTGTAATGTACTAGATAGATCAGGGCACGGAAATCAAGAAAAACACTGTTGTAGGGTGATTTCGCATGAAATGACCTAAATGTCATTTCAAGCGAAATTAGTTGTTTCATACAGACTTACTTAATTCCGCACGGAGTTACTGATTTTGTGTGAACAGGTAATTCCGCTTCAGTCAGTTCATGCGGAATTAGCCACCCTATATATAGAGATCCTGCTGTGTCATTTCATACGGAATTACAGTGTGTGTTTCAGAGCCGAGTGTTGTCCGTTTGTCATTTGAATCTGTAAAAGCTCAGAATCGATCAATAAGAAGATAATTAGAGGAAAACAAGCTGTTACAAGTCTATTTCTCTGATTCCGCCTTTGAAATATATGTATAACTCTTTTGATTGACTCGTTAAACGATCCAACAGCTCTTCCAACTGTTCTCTTCATTGATCAATTACCCCCAGATAATGCCAAAAAGGGGGAGAAAATTCAGGAGTGGAAGAAGAAGGGAATAGATGATGGTCTTTTCATTGAACTAGAAAAAGATGCTATGACCAAAAAGATCCCCTTGCAGATGGTAACAAAAAGGTTGATGTTACCCAAAATGCACTTGATGAAGCTAAAACAAGTGTAAAAAGGGATAGAGAGGCAAAGGACTTGTCCAGCTGGAATAAGGAGAAAAGAGCTTATATGGAGCTAAATGCGCATGGTTGTTTTGAGCCAAAGGATGTTAAAAATCCTGAGCTGAAAAGAAATCCCACTAGAAAAGTGAGGGAACCCAAATCTATACCATCCAGACCCACAAAGCATACTCCCAAACCACCGTCCAAAAGCCCCCAACATCAAACTTCCACCCGAGCAGTTGTTGTAACACCTGCTGTGTCAACAACTGCTGATACTTCAGTTGTTTCAACAACTGTCAGCCAAACACATGCCATCACTTCAACACACACCACTACCACTGCCGTACCACCATCACCACCAAAAACCACTTCGCCTCCAAAAACAGCCACTCCATCATCTCCTCCTACCAAAAAGCAGAAGACATCAGATGTTACAACATCTGTTGTAATGACAACAGTAGTTGAAACACCAGTTGTTTCAATAACTGTTAGTCAATCACAAACCACTGCCACTAAAATCACCACCACTGATCCACCCAAAACATCACCAGCCTCTCCTCAACCAAAAAGGAGAAGGCTAATTCTGAAAGATGATGACATTTCACCACCACCAAAATCTTCAAAATCTCTATCACTTGTTACCATACCAAACCCTGTTGCTCCCTCTTCAGCTCAAATTCAAAAACCATTAGCTCCTGCAGGTGTTCAATTTCCTCTTGCGCTTATGGTAGTCAGAGATGAAATCAAATCTTTTTATTATGAGGATGGCCCTGCAAAAAGGAGACTGCCATTTGTTGAAGGATATCCAAGGCCAAATAATATTGAAGAATATTTGAAAGTCAAAGCCAAACAAGTAGAGGATATCTCAAAAAGAAATTCACAAGGGAAATCTGATAGAGAAATTCAACAGAACTATCAATTCTTGCTCACACAAGTCAGATCTTTGAAACAATTTGCAAAAAATGTGTGTCAGCAGATATCATAGAAGGCAGATGAATCTCAGAGAAAAGATTATGTTGAAAACATAATGGTCCACAAGAAATACAAAGGAGAGAGATACATGTATAAAGACTGGACCATTCCTGAGCTGGAAAGTGAGGCAGCCAGGATTCAAAACATGATCAAGAACAAAGTCAAACATACTCCTCCAGAATGGGCAAATTTCAAAAAGAATGTACCTGATAAAATGGTAGAGCTGAGGAGAATGAAGAGGAATTAGCTGCTGCTGATTATGGGTCCTTAAATCAAGTGTTGAGATGGAAAGAAGATAAAGTCAGGGCTACCTACAAAAGCTTGGAGAGACTAAGAAACACAGATCCTAATGCTCCACAAAAGCCTGACTCTCCTGAAGCAGAGGTTTCAATAAGACCACCAAAGCTGCAAATCAGGAGAGCCACTGCTCCAGCTGGTGCAACCATATTTAAAAGAAGGCAACAAAAACAGTTGGGTGCTGAAACAATCCAAGAGCTAATGGAAGGAGATGGCCTTGTAAAAGAGGGCATTAAGCAGATGATTGTAGAAACTCTTGGATTGGATCAAACTGCAAGCACTGCTCAGACAGTCATTAATAGGCCAGCATCACCAAACACCTCATCTAATAAAAATCTCCCAAGAAACCCACAAGACTCAAAAGTACTAAAATGGAAAACTGATAAACAGAGCCATGTACTGACAGTGATCAAGTCTAGTGGAGAAGTGGAGAAAATAACGAGGGAACAAGCACTTGGCCTAAGTCTTGAAGATTTGCAGGATCTCCTTGATCTTCCACTTAGTAGGGATGATGATGACACAGATGCCTTAGCCTTTGAGCTACAACTCAAAGGGCAAATAAGGGAACTGTTGATGAGGCAATAAAGATCTTCCAATAATGAAGAGTTTTGGCATTATCTGTTCCAGGGGGAGATTGTTGGGATTGAACCCTATCAGATGAACAGATAATCAAAGCCAAAACTGGATCAGAGCAGTGGATCCAGAATAAGCAAAAGTTATGTATTCAAGTCTCTCCCCTTGAAAGTGATCTCAACATCTGCTTACCTCCAATCCTCTGATCATTACAATCTACTGACCTACAACTACTGCCCAAGTCAAAGTCTGATGGAAGACTAAAGCTCTGCTGTTCAATCTACTGCTATGGGTCAAGCTATGCTGGATAGTTCAAGAACTGCTGGGTTCACATCAGTGGAAGGATGCAGCAATAGTTTAGTTTATATTAAGAAATGAAATGTACAACAGTAGTTAGCATAGCAGAGTTTGTGTACGTCAGATGTTAGAAGTTTGTTAGGAGGTTAGATATCACTTTAATGGTGACGTCAGCATAGATGCTTCAGTGGTTTGCTCGTGCCTATAAATAGAAAAGTGCTCTATACTGTTCTATTAGCTCTTCACCATCTTTCTCCTACACGAACAAATCACTGTGAGCTGAGGCTGAGGGGGAGTCTGTTATACACTTGCAATTCTAATTGAATCTTGTAATAAATTCAAGCATTCGGTTCAATGTTTAACTTGTGTATTGAAAGCAATTCTCATGTTTGATTATGTGCAAAGTTTGTTATCATTTATATTCCGCTACATTTCTCATTCATCTTCATCTTAATTCAAACGAAAACACAATCAATCCAAACTCAAATCCTAACAGGAGTCTGTAAGTGCACCAAAGTTCGATAAATGTTGGATACTACTGAAGTTTCAACATCATCGGGGCGCGGCACTAGGCGAATCGGATTGCTCAAGAGAATCCATAACAACTATATTGCGATAATAGTTATTGCATTCGTTATCCCATACTAACAAATAATACAATCACGTAAGTCATCATAGATTTCTTGTCCTCTCGAACAATCCAAATCCGACAACCTAGATTTTAGGTGAGTTTCTAGACTTCCTAGCTTGATTTGATGAAGACTTCAACTAAACCTGCAACATACGTTAAAATATTGTCAATACAAAAGTATTGGCGAGTATACGGGTTTGATATGTAATAGTATAGCAGATTAAAAGTGCTGCGAATTTCCACATGCATAAACGTAATACACGACATATATACTCACAAAACTGATACTACCAGCTAAGTCCTCGATGCTCGATGGCATAACTAGACCCCGTCGGGCGCAATAGTACTATACTAGTCGTGGTGGGACGTCACGAGTATAAGTCCTAGCATACATGCACTAGCATCACGTATATCTATGCAAACAGTTATTCGCAAGTGATAAATTGACCAATTGAATCATTCGTTTGATAAGTTCGATTTATAAGGAACGTATGTTACACCCGAAATGGACGATAGTTAGGTCGAAAGTTGGCCCATTCGGATGGGCCGTCGGATCGGATAGGCTGTTCGATCGGATGGTCAGCTCGATCGAGTGGGCTGCCCGATCGGCCAGCCCGTACGATCGGCTAGCCTGGCCGATCGGCTGGACCGCTCGGTCGGCTGGACCGCTCGGTCGAGTGGGCCGCTTGATCGGCCAGCCTGTCCAGCTGTTTTTCGACGATTTTCGCGTGTTTTTTGGTGGTTTGGTCGAGACGTTTTGTGACGTGTTGAACAACTGAAATCCCATCAATTCTGACCTGTTCTAACAGCCGGGAATCACCCCCTTCCATCAGAACTGGCCGTTCTTGGTGGTTTTTCCGTGTTAAACCCGAAATTGGTCGTCTCATCGTTAAGAATCAGATCTTTGACCAACATGACACTAAGAATGAGTAGAAGGTCGGTATAAGCTCTGGTTCTACCATTTTTAAGTATAGATCTGACGTGAAAACCTTGATTATTCTTGCGGAATTTCTTAGATCTGAGTTGTTCTTCGTGGAATGAGGCCAACACTTGAAGTTCATAAGAACTTCATGATGACATCACTCTAGAACGTCTCAAATCCATAAATTCTTGATTGGAAAACATAGATTTAGATGAGATTTAAGTAGAATCGAATGGAAACCATTCGGATCTGAGTTGTTCTTCATGGGATGACATCACTCTTGAAGAACTCCACGGTGACATCACCCTAGAACACTCCAAATCCGTTGATTTCACGGTTAAAATTCGAAAATCGAAAGGTAGAAAGATGAAAGAATGCATATAGATCAAGGAAGTATAAGATTTGGGTTGAAAACTTACAAGAATCGCGAGAAATCGAGATATTAAGGGGCTGGAATGTCTTGGTCGAGCAGCAGCAGTAACAACAAGTGTTTGGGGGTGAAGAGGGGTATTTATAGGCAAGGAAGGAGGGAAAAGGAGGAAAAAGTGGGCTGGGTCGGTTGGCCCGCTCGATCGGCCGGCCCAACCGATCGACTGGCCTGTCCGATCGGCCGGCCCAGCCGATCGGCTGGCCCATTCGATCGGGCGGCCCAGCCGGATGGCTGGCCTGTCCGATCGGCCGGCCCAGCCGATCGGCCGGCCCAGCCGATCTGCTGGTCCGTTCGATCGACTGGCCCAGCCGTTTGGCTGGCCCGTCCGTACGGAAGCCCTTCAATTCTCGTTTTTTGGTGCGTTTATGACTGTTTGGGCCATATTTTCATATATTTATATTATTTATTTATTTATTTATAATTAATCACGAAAGGGTCGCATATACGCATCTATATATCCAATATTCGGTGTGATGATCGAGTTACGCGTGCCTTCGAGTGCGTTCTTCGACGTGATGTGCCACAATGATTATCGAGGTACTACTTTGCCCGTATTGCCATCATCGTCAGGATTGCTGGAGACATGGTACTCTCCCGATAGTCTTTGTTAGCGTTGCTTGTTTACGTTTTGACACCTCACGGTTATCGAGGAGGGTAGAATAGGTCCTCACTCAATGTCATCGTGAGCATTATTATTTGCGAAAATAGCTTTGTAATAGTGATAAAATATGCGTAATTATTCGATTATACTTCGATATAGCGATGTACCTGATATTGTTACATTATGATCCGAATCTCTGGTGCTAAGCGTAACGAGTGTATCGAGTAGTAACAACGCACGAAGGTGCGGGTTGTTACAGTCTCCCCTGCTTTAGGAAATTTCGTCCCGAAATTAATCCATTAGTAGGGTCGTAAGAGTTGATGCGAATGAGAGTAGCGATTAAAAGCGTTTAGATAAGCGAGCGATCGATTAAGATTTGACGAGCGAGAGCGGTGAGAAGATACGACTCAAATAACCAAAAGCGATAACACATACCCAAGCGATTCCATAACGTTTTAAACTTGCCGATAATCGATTAATTTTCGAAGATATTTAGGAAAATCCTCTCATGGCGCGGCGCCAACGGCAGCGATGTCCACACCAGCGCTATGGGAAGGGTTTTTGTTAGTTTGATAACAGGTTTTGAGATATACATTTTAAAAGAATTCGGCGGCAACACAAGTTTGAAGAAAATTTTCCTACAACGTGGGTTCGAGTTGAAACTCGATTGTCGAACCATCGTTTTCGGGAAGATTTCTTTTTGTCATTGCAAAAGTTTTAAGGAAAAACTGGACTTATGAAACTTCCATTGGGCACGGAGCTAAACTGATTCGATGTTTTCTCCATGTTGTAAGGAAATTTCATTTGTCCAATGGTTTTAATAAAATTTTATAAAAATCGGTTTTCTTTAGCAGTACGGAAAAATAATTTACATCGAGCCCGATGTGGCACTTTCCCACGAAAGTTTGTTAATATGGTTAAAACACTTATTTATAGAAAGTACCAGCGGCGTATCCACCATGTTTTGCCCATATTACCTCTGTTTCGTGAGGCGGTGTCACGTGCGTCGATAAGACACACATAGAATTTCGCTTCGTCGGTTCAAGCGATAGGATGCCAGACCGAGTCGTGAATGGGAGCGAGTCTGATGCAAACAAAGCATAGATAGCAAATGCGAGTAGTTCGATCATACGAAACTTTGATATGGCACACTGGGTTAGACGACGATTGATAAGCGATGGAGAATGACGCGATTTTGACTACGAACAATCCGATTTCGATTTGTTCCCACGTAAAACCCACATGGCATGTTTCCACGAGAGTTGCTAATATGGAAAACACCACGTTTCCCATATTAGTTTCGTCCCGTGAAGCGAGGTCATATACCCTAATTCTACACAACTGCGCTGACTTCTAAGCGATAACCGAATATCGATAGGTAATAGACTCTGATAGTTGATAAGTGACGCTTGTTGCGTTGCGAACGATATAAGATTTGATTGAGTTGAATACACCACAAACAATAACTAATGCTAGCCCACATGACCTTTTTCCACGAAAGTCTTCTAATTTGGTCAAAACACCACCATGTTTCAACCCTATTAGCGACACGCGGTGGGAGTATCGAGTTGATGGAATAGGCAAAATGCGTTTAAGCGAAAAGCGGCGAGTGATTTTCGATACTCGTCCAGCGATCCACAATAAGCGATCCACACCAGGCGGTAGAAGTTCACACAATAGTCAATAACCAGTGTTAGAGATTGCGAGATGAACACATGATGCGATTGTGATTTCGTGCCACATATCGAGTGATTTTGATTGCGAGATAGATCTAGCAAAACTGCGATTGAGTTACGATGTAGACTTACGACCAGTCTTGCATTGCTCCAATTGCTCTTCGGGGTGAACTTACCTAAGTCCATCGATGTGGCAATTGAGTTGCGTCCGCAGACTTACGAGAAGTCTCGCAGTGATGCGATTTTAGTTTTGTTACGCCTTGCGATTGATTTGTATTGTGTCGAAAATAACCATTATAATATAATAGGTCTAATAACGTTCAACTCCACATGGCACTTTCTTCACGAAACTTCGGTAGTATGGTAAAGCACACCTTGCGTTACCCCTACTACTTATGCCCCGTGCTTTGGTGTCACGCTTTGTTGACATGGCCAAGACCCTTGACCATGCTTTTAAACGTTATGGCACCATTAGAACTTCACTACGATCTCCGTGCACTGACCAAAGTAATCCCGTGTGCACCCGTGATTAGTTGTTCCTTGCACATCTATCGTACCTCGTCCTAAGAGTGTTGTAAGGGTAAAATACATCGCATAGTACATAGTGCTAGCGTTTAGATGGTGCTAGAGTAAAAGAGAAATAGAATCCACATACGACAATCGATGAAATAAGCTCCACACATACGAGAGAACGATAGCGATAAGTCGTATTATTACAACAGAATTAGAAATAGAATATTGTTGCTGTGGAGGACACCGGCGGAGACTGCGGTTGTTGCTGACTTCCTTCAGAGTTGCGGTCCTGCGCGGCAGTGCTGTGTATGATGACCATACCAGTTGCAATTTGTGCAATAGCGACAATTTGTTTCTGGTGGGTAATGATACGTGCACATGAAACACAGGGGATGAGGTCCATTGTAGGCACGTTTTGGTTGAACTGGGACTGCTCGGAGAGGTTCTGGTTGCGGCAGTCCAGTTGTTGAAGAGTCTGGGCCCACGGTCTTTCATTTGCGGCTAGGTTGAGCATCCTGAGATGATGCAGTGTCGTTATCGGATTCGCCTGATGATTTGACGGAGGCATCGTCGGAGCAATCCTTAGAAGAACCTTCAGAGGAGTTGTCGGATGATCCATCGACCGATTCGCCAGAGGAATCGTCGGATGAGTTGATGATGATTGCTTGATGAGCTTATTTGACAGGCTTCTTGGAGAAGAACCCGTCCAAGACTCGTTTGTTGTTGATCTCTACGGCTAAACGGTAGGCTTCTTCGATGGTAGCAGGTCTTGCAGCTTCTACAAAATCACCCACACACTCAGGTAAGCCGCGGATGTACTTTGGAATGGCTTTCTTTGGAGTGTTGACTTGACTTGGGCAGATAGTACTAAGCTGCTTGAACCTTGCTGTATAGCCAGCATTGTCACCTTCGGTTTGCTTGATTTACCAATATTCGTTTTCTAGTTTCTGGACTTCGTGAGGAGGACAATATTCTTCCTTCATGAGTTCCTTCAGTTCGTCCCAAGAGAGGGCGTAAGCTGCGGAGATCCCACGTATGTTGCGTTCGGCGGTCCACCAGTCGAGTGCTTGCGATTGAAATACTCCGGTGGCGCAAGTAGTACGGAAACTATCGGGATACCCACTTTGTCGAAGGGTGACTTCGATAGAATCGAACCACTGGAGTAGTTGGGTCACACCTCCTTCACCTGTGAATTCCATCGGGTCACAGGCTTTGAAGTGTTTGTAAAGGAAAGTAGATTGTGGCGCTTCCGTCGTAGAGTCCTTCGCGGCTCGAGCGTTGCTGAGAGAGTGCACTTGAGCAACAATTTGAGGAATGAGCTTGACCACTTCCCTGGTCACAAGCGAGGCAATCCTCTTATCGGCGCTTCGTTTGGCTCTTCTCCTAGCTATTCGTTTCGAGATAGAGTTGTTGGAAAGCATCTAGACAGAGAGAGAGAGAGATTTGGAATGAGATTCGATCATAATGGTTTTGAGTTTACGACGCGATTGAGCGCGATCGAAACTTGTAACGTGCAATATAAGTAGTCTTCACATAGGAGCCATATAGGAGACACGAAAACTTCCTAGATTTTCACACAATGTCTTGATCGTACTAATAGATAGTTGTAGTTCATACTTACACACATATATTATGGTTTAGAATGCGCGAGGGCGCGTTAAGAGAGGGAATGCGAGATAAATCGGACAATCGGACTTTAATTTTGTTGCGATCATTCGGTCTTTGTTTTGGATTGCGATGGCTGTGCGAGTTATGCGTTTTGTAAAACAGGGAGCGAAAAATCGATAATCGCAATTAAACACATAAAACGTAATTGAGTTCATCAAATCGTAAAATCCGGCGAGTTGTAGGCTTAGTAGGATACTCGGAGTGCCTCGGGTGTTTAGGCGTCGACTACCCAGGGTAACTCAATCATACCCAACAATTTCGTGCACGCGCGTTGTCTTTGAAGATTTATGCTTCCACTGGGATGCAGCTCATGGCATTCATCCTCCTAGTCATCGCGTGGCTCGAGTCATTGTGATGGTCGAGTACCTGGTGAGAGCTTTTGAAAAATATTTTAGGGAGTGGAATGGTTTATTAAGGTACGGGTTTCACCCCTGGCTTAACAGTTTCAATCCCAGTTGTGGTTGTGCTCATCGAATGAATCCGAGAGCTCCACTAGAATTTCGAAATGGAGGCCTTCGTCGAGGTATGGATGTCACTCCTAACTCGACGAAAGATTCTCGTGTTAGAAAAATGCGCTGAGCGAGCAATCCTATCAAGAGTTACTGGTTTTCACACCTGGTCTTGACCGGATCACTCGGTTGTGAGATACTAGTATTTTCGAAAATATATGTATTATGTCCGCCTTAGGAAAGGCTAAGTAGTATTCCAGCCTTAGGAAAGGCTTCTTCATGTGAACTTGTAGTATGCGGGGTTCACACAAAGTCATAGTTTTTTTGTGATTTCGAGTGAAAGCATCAGGTAGGCGCAATACAAACCCTACTGGATTTGTACGAGGCAGCCTGTGGGTGCTTAGACTATAGACGAGGTCATTCTCTAGGACGTCGACCCGGACTAGGTCGAGTCTTGCCTAATTCCCTATAGTTATGGCTCTGATACCAATCTGTCACACCCCAACCGATGGCGGAATCATCGGGGCGCGGCACTAGGCGAATCAGATTGCTTAAGAGAATCCATAACAACTATATTGCGATAATATTTATTGCATTCGTTATCCCATACTAACAAATAATACAATCACGTAAGTCATCACAGATTTCTTGTCCTCTCGAACAATCCAAATCCGACAACCTAGATTTTAGGTGAGTTTCTAGACTTCCTAGCTTGATTTGATGAAGACTTCAACTAAACCTGCAACATACGTTAAAATATTGTCAATACAAAAGTATTGGCGAGTATTGAGGTTTGATATGTAATAGTATAGCAGATTAAAAGTGCTGCGAATTTCCACATGCATAAACGTAATACACGACATATATACTCACAAAACTGATACTACTAGCTAAGTCCTCGATGCTCGATTCTTCGATGGCATAACTAGACCCCGTCGGGCGCAATAGTACAATACTAGTCGTGGTGGGACGTCACAAGTATAAGTCCTAGCATACATGCACTAGTATCACGTATATCTATGCAAACAGTTATTCGCAAGTGATAAATTGACTAATTGAATCATTCGTTTGATAAGTTCGATTTATAAGGAACGTATGTTACACCCAAAATTCGTTAAAAAGGGGTCAAGTATACTCACAGTGCGTATTTGGTTGGATTGACGGGATGATGCCTGAGAATGCCCTGATTTCAGACTGATTACATGAGTATTGGATTACGCGCTAAATGGTATCGGAATACACGAAATTGGACGATAGTTAGGTCGAAAGTTGGCCCATTCGGATGGGCCGTCCGATCGGATAGGCTGTTCGATCGGATGGTCAGCTCGATCGAGTGGGCTGCCCGATCGGCTAGCCCGTCCGATCGCCTAGCCTGGCCGATCGGACCGCTCGGTCGGCTGGGCCGCTCGATCGACTGGGCCGCTCGATCGGCCAGCCTGTCCAGCTGTTTTTCGACGATTTTCGCGTGTTTTTCGGTGGTTTGGTCGAGACGTTTTGTGACGTGTTGAACAAATGAAATCCCATCAATTCCGACCTGTTCTAACGGCCGGGAATCACCCCGTTCCATCAGAACTGGCCGTTCTTGGTGGTTTTTTCGTGTTTAACCCGAAATTGGTCATCTCATCGTTAAGAATCAGATCTTTGACCAACACGACACTAAGAATGAGTAGAAGGTCGGTATAAGCTCTGGTTCTACCGTTTTTAAGTATAGATCTGACGTGAAAACCTTGATTATTCTTGCGGAATTTCTTAGATCTGAGTTGTTCTTGGTGGAATGAGGCCAACACTTGAAGTTCATAACAACTTCATGATGACATCACTCTAGAACGTCTCAAATCCATAACTTCTTGATTGGAAAACATAGATTTAGACGAGATTTAAGTAGAGTCGTATGGAAAACATTCGGATCTGAGTTGTTCTTCATGAGATGACATCACTCTTGAAGAACTCCATGGTGAGATCACCCTAGAAGACTCCAAATCCGTTGATTTCACGGTTAAAAGTCGAAAATCGAAAGGTAGAAAGATGAAAGAATGCATATAGATCAAGGAAGTACAAGATTTGGGTTGAAAACTTACAAGAATCGCGAGAAATCGAGAGATTAAGGGGCTGGAACGTCTTGGTCGAGCAGCAGCAGTAACAACAAGTGTTTGGGGGTGAAGAGGGGTATTTATAGGCAAGGAAGGAGGGAAAAGGAGGAAAAAGTGGGCTAGGTCGGTTGGCCCGCTCGATCGGCCAGCCCAACCGATCGACTGGCCTGTCCGATCGGCCGGCCCAGCCGATCGGCTGGCCCGTTCGATCGGGCGGCCCAGCCGGTTGGCTGGCCTGTCCGATCGGCCGGCCCAGCCGATCGGCTGGCCCGTTCGATCGGCCGGCCCAGCTGATCTGCTGGTCCGTTCGATCGACTGCCCCAGCCGTTTGGCTGGCCCGTCCGTACGGAAGCCCTTCGATTCTCGTTTTTTGGTGCGTTTACGACTGTTTGGGCCATATTTTCATATATTTATATTATGTATTTATTTATTTATTATAATTAATCACGAAAGGGTCGCATATACGCATCTATATATCCAATATTCGGTGTGATGATCGAGTTACGCGTGCCTTCGAGTGCGTGCTTCGACGTGATGTGCCACAATGATTATCGGGGTACTACTTTGCCCGTATTGCCATCATCGTCACGATGGCTGGAGACATGGTACTCTCCCGATAGTCTTTGTTAGCATTGCTTGTTTACGTTTTGACACCTCACGGTTATCGAGGAGGGTAGAATAGGTCCTCACTCAATGTCATCGTGAGCGTTATTATTTGCGAAAATAGCTTTGTAATAGTGATAAAATATGCGTAATTATTCGATTATACTTCGATATAGTGATGTACCTGATATTGTTACATTATGATCCGAATCTCTGGTGCTAAGCGTAACGAGTGTATCGAGTCGTAACAACGCACGAAGGCGCGGGTTGTTACAGCAGGACTGATCTTGTAATTATGTGAAAGCGTCACAAGTTTGGACAAGGGTTCTTATACATATGAGAGCTTGTGGATTTATCTCTCATGAGAACTTGTAGATTTATCTCTCATCAAAACTTGTGGATTTGAACATATGAGAACTTGTGGGTTTAGATGTGAGTACTTGTATTCTTTTATATGGTGATTACTTGTGGTTCTCTTAGAGTGTGCAAATTTGTATTTTCTAGATAGTGGAGAGTACTTATTTGTTAAGTACTGAGGGTTTTATGGTAAGGTCCTTGTTGTGCGAACATATGATTGTATATAAGCTTTGTGATGTTTGCAATCATTAGAGATATTTCAATGAAATAGTGAAATTTTGGAGAAAACTTCTTGGGGAAACAAACCCTAGCTTTGGGTTCATTATTCAATCTGTGTGATTGTTTATTGTGAATACTCTGTGTATTCACGATTCTCTCATCTTCTACACCTTCTGTACGAGCTCTACGTTGTGGTACGAGGCACACGGTGGTTTCTGCACATCGCGTGTGTGTTCGATCGGTCCGGTTCGTGTGTTCGTTGAAGGAAGTCGACCTTACAGTTTGCAAAGAAAGAAATAATGTATAATGAAATGTGATGAGATTTGATTTTTTAACACTGAATTCTTCGTAGAATCTTTCTTAGAAAACTTATAATGCAAAACATCTTTTCGTTTAGATTCCTTCCTAGAAAACTCATGAATCCTTCGTAGAATCTTTCTAACGAATGCCAATCATATGGATCAAAAAAGTCAAAACTGGAAATATTCTACGAGGGTGTTGAATTTGAGTCATCAAGAGCCTTTGTGTAACACCCCGAAAATATAAAACTTTATATTAGAATTATAAAGTATAAAATGAACGAGAACAAACTAACTAGGAATAAATAACCTAGTTAGTTATGAGTCTTGTGGTAACATAAATGGATTAAAACACCTAAAATATAAACTAAACAATAGTTGAGGGACTTAAGTTGTTAAACTTGAAACTTGAACTAATAAAAACAAAATAAACTACACCAAACACACACTTAAGTGTGTGTCTGGTCGATCAAAAACGGAGGGGCGAACAAGGATTCCCCACCAAACCCTAGTTCTTGCCAAATTGATTAAATTGAAGGCTTTAATCAGTTCCAAATCGATTTTCAAGCACAAATTAGTGATCACCTCGTTGAAGGGATCATAAGGTATGCAAAATTTTAGTGTTTTGATTCATCTCAAGTTCTAGGTAGATTGTGAAAATCGAAATTGAGCTTGATTATGTCATGTTTAGATGAAACTTGTAATGAAAACAGGTTTAAGAGTGAATCCTAATTGATAATTTGCAGGAATCATGTTTAAAATTATGAAATTTATGATAACCCATTCATAGGTTAAACGGGTTTTACAAAATAAGATGAACATAAGAATTATGATTATCAAAAGTAGTATTACTTGACTTCTATATGATGATTTTGGTGATTGTATGCATGCTTGACATGATGGAATCGAAATATGTGATTATAATTGGCCAAAATAACAAGTTATGAACTTGATTCTAGTTATGTAAAAATTAAACCCGTTAGGTGTTTGTTAAAATGCCTAAGTGAGGAATAAAGTGTTAAAAACCGGATAAAAACGCATGTTTGATTTTCATAGCAAATTATGCGTTAAAGTTTATAAAAATGGTTCTAAATTGGTTGTGAATTGAACTCTTTAGGCAAAGAATCCGGATCGTCGAGTGGACAAGCCGGAGGAGATACGCGCTTGAAAGGGGTGCTCTAATGGTACGTGACTTTAGTTCCGTCACATTATGCATAAACGTTTAGATTTAGTTTGTTAATGGTGTCATAGTATAATGTATACGTTTGGTGTGTCATTGAAGTGGCGAAGCTCACTCGACAATCAAATGGGTCAAAATAACGGTTGGAAATAGTTTGGCTTGTCATTAAAGTGATGGTTTTCACACGACAACCAAACAGGTCAAAACTATGTCTTTAAAATGATCATATGTGTAGAGACTTGGAAGTCTCATATTGTGATACTGATAGATAGCGTTACGCCAATGGATTGGTTGTGCTAAGTTAAGTTTACGAATCCGAGATATCGGGTCGAATGGTAGAAATCAATTGCAAGAGTTGCACGAAATGGCATGCTTGAATTTTGAGAAAACAAGCATGAAATTCTAATGCGAGCGTAAAGCCATGTAATGGCGCGGATATGCCGAGATTTACAAGCCCGGGGATTAGGTAATTTAGTCTAGTATGCCAAAGAACTGAATAATAAGAAAATATGCACTCATGGCTAATGGGTCAGACAATCGAAACAAGGATTTTGTGAACCATTCATTCATAAACCGGGTTTCGTTACGTGAAATTTACATGGTTGGATCCGTAATTTTATTATGGACGCATAGGAAAAAGAATCGACTAAAACGGACAAACGGGTAAAAAGTTATGCTAGTTTAAAGTTAGATTTTTTTCAAATTTCGGAGCTGGGCAAATATGCAGGTCCAGGAACTGGACCTGCTGTAAAACGTGCTCCCCCGCGCCACGCGACGGGGTAACTAGATGCGGGCGCGACACGCGGGGCCGCCCGCGGCACGCGAAGGATAAACCTAAGTCTGTCACGTGGCGCGACAGACCAAAAAATTAGATTTTTATTTTTTTGTTATACGTATGATATTGGGACTTGTCTATGCTTATTAAAATGTTGTCAAAACTAACAATTGATGTGGTTTTGACCTTTGGTGATGCTCGTTTCATTCCGAATGCCGATCAAGCAAGAAATCAAGAACCGAACACAAGTTTTGAAGCTTCCGCACTAATCTTATCATGTTTTAGAAAATGTTGTCATGTAAACACTTCATAATGTCGAACGTTTAAAACTAGCTAGTTGGTGATGTTAAAACACTATAACGATGTACATCTTATTTTATTAACTAAGTTTTTGATAATTATGCATTTTGGTTTTGAAAAGTTCTTATTTTAGAATAAAATAATTAATAAATAAGACGGGTGTTATACTTTGAGAGAAATAGCCTTTTTCAAAATGGTATGAATCCATGAACACTTACTTGGAAGTCACATGAATATATACAATTCCTAAATGTTGAATTGTTCACACCTATTGGCTTAAAAGTTTTGAACTTTAGTAGGAAATTATTTTTAGTTGAAGTTATTTATTAATAACCAAAATAACCATATCATAACAGATTAACCGTAACCAAATATCGATTACGGTTATCCCATAACCGAAACTAGTGGTTATGGATGATGGTAAAAACCTAATCAAACGACCTATGTACACCCCTAGTAAACATGTAGTGCAGGAATAATACTAAATGTTTGAAAAAAAAAGAAATAAAATATAATAAATTGTAATGAGATTTAGTTTTTTGATAGAAAATTCTTAAGTTAAAAATTAAATTAATAATAATTTATTATTTAAGAACACTATACATCCAAATACCTCTTTTTATAATGTCGACTATAGAGGTTAGGTACAACTATAATAAAGCTTAGATAAAATATTTTACAATATAATAATTCTGTATCACAATATATCTATCAATTCTTAAGATTTTAGTAGAAACATAACCATATGGTCATTCTAGCAAGGCAAATGTCATTGCTGACGCCTTGAGCTATAAGAAAAGGATCAAACCAATTAGGGTTTATGCTAAAAGGATTGAACTTAGAACCAATTTGAGTCTGAATGAGAAACTGTTAGAAGTTCAAAGGCAAGCCTTACTAGAAGCGAATGTTTCTAATGAAGGTTTAGGCGGAACTGTTGAACAGTTAACACTTGGAAATGATGGAATCTTGAGATTCAATAATTGCATATGGGTTCCTATCTTAGGAGGACTCAGAGATCTGATTCTCCAAGAATTACAGAATTCCAAATATTCAGGAGGAGATAAAATATATCATCATCTAAAAAGAAATTATTGGTGGATGGGTATGAAGAAATCCATAGCCACCTATGTAGCTAAAAGTCTGACATATTTGCAATTTAAGGTTGAACATCAGAAACCATCAGGACTGCTATAACAACTAGAAATTCTCTCTTGGAATTAGGAAATGGTAACAATGGACTTCATTACCAAATTACCTAAGAGTAAACGTAGTAATGACACGATCTGGGTGATAGTTGACATACTGACTAAGTCAGCTCACTTTTTGCCACTTAAAGAAACTTTTAGTTCTGATAAATTGGCACAATTATATGTGGGCGATATTGTATCCCTTCATGGTGTACCAGTGCCCATAGTATCTGATAGAGATAGTAGATATAGATCTCATTTCTGGAAAAGTTTCTGACAATCTTTAGGTACACGATTAAATTTTAGTACGACTTACCATCCACAAACTGATGGTCAAAGTGAGCGTATAATTCAAATGTTAGAGGACATGCTGAGAGCATGTGTCATTGATCTAGGTGGTAGGTGGGATGACCACCTACCCCTAATATAATTCTCCTACAACAATAGCTACCATACAAGTATTAAAGCCGCTCCATTTAAAGCCTTGCAAGGGAGAAAGTGCAGAACGCCCGTTTGTTGGGCTGAAATTGGAGAAAGCCAACTATCAGGACCCTGAGATAGTCATTGAAACCACGGACAAGATTGTACAAATCCGTGATAGGCTCAAACTGCATGTGATAGGCAGAAGAGCTATGCAGATAAGAGGCGAAAACCTCTTAAGTTCCAAATAGGGGACATAGGTTTATTGAAAGTGTCACCATGGAAAGTTGTCATGAGGTTCGAAAAGAAGGACAAGTTGAGCCCGAGATATATTGGACCATTCGAGATAATTGAATGTGTCGGTTCTGTAGCTTATAAACTTACGCTACCTGAGGAACTCAGTGGAATCCATGATGTGTTTCACATCTCAAATTTAGAGAAATGTCTAGCTGATGCATCGCTAGCAATGCCGCACCACGATGTGCAAATTGATGAAAACCTGAGGTTCATTGAGAAACCGATTTCGATCAAGGATCGACAAGTTAAAAAGCTCCATAAGAAATGGATCCCCATCGTGAAAGTCAAATGGGATTCCCGTCGTGGCCCAGAATATACACAGGAGGTTGAAGCAAATATGAGACAAAAGTACCCATATCTATTTGAATATATCTCGAGGACGAGATTTCTTTTAAGGGGGTGAGAATGTAACAACTCGAAAATTCTAAACTGATAATATGGCAACACGTGTCTAATTAACTCTCAAATATTCCCAATAAGTTGGACGAGATGGACCAAATACGTAAATATGTGGAAGGATGGAAGTGGAGGGGTCAAATATTACAAATTGTCAAATGTTTTGGCTTCTGAAGGTCCCTTACAGACCACAAGACATATGCCTTGCGGTCCGTAAGGCATTAAAATTCTTTAGCTTTTAAAGGTCCCTTACGGACCGGAAGGCATATGCTTTATGGTTAGATAAAATATTTTACAATATAATAATTCTGTATAACAATATATCTATCAATTCTTAAGATTTTACAATATAATAATTCTGTATCACAATATATCTATCAATTCTTAAGATTTTAGTAGAAATATAATCATATGGTCATTCTGGCAAGGAAAATGTCATTACTGACGCCTTGAGCTATAAGGAAAGGATCAAACCAATCAGGGTTTATGCTAAAAGGATTGAACTTAGAACCAGTTTGAATGAGAAACTGTTAGAAGTTCAAAGGCAAGCCTTACTAGAAGCAAATGTTTCTAATGAAGGTTTAGGCGGAGCTGTTGAACAGTTAACACTTGGAAATGATGGAATCTTGAGATTCAATAATCGCATATGGGTTCATATCTTCGGAGGATCTTAGGAGGACTCAGAGATCTGATTCTCCAGGAATTACATAATTCCAAATATTCAGGAGGAGATAAAATATATCAGCATCTAAAAACAAATTATTGGAGGATGGGTATGAAGAAATCCATAGCCACATATGTAGCTAAGTGTCTGATATGTTTGCAATTTAAGGTTGAACATCAAAACTTTGTTATTAGCCCAAACCAAAGAACTCCCAACCAGTACCCTTGATCTTACATGAAGTAAGACCTGATGAACAGATGTTTAGATCGAATCAGTTGATCTACAAATACAAAGATAGAAAAGATAGAGGAAAGTATACAACCTGATCTACACAGAATCAAGATCTCACATGCGAGATTAATAGCAAGATAAACAGATCTCACAGGCGAGATTAACAACAAGATGAACATATCTCACAGGTGAGATTAACAACAAGACAAACAGATCATAGCAGATCTCCACAGATTAGTTACACGGAGAACTTGATGTAAGTGCAAATGCGAGAAGAAGTGAGCTGCAATGGATAAAAGAATGATCTCAAAACCCTAATGGAGTCTCTAATACCCAGCCACATGGAAATTACATCCAGTACCATGAAGATATCAACAATCGCACCGCCTTAACAAAATTTCACTTTAAACCCTCAAATGTTTCATCCAGGCCCCGTATGTATGAAACTTGTTCAAACAACAATTCAAACTAATAAAACTGAACATTACAACATATGAATGACAAATTATAACTCAAGTTTTCAACAAAAACAATATTAAAAATATAGTGTGTAAGTTATAACATTTTTAAATTATGAAACACTAAAGATACTTGTGTACCAACCTCTAAAATATTTGTTTCAATTCATCACCCATTTATAGCCCTTTCCATTTCTATGGCTATAGCTATAAGTAAATGGTGTACCATGTTCAATATTTATTAAACCCTATGATGCGGAGATAACCTGTGAAAGGTAAAATAAAACAATCTAATGAGTGGATCAAGTAAAAAAAGTGAAGAATATGTGAGGGAAGCAATTATTATGAAGAACCTGTTGTGAGAGACAACTAAGAAGAGGATATTTAATATGTGATATATCAAGAAGAAGACACGCGTATCCTGTGACTGGGTTAAAAGAAAGAATTGTTGTGTGATACAACCGCAAGAAGAATCTTAGTGGGTCATATTGTCTAAAAAATATATGCGAGATGGGTTCAATTAATGTGATATGATGGTGGGTAGGTTAATGAAGATCGGGTGGAGTTCGTGTTGAGACAACTAGAGAGAGGTGGGAAAGCCAAAAAGCATACGACTCCAATGACCGATATGTGTCCTCATTGTTTGTTTTATTATATAGTATAAGTATATATTTGTTATTATTTGCGGGTATTTAGGTGTGTACTTGGATATCTGTGAATATTTTGTGGATTGATTAGGAGGTAAATGAACTTATGCGTTTCGTTGAAATTTGACACTTATTTTTTATTTGGTTGAACTTGAGTTTAGCTTCTTAAACTTACTTTGGATATGTTTTTTAAACTATTGAATGAATTTTAGACCTTTGAGTTTTCAAAGCTATCTATTATTATTTTTTTATTTACTCGAGATTAATCAAGCCGAGCCGAGCTAGAAAAGTTTGAAACCAAGCAGAACTCGAGCTTAGGTATCCAGCTCGGTTTCAAATCCGAACTGGCTCGTTTTATAATCGAGCCCGAGCTTACCCCTAGCTCGACTCTGCTTGTGAACGTACACTTTGATGAGTTGGCCATGAGGCTGAAAAGGTTTCCTAAACATTCCATGTCCATCAACTTCTTATGTGGGAAAAAATGTAGACAGGTCGAACTAGTAGAATATGAAAGAATAATGAATTTTGTTGTTCATTTATTTATTATCATCGTTGCATCAAGTACAAGTACAATATGAAAGAATAAAGAATTTTCAAGACTAGAAATATTTACTAGAAGGTGATGATGAATTGCTTTCAAATCAAAATCCCATGTAGGCTTAGAGGAATCTGGAGCGTTTGCATTCAGCAGGAAGACCGTTAGTAAAGCGTGTGCGGTCATTGCAGTAGTTGTAGATCATGTGCTTGTTCTGCACCCACCTAATCCTGTTTCGGCCAGCTGCATCGACTCCTTGAGTTCTCCATGCCTGGTTGTCATTTACAGAGCTTGTCGACCTTGAGTTAGGACCAACTTTATCGGCATTGGCATTGAATTTCCTGTAGTAAGCGGTGAAAGGTGCATTTTTCCAGTCAGTTTTCACACGCCCACCCTGGGTTGCCCAGTCATCTGCATTCCACAGGCTGGCATACACTCTCATCGGTTGGCTCTTGGGAAAGGGAACTCCAGCAGCCTCATGGTTGTTAAACACCCTCACTGGTATGTTATCAATCAAGAAACTGTAGTAAAATGTAGTTGAAGATCAGTACATGTCAGTAGTACGGGTAACTTGTGTGCATAGATCGAATGTGAGATGGACTTACATGATTCTTTGTGCGTTCCATACAATAGTGTAGGTGTGGAAGGCGGCAGTTGGGTCGAACCATAGGTGAAACTGTTGTTCCTTATCTCCTTTCCCTTGCGAGTATACATTGGTGTGGATTGTGTAAGGGCTTCCTGTGGTGTTGCCCAAGAACTCAAAAGTCTATCTCATCATGCCCCGCGCCTTGTGACGATAACTGGTGTACAAAATCAGTCATGCTTTTTGTTAGGGACTTGGTAACTATGATATAATGTCAAGATACAAATTTTGAAATCATGTGGGCATGGACTACTTACATAGAAGGTGGTGACAGTACCAGCAGAGTTTCCAGGTACTAGTTTGAGTTGCATGTCGAACCTTCCAAAGAGGTACTCGTGCTTGGACTGGAAACCTGAACCGGAGTACTGATCGAGTGAAAGGGAGAGATCCTGACCGCCATTGGAAATTTTAGCACGTTCACCTCCAAAAGTGATGTCCATTTCGTCATAAAAACTTCCTGCCGATGCAGCTACAATCAGACATGAAATTGCTAGAGCAACTGCACAAGCATTATGGATTGAATGTCCCATTATTCTTCTCAACCGAACTAGAGAGTGTATGTATGTGTGTGTGAAAGATAGAGAGAGGAAGAGATGTGATGGGTTTATGTTTAAGTGATGGTTTATATATATATAGGTGTGGCTACATCACAAATTTGCCATAGGAACCATCCTGGTTGGTGGAGAAGTGGTGACTCCACCGAAAAATGATTATAAGACACCCATTTACGCGTGCCAACTCATGAACAACAATTATTGCTTGTGTCTCGACACACACATATAGTTTTTTAGTGAAACTTCCCTTCCACTATCCTAGAGAAAATATTTTCAATCATAACATTAATGGTTAATGTTCCAAATGGAATGTTTATTTTTTCTGAGGTTAAAATTTTACACTACTTAAATATGAATTA
The DNA here is from genome assembly GCF_002127325.2 of Helianthus annuus. Lineage (NCBI taxonomy): Eukaryota > Viridiplantae > Streptophyta > Magnoliopsida > Asterales > Asteraceae > Helianthus > Helianthus annuus. Next base: position 61,105,254 of record NC_035443.2, read on the forward strand.
ATTAATCATGTACACCTATTATAGAAACTAGAACTATAATCACAATATTTTCAAATAATTAAGCACTAAACTATAAAACCTAGAACTATAATCACAATATTTTCAAATTATTAAGCACTAAACTAAGTTATTTATTAAGACCATCAATATTAGTCATTCTAAGTTTTTTATTATTAGTGTCCGCTTGCTCTATCTTGTAAACATGTCATGTATGAAAAAGAAAAAGCATGGCTAAGCTTAATGTTCGGGATAACCATAAATAACAAAAATATAAATTATTTCAAATGTTTGAAATGAAATAAATAACTTATACTGAAAATGTAATGAGTTTTAATTTTGCTATATAAAATACTTCCTGAAAAGTTTAATTGAGAACACTTTCTATTTAAGAATACTATACATCCATATATCTCATTTTTAATATTTAACCCGTCTACTACAAACTCCTACTACAGATCTAATAAAACTTTGAAACAACGTCCTAAAATATAGTAATTATAGTTAACAATATCAATCAAATCACAAGATTTTAGTAACATAATCATATACACTTATAATAGAGTCTAAATTTAGTAAGACTATCAAAGTCCAATGATAATCCTTATCCAAAATGTGTCAAGAACAAAAAAAAGATACAAATTATTTGAAGGTATTATTAAATAATACAGAAAAAATACAAACAGTTATTAATGCCGCTACTAGAAAATTGGGCTTTTCGAAGTGCATTTCCGTCGCAAAACGAGCTTGATTGCCCATGCGGCCATGCTGTATTTTTTGAGACCGTTAAAACAATCACAAATATTAGTCTTGTTGCGGCCACTTTGCAAGGAGACAGTTGGTGACCGGTTTGCAACCTTTTTGCGACCGATTACCATTTGCAAACTTGCGACCGTATTGTTGTGATGTATTTGCGATTGCAATTTCCGAGAGTAAATTTCAGTCACAGTTGCCCAATTTTCTAGTAGTATGTTTGTGTAAATGCACTTCAGGACGATAAATGCGGGGAGCGGCTTCTCGAAGACTCGATGAAGATTTGCAGATTCTGCGTATATCAAGGGGGAGTCTGTAAGTGTACCAAAGTTTGATAAATGTTGGATGCTGCTGAAGTTTCAACATTGAAGGACTGATCTTGTAATTATGTGAAAGCGTCACAAGTTTGGACAAGGGTTCTTATACATATGTGAACTTGTGGATTTATCTCTCATGAGAACTTTTAGATTTATCTCTCATCAGAACTTGTGGATTTATTCATATGATAACTTGTGGGTTTAGGATGTGAGTACTTGTATTCTTTTATATGGTGAGTACTTGAGGTTCTCTTAGAGTGTGCGAATTTGTATTTTCTAGATAGTGGTGAGCACTTATTTGTTAAGTATTGAGGGTTTTATGGTAAGGTCCTTGTTGTGCGAACATATGATTGTATATAAGCTTTGTGATGTATGCAATCTTTAGAGAGATTTCAATGAAACAGTGAAATTTTGGAGAAAACTTCTTGGGCAAACAAACCCTAGCTTTGTGTTCATTATTCAATCTGTGTGATTGTTGATTGTGAGTACTATGTGTATTCACGATTCTCTCATCTTCTACACCTTCTGTACGAGCTCTACGTTGTGGTACGAGGCACGCAGTGGTTTCTGCACATCGCGTGTGTGTTCGATCGGTCCGGTTCGTGGATCCGTTGAAGGAAGACGACCTTAAAGTTCGCAAAGAAAGAAATAATGTATAATGAAATGTGATGAGATTTGATATTTTTAACACTAAATCCTTCTTAGAAAACTTATAATGCAAAACATTTTTTCGTTTAGAATCCTTCCTAGAAAACTCATGAATCCTTCGTAGAATCTTTCTAACAAATGCCAATCATATGGATCAAAAAAGTCAAAATTTCTGGAAATATTCTACGTGGGTGTTGAATTTGAGTCATGAAGAGTCTTTGTGTAACACCCCGAAAATATAAAACTTTATATTAGAATTATAAAGTATAAAATAAACGAGAACAAACTAACTAGGAATAGATAACCTAGTTGGTTATGAGTCTTGTGGTAACATATAAGTGGATTAAAACACCTAAAATATAAACTAAACAATAGTTGAGGGACTTAAGTTGTTAAACTTGAAACATGAATTAATAAAAACAAAATAAACTACACCAAACGCACACTTAAGTGTGTGTCTGGTCGATCAAAAACGCAGGGGCGAACAAGGATTCCCCACCAAACCCTAGTTCTTGCCAAATTGATTAAATTGAAGGCTTTAATCAGTTCCAAATCGATTTTCAAGCACAAATTAGTGATCACCTCGTTGAAGGGATCATCTCAAATTTTAGGTAGATTGTGAAAATCGAAATTGAGCTTGATTATGTGATGTTTAGATGAAACTTGTAATGAAAACAATTTTAAGAGTGAATCCTAGTTGATAATTTGCAGGAATCATGTTTAAAATTATGAAATTTATGATAACCCATTCATAGGTTAAATGGGTTTTACAAAATAAGATGAACATAAGAATTATGATTATCAAAAGTAGTATTACTTGACTTCTATATGATGATTTTGGTGATTGTATGCATGATTGACATGATGGAATCAAAATATGTGATTATAATTGGTCAAAATAACAAGTTATGAACTTGATTCTAGTTATGTAAAAATTAAACCCGTTAGGTGTTCGTTAAAATGCCTAAGTGAGGAATAAAGTATTAAAAATCGGATAAAAACGCATGTTTGATTTTTATAGCAAATTATGTGTTAAAGTTAATAAAAAAGGGTTCTAAATTGGTTGTGAATAGAACTTTTTAGGCAAAGAATCCGGATCGTCGAGTGGACAAGCCGGAGGAGATACGCGCTTGAAAGGGGTGCTCTAATGGTACGTGACTTTAGTTCCGTCACATTATGCATAGACGTTTGGATTTAGTTTGTTAATGGTGTCATAGTATAATGTATACGTTTGGTGTGTCATTGAAGTGACGAAGCTCACTCGACAATCAAACGGGTCAAAATAACGGTTGGAAATAGTTGGCTTGTCATTAAAGTGATGGTTTTCACACGACAACCAAATAGGTCAAAACTATGTCTTTAAAATGATCATATGTGTAGAGACTTGGACGTCTCATATTGTACTAGTGGTAGATAGCGTTACGCCAATGGATTGATTGTGATAAGTTAAGTTTACGAATCCGAGATATCGGGTCGAATGGTAGAAATAAATTGCAAGAGTTGCACGAAATGGCATGCTTGAATTTTGAGAAAACAAGCATGAAATTCTAATGCGAGCGTAAAGCCATGTAATGGCGCGGATACGCCGAGATTTACAAGCCCGAGGATTAGGTAATTTAGTCTAGTATGCCAAAGAACTGAATAATAAGAAAATATGCACACATGGCTAATGGGTCGGACAATCGAAACAAGGATTTTGTGAACCATTCGTTCATAAACCAGGTTTCGTTACGTGAAATTTACATGGTTGGATCCGTAATTTTTTTACGGACGCATAGGAAAAAGAATCGACTAAAACGGACAAACGGGTAAAAACTTTGCTAGTTTATAGTTAGATTTTTTACAAATTTCGGAGCTGGCAAATATGCAGGTCCAGGAACCGGACCTGCTGGAAAACGTGCTCCCCCGCGCCACGCGACGGGGTAACTAGATGCGGGCGCGACACGCGGGGCCGCAAGAGGCACGCGAGGGATAAACCAAAGTCTGTCGCGTGGCGCGACATACCAAAAATTTAGATTTTTATTTTTTTGTTATGCGTATGATATTGGGACTTGTCTATGCTTATTATAATGTTGTCAAAACCAACAATTGATGTGGTTTTGACCTTAGGTGATGCTCATTTCGTTCCGGATGCTGATCAAGCAAGAAATCAAGAACCGAACACAAGTTTTGAAGCTTCCGCACAAATCTAATCATGTTTTAGAAAATGTTGTCATGTAAACACTTCATAATGTGGAATGTTTAAAACTAGCTAGTTGGTGATGCTAAAACACTATAACGATGTACATCTTAGTTTATTAACTAAGTTTTTGATAATTATGCATTTTGGTTTTGAAAAGTGCTTATTTTAGAATAAAATAATTAATAAAGAAGACGGGTGTTATACTTTGAGAGAAATAAGCTTGTTCAAAATGGTATGAATCCATGAACACTTACTTGGAAGTCACATGAATATATACAATTCCTAGATGTTGAATTGTGTGCACCTATTGGCTTAAAAGTTTTGAACTTTATTAATAACCAAAATAACCATATCATAACAGATTAACCGTAACCAAATATCGATTACGGTTATCCCATAACCGTAACTACTAGTGGTTATGGTTGATGGTCTAAACCGAACCAAACGACCTATGTACACCCGTAGTAAACATGTAGTGCATGAATAATACTAAATGTTTGGACAAAAAAAAAGAAATAAAATATAGTAAATTGTAATGAGATTTAGTTTTTCGATAGAAAATTCTTAAGTTAAAAATTAAATTAATAATAATTTATTATTTAAGAACACTATACATCCAAATACCTCTTTTTATAATGTCGACTATAGAGGTTAGGTACAACTATAATAAAGCTTAGATTAAATATTTTACAATATAATAATTCTGTATCACAATATATCTATCAATTCTTAAGATTTTAGTAGAAACATAACCATATGGTCATTCTGGAAAGGCAAATGTCATTGCTGACGCCTTGAGCTATAAGGAAAGGATCAAACCAATCAGGGTTAGGGTTTATGCTAAAAGGATTGAACTTAGAACCAGTTTCAATGAGAAACTGTTAGAAGTTCAAAGGCAAGCCTTACTAGAAGCAAATGTTTCTAATGAAGGTTTAGGCGGAACTGTTGAACAGTTAACACTTGGAAATGATGGAATCTTGAGATTCAATAATCGCATATGGGTTCCTATCTTAGGAGGACTCAGAGATCTGATTCTCCAGGAATTACATAATTCCAAATATTCAGGAGGAGATAAAATATATCAGGATCTAAAAAGAAATTACTGGTGGATGGGTATGAAGAAATCCATAGCCACCTATGTAGGTAAAAGTCTGACATGTTTGCAATTTAAGGTTGAACATCAGAAACCATCAGGACGACTACAACAACTAGAAATTCCATCTTGGAATTGGGAAATGGTAACAATGGACTTGATTACCAAATTACCTAAGAGTAAACATGGTAATGACACGATCTGGGAGATAGTCGAGATACTAACTAAGTCAGCTCACTTTTAGCCAATTAAAGAAACTTTTAGTTTTGACAAATTGGCACAATTGTATGTGGGCAATATTGTATCCCTTCATGGTGTACCAGTGTCCATTGTATCTGATAGAGATACTAGATATAGATCTCATAGTTAGGTACGTGATTAAATTTTAGTACGACTTACCATCCATAAACTAAACTGATGTTCATAGTGAGCGTATAATTCAAATGTTAGAGGACATGCTGAGAGCATGTGTCATTGATCTAGGTGGTAGGTGGGATGACCACCTACCCCTAATATAATTCTCCTACAACAATAGCTACCATACAAGTATTAAAGCCGCTCCATTTGAAGCCTTGTAAGGGAGAAAGTGCAGAACGCCTGTTTGTTGGGCTGAAATTGGAGAAAGCCAACTATCGGGACCTGAGATAGTCGTTGAAACCACGGACAAGATTGTACAAATCCGTGATAGGCTCAAACTGCCTGTGATAGGCATAAGAGCTATGCAGATAAGAGGCGAAAACCTCTTAAGTTCCAAATAGGGGACATGGTTTTATTGAAAGTGTCACCATGGAAAGTTGTCATGAGGTTCGAAAAGAAGGACAAGTTGAGCCCGAGATATATTGGACCATTCGAGATAATTGAATGTGTCAGTTCTGTAGCTTATAAACTTAAGCTACCTGAGGAACTCAGTGGAATCCATGATGTGTTTCACATCTCATATTTAAAGAAATGTCTAGCTGATGCATCGCTAGCAATGCCGCACCACGATGTGCAAATTGATGAAAACCTGAGGTTCATTGAGAAACCGATTTCGATCAAGGATCGACAGGTTAAAAAGCTCCATAAGAAATCGATCCCCGTCGTGGCCCTTAATATACACAAGAGGTTGAAGCAAATATGAGACAAAAGTACCCATATCTATTTGAATATATGTCGAGGACGAGATTTCTTTTAAGGGGGTGAAAATGTAACACCTCGAAAATTCTAAACTGATAATATGGCAACATGTGTCTAATTAACTCTCAAATATTCCTAATAAGTTGGACGAAATGGACCAAATACGTAAATATGTGGAAGGATGGAAGTGGAGGGGTCAAATATTACAAATTGCCAAATGTTTTGGCTTCTGAAGGTCCCTTATGGACCACAAGGCATATACCTTACGGTCCGTAAAGCATTAAAATTCTTTAGCTTTTATAGGTCCCTTACGGACCGCAAGGCATATGCTTTATGGTCCGTAAGGTATTCCTAATAACTGTGGGCGCCGGAAGGTCCTGACGGATCGTAAGCCATTACCCCTTACACTCCGCAAGGGGTGCAGCTGGTAGATTCTCTTGCTGGCAGCAGTAGGCTACTACTCTAGCCACTTATCTCGCGAAAAGCCACCTTCATTCGGCTTCTCCCACCTCATTAGACACTAATCTACACCAGAGAAGCCTTCTAAACACTTGGGATCATCTCATGATCATTGTGCAACTATAAATAGATGTGATTTTGCACCTCTCACTTTCTCAATAAATCTCTTTAGAACAGCTTTTGATATATACAGGCCTCCTCTCTGGAGTTATAACACTCCCTTGAACACTTGTAATTAAGTGTTCTCCTTAGTCTCTTTTCATTTTATAGGCTAGTTCATAGTCGAAAGTCAAGCAAATTGACTATTGCTTTGACTTTCATGACCATTTTGGTCAAGCCAATGTTCGAATCGAACATGGCTATGTGATCGTAATAATGTAGGTGTTAATCCCGTATGAGGGCACCTTCTGAAAAACACGTTAAGATGGTCAAATTACAAGTTAAAGTTTTATTAAATAAAAGTCAAAAACATAGTTTTTCGTAATTAACGCTAAATGAACTTCTAGATATCGAAACCTTAATTTTTGACATTATATCAATTTATATAACATATTAGGACATGTTAGATCATGTCTAACCCATCATTTCATGTTTAGAGCTCGGCTCGCAACCGAAAGTCAAACAATTTAACTTTTACTTTAACTTTCGATTCTGACCTGTTTAAGATAGGTTAGATACTGATTTGAAGTGATTATATAATCGTATTATTTTAAGGAATCACACCTAAGGGTTATACCTTCTCATCATATCATTTGTCAGGTTTTTATGCAAGTCCACATCTTATGCCTAAATAATACCCAAAATGCCATTTTTGCGCATAAATCAGTTTTGAAAGATGATGAACACATAACCTGAGTTATAAACTGATGTGGTAACACAATAAACATGTTTTGGCATATTGGACTTACCATAGACCCAGCCGATCGCCCGATGCCGCCTATGTGCGTACGGTTGACTTATATAAGATAGTTTATATGAATTAGTCGAATCGAGTCAAAATCTTTCCAAATCAGTTCTAATCAGAATGTTTGATTGTTTAACACATATTATACAAGTCATAGTACTCGTGGGGGTGCAAACCACATTCTATCCGGTCTCTGTGTAATCTAGCGAACCATACTTATGTATCATAAGTTAACCGGTCTAAGTTTTATGACTTGAATAAGACCCGTTAACATTCTAATGGATCATAGTTCCGTCCATTCCAGACTAGGAGCCTCCAGTAAATTGCGCATGTATTGGATCAATGACAAATCATGTCCAAAATCTAAATAACCCGTTTTAATCCGTTATGCTTGATAACTTAAACATTGGGGGTTAATGCGACCGTGTCCTGGATATCCACAGCCACTTAATTGCAAGTGGCCACGACCTAAGCGAGGCGTGTTGGCATGCACCTGATAGGCGCTATTATGAAATTATAATTTTATTAAAAAGTGGGGTGTCGGTTAATCATGTTTCGGAGTTTAGTTCCGGGCCCCATATGTATTGACAAGCATGTAATACTGGTAACAAGAGACATTACTAGGTCCTAAGTTATTAATAAAATGATATACCAAACGGTATAAAATGGTTTTGAAAATATTTTCAAAACGTGTCAGTTAATTGTATTTACCCGTGAAAGTTGGCGTACTTTCAAAAGACTAAGCGTAGATTAGCAAATACGAAATCGGCTGGAGTTGCTCGGTGAATTTGCAACTCCAAGCAAGGCCTAGTAGTCTTTATATAATCATTTTTGTTATTTCCGATCCGCCTGTGGATCTTTGATACACTTTCCGTCTCTATATTATTTTTGAACTTTCGGATACCTATATTTTGTAATATTATTTTATAACCCAAGACTTTCGCCGTGCTAAATGTGGATATCTATATCAATCGTCATGCATAAACCCCAAGTATGTAGCTAAATGTCTGACATGTTTGCAATTTAAGGTTGAACATCAAAACTTTGTTATTAGCCCAAACCAAAGAACTCCCAACCAGTACCCTTGATCTTACATGAAGAAAGACCTGATAAACAGATGTTTAGATCGAATCAGTTGATCTACAAATACAAAGATAGAAAAGATATAGGAAAGTATACAACCTGATCTACACAGAATCAAGATCTCACATGCGAGATTAATAGCAAGATAAACAGATCTCACAGGCGAGATTAACAACAAGATGAACAGGTCTCACAGGTGAGATTAACAACAAGACAAACAGATCATAGCAGATCTCCACAGATTAGTTACACCGAAAAGTTGATGTAAGTCCAAATGCGAGAAGAAGTGAGCTGCAATGGATAAAAGAATGATCTCGAAACCCTAACGGAGTCTCTAATACCCAGCCACTTGGAAATTACATCCAGTATCATGAAGATATCAACAATCGCACCGCTTAACAAAATTTCACTTTAAACCCTCAAATGTTTCATCCAGGCCCCGTATGTATGAAACTTGTTCAAACATGTAGCTAAATGTCTGACATGTTTGCAATTTAAGGTTGAACATCAAAACTTTGTTATTAGCCCAAACCAAAGAACTCCCAACCAGTACCCTTGATCTTACATGAAGTAAGACCTGATGAACAGATGTTTAGATCGAATCAGTTGATCTACAAATACAAAGATAGAAAAGATATAGGAAAGTATACAACCTGATCTACACAGAATCAAGATCTCACATGCGAGATTAATAGCAAGATAAACAGATCTCACAGGCGAGATTAACAACAAGATGAACAGATCTCACAGGTGAGATTAACAACAAGACAAACAGATCATAGCAGATCTCCACAGATTAGTTACACCGAGAACTTGATGTAAGTCCAAATGCAAGAAGAAGTGAGCTGCAATGGATAAAAGCATGATCTCGAAACCCTAATGGAGTCTCTAATACCCAGCCACATAGAAATTACATCCAGTACCATGAAGATATCAACAATCGCACCGCCTTAACAAAATTTCACTTTAAACCCTCAAATGTTTCATCCAGGCCCCGTATGTATGAAACTTGTTCAAACAACATTTCAAACTAATAAAACTGAACATTAACACATATGAATGACAAATTATAACTCAAGTTTTCAACAAAAACAATATTAAAAATATAGTGTGTAAGTTATAACATTTTTAAATTATGAAACACTAAAGATACTTGTGTACCAACCTCTAAAATATTTGTTTGAATTCATCACCCATTTATAGCCCTTTCCATTTCAATGGCTATAGCTATAAGTAAATGGTGTACCATGTTCAATATTAAACCCTATGATGCGGAGATAACCTGTGAAAGGTAAAATAAAACAATCTAATGAGTGGATCAAGTAAAAAAAGTGAAGAATATGTGAGGGAAGCAATTAGTATGAAGAACCTGTTGTGAGAGACAACTAAGAAGAGGATATTTAATATGTGATATATCAAGAAGAAGACACGCGTATCCTGTGACTGGGTTAAAAGAAAGAATTGTTATGTGATACAACCGCAAGAAGAATCTTAATGGGTCATATTGTCTAAAAAATATATGCGAGATGGATTCAATTCATGTGATATGATGGTGGGTAGGTTAATGAAGATCGGGTGGAGTTCGTGTTGAGACAACTAGAGAGAGGTGGGAAAGCCAAAAAGCATACGACTCCAATGACCGATATGTGTCCTCATTGTTTGTTTTATTATATAGTATAAGTATATATTTGTTATTATTTGCGGGTATTTAGGTGTGTACTTGGATATCTGTGAATATTTTGTGGATTGATTAGGATGTAAATGAACTTATGCATTTCGTTGAAATTTGAAACTTATTTTTTATTTGGTTAAACTTGAGTTTAGCTTCTTAAACTTACTTTGGATATGTTTTTTAAACTATTGAATGAATTTTAGACCTTTGAGTTTTCAAAGCTATCTATTATTATTTTTTTATTTACTCGAGATTAATCAAGCCGAGCCAAGCTAGAAAAGTTTGAAACCAAGCCGAACTCGAGCTTAGGTATCCAGCTCGGTTTCAAATCCGAACTGGCTCGTTTTATAATCGAGCCCGAGCTTACCCCTAGCTCGACTCTGCTTGTGAACGTACACTTTGATGAGTTGGCCATGAGGCTGAAAAGGTTTCCTAAACATTCCATGTCCATCAACTTCTTATGTGGGAAAAAATGTAGACAGGTCGAACTAGTAGAATATGAAAGAATAAAGAATTTTGTTGTTCATTTATTTATTATCATCGTTGCATCAAGTACAAGTACAATATGAAAGAATAAAGAATTTTCAAGACTGGAAATATTTACTAGAAGGTGATGATGAATTGCATTCAAATCAAAATCCCATGTAGGCTTAGAGGAATCTGGAGCGTTTGCATTCAGCAGGAAGACCGTTTGTAAAGCGTGTGCGGTCATTGCAGTAGTTGTAGATCATGTGCTTGTTCTGCACCCACCTAATCCTGTTTCGGCCAGCTGCATCGACTCCTTGAGTTCTCCATGCCTGGTTGTCATTTACAGAGCTTGTCGACCTTGAGTTAGGACCAACTTTATCGGCATTGGCATTGAATTTCCTGTAGTAAGCGGTGAAAGGTGCATTTTTCCAGTCAGTTTTCACACGCCCACCCTGGGTTGCCCAGTCATCTGCATTCCACAGGCTGGCATACACTCTCATCGGTTGGCTCTTGGGAAAGGGAACTCCAGCAGCCTCATGGTTGTTAAACACCCTCACTGGTATGTTATCAATCAAGAAACTGTAGTAAAATGTAGTTGAAGATCAGTACATGTCAGTAGTACGGGTAACTTGTGTGCATAGATCGAATGTGAGATGGACTTACATGATTCTTTGTGCGTTCCATACAATAGTGTAGGTGTGGAAGGCGGCAGTTGGGTCGAACCATAGGTGAAACTGTTGTTCCTTATCTCCTTTCCCTTGCGAGTATACATTGGTGTGGATTGTGTAAGGGCTTCCTGTGGTGTTGCCCAAGAACTCAAAGTCTATCTCATCATGCCCCGCGCCTTGTGACGATAACTGGTGTACAAAATCAGTCATGCTTTTTGTTAGGGACTTGGTAACTATGATATAATGTCAAGATACAAATTTTGAAATCATGTGGGCATGGACTACTTACATAGAAGGTGGTGACAGTACCAGCAGAGTTTCCAGGTACTAGTTTGAGTTGCATGTCGAACCTTCCAAAGAGGTACTCGTGCTTGGACTGGAAACCTGAACCGGAGTACTGATCGAGTGAAAGGGAGAGATCCTGACCGCCATTGGAAATTTTAGCACGTTCACCTCCAAAAGTGATGTCCATTTCGTCATAAAAACTTCCTGCCGATGCAGCTACAATCAGACATGAAATTGCTAGAGCAACTGCACAAGCATTATGGATTGAATGTCCCATTATTCTTCACAACCGAACTAGAGAGTGTATGTATGTGTGTGTGAAAGATAGAGAGAGGAAGAGATGTGATGGGTTTATGTTTAAGTGATGGTTTATATATATATATAGGTGTGGCTACATCACAAATTTGCCATAGGAACCATCCTGGTTGGTGGAGAAGTGGTGACTCCACCGAAAAATGATTATAAGACACCCATTTACGCGTGCCAACTCATGAACAACAATTATTGCTTGTGTCTCGACACACACATATAGTTTTTTAGTGAAACTTCCCTTCCACTATCCTAGAGAAAATATTTTCAATCATAACATTAATGGTTAATGTTCCAAATGGAATGTTTATTTTTTCTGAGGTTAAAATTTTACACTACTTAAATATGAATTAATTAATCATGTACACCTATTATAGAAACTAGAACTATAATCACAATATTTTCAAATAATTAAGCACTAAACTATAAAACATAGAACTATAATCACAATATTTTCAAATTATTAAGCACTAAACTAAGTTATTTATTAAGACCATCAATATTAGTCATTCTAAGTTTTTTATTATTACTGTCCGCTTGCTCTATCTTGTAAACATGTCATGTATGAAAAAGAAAAAGCATGGCTAAGCTTAATGCTCGGGATAACAATAAATAACAAAAATATAAATTATTTCAAATGTTTGAAATGAAATAAATAACTTATACTGAAAATGTAATGAGTTTTAATTTTGCTATATAAAATACTTCCTGAAAAGTTTAATTGAGAACACTTTCTATTTAAGAATACTATACATCCATATATCTCATTTTTAATATTTAACCCGTCTACTACAAACTCCTACTACAGATCTAATAAAACTTGGAAACAACGTCCTAAAATATAGTAATTATAGTTAACAATATCAATCAAATCACAAGATTTTAGTAACATAATCATATACACTTATAATAGAGTCTAAATTTAGTAAGACTATCAAAGTCTAATGATAATCCTTATCCAAAATGTGTCAAGAACAAAACAAAGATACAAATTATTTGAAGGTATTATTAAATAATACAGAAAAAATACAAACAGTTATTAATGCCGCTACTAGAAAATTGGGCTTTTCGAAGTGCATTTCCGTCGCAAAACGAGCTTGATTGCCCATGCGGCCATGCTGTATTTTTTGAGACCGTTAAAACAATCACAAATATTAGTCTTGTTGCGGCCACTTTGCAAGTAGACAGTTGGTGACCGGTTTGCAACGTTTTTGCGACCGATTACCATTTGCAAACTTGCGACCGTATTGTTGTGATGTATTTGCGATTGCAATTTCCGAGAGTAAATTGCAGTCACAGTTGCCCAATTTTCTAGTAGTATGTTTGTGTAAATGCACTTCAGGACGATAAATGCGGGGAGTGGCTTCTCGAAGACTCGTTGAAGATTTGCAGATTCTACATATATCAAGGGGGAGTCTGTAAGTGTACCAAAGTTTGATAAATGTTGGATACTGCTGAAGTTTCAACATTGAAGGACTGATCTTGTAATTCTGTGAAAGCGTCACAAGTTTGGACCAGGGTTCTTATACATATGAGAACTTGTGGATTTATCTCTCATGAGAACTTGTAGATTTATCTCTCATCAGAACTTGTGGATTTATTCATATGAGAACTTGTGGGTTTAGGATGTGAGTACTTGTATTCTTTTGTATGGTGAGTACTTGAGGTTCTCTTAGAGTGTGCGAATTTGTATTTTCTAGATAGTGGTGAGTACTTATTTGTTAAGTATTGAGGCTTTTATGGTAAGGTCCTTGTTGTGCGAACATATGATTGTATATAAGCTTTGTGATGTATGCAATCTTTAGAGAGATTTCAATGAAACAGTGAAATTTTGGAGAAAACTTCTTGGGCAAACAAACCCTAGCTTTGTGTTCATTATTCAATCTGTGTGATTGTTGATTGTGAATACTCTGTGTATTCACGATTCTCTCATCTTCTACACCTTTTGTACGAGCTCTACGTTGTGGTACGAGGCACGCGGTGGTTTCTGCACATCGCGTGTGTGTTCGATCGGTCCGGTTCGTGGGTCCGTTGAAGGAAGACGACCTTAAAGTTTGCAAACAAAGAAATAATGTATAATGAAATGTGATGAGATTTGATATTTTTAACACTAAATCCTTCTTAGAAAACTTTTAATGCAAAACATTTTTTCGTTTAGAATCCTTCCTAGAAAACTCATGAATCCTTCGTAGAATCTTTCTAACAAATGCCAATCATATGGATCAAAAAAGTCAAAATTTCTGGAAATACTCTACGTGGGTGTTGAATTTGAGTCATGAAGAGTCTTTGTGTAACACCCCGAAAATATAAAACTTTATATTAGAATTATAAAGTATAAAATAAACCAGAACAAACTAACTAGGAATAAATAACCCAGTTAGTTATGAGTCTTGTGGTAACATATAAGTGGATTAAAACACCTAAAATATAAACTAAACAATAGTTGAGGGACTTAAGTTGTTAAACTTGAAACATGAATTAATAAAAACAAAATAAACTACACCAAACACACACTTAAGTGTGTGTCTGGTCGATCAAAAACGCAGGGGCGAACAAGGATTCCCCACCAAACCCTAGTTCTTGCCAAATTGATTAAATTGAAGGCTTTAATCAGTTCCAAATCGATTTTCAAGCACAAATTAGTGATCACCTCCTTGAAGGGATCATAAGGTATGCAAAATTTTAGTGTTTTGATTCATCTCAAATTCTAGGTAGATTGTGAAAATCGAAATTGAGCTTGATTATGTGATGTTTAGATGAAACTTGTAATGAAAACAAGTTTAAGAGTGAATCCTAGTTGATAATTTGCAGGAATCATGTTTAAAATTATGAAATTTATGATAACCCATTCATAGGTTAAATGGGTTTTACAAAATAAGATGAACATAAGAATTATGATTATCAAAAGTAGTATTACTTGACTTCTATATGATGATTTTGGTGATTGTATGCATGCTTGACATGATGGAATCGAAATATGTGATTATAATTGGTCAAAATAACAAGTTATGAACTTGATTCTAGTTATGTAAAAATTAAACCCGTTAGGTGTTCGTTAAAATGCCTAAGTGAAGAATAAAGTATTAAAAATCGGATAAAAACGCATGTTTGATTTTTATAGCAAATTATGCGTTAAAGTTAACAAAAAGGGTTCTAAATTGGTTGTGAATAGAACTTTTTAGGCAAAGAATCCGGATCGTCAAGTGGACAAGCCGGAGGAGATACGCGCTTGAAAGGGGTGCTCTAATGGTACGTGACTTTAGTTCCGTCACATTATGCATAGACGTTTGGATTTAGTTTGTTAATGGTGTCATAGTATAATGTATACGTTTGGTGTGTCATTGAAGTGGCGAAGCTCACTCGGCAATCAAACGGGTCAAAATAACGGTTGGAAATAGTTTGGCTTGTCATTAAAGTGATGGTTTTCACACGACAACCAAATAGGTCAAAACTATGTCTTTAAAATGATCATATGTGTAGAGACTTGGAAGTCTCATATTGTGCTAGTGATAGATAGCGTTACGCCAATGGATTGGTTGTGATAAGTTAAGTTTACGAATCCGAGATATCGGGTCAAATGGTAGAAATCAATTGCAAGAGTTGCACGAAATGGCATGCTTGAATTTTGAGAAAACAAGCATGAAATTCTAATGCGAGCGTAAAGCCATGTAATGGCGCGGATACGCCGAGATTTACAAGCCCGAGGATTAGGTAATTTAGTCTAGTATGCCAAAGAACTGAATAATAAGAAAATATGCACACATGGCTAATGGGTTGGACAAGCGAAACAAGGATTTTGTGAACCATTCGTTCATAAACCGGATTTCGTTACGTGAAATTTACATGGTTGGATCCGTAATTTTATTACGGACGCATAGGAAAAAGAATCGACTAAAACGGACAAATGGGTAAAAAGTTATGCTAGTTTATAGTTAGATTTTTTACAAATTTCCGAGCTGGCAAATATGCATGTCCAGGAACCCCGGACCTGCTGGAAAACGTGCTTCCCCGCGCCACGCGACGGGGTAACTAGATGTGGGCGCGACACGCGGGGCCGCAAGGGGCACGCGAGAGATAAACCAAAGTCTGTCGCGTGGCGCGACATACCAAAAATTTAGATTTTTATTTTTTTCTTATGCGTATGATATTGGGACTTGTCTATGCTTATTATAATGTTGTCAAAACCAACAATTGATGTGGTTTTGACCTTAGGTGATGCTCATTTCGTTCCGGATGCCGATCAAGCAAGAAATCAAGAACCGAACACAAGTTTTGAAGCTTCCACACAAATCTAATCATGTTTTAGAAAATGTTGTCATGTAAACACTTCATAATGTCGAATGTTTAAAACTAGCTAGTTGGTGATGCTAAAACACTATAACGATGTACATCTTAGTTTATTAACTAAGTTTTTGATAATTATGCATTTTGGTTTTGAAAAGTGCTTATTTTAGAATAAAATAATTAATAAAGAAGACGGGTGTTATACTTTGAGAGAAATAAGCTTGTTCAAAATGGTATGAATCCATGAACACTTACTTGGAAGTCACATGAATATATACAATTCCTAAATGTTGAATTGTGTGCACCTATTGGCTTAACAGTTTTGAACTTTAGTAGGAAATTAGTTTTAGTTGAAGTTATTTATTAATAACCAAAATAACCATATCATAACAGATTAACTGTAACCAAATATCGATTACGGTTATCCCATAACCGTAACTACTAGTGGTTATGGTTGATGGTCTAAACCGAACCAAACGACCTATGTACACCCGTAGTAAACATGTAGTGCATGAATAATACTAAATGTTTGGACAAAAAAAAAGAAATAAAATATAGTAAATTGTAATGAGATTTAGTTTTTTTGATAGAAAATTCTTAAGTTAAAAATTAAATTAATAATAATTTATTATTTAAGAACACTATACATCCAAATACCTCTTTTTATAATGTCGACTATAGAGGTTAGGTACAACTATAATAAAGCTTAGATTAAATATGTTACAATATAATAATTCTGTATCACAATATATCTATCAATTCTTAAGATTTTAGTAGAAACATAACCATATGGTCATTCTGACAAGGCAAATGTCATTGCTGACGCCTTGAGCTATAAGGAAAGGATCAAACCGATCAGGGTTTATGATAAAAGGATTGAACTTAGAACCAGTTTGAATGAGAAACTGTTAGAAGTTCAAAGGCAAGCCTTACTAGAAGCAAATGTTTCTAATGAAGGTTTAGGCAGAACTGTTGAACAGTTAACACTTGGAAATGATGGAATCTTGAGATTCAATAATCGCATATGGGTTCCTATATTAGGAGGACTCAGAGATCTGATTCTCCAGGAATTACATAATTCCAAATATTCAGGAGGAGATAAAATATATTAGATACTGATTTGAAGTGATTATATAATCGTATTATTTTAAGGAATCACACCTAAGGGTTATACCTTCTCATCATATCATTTGTCAGGTTTTTATGCAAGTCCACATCTTATGCCTAAATAATACCCAAAATGCCATTTTTGCGCATAAATCGGTTTTGAAAGATGATGAACACATAACCTGAGTTATAAACTGATGTCGTAACATAATAAACATGTTTTGGCATATTGGACTTACCATAGACCCATCCGATCGCCCGATGCCGCCTATGTGCGTTCGGTTGACTTATATAAAATAGTTTATATGAATTAGTCGAATCGAGTCAAAATCTTTCCAAATCAGTTCTAATCAGAATGTTTGATTGTTTAACCCGTATTATACAAGTCATAGTACTCGTGGGGGTGCAAACCACATTCTATCAGGTCTCTGCGTAATCTAGCGAACCGTACTTATGTATTATAAGTTAACCGGTCTAAGTTTTATGACTTGAATAAGACCCGTTAACATTCTAATGGGATCATAGTTCCGTCCATTCCAGGCTAGGAGCCTCCAGTAAATTGCGCCTGTATTGGATCAATGACGAATCATGTCCAAAATCTAAATAACCCGTTTTAATCTGTTATGCTTGATAACTTAAACATTGGGGGTTAATGCGACCGTGTCCTGGATATCCACAGCCACTTAATTGCAAGTGGCCGCGACCTAAGCGAGGCGTGTTGGCATGCACCTGATAGGCGCTATTACGAAATTATAATTTTATTAAAAAGTGGTGTGTCGGTTAATCATGTTTCGGAGTTTAGTTCCGGGCCCATATGTATTGACAAGCATGTAATACTGGTAACAAGAGACATTACTAGGTCCCAAGTTATTAATAAAATGATATACCAAACGGTATAAAATGGTTTTGAAAATATTTTGAAAACGTGTCGGTTAATTGTATTTACCAGTGAAAGCTGGCGTATTTTCAAAAGACTAAGCGTAGGTTAGCAAATACAAATACGAAATCGGCTGGAGTTGCTCGGTGCATGCATATTGGAATTTGCAACTCCAAGCAAGGCCTAGTAGTCTTTATATAATCATTTTTGTTATTTCCGATCCGCCTGTGGATCTTTAATACACTTTCCGTCTATATATTATTTTTGAACTTTCGGATACCTGTATTTTGTAATATTATTTTATAACCCAAGACTTCCGCCGTGCTAAATGTGAATATATATATCAATCGTCAGGCATAAACCCCAAGTCCGGGCCCACCAGGAAATCAATTGTGAGGTAAATGGTTCGAATGAGTGTCATGAAAAGAACGTAACCTTTATTGCGGTCTTAAAGAGACCAAACAACCGTGATATCGTTGGAAACAAACGGTATTCGGTAGTTGAATAGCTGGTTCGGGTTGGGTACAATTATAATGTCGACTATAGAGGTTAGGTACAATTATAATAAAGCTTAGATAAAATATTTTACAATATAATAATTCTGTATCACAATATATCTATCAATTCTTAAGATTTTAGTAGAAACATAACCATATGGTCATTCTGGCAAGGCAAATGTCATTGCTGACGCCTTGAGCTATAAGGAAAGGATCAAACCAATCAGGGTTTATGGTAAAAGGATTGAACTTAGAACCAGTTTGAATGAGAAACTGTTAGAAGTTCAAAGGCAAGCCTTACTAGAAGCAAATGTTTCTAATGAAGGTTTAGGCGGAATTGTTGAACAGTTAACACTTGGAAATGATGGAATCTTGAGATTCAATAATCGCATATGGGTTCATATCTTAGGAGGACTCAGAGATCTAATTCTCCAGGAATTACATAATTCCAAATATTCAGGAGGAGATTAAATATTTCAGGATCTAAAAACAAATTATTGGTGGATGGGTATGAAGAAATCCATAGCCACCTATGTAGCTAAATGTCTGACATGTTTGCAATTTAAGGTTGAACATCAAAACTTTGTTATTTGCCCAAACCAAAAAACTCCCAACCAATACCCTTGATCTTACATGAAGTAAGACCTGATGAACAGATGTTTAGATCGAATCAGTTGATCTACAAATACAAAGATAGAAAAGATATAGGAAAGTATACAACCGGATCTACACAGAATCAAGATCTCACAAGTGAGATTAACAGCAAGATGAACAGATCTCACAGGCGAGATTAACAAGAAGATGAACAGATCTCACAGGTGAGATTAACAACAAGACGAACCGATCATAGCAGATCTCCATCGATTAGTTACACCGAGAACTTGATGTAAGTCCAAATGCGAGAAGAAGTGAGCTGCAATGGATAAAAGAATGATCTCGAAACCCTAATGGAGTCTTTAATTGTCACACCCTGGCTTTGCGGAAGCGTGGGTTTATTTGGTGTGACTTCTTAATACAACAGCTTAATCACAACAAAGCTATATGAAAGTAAAACCATGATGTTCATCCATTAATTCAAGTTTTAAAAATAAAATACGACAACATTGTTTTCAAAAGTTGACACATGCAACGGATTACAACATGACATAATAAAAATATTGTTCATACGACACAACCAAAAGACACGAATAAAACACAGTTTAAGACTTGTGACTCGTCCAGGCAAAAGTCACAATCCCTAAACTCGGATGACATCATTTCTCCTACGCAGCTTGATGACATAGCATACGTTGCCAGATCCCTAATTTCAAGAAATACTTGTAATTTGAAAAATCAACAAAAAGTTGAGCGAGTTCATGTAAAAGTGAGTATGTTTATAAATCGTTAGAGTACGTCCCAAAGTATAAATGTTCCTGGTATGTAGCAGTTAAGGAAAAAGAGATCACCACTGGGTTGCAAAGCCACTACTATGTGTGAAGTGATGCAGGAAAACTCAAACCTAGCAAATTTTTATCGGGCCTCCGGCTGTAAGACACAGTCACCACTATGGGCCTCCCCGGCTTCAAGGGTATGGGCTCGCTACACCCAAATAGATCTATCACTCTTGTGTCCCTCGGTCCTAACAACGAGGATTAATGGCTTTAAGTGTTGTACCCACCACTCACATGATCTGAACGTCATAACCCTCCTTAAGCTAACCATACCATGTATAAAAATGTTCTAAATAATTGTAACATGTATTTCACCCCCGAAGTTATAAAACTGAAAACAGTTAAGAGAAAAGGGGGACATAAACTCACAGAAGTGCGTCTCGTGAAATAGTCGATCCCAACTCAACCTGTTGCGTGATGACCTACACGTACTAATTTCTATTAGACGGACGGCCGTGCCTTGGCTTGAGGTTTAACGTTTTTGGGAAATAGTTAGACAACTATTTCGTATTTACAGTTCTTAATTATTTCATAATTATATTCCTTCCCAAGGATGGGGGTAATAATACATGTGTGTTTTATAATTCCGAAAATATATTTTAAGTCTCACTTGAAAATATATTTAATCACTTTGTCTAAAATGTTTTAATTTCGAAAATATATATATTTATCCCAAAAATATTATATTTTATTTCATAAGTTTTTTTCTCCAAAATAATATTTTCACAAAAATGTACAAATAGGAGTATTTTTCTGAAAAATACGAAAGTTACATTTTTAAAGTTCGTGTTAACGATACTTATATAACTTAAATATTTATTTTGTGAGCGCGTTGGTATTATTTTGGAGTGGTAATTTCACGGTGTTTTCATGTTATATTATTTTTACCCTAAAAATAATATATATCTAGTTCACAAAATAATCACATAATCACACGAGCGTCTTATTATAAAATATATATTTAACAAGTTTTATTTACGAAAATCCACCTCCGGTACTTGGTATTTTGTACTAAAAATCATGGCGAAGTTTATTTTTTTGAAAAACAAGTTAAAAATACATTTGTAACCATTTGTTATAAAAATATTTCTAAGTGTTATATTTTTAGAAAAATTTCGCCAGAGTTTCCTCTGTAAATTGAGGCGTCCATGCTTTTAGCATATCATTTTCTTTTTGTTAAAATCAACCAAACAATTTACCAATCAACAACATACAACATTTATTCATCAAACTTGAGAGTTTTGTAAAAATATGTAGTAAATTACCATCATATTTAGTGGGTCTCGTTATCTTTAAAAACATGATTAGTTTCTTGTAAACTTTATTTTTAAAGAACTTGAAGTTACACAACTTCTAGTCAAGATTCACAAAAATATTTCTTTATGAAATTTCCTTGTTACACAAGTGTTTACACACTTGTTTATTTACCAAAAATGCTTCTAGTTCATAAAATATCCGGGTTTTAACAAAACTAGTATCTTCCGCTTGGTTCTTCCGAAAGATTAGAAGCACTTACTACTAGCACAAGGCTAGGGAAGAAACAAGATGTAAATGTGGTGGATAAAAGAAATCTAGAGCGGTTCTTGAACTTCCGAAAGCACCCGGCTTGCTTGTAGGACACCTTGCTTCTATGTATGTATGAGAAATGGTTGAACAATGGTGAATGATGGTGGTAGTATGGTGAGGGGGTGGCGGCCGTAGGTGGTTATGGAGGAAGAGAGAGAGCTTTGTTGTTGTGGTGAGTTGATGAAATGAAGGTTGTTAACTCTCATGTATACTTATAGACCAATCTTATGAATATCCAACTTGTATTATGTTCTCTAGATACCCCACCATTACAATTTAATAATCAAAGAAAATGGAGGTGGGTCACCCCTAGTGGTGTCCGTCAAAATGAGGGGGGGGGGGGTAGGGGTTGGGGTGTAATGGTATGGTTACACATTTAGTTAGGATCTAAGGTTATTTAGTTAGGATAATAGTGTGTTATTTAATATAAAGGGTGTTAGGGTGTTCGGGGACCCTAACTAGCCCAGAAAAGTAAAAACTATGTTTTTGGCAATATCTTTATGTTCCGGGCAAAGTCCGGTTGTTCGGTTGGATATTGATCCGTTAAAGTGCAAAATAAAACTATAAAGTGTCGTTTATATTGTTTTTAGTGATACAATAAATTCCCAACACTTTGGAAAGTGACTAGGACTATTTTGCTAAGTTTTTGCACTTTACTAGTATTGTTAAATGCTGAATTTTTGTGTTTAGGGCAGAATTTTGTAATTAAAGTACGTTTTAGGCACTTCCGATCACTATAACTATCACCTAGTGACGCAGTTTTATAATCCTCACCTCCCTACATTCCCTACTAGTGTAGTAATCTATTCCTGGCTCATACTGGCCTCAGAAACAATGTCTGTCTAGTGCTGGCAATGTCAGCATGTTTACTGGGTTATCCGCTCACTGTGCTAACTGTGCTTTTGTGCATCAAGTTTGTCACTATTGTTTGTGTGTAGTAAATGGAGTGACAGTAATAAAGTATGATGCATGAGTATGTATGTATCAAAAAACAGAAAGCAGTTTATTCATAATTGAAATCAAGCACAGTAATTAAGCACTAATTAAATATTAATTAATTTGTACGAATACCTGGATTTGTGAGGGTTGTCACATTCTCCCCCCGTTAAGAAAATTTCGTCCCGAAATTTTAGGCTCTGCTTCTAGTTGCAGAGGTCTTAGGAAATAAATGGGGGTACTTTTCTCTCATGCGATCCTCACATTCCCATGTGTATTCTGGTCCATGTCTTGCATTCCAACGAACTTTAACGAGCTTGACACTACTCCTGCGTGTTTTGTTTATCTTCCAATCAGTAACCTCGACTGGTTCTTCAACAAAGTGGAGCGTGTCGTCAATATGAATTTCGTCAGCCGGGATGACAACAGTTACTTGCGTCGGACTCTTCTTCAAGTTTGATACATGGAATGTATCATGAACACCATTAAGTTCGGCAGGTAAGTCCAACTTGTATGCTACTAAACCAATCCTTTCCAGAATCTTGAACGGACCAATATAACGCGGATTCAACTTTCCACGCTTTCTGAAGCGTGCCACACCCTTCCAGGGTGATACCTTCAACAATACCATGTCTCCCACCTCGAACTCCAGAGGTTTCCTACTTCGGTCCGCATAACACTTTTGACGATCACGAGCCGCCTTGATGCGTTCGCGGATCTGTGCAATCTTGTCTGTGGTTTCCTAGACCACTTCAGGACCAACTAACTGCCTATCACCTGCGTCAGCCCAACAGATCGGTGATCGACATTTGCATCCGTATAGAGCTTCGAACGGTGCGGCTTGAATACTTGCGTGATAACTATTGTTGTATGAAAATTCGACCAATGGTAGGTGAGTATCCCAACTTCCACCTAAATCCATTACGCAAGCTCGCAGCATATCTTCTAAAGTCTGAATCGTTCGTTCGCTCTGTCAATCTGTTTGTGGGTGAAAAGCGGTGCTCAGATTCAACTGAGATCCAAATGCTTCCTAAAAGGACTACCAAATCCTTGACACAAACCTCCTGTCTCTATCAGAGATGAACGAGAGAGGCACTCTGTGACGTGTAACGATCTCTCTCATGTATATCTCAGCCAACTTGCTCGTGTTATCTTTCTCTCTGATTGGCAAGAAATGCGCAGATTTCGTTAACCGGTCTACTATTACCCAAATAGTATCCTGACCTTTTGGCGTTCTTGGAAACTTTGTTATGAAATCCATTGAAATCTGTTCCCATTTCCATTTGGGTATTTCGGGTTGTTGCAGAAGTCCTGAAGGCTTCTGGTACTCGGCTTTTACCTTGGTGCACGTTAAACACTTACTAACATAAACTGCAACATCGCCTTTCATCCGAGGCCAGCAATAGAAGTCCTTAAGATCTTGGTACATCTTATCCGCTCCTGGATGAATAGAGTACCGTGATTTGTGAGCCTCATTGAAAATAACCTTTCTCAAATCACCAAACAGAGGAACCCAAATTTGTCTCATGAAACATAAAGTTCCTTCCTCGTACTAACTGCTTCTCCATTCCACGGAGATATTCCTCTTCAATGTTCCTTTCTTTCAGAGCCTCTTTCTGCACGGCGCGAATGCGCAGCGAAAGATCCGTCTGGTTAATCATTTCTAGAGCCCTAACCCTTATGGGCTTGATCCTTTCCTTACGACTTAGGGCATCGGCGACCACATTCGCCTTCCCTGGATGATACTTGATCTCACAGTCGTAGTCGTTCAACAGTTCGACCCAACGTCTTTGTCTCATGTTTAGCTCCTTCTGGTCGAATATGTGTTGCAGACTCTTATGATCCGTGAAGATTGTACACTTCGTACCATATAAATAATGTCTACAAATTTTCAACGCGAATACCACTGCGCCTAGCTCCAAATCGTGCGTGGTATATTTCTTTTCATGGACCTTCAACTGGCGTGACGCGTAAGCTATAACCTTCTGGCGCTGCATCAACACGCAACCCAAACCTTGACGCGAGGCATCACAATATACCACAAAATCATCAGTTCCTTCGGGTAGCGATAAGATTGGCGCATTACAAAGCTTGTCTTTCAATAACTGAAACGCTTCTTCTTGTTTGATTCCCCAATCAAACTTCTTATCCTTCTGAGTGAGGAAGGTCAATGGTTGAGCGATTTTTGACAAATCCTCAATGAACCTTCGATAGTAACCAGCCAAACCTAAGAATTGTCGAATCTCGTTTGGCGTCTTTGGAGTCTCCCAATTCTTGATTGCTTCGATCTTTTTGGGATCCACATGGATTCCATCTCCATTCACCACGTGTCCAAGGAATTGGACTTCACGTAGCCAAAACTCGCACTTCGAGAACTTGGCATACAGCTTTTCCTTTCTAAGTAACTCCAAGATAGTTCTCAAATGTTGTTCGTGCTCATCCTTCGTCTTTGAATAGATCAAGATATCGTCTATGAACACAATCACAAACTTGTCGAGGTATGGCTTACAAACTCTGTTCATCAAATCCATAAAAACAGCTGGCGCGTTTGTCAACCCAAACGACATCACCAGAAACTCGTAATGTCCATATCGAGTTCTAAAAGCAGTTTTGGGAATACTTTCCTCTTGAATTCTCAGCTGATGATAACCTGATCGCAAATCGATCTTCGAGTAGTAACTTGAACCTTGAAGTTGATCGAATAGGTCATCAATTCTCGGCAGAGGATATCTATTCTTGATCGTCAACTTGTTCAACTCTCGGTAGTCGATACACATACGGAAACTACCATCCTTTTTCTTAACAAACAAAACTGGAGCTCCCCAAGGCGAGAAGCTTGGCCTAATGAATCCTTTGTCTAACAATTCTTGAAGTTGCGTCGACAACTCCTGCATCTCTGAAGGTGCAAGTCGATAACGTGCCTTAGCCACAGGCGCAGCGCCTGGAACTAAGTCAATACGGAACTCAACTTGCCTTTGAGGTGGCAATCATGGCAAGTCTTCTGGAAAGACCTCAGGATATTCCTTTACCACTGGAATGTCTTCGATCTTCGGCTCAGTAGCTTCTTTATCCACGATGTGTGCCAAGAAGGCAACACATCCCCTCTGTAACACTTTCGAGCTTCCAGGTAGCTGATGATTCTCAGAGGCATATCGTGCTTCTCTCCGTGAACCACGATCGTCTCTCCATTTTCTGTTGGGATGCGAATGATCTTTTCTTGGCAAATAATCTCGGCCTTGTTGCTCGACAACCAATCCATCCCTACTACCACGTCGAAGCTTCCCAACTTGACTGGTAGTAGATCCAAAGTGAACTCACGCTCTCCCAGCACGATTACACAACCTCTGACGACTTCATTTGCTTCAACTAGCTTTCCATTAGCCAGTTCAATTGAGTACGGAATATCTAATTTACTAGCAGCTAACCCAAGCATACTCTTAAATTCTAGTGACACAAAGCTATACTCGGCACCAGTATCAAACAGAACAGATGCAAAGCGTTGATTCATAGGGAACGTACCAGTGACAACGTTGGGATCCTGGCGCGCTTCCCTCGCTCCGATATTAAACACTCTTCCACGGGCTTGATTCAGCTTTGGGCATTCCTTCTTGAAGTGCCCAACTTCTCCACAATTAAAACAGCCCGGTCCGTGACCATTACCACCTCCGTTCCCAGCTTGAGCGTTGTTTTGGTTGCGATTCGCATTCCCAGCTTGATTCGCAACGTTTCCCCGGTTTGCATTTCCGCCGTTTCCTCCCTGTTGGCGGTTTCCATTTCCACCGCGGTTGTTGATACTAAAACCCCTTCGGCCACCCTGGCGTGAACCAACCCAGCAAGTATCCTTCAAGTGGCCAATTCTCCCACAAGTTTCACATTTTCTATTTCTGCACTGACCAGTATGATTATGATGATACTGGCATAATCCACACTTGGGCAGAGTGCCCATGTAACCCTTTCCTTTATTCTCAACACCGGTTACAGCTCTGGCCGGTGTGCTTGATTCACCTTTCTTGTTCACGTTGCTTGTACCTTGTTTGAAGTTCAAAAATTTCCTTTTATTTTCACCAGACGACTCCACGTGAGTCTCTTTCTTCTTTTACTCAGAATTCGAGAACTTGTTCAACCGAATAGCTTCCTCAGTAAGAGCCACACCGAGATCGATGGCTTCTGTGATTGTTACAGGCTTGGATGTAGTAACCATACTCATGATCTGAGGTGCCAATCCCCAGATAAAGTGCTCGATACGTTTGAACTCCGGTGTAACCATGTATGGCACTACATGGGACAAATCATGGAATCTCTGAACATACTCCGCAATCTTGGGACCTTCCATTTTTAGATGCCAGAATTCAGTCTCCAGCTTCTGAATTTCAGCACGTGAGCAGTACTTCCTTCTCATGAGCTCCTTCAGCTCATTCCATGACATCGCATAAGCAGCAGCTTCACCAAGAGTTTGCACTTGCAAATTCCACCAAGATAGGGCTCCATCCAGAAATAGCCCTGAGATGTAGGTCACTTGTTGCTCGGGAGCACACTTGCTCATTCTAAGAACAAATTCAGTCTTCTCAGCCCATCTTACAAACACAACAGCACCACCTGTGCCGTTGAAATTCACGGGCTTGCAATCGAGAAATTGCTTGTAAGTGCACCCTGCACATACGTTAGGATTTACAAATGGTATTAGCGAACGTGCTAAAAATATCCAAATGTATCATAATATATCTCAAACGACTTAACATTACCATTAGGTGGATTGTTATTTCCGTGGTTTTGAGAGATATTTCCGCTGGTTTCCGCATGAGAAGCAGCATATTGCGCGATAGCGGCGGCAATGACTCCTTGAAGTTCTGCCTCATTAGTGGGCATGCGCGGATCATGTCTTGGTGGCATCTTCTAAAAGATGTTTCACGTTGGTCAGGTCAAGGTGAGTGAATAATATGGGTATGTAATAACATTCATTAAGCACATAACATCTCATGTTACAAATTTATCAAGCACATAACATCACATGTTATAGAATATAAACAATCAATCCAACATCACATATAATGAGAATACTGTGATTGCGCTATCATAAATCAAGACCACAGTACAATGTTTACAAGTTTTGTGACTGTATCATACATCAAAAGTGACTAAGGGCCACATCGCCCTTGTCTAATCTGTCTAGTCAACTACAACAACAATCAAAAAACTAAACATTAAAAGTAATGTCATCAAAATGCGGTCTTCCAAAAAGCTGTATAGTCTGCACAATCACGGTCCTCTCACCAAAAGTCTACCTGCGTCGAATCGAAATGCCTATGCTGATGGCGGAGGAGGAGGGGGAAAACGAGAGAAAAGTAAGCGACGCATATGTAACCAATCCTCCTCTAAAGCACGACAGACACGCAGCACATATGCTATTTGCTGCTCAGAAGTCAAGAAACGGACGTCTGAATCAGGTGAAAGTGGTCGAGGAGTGTGTGGTACTGCAAATGGGGTCTGACAATGACATAGTGGTCGCTGAGCTCTCTCCAACTCCTGTATACGACGGGTCAATGCCTCATGTTGTATCATCAATGAAGTAAGGATGTCCTCCGTAGAGTACCCAACATGGTATGGGTGATACGGGCCAGACAGTGGCATGATAGGGGGCGTAGTCCATAGAAATGGCTCGCTCGACGGAGTGAAGGATGGTTCAGTAGGTGGTGCAACATGGGGTAACTGTGATACAAATGGAAAAGGTGATGATAGCATGGGTGGAACAGGAACAGGCGGCTGCCTGGATGACCCCTCTCCAGGACGCAGTGGCGGTATGTCCTGAAGGAACGTGTTGGTGCATCCGTCTGTCGCCTACGTCTTGTATCGAGTCTTGTTTAGAGTTAGTGAGTTTAGAGCATGGAATTCAAGAATATTGTATTTAGGAGTGATTCCGCTCGAAATGTTATTTTGTTCTTTCGAGCAAAATCACATAATATCTGATTCCGCTCGAACTAGGTTAGTTGCTGATTTCGCTCGTAATCATTGTTTGTGATTCCGCTCGTCTTGAATGTGTTACATTCAAGCGGAATTAGCACACTATATATAGGTGTGTTGCTTGGAGCGAAATTAGTTAGTCAGTGTGTGTGTTTTCTTCAGGTGAGCCACAAAGTGCTGCCGAAGTCTTGTCAGGCTTATAAACGATTTGCAGATCAATAAAAACAACAGTTTAAAGTGAATACTGCTGAGATTGCACCGAAACATTAGTTTCCGCCTCTTGTTTTGGATAAAAATTCTTCTGATCGACTCGTCCGGGACAGCAAACGATCCTACAAGTGGTATCAGAGCTCAGAAAGAAGAGTTCTTGCCATTTCAGCTGTAATTTCTGTTATTCTACACCTTCTTTTCAATTTCAACATCAATTCACGGTCAGAATCAGCTCAAATTTGTAAAGCATGCTCGGAATTACACAATGACAAACCCTTGAAAGTTTCAGGATTAACATCGACCTAAAACTTAAAATTTTTGAGGTTCCGCTTGAAAATGATCGTGCACAAAATGATGTCAGCAGCACTTTTGGTTGATTCCGCTTGAAGATTTCATCTAATTTCGCCCGTAAGTACAGATTCCGCTTGAAAGGTTGAGCTTGATTCCGCTTCAGTTTGTATATCATAGATTCCGCTTGAATTGAATATTGTGATTCAGCTTCAGACCCTGATTTCGCTTGAAAATTACTTGTTGATTCCGCTCCAATAACTATTTCGCTTAAAATACACATCTTTGGCATTCCGCTTGAAGCAGTTGTTTTGCTATTTCACTTGAACTTGGAAATTTGAAAACTTTGAAAATTTAAAACATGGACGACGAGGTCTAGAATGCTTTTGCTAGTCCTACCACAATTACTCAGAATGCTTTGCTTGAAAATGAAACTGGAACAACTCAAAAACCGCCTAAGCTTATAGACATTGATGACTATAACAGTTGGTCCGAACGCTTTGGTAACTGGGTTGAGGCATATCATTTGGATGCCTGGGATCATACTGATGAACCGTATTTCAGACCTCTTGGCAGTGATCGAAAGATGATACCAGTTAAAGAATTAAGTGCTGATGAGAGAAAGAAGTACAAAAATGAGAAGCTAATGGTTAGTTTGTTACAGCAGGCGATTAAAGAAGACATCTTGATCTTACTGCAACATGATGGTACTGCATATTCGATCTGGAAAGAATTAGAAGCAAAGTCTCTTGGTAATGAAGATTTGGTCAGGAACAAAGTGTCTCTAATGAAGAAAGAATTCGATTTATTTCGTGGTTTGAAGTCGGAAAACACCAAGCAAATTATTGAAAGATATTGTAACTTGGTGAGGAACATGACAAAATTAGGTATCAAAAAGGATACAGATGAGCTAATTGAGAAACTAGCAGATGCGTTACCACATGATGTTTGGGGAACGTTTCTGATGATGTTGAGAAGCAACAGAAAAGAATATAAAAGTCTAACACCGAGTTAATTTATCAAACATTTGGAAGCTCAAGAGATGGAGCAGAGAAAGATTGCTAGGATGAAGAACTACGATGGAGAACAAGATATCAGTTTGTATGTCAAGAGTGGTGTTAGTGAAAAAACAAATCTTTCTCCAAAGGTTGAAACTGCTTATAATGCAAAAGGTTCTTCTGAAAGTTCATCTCAGGGATCAAGCAGCACAACAGGATTTTCTTCATTTCCAAAATATGATCCACAATTTTCTACAACAAAGAGTGGGAAAGTTCTTCAATGCAACATTGCTTTAAAGCTTGAAAATGATCATAATTATACTGAAGAAGTTGCTAAGAGCCACATGTCTTTGTTGGTGACAGTGCTTGAATCCTATGGAGGATTAGTTGCTGGGAGGATCGGGAATCCAATGCTTACGATAGAGGATTATGATCAAATAGATGCTGAGGAAATGGAATTGATGGATATTAAATGGTGCATGGCTAGTGTGTTGAGACGGGCTGAAAAATTCAAACAAATTACAGGCAGAGATGATTTTCATGAGGCACATGTTTCAACTTTAGGTTTTGATAAATCTAAAGTAACTTGTTTTCGTTGTAGGGAAAAGGGGCATTTCAAGAGAGAGTGCACAAATCGTGAACCGAGTGGAGCTCAAAATCCTTTCGGAAACAATGACTATCACAAGAAAGCGATTTATCATCAAATCACACCACCGGCATATCAACAACAACAGGCATCGCATCAGGCACAAACAACACATGGCAGACATGTGATTGAAGATTCAAAAAGAGCATGTCTGGTTAATCAACGCAAGGATAATGATTTTAGTTGGGATAAATATATTCCAACAAATAGTAAAGTGTGTTTGGCAGATCAAGGTGATGAAAAGTTAACTGAAGGTTTCAGTTGGGATAACTATTGTCCAGACCAAGACTTCATGGCCAAAGAGATGTCCAAAGAGATGTCAAATGTTAAAGCTTTTGTTGTCAATGCTTATGATGAGTATTGGGCAGCAAAATACGGAAGAATTAGAGAAGCTGAAGAAGAGAAATGGAGAAAATTTGAAGAAGAAGAGAAAGAAGAAGAAAGAAGAAAAGCTAAAGCTGAAGCTGAAGCTGAGAAAAAGAAAAGAGCTGAGGCATTTCAAGTGAAAAGAATAGTCAAAGAAGATCAAATCTGATACTGAAACGGTCAAAGTTCCAGAGAAATGTTTGAATTGTGGTTATTTGATCAAACAAAACAACGAGTTACTACACAACATTAAAAGGTTGAAAGAATCATATGATACATTGAACAGAGAAATGAACAAGTACACCGAGTCATATAATGAACAAGTTGTGGCAATGGATACACTCAAAGGAGCATACATGAGACAGCTTAGTGATGTTAACTACTACACAGAAAAGTGTGCTGAGCTGGAACTGAAATTGGCAACACAAAGAATAGAAACTGACAGAGTTAACAATTTACTAAAAAGTTACTCATGTTCTACTTTTGTTGTTGACAGGATTTATCCGATTGTGAAAAAATTGAAGACATTTGAAGAAGAAAAGACCTCGGAAGAAAAGAAGTCTGTGACAAAAGACGAGGATGAAGTTGATATTTCTGGTAAGAAACCAAGTGTTGTCTACAATCGATGTCCGCCCCCGGTCGAAAATGGATATTCACCTCGAAATCCAAATTCCGAAAGAGTCGAAAAGGCAATTAACTTACAGTGGGAGTCTGTGTCGTCAGATAATTTACCAGAAAATATTGATGTCACGTTTACACCGTCCGATACCGATCATGAGTCCAAGTTAATAAAAAGTGTGGTTGATCAGGTGTTAGACAAAGATGACATAGAGGAGTCAAAACCGGAATCCAAATTCAAGTCAAAGTCTGAGTCCGACATGTCAAAGTTAACAATCAAAAAGGACAAACGGGTTTATGATAAAGAATTTTTACTATCAAAATCTAATTTGAATGATGAATCGGTCAAAGTAGCATATACTTTGAAAGATTCTGACAAATTATATTCTGATGAGATTTTTCCAATAAGAAGTGTTAGAGTTGAAATGATTAACAAGGTTTTCAAAATCACAAAAATTAATATTTCTGAAATAAAAGATTTAAATCTTACTGAAAAACCTAAACAATACACTTCAAGAGATCAACAAAGAATTAACAAGAAAATGGGTTACAATTGTGGTTATAATTTCCAAAAGAAATCAAACCATAATCGTAATTTCAAAAAGAAAGGTCTTGGATTTATTCAATCAAAAAATTATAAAAATGAAAAAATTTATAAACCAAAAACTGTGTTTGTTGCAGGAAAAACTTCAGAAGACGAGAAAGAACAAGTGTTCAGAAAGCAGACGAACAAAGAATTCCTTGCTAAGAAGCAAGTGGACATGAAGAAGAATGTTGTTCAGAAGAAAATAGAAACGAGAACCTGTTTTCGGTGTAAAACTGCTGGTCATGTTGCTAGAAATTGTCCGAAAACATTCAAACCAAAACAGGAAGTCTCTAGTAAACTGAAAGAGAAAGTTGTTGAGAAAACTGAACTTTCAACCCGAAAATTTACAGGTTTTGAAAATTCAACCTTTGAGGTGGGAGAATGTTCAAAGAATGTTTTAAAAAGAAAAGAAAAATTTTAAAAATAAAAAATGGGTTGTTAAGGGTTCAAGTAACAGTTCTGGTGATGAATCTGGTTCCACAAAATCAGAGGAGCCACGTGTTGAAGGAAAGGTTGAGAAATCAGTTCTGACAGTGGATGATGTGAATTTTCCACCACTGAATGCTAAAAATTTGAAATCTAAAATCGGAAAATTTGAAATATCAAATCAATTCTTTCCTAAAAAGAAAGAATTAGATATTGAAAAAGCCTTTAATCCTGCTGTGAAAAACATTTTCGGAAAAATGATTGAGGGAAAGGCTAAAGGGGTAAAAGAATTTTATCAGATAAAAAGGAAAGATTCAACCCCAAATGAGACTGAAAATGTTACACCCAAGGAAGGTCAGGCTTGGGTGGATATATTTTTCAAAGAGTACAAACCTGACTTCCGGAGCTCCCAAGTTGGTAATCGCGGAG
Organism: Helianthus annuus; assembly: GCF_002127325.2. Classification (NCBI taxonomy): domain Eukaryota; kingdom Viridiplantae; phylum Streptophyta; class Magnoliopsida; order Asterales; family Asteraceae; genus Helianthus; species Helianthus annuus. The sequence continues at coordinate 61,138,430 of NC_035443.2, forward strand.
CATGAATCGGCATCTTTCTTGAAATTGTTCTTTATTGTTGGACATGCCGGAACTCCCAGGTTGGTAAGTGTGGAGTAGGAATCGGCACCTTGAGAATTCAACCTACTGATGGTAATTGGTTGAAAATGTTTGATTATTGATCTTACAAGTGGTTAATCAAGGTCATTAAGTTGAACATGATTTAACTATCATTCAAAAGTGTTGGTAGACAAAGTGATGAAGTGACCCCAAACCTACAAAGTGGTTAATATACAAACTTATTTTCCGGAAAAACCATTTTGATTAAAACAAACTTAAGTGTTTTGAAATCTTAATGGGAAAATAGTTTGTTGTGAGGGGGAGTTCTGATTGTTTATGCCAAGAGGATGGAGATCTGAGGCAATTTGATATCAGTTGTAATGTTCTGTATAGTTTATTTTCAAATTTCTTTTCATTGTGTTTGAATTTTAGGGGGAGTAAAAATTTCAGAAAATTCAAAAACATTAGAAAATTTGAAAAAGCCAAAAACATGATAAAATCAAAAACGAGTTTTGTTGCAGAAAAGAGGAAATGATAGTACATCAGTGGATTATCACAACACGCTAAAGAAATGGAAAGCCAAATGTGATAAACAAACTCACTGTAGATGTGTCAGTAGGTTTTTACACATTTAGTAAACTGTAACGAGATATAAACCTAAATTCAAACTTGCTTATCTCGTGGGGAAAACTTCTTGGATATATGGGTAACCCCCGAAATCTTGTTTGAAAGGTCCCTCTTTCTGAGATACTAGGTCTTTATACTCAGTGATATCTGGAGTATTATTCCGGGACTTCTGCTGAATGGAAATTCTGACCTAGTCCCCGAATAATACTTTCTGCTAAATTGCTTGAAATATAGCACAGCCCTCAGCTTAAAAAATGTTGAACCATTGAAAAATGCTAATCATGAGCTGTTGAAGAAAAGATCCTCTAAAGGGGACACACCTAAAGTCGAAGCCGTCATCTCTCTGCATATACGGAAGTATCGACCTGAGCTCTCACGGCCCTCGCAATTTAACCCCTTTACAGATATCATCTGTGGTATACTCACCTGTAAGACTGAATATTGGGATCTGGATACGGGAGTATATTCAAGTGGTGGGACACTCGAATAAGTTTAAGTTCTTAAGACATTAATTGCGTATCTCGAAACAGTTGAACTTTGTGTGAAAATTTAAGTGGATCAGTATACTGACAATCTAGGTGAATTGTTTAAAACCTACGATGAAATAAAGCTTAACGGTGTTAGTGATGTGTCTCAAAAACTGATATGATCCTCTTGCCCAAACTCACAAAAATATTGTCTGCGAATAGTTTCTTTACTGCATTTCATTTCTTTTATTAAAAAATCCAAAAAGATTTTAGTGTGTTTTAGCATAAATTTTGTAAAACACAAAAAGATTTCCGACAACTAGTATTGAGAAGCAGATTTTCAAAATTCCAAGTGCTAAACATGACGAACAGGTTTGGGAGAGAGAGAGTGTTTAGAGAAAGTTTGTTTACAAATGATCATTAAAGTTTAAATCATTGAAAATGTTTCTTGCAAATAGTTTCTAAATTTTAAAAAGATTTAATCTCTGAGAAACTTATGAGAATTATAGAGAATTTGCAGGATAAGAGCGAGGTCACGATCTTGGAATGAATTCTGAATCTGTGATGTCCAGACTACGATCCCAGTAAATTGAGAGGGGGAGTCTGAAGATGTTGGAACCCGAAGGTTTATTCATGTAGGTTAGCATAGTTTAAGGGTTGTTTTGTTTATTTCTTTTAATCATGTATGTGGGCCGATTATATGTATGTGGGTCATGTCGCAACCGGGTTGGATAGTGGGCTTAGGTTTCGGCCTACTTGATTAGTATTTAAGCAAACCTCAACCTTAGGGTTGAGGTTGTTGATCACATAGGAGGTTGCGAGTTCCACTGCAAGGTCTTGTATCAGTCATCGTTGATCGTTGAATGCAAGATACTTTTGGTTTGTGATTTCTATTATTCTAGATAATTGTTCTTTGTCATTGTTTATTCTTGAATCATCTTGTGATTGAATTCCGCACCTTCACAAGACATCGTTGATATCATTGATTGATCCTGCAAGGGTTTTACAATTGGTATAAGAGCCATTGAAGCCATTCAAGGGCTCGGTTTTGATATCATTCGGATTCAAGAATTGTTTGTGCTACTAATCCAGTTTGTTGCTTGTTTTTGCAGTGAAAACCATTGAAATATTTAGTCTGTTCCTGATCGATTCATTAAAAAATTTACTGATTTTGGTTTGTTGATCTTTGAAAAGGTGTTTGCTGATTTTACGGGAAGTTGGTGGTCAACAAATTCAAAGATTACAATATCTTTGAATTTTGGAAGTGCTGAAAAATAGGGATTGCAAGTCAACAGATCTTATCTTTTATTCTTTTGCAGGTTTCGACTCGCAACCATCATCGTTGCGGTTCATCACGTTTGGTTTCGACTCGCAACCATTATCGTTGCGGTTCATCACGTTTGGTTTCGACTCGCATCCATCACGGTTTCGGTTCATCCTGTTTTAGTTACGACTCGCAACCATCAGTCAGTCTCCACTCGCAACCAAAGCTGTTTCGACTCGCAACCACAGTTTCGGCTCATCCTGCTTTAGTTACGACTCGCAACCATCATTCAGTCTCCACTCGTAACCAAAGCTGTTTCGACTCGCAACGACACTGATCTCGACTCGCAACGACACTGATTTACGGACCTTTGAACTGTTGACTTTTGGACTTAAAAAATATATTTAATTAATTAATTAACTGATTAATTAGACATGTCGACAAACAACAGTGACTGCCCTTAATCAACAACAAGAATTGGATTCAAAGCTTGGAACCACAACACGCATTCCTAGGTTAACCGATGCTAATGATTTTCCCGAGTGGAAGTGGCGCTTTGAACAGCACTTGAAGGTTAAGGATTATAAACTGTGGCGAAGCATTTTGAGAGGTCCTAGGGAGATTATGATGGAAAGCTCCACTGAACTAGGTCTTAAGGTAAAGAAACCTAGAGATCAGTACACTGAAGATGATTTGCTTATTGTTGAAGAAGATGATCGAGCTCTTTCTTACTTAACCATGGGATTGGGTCCTGATATTGCTATTGGATTTCGCACCTGCAAATCTGCCAAAGAATTGTGGGATTCTCTGATCGAAGTATATGAAGGAAACGAAGATATGAAAGAGAGCCGAAGAAATCTGCTGCAATAAAACTTCAACAATTTCAACCATATTTATGGTGAAACGATAGACAATCAGATTCAGAGATTTGTGAAGCTGATTACCCAAATGCAAATGGAAGAAATTCATACAACAAATGCATCCACAAACCGACAACTTCTTAATGCACTACCAAAGAGTTGGGATCATCATGTTGCTATGATCAAGAAGACTAAAGATCTCGCTAGATGCACTCTGTCAAAGATGATCTCTCACATTAAAGCATGCGAACTGGATGATAAGCAAAGAGAAACAAATTACAAGAACAGTATGCTAGCTGCTGGTTTCTCCATTGCTCCCGCTTCCTCTAACAACAGCAACACAGCCTTGTTGTCTCAAGGAGGTTTTCAGATGTTTCGCAATACTTCATCCGCTACTCCAACTTCAGCAAAGGTGCACTCATCTGGATCCTCTAATCAAGTCGTTTCTCCTGCTGCTTCTGCTTCCATTCCAAATTCGGGAAACATCTCTACTGCTGCTTCTGCTTCCGCTGCAAACAACGAAATGATAGCCTTCTTTGCTAAACAATCAAAGGAAAACTTGGATATCGCAGCTTCAGTGATCAACTGTTTGAATGCTTTTATTGCAGGAAAACTTGATCCACCAAAGTGGAGTCCTGATGATCTGACACAGATTCATCCAGATGATGTTGAAGAAATGGACATCACCTGGCAGATGGCAATGGCAGCTTTCAGAGCCCAAAAGTTTGTGAAAAGAACAGGTAAAAACAGGTGGGGAAATGCATTGAATGGAGCTGCTAAAGTGCCCTTTAATCTTCGTTGCTTCAACTGTCATGAGGAAGGACACTATGCTCGAAACTGCCCGAAGCCACTTATAAACAGAGATCAAACTCCTGCAACTCCTGCCCAACCTGCAACTCCTAATCGAGAAAGAGCTCTTGTGACCACTACAAGTATAGCAGATGCTGCTGCTTCTGGAAGTCCACAGCCGCAAGGATTAGCACAAGCACTGGTGGTTCAGCCCAACCTCAATTTTGATTGGACTTCAGAAATTGAGCGTCTGAACATATCAGCTCTAGAAAATCAAACTGCTACATCCAACACTGCATTCATGACTTCAAGCGAACATAGCCCAAAGCCAGAGGAAGAGACTGCAGCTGATGACTTTGCGTTCATGACTCAAATTCTTTCAGCTCCTGTTAAAGGTCTCACCAAAGAAGAGGTAATTTCCGTTTTCTGTACTCCTGAGTGTAGGGAAAGGGTTGAGGCTTATAGAATACACAACGCTGAGCTCATTCAAGATTATAATGACATAAAAAATAAGAACTTTACTTTGTCTAAAAATGAGAAACTGTATAAAGAAAAAATTGAGGCTCAGCAAAAGGACATCATCAAACTAAAGGATGATGTAAGTGTAAAAACAGCCCATTTCCTAGAAGCTCAAGAAAAGGTGTGCATTTTAACAAAGGAACTGAAAGATATTAGAAACAGATATCAAATTAATGAACTTAATATCAAGAAGTTTGATTCTTCCAGTAAATTGGTTAAAAATCTTTGTGATCAACAAATCGCTTTTAAAGAAAAGAAAGGGCGTGGCTTGGGTTACACTCAGACTCCTCCTCCGTACAATGATAATTATACTTATCTACCAATGACCGAGGAGGAGATGATAAATGAGAGTAAAATGACGTATGGTTCGAAAAACCACAAATCGTCTGTTCATGACAGACGTGTTGAGCCACAAAAGTCTACTCCATTGAATTTTGTTCACAAAGGCACAATTGATCCTAATGTTTCATCTTCGTGTGCAGATGATAGCTCTGAAGTAAAGTGTGATGATGTTCATGGGAGTGAACCGGTTATTATTTCAAATGTTTCTGAACCATATTTTGAACATTATTCTGAACCAACTGAGCCTGACATTGCTTTTACTAGTTCTTTGTTTGCGTGGTTTTCAGCTTATGTTTCGTCTTGTGATCCTGTTGTTTTGGGCAAAACTGATAATGTCTGTGTTGATGATATGAACAATAAGTGTGGTGATGATTGTTTTTCAGCTAATGTTTGTGATCCTAACATCTCTAATGTTTCAGCTTGTGAAAATCTTACAGGTGAGGTCCCTCAGGATGCATTCAGTGAAACCACTGAAACGACTTCTCAAGAAAATCAAGAGTATCCTGATTCTTCTTCTGAATCTATCTCAGTGGGTGTCCCTAATGTTGAATCTAGTGGGACCCCATTGGAAACTGAATTAAACAATGAACCTGAAACTGTGTTGCATGATCAATGCTCTGAGGAAATGCACATTGATGAAACTTCTTCATGTTCAGAAAAGGAACATGATTCAGTTTCACATGACAAATGCCTTGATAAAACGCATTTGGATGAAACTCGTACATGTTCAAATTCTGAATCAAGATTAAGTGAAAATGAAAAGGATGCTGATCTAAGAGAGAAATCTTTAAAAGAAAATTTATCTAAAGAAAAACCACAAGTCAAATCATCTAAATCCTCAGAGCAATCACAAGTCAAACATGTTCAGAAAATTAAAACATCAAATCACACGAAATCAAGCAAACAGAGTCAAAATGTCAAGAATATTCAAAATATGAAACGTCAAACATGTTTTAACTGTGGCATTGCTGGTCACATTGCCAGAAATTGTGGTAAACTCCCAAGGACATCGAACAAGAAAACATCAGGGCGAAATCAGAAGGTCACGTATAACCGATATCACTGTTCGGAGTCCATGATGTCTGCAAGGACTAAGACAATGAAGAACAACTATCATAGGACTAGACCTTCTGATCAGGATTGGAATGCAGCCAAACGCTATAATCAATATCAGAATAGACAAACAAATTTTCAGCGTAATCGAAGTAATTCTTTTGGTAATGCTTTTGAAAGTTTCAATTCTAACTGGTCAAGACAGTTTTGGAAACCTAAAGCTAATGGTATGCAATCCAATTCAATAAAATCATGTCATCAAAATGTCGCCAAAAGGGATGTTTCAAAATTTCTGAATAAAGATAATTTAGTGTGGCAGAGAGTGACGTATATTAATGCACAAGGAAAACCCAGATCCACTATGGGCTGGGTTCCTAAATCTAACTAATCCCGCTAATCGTGCAGGAACAGCTGTGGAGGACTACCGTGCGCCTCTGGTACATGGATAGTGGCTGTTCCAGGCACATGACAGGAGACTTATCCCAACTGGTAAATGTCAAAGAGTTTAATGGTGGATATGTCTCATTTGCGGGAGGAGAGTCAGGCAGAATCACGTTAAAAGGAACTGTTCAAAACGGCGTCTTAAGCTTTGAGAATGTTAATTATGTTCCAGAACTGAAACACAATCTGTTAAGTATTTCACAGATCTGTGATCGAGGGAATTCAGTTCATTTCACGAAGAAGGGGTATCATGTTCTTAAGCCTGGGATTGTTATTCCAGAAGACTGGTTCTTGATGACAGCTGAGAGAAAGGGAAATGCTTACGTTATTGATATGAACAAGAAACCGTGTGAAGAGATCACTTGTCTATTTTCAAAGATTTCGGAGCATGATGGTCTGCTGTGGCATCGTCGTCTTGGGCATGTGAATATGAAAAACCAGAACCATCTAGCTAAAGGTCAACTGGTACGTGATCTTCCAATCAAGGACTTCATGTTGGTGGAGAAATGTGTTGCTTGTGCGAAAGGGAAAGCTCATCGAAAACCCCATAAGACTAAACCAGCACCTTCGACAAAAGCTGTACTCGAGCTACTTCACATGGATCTTTTTGGCCCAGTGAATGTGCTAAGTATTGGGAAGAAAGCTTATTGTCTAGTAATCGTCGATGATTACTCTCGCTACACCTGGGTGTACTTTCTCAGTCATAAAAATGAAACTGTTGTATTGGTGAAACAATTCATCACTTTGGCTGAAAATCAAGCGAGTGCTAAGGTGAAGGTCATTCGATCAGACAATGGGACAGAGTTCAAGAACATTACTTTGGATACATTCTGCATTGATAAGGGAATAGATCGTCAGTACAGTGCACCACGAACTCCTCAACAAAATGGAGTTGCTGAAAGAAGGAATCGTACTCTCATCGAGGCTGCACGAACTATGCTGGCGGATTCGAAGCTTCCTAGCTTCTTTTGGGCTGAGGCTGTTAGCACGGCTTGTTACATCCAGAATCATGCTTTAGTAAACAAACGTCATATGAAAACGCCTTATGAGATTCTGGAGGGACGTAAACCTTCGGTTTCACACTTTCGTATCTTTGGTTGTCCTTGTGTATTATTACTCATGGACTCCAACGGAAAGTTTGAAGTCAAAGGGGACGAATGTTTCTTTGTTGGATATGCTAAGGGCTCTGCTTATAGAGTATACAACAAAGTAACTAAAAAGGTCGTCGAGTCGTGCAACATAGAGTGGCTTGAAGAGAATGCTACGGATGCTAGAGTCGGTCCAGATTGGTTATACGATTATTCTGAACTGTTTAAATCATTTAACCCTTTGTCAAGTGATTTCTCAGGTGCAGGTACGTCCATTCCCAAACAACCATTGTCATTTGAAGACACTGAAGACGAAGAACAGATGCAAGAAAGCGTGAGACGTCATACCATTGATCCACTGGGAATGTCGTTTACGCAGCATCCTACGTCTCCGCCGACGTTCAATCGATCCCCTGAAGGTGCCCCAACTGGTGGTTCTGCATCAAGCAGTTCTGACAATGTACTGTTTCCTGAACCAATTCCTGAGGATTGCATTGTCACCACTCCTTTAGCTCATAGTACAGCAGCACCTAATGAGGGGGAGTCTAGCAACACCACCACTGAAGAGGAGATTGTACCTGATTTGGCCATACCTACGAGCGTTCAACGCAATCACCCAATAGAAAATGTGATTGGTCCTGTAAATGCAGGAATTTTAACCAGGAGTCAATCAGGAACCATTAACACTTGCTTATATTCTTGTTATCTTTCTCAAATCGAACCTAAAACCATTGATATAGCTTTGCAGGAACCTGGATGGGTAGATGCTATGCACGAAGAGCTGAACCAGTTTGAAAAACTTGGAGTATGGAAACTCGTCAAGTTGCCAACAGGAAAACGTAAGCTTGGAACTAGATGGGTATTTCGAAACAAGCAGGATTCTGCAGGAGTCATCGTTCGAAACAAAGCAAGGCTAGTGGTTCAGGGATTTAGACAAATTGAAGGACTGGACTATGATGAAGTATATGCTCCGGTTGCACGACTTGAAGCCATCCGGATCTTTTTAGCTTACGCGTCTTACATGGGATTCACTGTTTATCAGATGGATGTCAAGACCGCGTTTCTCTATGGAGATGTGAAGGAAGAAATTTTTGTCGAGCAGCCACCAGGGTTTGTGCATCCAGACCATCCTGAGTACGCTTACAAGCTAGACAAGGCACTGTACGGGTTACACCAGGCTCCTCGAGCTTGGTATGCTACCTTAACAGAGCATCTTTTGGCTCATGGGTATACGCGTGGCACGATAGACCAGACTCTGTTTATCAAGAAGGTAGGAAGTGATCAAATCTTGGTTCAAATCTATGTTGATGATATCATTTTCGGATCTACAAGTGAGGATCTTTGCAAGGAGTTCGAGAGAGTTATGAAGTTTGAAATGAGGATCTATGTTGATGATATCATTTTCGGATCTATGTTGATGATATCATTTTCGGATCTACAAGTGAGGATCATTTTCGGATCTACAAGTTTGAAATGAGTGCTCTGGGGGAAATGACACTGTTTTTGGGTCTACAAGTCAAGCAGAGTTCGCAAGGGATTCTTATTCATCAAGGGAAGTATGTGGATGATGTGTTGGCAAAATTCAGATTTACGGATGCAAAGCCTGCTGAAACACCAATGGCAGAGAGACCACTATTGAGTGAAGATGAAGAAGGAGAGTCTGTAAATCAACGTCAATACAGGTCCATGATCGGGTCATTGATGTATCTCACAGCTAGCCGTCCGGACATCATGTTTGTTGTTTGCAACTGTGCACGCTATCAGGCTAATCCTAAAACTTCTCATCTTACTGCTGTTAAAAGAATCTTTCGGTATCTTAAAGGCCGACCTCGGTTTGGCCTGTGGTATCCGAGGGATTCAAATTTTGACTTGTTTGCTTTCTCTGACAGCAACTTTGGAGGTACTGACAGTGACAGGAAATCTACATCTGCGGGATGCCAATTTTTGGGTGATCGACTCATTTCTTGGCAATGCAAGAAACAACAAACAGTGGCGATATCTACAGCTGAAGCCGAGTATGTTGCTGCTTCTGCTTCTTGCTCTCAAGTGGTGTGGATGCAACATCAATTGCAGGATTATGGTTTGACTTATCTTAACACTACTATTTACTGCGATAATGATGCTGCAATACAAATTGTTCGAAATCCTGTTTTTCACTCCAAAACCAAGCACATTGATATTAAAGTTCATTTTATTCGAGATTGTTTTGACAGAGGTCTTATTACTCTTGAACAAATCGACACAGATGCAAATGCTGCCGATTTGTTCACAAACCTGTCAGCAGCTCGAAATTCAGAGTGCTTGTGGATTTTCTAAAAATGATCTGTTTTACTGATTGAGCATGTTTTTGTTTTTCGTAGGTAAATTTGTTCATAAAGTTTTCTATTCTTAGGTAGTTTTTTATTTATGCTCAAATTTAGGGGGAGAAATTTTGAAAAATACAAAAACATTAAAAAAATTGAAAAATACAAAAAGAAGTGTGGCTGGACTGGGAAATGAAATGAATTTTCACATTATGGTCGAGGGCTGACTCATGTAAGACCAGTATCGAAAAAGTTTGACTCTAGTATGATGTGTTGGTAGGCTCTATCCTTAAGATTGGAAACATTAGCTGTTTCTGTTCAGAACTAAACTAGTACATGACCTCAGAAAAGAAAATCACCTGGAATTGGCTCATGTCTATTTGAATGTCTGTATGTTTTTCCCGATACACACAATTTTGATCTGATTCTGAAATCTTATCTGAAAAAGTCGTGTACCTCCTCTGCTGCATCCAGATACATGCTGACCTGGAGGTGCTAGGCAACTACAGCTTCTGCTGCATCCAGATACATGCTGACCTAGCTTTACGTTGTCGATTTGTAGATCAATTAACACCCGAAAGAGGCCCTCAAGTGCCCAAAAGAAACCCATGAAACCTATATCAAATTGAGAAAACTCATTTGATTTGTATATTACACCATCTCTGCTTAAGATCTATTGTGTTCTCTTCTCAATCTAATCCCAGTTAAGATTTCAGAAATTTGGATTGGACTTGTGAAATATGTGGTAGGGAAACTGCTTGCATGATAGAGTGAGCTGTGCATAATCCCAGGATTTGATTAGTATTTGTTTGGGTGTTCATTATTAAAATATCAAAACATGATAAAATGAGATACAGGCAGTGATATGGAAAAGGTCTAGGGAGATGAGTTTAAGAGGACAAATATACTGGCAGTTGTCTAGATCATCCTGTAGTAGATCAGTGTTGATAAGTGAAGTCAAGCCCGAAACCTTGTGATTTGATCCCTGAGTATCTATGCAAATTTCCTAATTTATTTTTGTAAATAATATTTTATTATTTAATTTTGGTTTAGGTTTTTATTTTGCAAACATTGCTCAGAAGGTTAACGGATAAATTTTAAAATTAAATCTGATTTTGAAATGGGGTTAAAGAAAATGTTTGATAAATCTGTTTGAGCCCAAGGTCTTAAGGCCCAAGCCCATAAGACATGGGCCCGTGATAAAAGTGAAGTATAAAAAGGTGGTTACGAGTCATAACCTAATGTTCACTCGCAACTACATTTTATTCTCTCTCGAAATTCCGGTCATCATTGAATATTCTGACCTGTCTCCGGTTGCGACTCGCAATCTGCTTTTTGATAATCAAGGTATTATGATGTCATTATTCAAGTTTTTGCATAAAATTATGAATGTTTGAAGAAGCTCCGATGAAGATTTGAAGATTCCGTTGAAGATTTGAAGATTCCGATGAAGTTTTTGACTCGCAACCAAGAACACTTAGATGAAGTTTATGTGTTTTTGTGGTTGTGACTCAAACAATACAAGGACTCGAAACCAGTGGTTACGAGTCGCAACATCAAGATTGCTACTCATGGTTGCGACTTAGAGTCTGTTAGTTGCGACTCATGATTGCGACTCGAAATCTGTTGATTGCGACTCATGGTTGCGACTCGCAGACAAGTGGTTTCGACTCGAGACCTTTTAGTTTCGACTCATGGTCTCGAGTGAACAGTGACAGTGTTTATTTTTATTTTATTTTTATCACTGTTATAACCAAAATTGGAAACTTATTTGACTTGTGTTGTGTGCAGAAAAATGGATTTAAAGTTTATATCTTCTCATAATCAAGTCGGATACTTAGCACCTCCACCAGAGAAACACAAGCAGCTGTATACGTCATTGATGAAAGGCCTAAATACATGCCGGATTGTTCATGCTCTTCGTGAGAATCCAGTTGTTTATGAAAGCCTTATCCGAGATTTTTGGAAGAGTGCTAAAGTCGAAATCGTTGAAGGAAAGGGAGCTATAGTTGCTGAGATTCAAGAGATGAAAGTTATAGTGACTGAGCAGATGATTAGAGAAGTGTTGAAGTTTAATGATCAGGAAACAGATCCAATAGAACTTCCTGCTGGAACAGTGGAAGCAATTCTACCTCGTTTAAGCTATGAAGGAAAGTTTCCTCCCCTGGTAAAGAAGTTTGTGCATCCTTACTGGCGTCTATTACTGCACATGTTCCTTTTGTGCATGACAGAAAATAGAGGGGGAATTGATCAGTTGAATATCACTGAGTCTGCTGCTTTGATATGTGTGATTACAAATGAGTCGTTCAATTATTCAAGATACATCTTGGAAGCAATGAAGAGAAATGCAATTGGGCTTCGAAAGGATAAGTTTCTTATGTATCCAAGGTTTGTGCAGATGATTTTGAATGAGTGTTATCCAGGATTGAAGAGATCTGGTAATACGTTGGAATTAAAGCCTATGGGTCCTTCCTGTTTTGGTGCTCTTACTACAAAGAAGGGAACTGAGAAAAGGTTTGAAGGTTTGATTGAATTGGAGAAATTTGGTCAGTTCGCAAAGACGGAAGATGTTGGTGAGAATCCAGTAATGACACGATCTGTTCCAGAGCATAGTGTATCTGCACGTGCTATTGTTGCTGAAGAACATGATATTCTGAGGAGAGTTGAAGGTGAGCCTGAGACAGAGCGTATTACAATTAACTCTGACGATGAAGGTGTTGAAATAATGTGTGACTCTGATGATGACATAGAACTTCCTCCTGAAGTTGATGCTGTTTCTACGGTTGAACCAGTGATTACTGCTGAAAGCTTGGCTATGCTAATAAAGTCAGTAACTGACAAGATGGGAAATCCTCCTTCCAATCTGTCAGTATCAACTGAAGAGCCTGTTGATAGCCCTATGGATTCTGATTCCATTCCATTAAAAAGGAAAAGGAGGGATCCTAGACCTGGAATGTTTGTTGAACAAGGAAAAGATCAATCCGAGAACGTTGCTGATGATGACGAAGGTTTGTATGACTTCGATTTTGAAAAGAATGTTAGCGATACTACCACCACTGCAGAGAATATCTTTGAGTTTGACGTTGATACTCAAAGAGATGAGATAGCTATGATGAATGTTGAAGTTCACAATGACGCTGGGCCCTCTGGAATTGTTCATGATGAACCTGGCAGTTCTAGTGGTAAAAGACCAGAAGAACCACTAAGAATGCCGTTTGATGATGATTCAAGTGATGAAGATGAATTTATCAGCATGAGAGATATGAAGAAACGAATGGTTGTGCTTGAGCAAGACTCGATTCATAAAGATGCAAAGATTATCCAACTTGAAGATACTATTGTAAAGAAAGATCAACAGATTGAGCAACTTCAAGGAGATGTTAGTTTGTTGTTCAATATTGTTTATGATTTACGAGGGAAGTTGGAGAAGAAGTTTGGGCAAGAATTTTCTGATCCAACTGATGTTGAAAACAGAAGAAAAGCTATTGCTAAAGATGATGCTGAAAGAAGTGCTGCGATGGAAAAATATTTCACGAGAGTTACAGATCCAGTTGCAGACAAAGAGAAGGCAGAGAGGATGAAAAAGAAAAGAGAGTTAGTGATCTTGAAGAACAAGAATGTGAATCCAGATGATGAAGATGCTCATGCAACCCATCATTTAATGGATGTTGGTGAAACTCTCTATGATAAAGTTGGTAATCGTTCTGGTGTAGTTAGCTGGGGATATGACCGTGATCGTAAGAGATGGTGGATAAAGAGAAAAGTTGGTCCTGTCGAGTGGTACAAACGTTCAGGACAGTTTCAGTCTTTCACTAAGGTGGATTTGACAGATTTGTCTAATGCACCTTATGTGGATGATAAGCCTGGAGGTGCTGGATATGCATTCTTTGAGAGGTTGAAGAGAGAGGTTCTTAAAGGTTTTCCTTTAATGCGTACGGCAGATTCCATTGTTAAACCAGCGAAAGGGATTAGAGATCCTTACACAAACAAGCGTATGAAGATTGTGCATTGGCCAGCTACGGATAAAGAGAAGACGATTCCACTAGTGAGAAAGATTCCCAAAGGTGCACTGAAAACATTACACTTTTGGGCATATGATGAACGTCTTGGGCAGGCGGTGATTGTTTGTGATGGAGATGCAAGTTTTTGTTTGGTCGATCAGATTGACTTGTTGAATCTTGCTGTTGAAGATCTAGAAGTATTGGCATGCAATCAAATCAGAGCTACAGAGAAATATGAAGAAATTGCTAAGGGTTGGACGTCTGCTGTAGCGTCTGTTCTGCATATTCAAAAGAAGGGATTCGGTGGATATAAAGATCGTATAAGTGGTGGTGATCAAGGCAATTGAAGTCAGAAGAACCTTCATGCATAAACCTAGGGGGAGATTGTTGGAACCCGAAGGTTTATTCATGTAGGTTAGCATAGTTTAAGGGTTGTTTTGTTTATTTCTTTTAATCATGTATGTGGGCCGATTATATGTATGTGGGTCATGTCGCAACCGGGTTGGATAGTGGGCTTAGGTTTCGGCCTACTTGATTAGTATTTAAGCAAACCTCAACCTTAGGGTTGAGGTTGTTGATCACATAGGAGGTTGCGAGTTCCACTGCAAGGTCTTGTATCAGTCATCGTTGATCGTTGAATGCAAGATACTTTTGGTTTGTGATTTCTATTATTCTAGATAATTGTTCTTTGTCATTGTTTATTCTTGAATCATCTTGTGATTGAATTCCGCACCTTCACAAGACATCGTTGATATCATTAATTGATCCTGCAAGGGTTTTATAGAAGAATAAAGTTCTAGGTTATGATTCGGAGATTGCTGATGAATTTTAAAGATTCAACATTCGAAGGAGAGGAGTTTGTTGGCGATAAAGTTTGAAGAATGATGCTTACAATGGAGAACATTTCGAGGGGGAGTTTGTTGGTGCATCCGTCTGTCGCCTACGTCTTGTATCGAGTCTTGTTTAGAGTTAGTGAGTTTAGAGCATGGAATTCAAGAATATTGTATTTAGGAGTGATTCCGCTCGAAATGTTATTTTGTTCTTTCGAGCGAAATCACATAATATCTGATTCCGCTCGAACTAGGTTAGTTGCTGATTTCGCTCGTAATCATTGTTTATGATTCCGCTCGTATTGAATGTGTTACATTCAAGCGGAATTAGCACACTATATATAGGTGTGTTGCTTGGAGCGAAATTAGTTAGTCAGTGTGTGTGTTTTCTTCAGGTGAGCCACGAAGTGCTGCCGAAGTGTTGTCAGGCTTGTAAACGATTTGCAGATCAATAAAAATGACAGTTTAAAGTGAATACTGCTGAGATTGCACCGAAACATTAGTTTCCGCCTCTTGTTTTGGATAAAAACTCTTCTGATCGACTCATCCGGGTCAGCAAACGATCCTACAGAACGTAATAGGAAGATCTTTGCGATGAGCATCTGTGATGTGCGGGGGAATCAGTGGGATATCAGTGGGTGCTGAAATGGGTGCTGAAACGGGGGCTGCTGGAGGTGTAACACGTAACACGAATGGTGGGTAATCGTCATCGTCATCGATCCACCCGTTACGGGTGTCGGCGTAACGTGGATCTATATGGGTATCAAAAGGTGCACGGTCGAACAGCACCGGCATAGGATCAGGAAATGGTGCAACAACAGGATCCTCTATCAAGAGTGGAGCGTCAACAACATGATCATCTACCAACGGTGGAGCAACAACAGGATGATCGGCAATGGGTATATCATCAACAAAAGGGGCAGCAGCTGGTGCATCGTCATGAACAGGGTCATGCTCTAATGCAGGATCAGGAGCAACGACTGGCTCAGGGGCCACGACAGGCTCCGGGTCAACAAAATCCATATCCACGACAGGCTGGATCATCAAACAAAGGATCGATAGGGGCTACAGGCTCCTCTAGGGGCTGGTCTAAGTGAATGAACTCGATATCCTGGTCAGGATCAAAACCAGGGGAAAAACAGGATCAAAATCATCATCAACCTCGTGATCAAACTCAAGATCATGTGCGGGAGCAGGTGCAACTGATGACACCATGTCAGGGTCGGCGTCGTGAGAGTGATGCTGCACTCCCTGTGTGTGCACAGATGCAGACGCCATAGACTCAAATGAGTCTGGGACAGGCGAATCAACAGGAGTCTCCTCTGCAGGAGCATCAGCAATAGGTAAGATGACATTAGCAGCAATAGGGGCTCCGCCCTCATGATCAGCCTCAGGTGGGTCCTCCTCAAACAGATCGATGTCGTCGTCAGAAACAACATCGAGTGGCTGGATAAGCAGCAAGAGGTATAGGAGCAGGGATCACCGCAAGTGGTAAGTCCCCGAGAGGAAGGCCATCAGCAGGCTCGGCTCCGACGTCAGGCGGCGCAAAGGGCTGGAATTCGTCGTCATCAGTACTAGTGGTGTCAGAATTGTAGACCTCTCGCTCTGACGAAACTCTGTCATCTGATACGATCACCATAGGATCTAAAGTGTCTGAAACTCCAGTGTCAGATGAAGAGGGCATGATGTCTGTAACACAACCACACATATGCACAAACAATCAACATATAATAAAATAAACATGTTAGTCACCAATAAGCAAACAACTAATTCTCCTAGTCTCACTAGACTACCCTCCCAGCCTCTTAGACTGAACCTCCTAGTCTCTCAGACTAACTCCCTGGCCTCACAGACCAAAACCTCCCCAATCTCAAAGATTGGCCCCTCAGTCTACATGACTGAACCTCCCCAGCCTTTAGGGCTAAACTCCCTCAGTCTCCTGGACTGAACCATAAATTTTGAAAAGTGCTCATACTTTTTGTTTGTAAAAATGTTTGGTGTCCTGGATCTGGACATAATGTATGCAATGTAAAAATGTTTTCATGAGAGCCCTAGTGATCATAGTCTAGACTCGAGAAAGAATCCTAGTTCGTTATGATCAGTGCTCTGATACCAAGCTGTCACATCCTGGCTTTGCGGAAGCGTGGTTTTATTTGGTGTAACTTCTTAATACCATAGCTTAATCACAACAAAGCTAAATGAAAGTAAAACCATGATGTTCATCCATTAATTCAAGTTTTAAAAATAAAATACGACAACATTGTTTTCAAAAGTCGACACATGCAACGGATTACAACATGACATAATAAAAATATTGTTCATACGACACAACCAAAAGACATGAATAAAACACAGTTTAAGACTTATGACTCGTCCAGGAAAAAGTCACAATCCCTAAACTCGGATGACATCATTTCTCCTACACAGCTTGATGACATAGCATACCTTGCCAGATCCCTAATTTCCTGAAATACATGTAATTTGAAAAATCAACAAAAAGTTGAGCGAGTTCATGTCAAAGTGAGTATGTTTATAAATCGTTAGAGTACGTCCCAAAGTATAAATGTTCCTGGTATGTAGCAGTTAAGGAAAAAGAGATCACCACTGGGGTGCAAAGCCACTGGTATGTGTGAAGTGATGCAGGAAAACTCAAACCTAGCAAATTTGTACCGGGCCTCCTGCGGTAAGACACAGTCACCACTACAGGCCAACCCGGCCTCACGGGTGTGGGCTCGCTACACCCAAATAGATCTATCACTCTTGTGTCCCTCGGTCCTAACAACGAGGATTAATGGCTTTAAGTGTTGTGCCCACCACTCACATGATCTGAACGTCCTAACCCTCCTTAAGCTAACCATACCATGTATAAAAATGTTCTAAATAATTTTAACATGTATTTCACCCCCGAAGTTGTAAAACTAAGTTATAAAACTGAAAACAGTTAAGAGAAAAGGGGGACATGAACTCACAGAAGTGCGTCTCGTGAAATAGTGAAATAGTCGATCCCAACTCAACCTGCTGCATGACGACCTACACGTACTAATTTCTATTAGACGGACGGTCGTGCCTTGGCTTAAGGTTTAACGTTTTTGGGAAATAGTTAGACAACTATTTCGTATTTACACTTCTTAATTATTTCATAAGTATATTCCTTCCCAAGGATGGGGGTAATAATACATGTGTGTTTTATAATTCCGAAAATATATTTTAAGTCTCACTTGAAAATATATTTAATCACTTTGTCTAAAATGTTTTAATTTCGAAAATATATATATTTTTCCAAAAATATTATATTTTATTTCATAAGACTTTTTTTCCAAAATAATATTTTTAACAAAAATGTACAAATAGAAGTATTTTTCTGAAAAATACATAAGTTACATTTTTAAAGTTCGCGTTGTATTACGATACTTATATAACTTAAATATTTATTTTGTGAGCGCGTTGGTATTATTTTGGAGTGGTAATTTCACGGTGTTTTCATGTTATAATATTTTTACCCTAAAAATAATATATATCTAGTTCACAAAATAGTTACATAATCACACGAGCGTCTTATTATAAAATATATATTCTAAATATATATTTAACAAGTTTTATTTACGAAAATCCACCTCCGGTACTTGGTATTTGTTACTAAAAATCACGGCGAAGTTTATTTTTTTGAAAAACAAGTTAAAAATACATTTGTAACCATTTGTTATAAAAATATTTCTAAGTGTTATATTTTTAGAAAAATTTCGCCAGAGTTTCATCTGTAAATGGGGGCGTCCATGCTTTTAGCATATCATTTTCTTTTTGTTAAAATCAATCAAGCAATTTACCAATCAACAACATACAACATTTATTCATCAAACTTGACAAAAATAAGACTAAACCATAACTCATGAAGTTGAGAGTTTTGTAAAAATACGTAGTAAATTACCATCATATTTAGTGCGTCTCGTTATCTTTAAAAACATGATTAGTTTCTTGTAAACTTTATTTTTAAAGAACTTGAAGTTACACAACTTCTAGTCAAGATTCACAAAAATATTTCTTTATGAAATTTCCTTGTTACACAAGTGTTTACACACTTGTTTATTTACCAAAAATGCTTCTAGTTCATAAAATATCCGGGTTTTAACAAAACTAGTATCTTCCGCTTGGTTCTTCCGAAAAACCACTTGTAGATCTTTAGATCCACAAGTTTACAACTTCATTTTACAAGAAAAATTATGTTTATTCAAGTTTCAAGTTTATGGTGGATGGGTTCATCATCTTTCCTATTTCTAACACTAACATCCTACTAGTTCATGTTCTTGAACATGATCTGGTATGTCTAGATGATGATCCATCCTACTTTTAGTAACAAACAACATCAAATAATCATAACTACACAAGATTTACAGATTTACACACATATCTTCTCTTTATCCACCCTATTCACCTTATGTTCAAGACTTTAATGTAAGTTCTTTAGTGTTTCTTAATTTTTAACCATTAAATCAACTATTAACCACCATAAACAAGATCAAGATGATGATTAGAAGCACTTACTACTAGCACAAGGCTAGGGAAGAAACAAGATGTAAATGTGGTGGATAAAAGAAATCTAGAGCGGTTCTTGAACTTCCGAAAGCACCCGGCTTGTTTGTAGGACACCTTGCTTCTATGTATGTATGAGAAATGGTTGAACAATGGTGGATGATGGTGGTAGTATGGTGAGGGGGTGGCGGCCGTAGGTGGTTGGAGGAAGAGAGAGAGCTTTGTTGTTGTGGTGAGTTGATGAAATGAAGGTTGTTAACTCTCATGTATACTTATAGACCAATCTTATGAATATCCAACTTGTATTATGTTCTCTAGATACCCCACCATTACAATTTAATAATCAAAGAAAATGGAGGTGGGTCACCCCCAGTGGTGTCCGTCAAAATGAGGGGGGGGGTAGGGGTTGGGGTGTAATGGTATGGTTACACATTTAGTTAGGATCTAAGGTTATTTAGTTAGGATAATAGTGTGTTATTTAATATAAAGGGTGTTAGGGTGTTCGGGGACCCTAACTAGCTCAGAAAAGTAAAAACTATGTTTTTGGCAATATCTTTATGTTCCGGGTAAAGTCCGATTGTTCGGTTGGATATTGATCCGTCAAAGTGCTAAATAAAGCTATAAAGTGTCGTTTATATAGTTTTTAGTGATACAATAAATTCCCAACACTTTGGAAAGTGACTAGGACTATTTTGCCAAGTTTTTGCACTTTACTAGTATTGTTAAATGCTGAATTTTTGTGTTTGGTGCAGAATTTTGTAATTAAAGTATGTTTTAGGCACTTCCGGTCACTATAATTATCACCTAGTGACGCAGTTTTATGATCCTCACCTCCCTACATTCCCTACTAGTGTAGTAATCTATTCCTGTCTCATACTGGCCTCAGAAACAATGTCTGTCTAGTGCTGGAAATGTCAACATGTTTACTGGGTTATCCGCTCACTGTGCTAACTGTGCTTTTGTGCATCAAGTTTGTCACTATTGTTTGTGTGTAGTAAATGGAGTGACAGTAATAAAGTATGATGCATGAGTATGTATGTATCAATAAACAGAAAGCAGTTTATTCATAATTGTAATCAAGCACAGTAATTAAGCACTAATTAAATATTAATTAATTTGTACGGATACCTGGATTTGTGAGGGTTGTCACATTCTCCCCCCGTTAAGAAAATTTCGTCCCGAAATTTTAGGCTCTGCTTCTAGTTGCAGGGGTCTTAGGAAATAAATGGGGGTACTTTTCTTTCATGCGATCCTCACGTTCCCATGTGTATTCTGGTCCATGTCTTGCATTCCAACGAACTTTGACGAGCTTGACACTACTCCTGCGTGTTTTGTTTATCTTCCAACCAGTAACCTCAACTGGTTCTTCAACAAAGTGGAGCGTGTCGTCAATATGGATTTCGTCAGCTGGGATGACAACAGTTTCTTGCGTTGGACTCTTCTTGAAGCTTGATACATGGAATGTATCGTGAACACCATTAAGTTTGTCAGGTAAGTCCAACTTGTATGCTACTAAACCAATCCTTTCCAGAATCTTGAACGGACCAATATAACGCGGATTCAACTTTCCACGCTATCTGAAGCGTGCCACACCCTTCCAGGGTGATACCTTCAACAATACCATGTCTCCCACCTCGAATTCCAGAGGTTTCCTTCTTCGGTCCGCATAACACTTTTGATGATCGCGAGCCGCCTTGATGCGTTCTTGGATCTGTGCAATCTTGTCTGTGGTTTCCTGGACCACTTCAGGACCAAATAACTGCCTATCACCTGCGTCAGCCCAACAGATCGATGATCGACATTTGCGTCCGTATAGAGCTTCGAACGGTGCGGCTTGAATACTTGTGTGATAACTATTGTTGTATGAAAATTCGACCAATGGTAGGTGAGTATCCCAACTTCCACCTAAATCCATTACGCAAGCTCGCAGCATATCTTCTAAAGTCTGAATCGTTCGTTCGCTCTATCCATGTGTTTGTGGGTGAAAAGCGGTGCTCAGATTCAACTGAGATCCGAATGCTTCCTGAGAGGACTGCCAAATCCTTGACACAAACCTCCTGTCTCTATCAGAGATGATCGAGAGAGGCACTCCGTGACGTGTAACGATCTCTCTTATGTATATCTCAGCCAACTTGCTCGTGTTATCCTTCTCTCTGATTGGCAATAAATGCGCAAATTTCGTTAACCGGTCTACTATTACCCAAATAGTATCGTGATCTTTTGGCTTTCTTAGCAACTTTGTTATGAAATCCATTGAAATTTGTTCCCATTTCCATTTGGGTATTTCGGGTTTTTGCAGAAGTCCTGAAGGCTTCTGGTACTCGGCTTTTACCTTGGCGCACGTTAAACACTTACTAACATAAACCGCAACATCGCCTTTCATCCTAGGCCACCAATAGAAGTCATCAAGATCTTGGTACATCTTATCCGCTCCTGGATGAATAGAGTACCGTGATTTGTGAGCCTCATTGAAAATAACCTTTCTCAAACCACCAAACAGAGGAACCCAAATTCGTCTCATGAAACATAAAGTTCCTTCCTCGTTTGGTACTAACTGCTTCTCCATTCCACGGAATGTTTCATCGAGGCCCCGTATGTATGAAACCCAAATTCGTCTCATGAAACCCAAATTCGCACACTTTAAACCCTCAAATGTTTCATCCAGGCCCCGTATGTATGAAACCTGTTCAAACAACAATTCAAACTAATAAAACTGAACTTTAACACATATGAATGACAAATTATAACTCAACTTTTCAACAAAAACAATATTAAAAATATAGTGTGTAAGTTATAACATTTTTAAATTATGAAACACTAAAGATACTTGTCTACCAACCTCTAAAACATTTGTTTCAATTCATCACCCATTTATAGCCCTTTCCATTTCTATGGCTATAGCTATAAGTAAATGGTGTAACATGTTCAATATTAAACCCTATGATGCGGAGATAACCTGTGAAAGGTAAAATAAAACAATCTAATGAGTGGATCAAGTAAAAAAAAGTGAAGAATCTGTGAGGGAAGCAATTAGTATGAAGAACCTGCTGTGAGGGACAACTTAGAAGAGGATATTTAATATGTGATATTTCAAGAAGAAGACACGCGTATCCTGTGACTGGGTTAAAAGAAAGAATTGTTGTGTGATACAACCGCAAGAAGAATCTTAGTGGGTCATATTGTCTAAAAAATATATGCGAGATGGATTCAATTCATGTGATATGATGGTGGGTAAGTTAATGAAGATCGGGTGGAGTTCGTGTTGAGACAACCAGAGAGAGGTGGGAAAGCCAAAAAGCATATGACTCCAATGACCAATATGTGTCCTCATTGTTTGTTTTATTATATAGTATAGGTATATATTTGTTATTATTTGCGGGTATTTAGGTGTGTACTTGGATATCTGTGAATATTTTGTGGATTGATTAAGATGTAAATGAACTTATGCGTTTCGTTGAAATTTGAAACTTATTTTGTATTTGGTTGAACTTGAGTTTAGCTTCGTTGACATTTGAAACATATTTTGTATTTGGTTGAAACTTATTTTGTATTTGTTTTACTTGAATTTTAGACCTTTGAGTTTTCAAAGCTATCTATTATTATTTTTTATTTACTCGAGACTAATCAAGCCGAGCCGAGCTAGCAAAGTTTGAAACCAAGCCGAACTCGAGCTTAGGCATCCAGCTCGGTTTCAAATCCGAACTGGCTCATTTTATAATCGAGCCCGAGCTTACCCCTAGCTCGACTCTGCTTGTGAACGTACACTTTGATGAGTTGGCCATGCGGCTGAACAGCTTTCCTAAACATTCCATGTCCATCAACTTCTTATGTGGGAAAAAATGTAGACAGGTCGAACTAGTAGAATATGAAAGAATAAAGAATTTTGTTGTTCATTTATTTATTATCATCGTTGCATCAAGTACAAGTACAATATGAAAGAATAAAGAATTTTCAAGACTGGAAATATTTACTAGAAGGTGATGATGAATTGCATTCAAACCAAAATCCCATGTAGGCTTAGAGGAATCTGGAGCGTTTGCATTCAGCAGGAAGACCGTTAGTAAAGCGTGTGCGGTCATTGCAGTAGTTGTAGATCATGTGCTTGTTCTGCACCCACCTAATCCTGTTTCGGCCAGCTGCATCGACTCCTTGAGTTCTCCATGCCTGGTTGTCATTTACAGAGCTTGTCGACCTTGAGTTAGGACCAACTTTATCGGCATTGGCATTGAATTTCCTGTAGTAAGCGGTGAAAGGTGCATTTTTCCAGTCAGTTTTCACACGCCCACCCTGGGTTGCCCAGTCATCTGCATTCCACAGGCTGGCATACACTCTCATCGGTTGGCTCTTGGGAAAGGGAACTCCAGCAGCCTCATGGTTGTTAAACACCCTCACTGGTATGTTATCAATCAAGAAACTGTAGTAAAATGTAGTTGAAGATCAGTACATGTCAGTAGTACGGGTAACTTGTGTGCATAGATCGAATGTGAGATGGACTTACATGATTCTTTGTGCGTTCCATACAATAGTGTAGGTGTGGAAGGCGGCAGTTGGGTCGAACCATAGGTGAAACTGTTGTTCCTTATCTCCTTTCCCTTGCGAGTATACATTGGTGTGGATTGTGTAAGGGCTTCCTGTGGTGTTGCCCAAGAACTCAAAGTCTATCTCATCATGCCCCGCTCCTTGTGACGATAACTGGTGTACAAAATCAGTCATGCTTTTTGTTAGGGACTTGGTAACTATGATATAATGTCAAGATACAAATTTTGAAATCATGAGGGCATGGACTACTTACATAGAAGGTGGTGACAGTACCAGCAGAGTTTCCAGGTACTAGTTTGAGTTGCATGTCGAACCTTCCAAAGAGGTACTCGTGCTTGGACTGGAAACCTGAACCGGAGTACTGATCGAGTGAAAGGGATAGATCCTGACCGCCATTGGAAATTTTAGCACGTTCACCTCCAAAAGTGATGTCCATTTCGTCATAAAAACTTCCTGCCGATGCAGCTACAATCAGACATGAAATTGCTAGAGCAACTGCACAAGTATTATGGCTTGAATGTCCCATTATTCTTCTCAACCGAACTAGTGTGTATGTATGTGTGTGAAAGATAGAGAGAGGAAGAGATGTGATGGGTTTATGTTTAATTTCAGTGATGGTTTATATATATATATAGGTGTGGCTACATGATCACAAGTTTGCCGTAGGAACCATCCTGGTTGGTGGACAAGAGGTGACTCCACCGAAAAATGATTAGAAGACACCCATTTACGCGTGCCAACTCATGGAGAACAATTATTGCTTGTGTTTCTCGACACACATATTTATGTGAAACTTCCTTCCACTATTCCATTGAAAATATTTTCAGTCATAACATTAATGGTTAGTGTTCCAAATGGAATGTTTTACTTATTTTTTCTGAGGTTATAATTTTAAATATGAATTAATTAATCATGTACACCTATTATAGAACTAGAACTATAATCACAATATTTTCAAATTATTAAGCACTAAACTAAGTTATTTATTACATTTATTTAGACCATCAATATTAGTCACTCTAAGTTTATTTAGGCTAAAGGGTGTGGGGGTAATGGATGGGACATGATTTGTCACGTAAGTACATGAATGGAAGGCTACAGCACCCCTTGCATGATCCACCATGGTTTGCATGGATTAAACCATAGCAACCATGGTCCTCCTTTCCATTTTTCAAGAAATCATTTTCTTTTTCTTTAGACAAGGATAAATTAAAATAAATAAGGGGATAGTGGTTTGAGTCATAACCACAATCTTAGGGTATTGGTATTGGTTTTGGCTGGTGGATTAGAGGTGGGTGACATGGCACTGATGTTGATGATTATGAGGGTCATTACCACACTCTGTAGCCTGATTATATTATTGTCTGCTTGCTCTATCTTGTAAACATGTCATCTATGAAAAAGAAAAGCATATTTGAGCTTAATGCTCTCGGGTATACTCACACATCTAACAGACTGCACACACGCAGCTGTTTTACATCGAATATATAATAAACGTCGTATCATGTCAAAATAGGAGGATATCTTGACCTCGGTCTTCACTTCGTAACATAGTCGAACCGTAACCAGCCATATCCACACAATATGCATCAACATCAACCCCTCTCTCTCCTCCATCAATTCTCTTCCCCGCATCGGTGTATACTCATCGCCCTTACTCCTCTCCGTTCACTAAAATTGGGCCGGCATCCGTTCACCGCGATCGGTGAACTCCATTCACCGAATGAATCCCTGAGACCACACCTCCCCCTAAATACATGCATGTTTCCACACGTCTCGAAACTACTCTTATAAATATTATAATGGTAGTCCCAAAATGGAATGTTTCTCTAATTAATTTTTCTAGTTTCTAAAAATTTATATTTACTTCTCTCTTTATCCAAAAATTATTCACTTTGATCAATTTTGGTACAAGTTTTGTTAATTTTACAATAGATTCACTCTCAACGAAACGAAGAGCATATTGAACCAGCGTACTTAGTAGATGGTCCGGAAATTAATTGCCTTATGTGTTGTTTCAGAGGTAAAATGTCTGCAGTCTTCGAACCACATCTACAGACATCTATAGCAGAAGAGGTGGATCAAACCTCTGCAGTCTGCAAGAAGAAGACTGTTTGCTTTTTTAACTTCTACAAGTTGTCGAAATGAAATAAACTGAAATTAAACTGATTTATCAAAATAGTTGGGTAACGAAAATTAACGATAAATATCTGAATACAATATAATAAAATATTCAAATGTAATACAAAGATCTAAGTTATCTCCGATACAATTAGCCTTTCGAAAAAATATCTCTAATACAATTAAATACTTATCATCAGGGAATAAAAGTTTGAGTCTTCTTGATTTCTTCTAAATTGTATCTCAAAATCTCACGATCTCTAACCATCATCCACATGTTCATGTCTTGTCATCTATAACTGTGAAGACCGGCCAATTCAGGTCACATTGTCACTGTCACGAAAGATAGGTAGAGTTTTATGAAATGCATCTGAACCGATCATCATCCTCCGATGTATCGGCAATACCACTGCCGAACACAAAAGCATTGCAACAGGTTATACAAACCAAAACTCAATCAAATATTAGAAATATTAGTTGAAACATTTTGTCACACCCCAACCGATGGCGGAAACATTGGGGCGCGGCACTAGGCAAACCAGATTGCTCAAGAGATCCATAACAACTATTTGTTACCAAAATTTTCAAAGGTTAATTGTCCCACACCACTCAACAAATATTCAACAAGTAATTATTACAAATAACGAGTTTCTCTCGAACAAAACAAGCCCGACAACCTAGATTTCTATTAGATGAGTTTCTAGACTGCCTATCTTGATTCCAGCAAACAAGTCCATCAACTTGTCACATACGCTAAAATAAAGTCAATACATAAAATGTAACGGTGAGTACACAAGTTTGTATAGTATATAGTTAAGAAAGCGTTTTTACGCATAACCAGCATGTATCACGTAACGGGCGAAAGCAAGTAACTATCACACAATGATTACAACTTAACCATGAGACTGTGTTGTAGAGTATGCGCGACACATGTTCAGCGAACACGTGAAGTAAAGTGATGTGATCCCTAACAACCCCTGTCCACCACAGGTGCTGAGTCCAAACGATAGTACTATCGTTGCTAGAGGCGGTATAGTGTAACACTATATAAGCACAGTAACAAGCATTCATAGATCACGTATAACATGCGGGAGCGATTAGCGTTGTAAAGTGTCTATGTTGTGTGTTGTGTTTTGATATAGAACGTATGTAACACCCAAAAGTGCATTAAAAGAAAATGGATTCATGTATACTCACAGTATGTGTTTAACAAGCAAACACAGCTTGATTGGATTGAAGGGAGCGCGTTGGAGTAAGCCTGAGCATAGAACAGTAGCGTAAGTGTTGAACAGTGCGTAAATAGTATGCCGGATGATTGAGTGTTCGAAAGGTGATCCGAACGGATGAGTCTCCATTCGAGCGGATGGTCATTTGAGCGGATAACCATTCGAACGGATGGCCATTTGAATGAGTATGTATTGTTTGGAAAATTGTTAAAGGTTGAATTTTAATCAAATCGTTCAAAACGGTTCCCAATGTTGAAACGATTTTAAATAAGAGACGGGTCACTTGGTTGAATGGTCATTTGATCAGATGGTCATCCGGTCGGATGGCCTTTGGAGTGAGTGATTTGTTATTTGAGATTTGGTAAAATTTTCTAAGTAGAAAGTTTGGAGTTTAACGGAGACGGCGTGACGACGTGTCAAACGACGGAAAAACACACCAAGTCCAGCTCTTTCGATCGAATGGTCTCGTCCCGAAATTAAGGCCCAGGCATAACAAAGAGATGTGGATATTTAGCTTTCATATCACTTTCGAGTTCCCAAGTCAACTCGGCGCCGCGTTTGCCTTCCCAGCGAACCTTCACTATAGTAATGCGAGAGTGTCGAAGTGTCTTGGTCTCTCGGTCCATGATTTCTACTGGCTTTTCCACGAAGTGTAGAGTTTCGTTAACTTGCAAATCCTCGAGAGGGACATGCAGGTTTTCTTCAGCTAGACACTTCTTGAGGTTCGAGACGTGGAAAGTCGGATGTACGTTGCTGAGTTCCTCCGGTAATTCGAGTCGGAAGGCCACTTTGCCAATTCTTTCCAGAATCTTAAAGGGACCCACGTATCGTGGTGCTAGCTTTCCTTTATTGCCGAATCGGATCACCCCCTTCCAAGGTGAAACATTTAGGAGTACGTGATAACCAACTTCAAACTCAAGGCGCTCGTGGCGTTTATCGGCGTAACTCTTTTGACGACTCCTCGCTTTCAAGAGATTGTCTCGTATCTGGAGGATCTTGTCAGTCGTTTCTTGTAATAACTCAGCACCGGTAATTTAAGCGTCTTTGACCTCGTGCCATACAATAGGCGATCAACATTTTCTTCCATATAATGCCTCAAAGGGCGCCATTTGAATACTAGCGTGATAACTGTTATTGTACGAGAATTCTACTAAAGGTTAATGCGTATCCCAATTACCACAAAAATCTACAACGCACGAACGAAGCATGCCTTCAAGGGTGCGGATCGTGCGCTCAGTCTGACCATCGGTCTGCGGATGGAATGCGGGACTGAGATTAAGAGTAGTACCGACAGTGGATTGGAATGTCTCCCAGAGACGCAAGGTGAATCGACCGTCGCGGTCAGAGATGATGTCACAAGGTGTCCCATGTCGACAAATGACTTCGTCGATATAGATTCGTGCTAATCGTTCTACCTTGTAATCTTCTCGTATCGGTAGAAAGTGAACGGATTTCGTAAGATGATCAACGATAACCCAAATGCTATCGTGACCTGATAGCGTGCGAGGGAGTTTCGTAATGAAATCCATAGCTATACTCTCCTATTTCCACATCGGGATCTCGGGTTGTTCGATTAAGCCAGAGGGTCGTTGGTGTTCAGCCTTGACTATCGAGTAAGTAAGGCATTTCGAAACATAGAGAGCGATACCCTTCTTCATTCCTGGCACGGGGGTCCTGGTACATCTTGTCGGCACCGGGATGAATGGAATATCGAGATTTGTGGACTTCAGTCAGCAATATCTCCCGAAAGTTGTTGCAACTGGGAATCTAAATGCGGTCGAGAGAGTGAAAGATAACATTCGGTTTATTCATTAGTTGGTTTTCAGTTCCAAGAATTCTTTCTTCCTTCAAGGTGTTCTCGAGAAAACAGGCGTGTTGAGCGTCGCGAATGAGGGCTTCGAGGTCGTGTTGGGCTTGAACATCACGAACACTATGTAAATAGCTTCGTCGGCTAAGAGCGTCGGCAATGACATTTGCTTTGCCTGGGTGATAGCGTATCTCACAGTCGTAGTCGTTGAGAAGTTCAACCCATCTGCGTTGGTGCATATTCAGCTCTTTCTTGTTCAAGATGTGTTGTAGGCTCTTATGGTCGGTGAAGACCATACACTTGGTACCATATAGGTAGTGTCGCCAAATCTTTAATGCAAAAACAACTGCACCGAGTTCGAGATCATGGGTTGTGTAGTTCTTCTCATGGACTTTGAGTTGGCGAGACGCGTACGCGATAACCTTGTCTCGTTGCATAAGAACACCACCAAGACCTCGGTTTGAGGCATCACAATAAACAACAAAGTCGTCGTTTCCATCAGGTAGCGCGAGTACGGGAGCGTTGCAAAGCATATGCTTGAGAGTTTGAAAGGCATCCTCGTGTTTGGTTCCCCAAACAAAAGGTTTGTCTTTATGAGTTAGAGAAGTGAGAGGAACGGTGATTTTAGAGAAATCAGCGATAAATCGATGGTAATAACCCGCCAATCCGAGAAAAGAACGAACTTCGGATGGGGTTTTCGATCTAATCCAACTCTTAACTCCTTCAATCTTCGCGGGGTCGACGTGAATACCTTGACTGTTGACGATGTAACCGAGAAATTGAACCTCCTCAAGCCAAAATTCACACTTGGAGAACTTAGCGTAGAGGCGATTCCCTTGGAGAAGCTCAAGAACTAATCGGAGATGCTGCGCGTGTTCGGCTCTGGACTTTGAATAAATAAGGATATCATCGATAAATAAGATAACAAAGCGATCAAGAAAGGGTTTACACACACGGTTCATCAAATCCATGAAGACCGCAGGTGCGTTTGTTAGACCAAAAGGCATGACCACGAATTCGTAATGGCCATAACAGGTACGAAAAGCGGTTTTAGGATATCCTGTTCCTGAATTCGCAATTGATGGTTACCGGCACGTAGATCGCTCTTAGAAAAACACGTAGCGTCTTGCAGTTGATCAAATAACTCATCGATTCGGTGTAGAGGATAGCGATTCTTGATAGTAAGCTTCATGAGTTCCCTATAGTCGATGCACATTCGGAACGATCCGTCCTTCTTTTTCACGAAAAGGAAAGGTGCGCCCCATGGAGATGTGCTAGGGCATATCAAACCTTTATCAAGTAATTCCTGGAGTTGACTAGAAAGTTCACGCATTTCGGACGGTGCGATGCGATAAGGAGCTTTAGCGACAGGGTTAGCTCTAGGAATAAGGTCGATACGAAAGTCACTATCACGAGTCGGGGGGTAGACCGGGTAAATCGTCAGGAAAGACATTAGGAAAATCACGAACCACAAGTACCTTTTCCATCGGCTTCTTTTCCTTCTCCGCTACTACGATGTGTGCTAAGAAAGCCATGTTTTCCTTGCGGAGATACTTGCTTGTTTGAATGCACGACATAACTTTTAGTTCTTTCGAGGATACTTCGCCATAAACACATAATTGGTCGCCATTAGGGAGAGAGAAACGAATCATATTTTCAAAACAAACAACTTCAGCACGAGTTTCACGAAGAAAATCCATGCCTACTATAACATCGAAGCTACCAAGTTGCATAGGAATGAGATCGATAGGGAAAACGTGATTGTTGAGTTCGAGAGTACAATCATGGAGTACAGAACTAACGGTGACGGTTCTTCCGGTGGCGATTTCTACGTCGAATGTCGTTTGGAGGTTAGCGCGTTTACGTTTTAGGAGCTTTTCGAATTCAAACAACACAAAACAGTTATTGGCTCCAGTATCAAATAAACACGAAGCATAAATGCCATTGACGAGAAACGTACCATTGGCAACATTGTTGTCAGTCTAAACCTGGCGGACATTGATGTTGAAAGTTCTTCCGGGGGCTGCTTGCTGTGGTTGTTGTTGCTGCTGCTGAGGTTGCTGTTGTTGTGGTTGTTGCTGCGGTGGTTGCTGTGGTTCTTGTTAGCAAAGTGATTTGGGTCACCACAAGAGTAGCAAGCTCGCGCATTAACAGCGGGCGCAGGAGCTGCTTGGTTACCCTGGATAGCAAAAGGTTGAGTTGGTGATGCAGGAGCTCGAGCAGCTTGTTGACATGGGCCTAAACGGCAATGAGCAGTGAAATGCCAATAAATGTTGCAGTTGGCATAGAAACGGCAATTCACCCCTGCAGGGTGATGGTAGGCGCAAGTTGGGCATAGAGGATGAACACCAGTATACGCACGCTTAGCAGGCGGTGCGTTGGTGATAGTAGGTTGCCGCTTCTAATTGTTGGGTTGTACGGGGACAGCGTTGAGAGGAGCGGCGGTAGTAGCGTAGTTCTTGTCGTTGTTGCCCTTTCGCTTGCGATTCTGGCATGAAGACTTTGAACCTTGTGATGCTGCAGTTTCGGTAGCGGGAGTAGCAGTTGCTTGATCGAGGCTTTCGGTTGAGGTTTTAAAGTACCCAGCTAAGAAGACTTGCTTATCGTTGATTTCCGCTGCGAGTTGGTAAGTTTCCTCAATAGTAGCGGGTTTAGCTGCTAGAACAAAGTCAGCTACACAGTCGGGGAGAGCGCGGATGTATTTCTTGATTGTCATATCAGGTGTTGCCACCTGACTAGGACAGATGATACTGAGCTGCTTGAAACGAGCGGTGAGACCAGCGTTGTCACCTCCATCTTATCTTGTTTGATATGCCAGAGTTCATTCTCCAACTTTTGAACTTCATGCAGAGGGAAGAACTCCTTCATCATGAGCTCCCTGAGTTCCTCCCAAGAAAGACCATAAGTTGGATCACTGTCGCGCCTGTTGCGCTCAGCAGTCCACCAGTCCAGAACCCTGGACTGAAAAACTCCGGTTGCATTAACAATACGCAGATTTTCTGGGCATCCGCTTTGCCTGAAGGTGACTTCGATTGAGTCAAACCATTGGAACATAGCGTTGGGTCCATCTTTGCCAGTGAAGTTAGCAGGACCGCAGGCCTTGAATTGTTTAAAGCTGAAAGGAGCTTTGGGCGTATCGCTCTTTGACTCGACAGACGATTTGCTGCTGACCTCATTGATCTCACTGACGATCTGAGGTATGACTTTAGCCATTTCCTTGGCTACCAGTGAAGCGATACGCTTGTCAGCATGGTTTCATCGAGCAGCATGTTGAGTATGCGAACCAAATGATGACATTGTCTGCAATAGACATCGTCATATGACTTAGGGGTGTGCACGGTTCGGTTCGGTTCGGTTCGGTTATTAGCATTATCCATAACCGTAACCGAAGTCATCGGTTAATCGGTTCAGTTCGGTTAATTTTCGGTTAATAACCAATTCAAACAAGGGCTAATTTTTTTGCTTAGAAGTACACCTAATGGAGTTATAAATACATGAAACAGATGTATATATACATGAAATGGATGTATAAATAAATAAATAAATGAAATGCAGGTATAAATGCATGAATAGATGTTTAAATACATAAAATGGAGGTATAAATAAATGAAATTAAGGTATAAATAAATGAAATGAAGGCATAAATAAATGAAATAGAGGTATTATTACATGAAATGAAAGTATAAAAAATGAAATACATGAAATAGAGTTATAAAAGTGAGAAATGTATAAAAAATAAATGATTCGGTTAGGTTCGGTTAATTTCGGTTAACCGATGGTAAAAAAAATATCCGTTAACCGACTTTCGGTTAATTCGGTTTCGGTTAATTTCGGTTCGGTTTTGTCGGTTTTCGGTTCGGTTTCGGTTAACGGTTCAGTTATTGCACACCCCTAATATGATTTAGACGAGATTCGATTGTATCGGGTTTTGTTTTGAAAGGTTTAGCGTTTAACCACCATACTTATTATTATTATTATTGCTAAAGCACAGGAACACGTCGGCACATAAGCACGTAGTCACGTAGGCACATAAACCACAGAGGCACGTAAGCACGTAAGCACAAATCCACGTAGGCACATATATTGCACGTATTCACCTATATTTTGCACGTATTCACCTACATATTTTGCACGTATTCACCCATCTTACAAGTCCGCGTTGCGCGTTCGAGAGTTGCGAGCGATAGCGAGTAACGGATCGAGTAACGTTGCGAGTAGTATAGCGTCGAGCATAGCGTACGAGAGTTCTTATTTTATCTGCGTTTAGTTAGCGTTTGAGATTCGATAGCTGTGCGAGTTGTGCGCGTTTTGTAAAGCGGTGAGCGGATAAACGTATAGTCTCCAAAATCGAAACATATAAACATGTAGGCACATAAAATCGATAACGCGTAAAATCAGCGATTGCGGCTTAGAATCAAAACAGAGTGTGCCCTGGGTGTTGGGCATTGACTACCTTCCAGTTACTACGTGACCCGAGTCATCAGAACAATCAATCGAGACTTTGGTGAGAGTTTTGTAAAATCAAGGTAATGAGTGGAATGTGTCATTAAGGTGCGGGTTTCACCCCTAACTTAACAACTTGCCCCAAGACACTCCTTTACCAAATAGAGAGAGAGAGATTTTCGTTGAGATGCGGATGTCACTCCTAACTCAATGAAGTTTCTCATGCTGAGAGTAAAAATACGTGTAGAGTGAGTCATCTTGTCGAGAGTTCTTGGTTTTCAAGCCTAATCTCGATCCAAACACTCGGTTGTGTTATGCGAGTGTTTTCGAAAACGTGTGTATTGTGTTAGCCTTAAGAAAGGCAAAAGTAATTTTGAACCTTAGGAAAGGTTCCTTTGTGCGAAATTGTAGTATGAGGTGTTCACACAAAGATGTAGTTTTCGCGAGTTCGAGCGAGAGTATCAATAGTAGGTTCGTACGAATCCCCTACTGGGTTCGCACAGAGCGGGTCTGTTGGTACTTAGACTATAGACTAGGTCAATCCTAAGACTCAACCTAATTCCCTATAGTTGTGGCTGTGATACCAATCTGTCACACCCCAACCGATGGCGGAAAGATCGGGGCACGGCACTAGGCGAATCAGATTGCTCAAGAGATCCATAGCAACTATTTGTAACCAATATTTTTAAAGGTTAATTGTCCCATACCAATCAACAAATATTCAACAAGTAATTATTACAGATAGCGAGTTTCTCTCGAACAAAACAAGTCCGACAACCTAGATTTCTATTAGATGAGTTTCTAGACTGCCTATCTTGATTCCAGCAAACAAGTCCATCAACCTGTTACATACGTTAAAATAAAGTCAATACATAAAATGTAAAGGTGAGTACACAAGTTTGTATAGTATATAGTAGAGAAAGCGTTCTTACGCATAACCAGCATGTATCACGTAACGGGCGAAAGCAAGTAACTATCACCCAATGATTACAACTTAACCATGAGACTGCGTTGTAGAGTATGCGTGATACATGTTTAGCGAACACGTGAAGTAAAGTGATGTGATCCCTAGCAACCCCTGTCCACGATAGGTGCTGAGTCCAAACTATAGTATTATCGTTACTAGAGGCGGTATAGTTTAACACTGTATAAGCATAATAACAAGCATTCATAGATCATGTATAACATGCGGGAGCAGTTAGCGTTGTAAAGTGTTTGCGTTGTGTGTTGTGATTTGATATTAAACGTATGTAACACCCAAAAGTGCGTTAAAAGAAAATGGGTTCGAGTATACTCACAGTATGTGTTTAACAAGTAAACACAGCTTGATTGGATTGAAGGGAGTGCGTTGGAGTTAGCCTGAGCATAGAACAGTAGCGTAAGCATTGAGCAATCGAGCGGATGGTCATCTGAGCGGAACACCATTCGAACGGATGGCCATTCGAATGAGTGTGCTTTGTTTGGAAAATTGTTAAAGGTTGAAATTTAATCAAATCGTTCAAAAAGGTTCCCAATGTTGAAACGATTTTAAATAAGAGACAGGTTACTTGGTCGAATGGTCATTCGATCGGATGGTCATCCGATCGGATGGCCTTTCGAGTGAGTGATCTGTTATTTGAGATTTGGTAAAAATTTCTAAGTAGAAAGTTTGGAGTTTAACGGAGACGACGTGACGATGTGTCAAACAATGGAAAAACACACCAAGTCCAGCTCATTGGATCGAATGGAAAAACCCGTTAATCGGTTATCTCTCTGGTGGAAATCCGTTTTCAAGCCGGCTCTCAACTAAGGAATGAGTAGAGAGTCTGAATGAGCCCAGAACCCATCGGTTTTCGTGTGAAAAGTTAAAATCAGATGAGAAGTGTTGAAATCTTGTTGAGATTTAGTTAAAAAGTGTGAAATCTCTTAGATCCAGAACCAATCTCGATCAAATGATGTCCCTTAACCGTTTGCCGGAGCAAAACAAGGTGGAAACCACCTTCAAGAGGTCCAAATCAGTGATGTCAGAGAAAAAGTAAGTGTTTGTGTGTGGTCTTGATGGAGAGGATGATGTAGAAGTGATTAGTGATGATGATTGTACAAGATTTGAGGAGAAAAGATTCCCAAAAAGCCTTGAATCGCGAATAAAGGTGACTAAGAGCGACTTGAGTGCGGGTGGTCGGATGGAGATGTCAAATCAGTGAAAGGGAGGTGTAAGGGTAGTATTTATATTGTGAGAGGGCGAGTTAAGTCGGTGGAGAGTGGCGTTCGGTCGAATGGGTTGTCCGGTCGAATGGCCATTCGGTCGGATGGTCATCCGGACGGAAGTCCATTCGATCGGTTGCTTATTCGATCAGCCGAATTGCGTTTTGTTAGTTTCCCAACTTTGTTTCGTATGTTAAGCGTTGCGTTGCGTTTAATCGAGCTGCGAGTAAGCGTTTGAGCGTATAAGCGTTGCGTTTATAACCACATAACATATAAACCACCAATCACACAAGTAACACACAAAACACAAGTAAAAGCATAAAGTAATTCTGTGTTTCGAGTTTGCGTTGCGATTGCGTTGAGTTTGTGTTGTGATAAAGTTAAAATGAGATAACTTCGTTTTGAATAAGTGTTGTAATATGCGTTTGAAAACATAGTTTTAAAATAGTTAACCCATAACGATAATCGGAATCTCGGGAGTACAAGCGTTTAACGAATGAAATGAACACGATGAGTAATGACCCGAAAAGTCGGGTTGTTACACATTTGGCGCTGGAGAGGAGGGTGACAGCGGCGGGAAAAAAGAGAATACGTATAAACCAGGCAACCAGTCAATTCGTTTCCATAATACTCAGTTTCCAAAATCAATTCACAACAATTTGTTTCCATAATACTCAGTTTCCAAAATCAATTCACATCAATTCGTTTTCAAAATCATGCATAAATTTGGTTATTTATGTTGTTTGCCTGTTTGTGTATCTCAGCAGGTTATTATGCTCTTAATAATTTGGTTAACTGTTTTAGACTTTTGGTTGTCCTCTGTAGTACATGAAAGTATAAAGCAGCAATTTGGTTAACTATTTTGATTTGGCATAAAAGATAAGCAATTTGGTTTTAGTTGTATAATTTGATTCAGCATAAAACATAGGTGTATAATTTGGTTAACTGTTTAGAATATTAGAACTTTTTTTTATGTTTTCTATTACCAAATACTGGATTTTGGTTATTTGGATTTATGAATTTAGTAATTTTTGTTTTAATTTGTTTACCCCGAACCGGACTCAATGGTACACCGTACCGGATCGTACCGAAATGAACCTACCCCCCTCCGTACCGAATTCGTCCCATCTAGTGAATTGCGAACCCGAACCGCGTACCCGTACCGGAGCGAACCGCGAATTAGGTGACTATGGGTGAGACCCTATAGTGGTGAGAGTTTTCGTGAGATGTCACATTTATGATTTAACAAATTGTATTTTTGCCATTATTATCACCAACCAAATTAAATATTTGAAAATATTTTGAAATCACTCAAAAAACCAATTATCATCATTTTCCTTCGTTTTCTAATATTTTAAGTAAAACAATATATTTTGGATTTGGTGAAGCTTTTAAGTAATATGTAAGCATATTTAAAAAAATTAATAACCAATTTCATATTTAATTAATTTGGTTAATTCGGTTATTGATATAATAACTATACATAATTGCATTCAGGGATATCTTGGGTTGTTGAATGTCTTGCAACATAATCTCAGTAAGATCAACTTGATCTTCTTCTTTAACCTCCACTAACTCAATGGAGAACAACTGCTTATTTTTCCACACATGTCCTGGCACATATTTTTTCACTATACCCAAAACATTCACCCTTGGTTCTTTTATCTTCAATCTCTTTATGTGTTAGTCTTCTAGAGTTTAAGGGTTTAGGTTTAGCAAAACTAGGAGCAGGTAACAAGGGTAGATTATGTCCAACTTCTTATGTGGGAAAAAATAAGACAGGTGGAACTTGTAAACTATAAGTGTAGTTGTTACGGTTGTTCATTTATTTATTATCATCGTTTGCATCAATATGAAAGAATAAATAATTTTGTTGTTCATTTATTTATTATCATGGTAATTTGCATCAAGTACAATATGAAAGAATAAAGAATTTTCAAGACTGGAAATATTTACTAGAAGGTGATGATGAATTGCATTCAAACCAAAATCCCAACTAGGCTTAGAGGAATCTGGAGCGTGTGCATTCAGCAGGAAGACCGTTAGTAAAGCGTCTGCGGTCATTGCAGTAGTTGTAGATCATGTGCTTGTTCTGCACCCACCTAATCCTGTTTCGGCCAGCTGCATCGACTCCTTGAGTTCTCCATGCCTGGTTGTCATTTACAGAGCTTGTCGACCTTGAGTTAGGACCAACTTTATCGGCATTGGCATTGAATTTCCTGTAGTAAGCGGTGAAAGGTGCGTTTTTCCAGTCAGTTTTCACACGCCCACCCTGGGTTGCCCAGTCATCTGCATTCCACAGGCTGGCGTACACTCTCATCGGTTGGCTCTTGGGAAAGGGAACTCCAGCAGCCTCATGGTTGTTAAACACCCTCACTGGTATGTTATCAATCAAGAAACTGTAGTAAAATGTAGTTGAAGATCAGTACATGTCAGTAGTACGGGTAACTTGTGTGCATAGATCGAATGTGAGATGGACTTACATGATTCTTTGTGCGTTCCATACAATAGTGTAGGTGTGGAAGGCGGCAGTTGGGTCGAACCATAGGTGAAACTGTTGTTCCTTATCTCCTTTCCCTTGCGAGTATACGTTGGTGTGGATTGTGTAAGGGCTTCCTGTGGTGTTGCCCAAGAACTCAAAGTCTATCTCATCATGCCCTGCGCCTTGTGACGATAACTGGTGTACAAAGTCAGTCATGCTTTTTGTTAGGGACTTGGTAACTATGATATAATGTCAAGATACAAATTTTGAAATCATGAGGGCATGGACTACTTACATAGAAGGTGGTGACTGTACCAGCAGAGTTTCCAGGTACTAGTTTGAGTTGCATGTCGAACCTTCCAAAGAGGTACTCGTGCTTGGACTGGAAACCCGACCCGGAGTACTGATCGAGTGAAAGGGAGAGATCCTGACCGCCATTGGAAATTTTAGCACGTTCGCCTCCAAAAGTGATGTCCATTTCGTCATAAAAGCTTCCTGCCGATGCAGCTACAATCAGACATGAAATTGCTAGAGCAACTGCACAAGTATTATGGCTTGAATGTCCCATTATTCTTCTCAACCGAACTAGTGTGTATGTATGTGTGTGAAAGATAGAGAGAGGAAGAGATGTGATGGGTTTATGTTTAATTTCAGTGATGGTTTATATATATATATAGGTGTGGCTACATGATCACAAGTTTGCCGTAGGAACCATCCTGGTTGGTGGACAAGAGGTGACTCCACCGAAAAATGATTAGAAGACACCCATTTACGCGTGCCAACTCATGGAGAACAATTATTGCTTGTGTTTCTCGACACACACATATTTATGTGAAACTTCCTTCCACTATTCCATTGAAAATATTTTCAGTCATAACATTAATGGTTAGTGTTCCAAATGGAAGGTTTTACTTATTTTTTCTGAGGTTATAATTTTAAATATGAATTAAATATGAATATTTTCAAATTATTAATCACTAAACTAAGTTATTTATTACA
The DNA here is from genome assembly GCF_002127325.2 of Helianthus annuus. Lineage (NCBI taxonomy): Eukaryota > Viridiplantae > Streptophyta > Magnoliopsida > Asterales > Asteraceae > Helianthus > Helianthus annuus. The sequence goes on from NC_035443.2 coordinate 61,177,360, forward strand.
TTTATTTAGACCATCAATATTAGTCACTCTAAGGGTGTACGGGGCGTAAGCGGGGAGAGGGTTCGGTGACCGATGTTCCCGATCGGGAACACCGCCGCCATCAACGCGGGGACCCGAATCGTGGGGTGATATCGGTGTGGAGTCACCGCTGTTTGTGCACGAGAATTGAGGAACGGTAATGTGGGCAACGGTCGGATTTTTTTTTAAAAAAAAAAATCACTTTTTTAAAACATATATAAATAACCATCCCATTCACTCCATTTTTTTATACTCAAACCATATCAATCTCACACATTTTTTATACTCTCCAACCACACCCACTTCACTTTATTTTTTATACTCTCAAACCACACCCTCTTCACACCGAGCAATGGAGAACCAACCCCGCGAGGCCATGAAAAAAACTAAGGGACGGGGCTCGCAACCGTCTCGTGGTGGTTCGAGCGGTGCAAGTGCTCAACCACAACCCCCTTTCGGATACACTTCACAACCCCCGTTTTTTTTCCAACAACCTTCACACCCCTCGTTTTACAACACCCAACAACCCAATTTCGGCTATTTTCAAAATTTGTTATCAATGGACGCTCCTCCTCAATCCCCCGCCTTCGACCCATATGCTTTTCGTGCCCCACAAGTTCCATCTACACGAGAAAATGTCGAACGTCCTCTACCTATTTTCGACGACGAGGACGATGAGGTAGTGCCCGAAACTCAAAATTTGGGCGACGAGGACGAGGAAGATGAATATAATGTGGATGAAGACGCGGGCAACGAAGAAGATGACGCTCGGGAAAAAAAGGGAAAACGAAGAGCACGAATTGGACAAAGGTTGAAGAAGAGGCGTTGGCAAAGGCGTGGGTACATTACTCTACCAACAAAAAGAAGGGCAATCAACAAAACCGCGAAAGTTTTTGGCGTAAGATTTTAGAGCATTTTAACAAAACTGTCGGTGGAAGTAACCGAACCGTTCATCAAGTACCGTCTAAATGGAACCCGATGATGACGAAAATAAACTTTTTCAACGGCCTATACCAACAAGCGGTAAAAATTATATTTTTTTTAACATTGTATATTTTTAATTTTTTTTCGAAGTTCATATTTTTTTAACACTTATTTTTTTAACACTTATTATTTTATTTTTATTATTTTATAATATGTATGATCGCACACGAGGAAGCGGATGTAAGCATCTCGACGTGATGAAAGTCGCGTTAAAAGAATTTAAAGATAAATTTCCGAACGGTTTTCAACATGTCGAGGTGTGGGAGGTCGTTCGAAGACACGAGAAATGGGCCCAAGTCCCATTGTTGGGTGAGGAAGGTGAAGGTTCGGCACATAAAAGAAAGCCCGTTGATGTGGACCCTTCGATACCGGATATGAATGAAGACCCCTCGCCACAAAGACCACAACAGCGAGACAAGCGTCAAGCTACATTGTCCGAGGGAAGCTCGGCCGAGTTGGCGGCACAATTCAAAGAGTACACCGCCATGAAAGAAACCAAGCAAGCGGTAGAATTGGAGGCGATCGAATTGAGGAAAAAAAGAGAGTCGGAGGCTCGCGAGCTCATATCGGAACAACGCGAGACGATGAAAAACTACAATTACGATCGAGATATGAAAATATTCCTCAAGCCGCACGACGATGCTCCGCCAAGTATGTTGCCGTTCATCCTCGCCCGAAAGCGCGAAATCGCTAACAAGTACGGGTGGCCATGCGATTTCTAAAATTTTAATTTTCTAGTTTTAGTGTAATTTTTATTTTCTAGTATGAATGTGATTTTTATTTTTCTAGTTTGAATGTATTTTTTTTTTTAATTTAATGAAATGTCTTTTATTTAATTTTTATTTTTATTAATATTATTTTAATTTATAAACATGCATAATTTTACAAAAAAAAAAAAAACCCAAGTCCCCTAAGAGGGGAGTGCCGCCATCAAAATGGGGTGTTAGAGGAGTTTAAGAGGGGAGTTGACGTTTAAGAGGGGAGTTGACGTGGCACTAGTTGATTGGTTGGGCGTAAGAGAGGGGACTCACCTCTTAGGTGAGTGCCCCTTACACCCTAAGTTTACTTAGGCTAAAGGGTGTGGGTTAATGGTTGGGACATGATTCGCCTCCCATCCAAGACGAACCGGCACCACCAGTATTCGCTCTTCACCTGGATGCCGCAGGAAATAATGGGGAGAGTGGGAGTCGAACCTGGATCACAAGGAACACCAAGTCTTTCCTCAACTACTCTACCACTATCTCATTGACGATCAATATTAGTCATTCTAAGTTTATTTATATTTACTGCCCGCTTGCTCTATCTTATTAACATGTCATGTATGAAAAAGAAAAGCATGACTGCTTGGGATAACCATAAATAACAAAAATATAAATGATTTCAAATGTTTGAAATAAATAAATAACTTATACTGAAAATGTAACGAGATTTAATTTTCCTATATAAAATCCTGCTTGAAAAGTTTATTTGAGAACACTTTTTTATCTAAGAATGCTATACATCCAAATATCTTTTTTTTAATATTTAAAATGTCTACTACAAAGTCTACTACAGTTCTAATAAAACTTTGATACAACGTCCTAAAATATAGTATGATTAAGTGGTTGTTGCGGAAACGTATGATTCGAATCAATTGTTGTAGAATATTGTCGTCGATTGTTGTAGAATCTTGTCGTTTATTGGTAATGGTGATGGTGGTGGTCATTGGGAGCAAGAGAAATAAGTTGTGAGAGGTTTAGGTGGTGGCCGGAGTGGTGGTGATAGTGAGCCGTATAGTGGCCGGAAGAAACAAGATGTAAACGTGGTGGATAAAAGAAATCTAGAGCGGTTCTTGAACTTCCGAAAGCACCCGGCTTGTTTGTAGGACACCTTGCTTCTATGTATGTATGAGAAATGGTTGAATAATGGTGGATGATGGTGGTAGTATGGTGAGGGGGTGGCGGTCGTAGGTGGTTATGGAGGAAGAGAGAGAGCTTTGTTGTTGTGGTGAGTTGATGAAATGAAGGTTGTTAACTCTCATGTATACTTATAGACCAATCTTATGAATGTCCAACATGTATTATGTTCTCTAGATACCCCACCATTACAATTTAATAATCAAACAAAATGGAGGTGGGTCACCCCTAGTGGTATAAATAAATAAATGAAATGCAGGTATAAATGCATGAATAGATGTTTAAATACATAAAATGGAGGTATAAATAAATGAAATTAAGGTATAAATAAATGAAATGAAGGCATAAATAAATGAAATAGAGGTATTATTACATGAAATGAAAGTATAAAAATTGAAATACATGAAATAGAGTAATAAAAGTGAGAAATGTATAAAAAAATAAATGATTCGGTTAGGTTCGGTTAATTTCGATTAACCGATGGTAAAAAAAATATCCGTTAACCGACTTTCGGTTAATTCGGTTTCGGTTAATTTCGGTTCGGTTTTGTCGGTTTTCGGTTCGGTTTCGGTTAACGGTTCAGTTATTGCACACCCCTAATATGATTTAGACGAGATTCGATTGTATCGGGTTTTGTTTTGAAAGGTTTAGCGTTTAACCACCATACTTATTATTATTATTATTATTGCTAAAGCACAAGAACACGTCGGCACATAAGCACGTAGTCACGTAGGCACATAAACCACAGAGGCACGTAAGCACGTAATCCACGTAGGCACATATATTGCACGTATTCACCTATATTTTGCACGTATTCACCTACATATTTTGCACGTATTCACCCATCTTACAAGTCCGCGTTGCGCGTTCGAGAGTTGCGAGCGATAGCGAGTAACGGATCGAGTAACGTTGCGAGTAGTATAGCGTCGAGCATAGCGTACGAGAGTTCTTATTTTATATGCGTTTAGTTAGCGTTTGAGATTCGATAGCTGTGCGAGTTGTGCGCGTTTTGTAAAGCGGTGAGCGGAAAAACGTATAGTCTCCAAAATCGAAACATATAAACATGTAGGCACATAAAATCGATAACGCGTAAAATCAGCGATTGCGGCTTAGAATCAAAATAGAGTGTGCCCTGGGTGTTGGGCATTGACTACCCAAAGTGATTCGATTATTCTCAACGTCCTCGGGTGCACGCTCTGGCCTAATAGACTGTGCTCTCGCCAAAACACCGCGATCGGCACTCATCCTTCCAGTTACTACGTGACCCGAGTCGTCAGAACAATCAATCGAGACTTTGGTGAGAGTTTTGTAAAATCAAGGTAATGAGTGGAATGTGTCATTAAGGTGCGGGTTTCACCCCTAACTTAACAACTTGCCCCAAGACACTCCTTTACCAAATAGAGAGAGAGAGATTTTCGTTGAGATGCGGATGTCACTCCTAACTCAACGAAGTTTCTCATGTTGAGAGTAAAAATACGTGTAGAGTGAGTGATCTTATCGAGAGTTCTTGGTTTTCAAGCCTAATCTCGATCCAATCACTCGGTTGTGTTATGCGAGTGTTTTCGAAAACGTGTGTATTGTGTTAGCCTTAAGAAAGGCAAAAGTAATTTTGAACCTTAGGAAAGGTTCCTTTGTGCGAAACTGTAGTATGAGGTGTTCACACAAAGATGTAGTTTTCGCGAGTTCGAGCGAGAGTATCAATAGTAGGTTCGTACGAATCCCCTACTGGGTTCGCACAGAGCGGGTCTGTTGGTACTTAGACTATAGACTAGGTCAATCCTAAGACTCAACCTAATTCCCTATAGTTGTGGCTGTGATACCAATCTGTCACACCCCAACCGATGGCGGAAAGATCGGGGCACGACACTAGGCGAATCAGATTGCTCAAGAGATCCATAGCAACTATTTGTAACCAATATTTTTAAAGGTTAATTGTCCCATACCAATCAACAAATATTCAACAAGTAATTATTACAGATAGCGAGTTTCTCTCGAACAAAACAAGTCCGACAACCTAGATTTCTATTAGATGAGTTTCTAGACTGCCTATCTTGATTCCAGCAAACAAGTCCATCAACCTGTTACATACGTTAAAATAAAGTCAATACATAAAATGTAAAGGTGAGTACACAAGTTTGTATAGTATATAGTAGAGAAAGCGTTTTTACGCATAACCAGCATGTATCACGTAACGGGCGAAAGCAAGTAACTATCACCCAATGATTACAACTTAACCATGAGACTGCGTTGTAGAGTATGCGTGACACATGTTTAGCGAACACGTGAAGTAAAGTGATGTGATCCCTAGCAACCCCTGTCCACGATAGGTGCTGAGTCCAAACAATAGTACTATCGTTACTAGAGGCGGTATAGTGTAACACTGTATAAGCATAGTAAAAAGCATTCATAGATCATGTATAACATGCGGGAGCAGTTAGCGTTGTAAAGTGTTTGCGTTATGTGTTGTGTTTTGATATTAAACGTATGTAACACCCAAAAGTGCGTTAAAAGAAAATGGGTTCGAGTATACTCACAGTATGTGTTTAACTAGTAAACACAGCTTGATTGGATTGAAGGGAGTGCGTTGGAGTTAGCCTGAGCATAGAACAGTAGCGTAAGCATTGAGCAGTGCGTAAATAGTATGTCGGATGATTGAGTGTTCGAAAGGTGATCCGAATGGATGAGTCTCCAATCGAGCGGATGGTCATCTGAGCGGAACACCATTCGAACGGATGGCCATTCGAATGAGTGTGCTTTGTTTGGAAAATTGTTAAAGGTTGAAATTTAATCAAATCGTTCAAAAAGGCTCCCAATGTTGAAACGATTTTAAATAAGAGACAGGTTACTTGGTCGAATGGTCATTCGATCGGATGGTCATCCGATCGGATGGCCTTTCGAGTGAGTGATCTGTTATTTGAGATTTGGTAAAAATTTCTAAGTAGAAAGTTTGGAGTTTAACGGAGATGACGTGACGACGTGTCAAACAATGGAAAAACACACCAAGTCTAGCTCATTGGATCGAATGGAAAAACCCGTTAATCGGTTATCTCTCTGGTGGAAACCCGTTTTCAAGCCGGCTCTCAACTAAGGAATGAGTAGAGAGTCTGAATGAGCCCAGAACCCATCGGTTTTCGTGTGAAAATTAAAATCAGATGAAAAGTGTTGAAATCTTGTTGAGATTTAGTTAAAAAGTGTGAAATCTCTTAGATAAAAAAAAAAAAAAAAAAAAAAAAAAAAAAAAAAACAGAACCAATCTCGATCAAATGATGTCCCTTAACCGTTTGCCGGAGCAAAACAAGGTGGAAACCACCTTCAAGAGGTCCAAATCAGTGATGTCAGAGAAAATGTAAGTGTTTGTGTGTGGTCTTGATGGAGAGGATGATGTAGAAGTGATTAATGATGATGATTGTACAAGATTTGAGGAGAAAAGATTCCCAAAATGCCTTGAATCGCGAATAAAGGTGACTAAGAGCGACTTGAGTGCGGGTGGTCGGATGGAGATGTCAAATCAGTGAAAGGGAGGTGTAAGGGTAGTATTTATAGTGTGAGAGGGCGAGTTAAGTCGGTGGAGAGTGGCGTTCGGTCGAATGGGTTGTCCGGTCGAATGGCCATTCGGTCGGATGGTCATCCGGACGGAAGTCCATTCGATCGGTTGCTTATTCGATCAACCGAATTGCGTTTTGTTAGTTTCCCAACTTTGTTTCGTATGTTAAGCGTTGCGTTGCGTTTAATCGAGCTGCGAGTAAGCGTTTGAGCGTATAAGCGTTGCGTTTATAACCACATAACATATAAACAACCAATCACACAAGTAACACACATAACACAAGTAAAAGCATAAAGTAATTCTGTGTTTCGAGTTTGCGTTGCGATTGCGTTGAGTTTGTGTTGTGATAGAGTTAAAATGAGATAACTTCGTTTTGAATAAGCGTTGTAATATGCGTTTGAAAACATAGTTTTAAAATAGTTAACCCATAACGATAATCGGAATCTCGGGAGTACAAGCGTTTAACGAATGAAATGAACACGATGAGTAATGACCCGAAAAGTCGGGTTGTTACACATTTGGCGCTGGAGAGGAGGGTGACAGCGGCGGGAAAACAGAGAATACGTATAAACCAGGCAACCAGTCAATTCGTTTCCATAATACTCAGTTTCCAAAATCAATTCACAACAATTTGTTTCCATAATACTCAGTTTCCAAAATCAATTCACAGCAATTCGTTTTCAAAATCATGCATAAATTTGGTTATTTATGTTGTTTGCCTGTTTGTGTATCTCAGCAGGTTATTATGCTCTTAATAATTTGGTTAACTGTTTTAGACTTTTGTTGTCCTCTGTAGTACATGAAAGTATAAAGCAGCAATTTGGTTAACTATTTTGATTTGGCATAAAAGATAAGCAATTTGGTTTTAGTTGTATAATTTGATTCAGCATAAAACATAGGTGTATAATTTGGTTAACTGTTTAGAATATTAGAACTTTTTTTTATGTTTTCTATTACCAAATACTGGATTTTGGTTATTTGGATTTATGAATTTAGTAATTTTTGTTTTAATTTGTGTCACACCCCCAAAATCCACCCGCGGAGTACCACCGCTTGGAGGCGTGACATGACCGGGATCAAGCCATCAATCATATCAAACATAGCATTTTATAATAATAAAAGTAATTAATGTAATTCATCATGACATGATTGATGTTCAAAACCAAACATTGTTTAAGTAGCGGAAGCATAGTAATGTAATCTCAAAATAGTTATAAGTTCAGATATTGTTCATGATCCGTATCCCACAACGACCTGCTCCTCCCTGTGCAAGCTCCATAATGTACCTAAGGTCCTGCAAGGCATGCAGCAAATAATCAACAAACTAGTTGAGCGAGTTCACAGAAAGCAAGTGCGTAATAGTAATGCGTAAGTTCATCTAGTGGGGGGTTTCCCCATGTATATACTACTGGTGAGGGATTCTCACATTTATCCTTTATAATGGGGGCTTCCCATTATGGTACTTACTAGACTAGTGCAACCATGTGTTCTTCTTAAACCGAGAACAGGAATACGTACTGGGTCACGTAGGCTTTACGTGACGTGCCCTTCCCCGAGGACAGTGGTACGCGTTGGGGCTACGTAGGCTTTACGCAGCGTGTCCTTCCGACCCGGAAGACAGTAGATGGTATTGGGTTACGTAGGCTTTACGTAACGTGTCCTCCCGACCCGGGAGACAAATGGCAAATACTGGGTTACGTAGGCTTTACGTAACGTGTCCTGACTATTCTGAGGACGATGGTCTATAGTCTAGTGAATGCGTAAGTACGAGTAACTCCTTCAATATCAACATATCCAACCCAATTCCCAACCCGGGAATCCCATGCCTTGGCTGTGTGAACTCACCTTGGATTGCTCGGCAGATACACAAAGAGTACAGGTAAGCTAGTAAATGGTCAACCACGTCCTATCATGGTTATTATACAAGTCAGGTTTTGACTAAGGTAATACACGTGTGCATCACATATGTTAACACGTTACTATCACGTATGCATGTAAACAGGTAAGAGCATAGCATTAACATTCATGTGCGATCCAATGTCTAAGCCCGAAAGTCAATCAACCCAAATAACATTCAACCAATTCATATAACGGCCCAATCTAAACAGTCCAGATTCTCAATCGGCCCAAATAGTAAACGCATACTAGTCCAATAACAAACAGTCCACAAATCCAATCATTTGGCCCAAACGATTGGGCCCGTGACAGTGTGCGTCCAAAATAATGTACGTGCATATTGGTCTCGAGTCGCAACGGGGATTATGAGTCGCAACAGGAGATTGCTAGTCGCAACGGGAGATTACGAGTCGCAATGGTGATCGCGGCTTGTCATGGTTTGGTTACGAGTCGCAACATGACTCGCAACCAGGATCTCGGCTCGTGCTGATGCGGTCTCGAGTCGTAATCCGGACTCGCAATCTCGGTCCCGTGTGTGCCGCTTGTGCGATCAGTTTAATTGTTCGAGATTCAAGCTGTCAGTTACAAATCATATGCAGTTTCCTTATACAACAATTATCAATTAACACCAACCCACAAATCAATTAACCAAATTATCGATTAAACATGGTATTTTATCAAGAACTCTTATGAACCCTAATCCACCACAACATGAACAATATTCCAACATAACACTAATCATATAAACAGGCATCTGGAATCACTAACTTACACTCAAACAAGTCAATTAATTCATCCAAAACATTGTGTAACAATCCAGTCAAACAAGCATGCATTTCGGTTCAAATCATCCTCACCCAAAATACGATTAACAACCTAGATTGATTCCTATATGTGAGCCGATCAACAACACACAATTTACTACTATCACAAGCAATCATGTTAACAAGAATCCTCGGTTATCAAGCAATTATCTCTAATAACATCATCATACAAACAAAATCATAAAATCAATAACATTTATCACTAACCGGAAATAAGAGAGGGAACAAGGATGATCCAAGTAGGGAAAGATCTTTGCCGTCGGGTCCTAAGCAAGCCGAGAGAGAGAGATAGAGAGCAAGTAGGGTTTGTGTGTGTTATGTGTTTTGCAAAAACAATGAAATCAAACCCCTACTCTTGGTTTTGGTGTTTGCGAGTGGGGAGTGGGCCGAGCCCACTCGGTTGCCTAATGGGTCCGCGTACAAGGTGTGGCCCAAAAGGGGCTTGTGCACTCGAACGTAGTGTTGTGCGGTTCGGGTCATGATGTGCGGTTCAATTAATACACACATAAAACACACACATATTACAAAAATGCACATAACATAATCACGTAATTATTCGATTAATAACGTTCTCATAACCATGTATCGTTACACAAAGTAAGTCTAAAGTCCGAGTTGTCGCATTATCCCCAACTAATTGGAAATTTCTTCCCGAAATTTGGTATGCACTCACTGAGGAAGCTAGGTAAGTTCAATCGTTCACTAGTTTTCCTGGGGTGTCACATCCTCCCCCCGTTGATCTGGAATTTCGTCCCGAAATTCCGAAGTAGTAGCTTCAGTCTCAGTAGTGGTTGCATTGGTTCCGAATAACTGGGGGTACTTTTCTGTCATCCTGTCTTCGCGTTCCCAGGTGTACTCTGGACCACGTTTGGAGTTCCAACGAACTCGAACAAGAGGGATTCTCTTGTTTTTGAGGTCCTTCACATCCCGGTCCGTGATTTCAACTGGTTCCTCGACGAACTGCAACCGCTCGTCGATAGTGAGTTCTTTGAAAGGAATGATGAGGTTTTCATCTGATAGGCACTTCTTTAGGTTTGACACATGAAAGACATTGTGAACTGCCCCGAGTTCAGCTGGTAGATTCAACTTGTATGCTACTTTGCCAATCTTTTCTATGATCTCGAATGGTCCGACGTACCGCGGATTCAGTTTGCCCCGTTTGCCAAAACGTACTACACCCTTCCAGGGTGAAACTTTTAGTAAAACCCGGTCCCCGACCTGAAATTCCAATGGCTTTCTACGCTTGTCCGCGTAGGCTTTCTGACGGTCGCGTGCTGCCGCCATGCGTTGTCGTATCTATGCGATCTTTTCTGTGGCGTCCACTACAATCTCTGGACCCGTAATCTGACTATCCCCACCTCTGCCCAACAGAGAGGTGACCGGCATTTACGTCCGTACAATGCCTCAAATGGAGCGGCTTGAATGCTAGTGTGATAGCTGTTATTATACGAGAACTCCACCAAAGGGAGGTGCTTTTCCCAGCCGTTGCCGAAGTCTATAACGCATGCCCGAAGCATGTCTTCGAGAGTTTGGATCGTACGCTCAGACTGCCCATCCGTCTGAGGATGATATGCTGTGCTCATGTCTAGTCGTGAGCCGAAAGATTTGTGCATCGCTTGCCATAGCTCTGACGTGAATCGTGCATCGCGATCCGAAATGATGGAGATGGGCACCCCGTGCCTCGAAACAACCTCTTTAAGATAGACGTCTGCGAGAGTGGAGAACTTATCCGTTTCCTTTATAGGTAAGAAGTGTGCAGACTTGGTGAGTCGATCCACGATCACCCATATGGTATCATTCCCACGCTGGGACCTAGGTAGGCCTGTAACGAAATCCATGGAAATTTCTTCCCATTTCCATTGAGGTATCTTAGGCTGCTGAAGTAGACCCGCTGGTTTCTGGTATTCGACCTTGACTCTCGCACAGGTCAAACACTTTCCAACGTATGTAGCGATGTGGGCCTTCATGCTAGGCCACCAATAAGTAGTTTTGATGTCGTGGTACATTTTGTCCGACCCTGGATGTACCGAGTAGCGAGACTTGTGAGCTTCGTCCATTACAAGTTCGCGTAGTCCGCCATAAAGTGGGACCCAAATACGCCCCGTTACATAGTAAGCGTCGTCTGCCTTCTGTTCCAATCGTTGTCGTGAGCCGCGTAAGGCTTCAGCCTTGACGTTTTCGGGTTTCAATGCTTCTACCTGAGCATCTCGTATCTGTGCAGGAAGGCTAGACTGAATCGTAAGCTGTAGCACTCGCACGCGCCGTGGTAGAGTGTCTTTCCGACTGAGGGCATCAGCCACAACATTGGCCTTGCCTGGATGGTACTTGATAGCGCATTCGTAATCGTTCAGTAACTCGACCCATCGTCGTTGACGCATATTCAATTCCTTCTGCTTGAAAATATGCTCGAGACTCCTGTGATCGGTGTAAATCGTGCACTTGGTACCGTACAGGTAGGGTCGCCATATCTTAAGCGCGAAAACTACAGCTCCCAGCTCTAAATCGTGCGTCGTGTAGTTCCGTTCGTGTATCTTAAGTTGGCGTGAAGCGTAAGCAATGACCTTGTCGCGCTGCATTAACACGCATCCAAGACCCTGGATGGATGCATCACAATATACTACGAAATCGTCCGTGCCCTCTGGCAATGAGAGGATAGGTGCACTGCAAAGTCTATCCTTTAAGTACTGGAAAGCAGTTTCCTGCGTGTTGCCCCAATGGTAGGTGACACCCTTCTGTGTCAGTAGTGTAAGTGGTTGCGCGATCTTGGAGAAGTCTTTGATAAACCGTCTGTAGTAACCCGCCAAGCCCAAGAATTGGCGTATTTCCGTTGGCGTACGTGGTGCAGGCCAGTTTCTGATCGAGTCTACCTTGGATGGATCGACATGGATCCCATCCTTGTTCACTACGTGGCCTAAGAAGTGGACTTCACGAAGCCAGAAGTCGCATTTCGAAAACTTAGCGTATAGTTGCTCCTTCCGAAGGAGTTCCAAAATGAGGCGTAGGTGCTGCTCGTGTTCCTCCTGACTCTTGGAGTAGATCAGAATGTCGTCGATGAATACTATGACGAACTTGTCAAGATAGGGTTTGCACACCCTGTTCATAAGATCCATAAATACAGCAGGCGCGTTCGTTAACCCGAACGGCATGACAAGAAACTCGTAGTGGCCGTAGCGAGTTCTGAATGCAGTCTTGGAGACGTCCTCATCCCGGACTCTCAGCTGATGGTATCCTGACCTCAAGTCTATCTTGGAATAGTAACTCGACCCTTGCAACTGGTCGAATAAGTCATCGATGCGCGGGAGAGGATAACTGTTCTTCACCGTCACCTTGTTGAGTTCACGGTAGTCGATGCACATTCTGAACGTACTGTCTTTCTTTTTCACAAATAACACTAGAGCTCCCCAAGGCGAAGAGCTTGGACGAATGAAGCCCTTTTCCAAGAGCTCTTGTAGCTGCTTTGACAATTCTTCCAATTCTGATGGAGCTAGACGATACGGTGCGCGAGCTATGGGTGCTGCTCCTGGAGCGAGCTCGATCTGAAATTCGACCTGACGATGAGGAGGTAATCCAGGTAAGTCTTCAGGAAATACCTGAGGAAAGTCACGTACAACTGGTATATCCTCCAGTCTCTTTTCCTTCGTCGATGCATCCGAAACAAGAGCCAAAATGGCTGTGTGACCCTTACGTAAGCATTTCTGAGCCTTCAAGAAAGAGATGATGCCAACCACCGCACCACTCTTGTCGCCTTGTACTTCGAGAGGTTCTTGACCCGAACGAGGAATGCGAATAATCTTCTCGCTGCATAAGATTTCTGCCTGGTGTTGGGATAACCAGTCCATCCCAATCACGACGTCAAAGCTACCCAAAACTATGGGAATGAGGTCGATAGAGAAAGCTTGACCAGCTAAGATAAGATCACAACCCTGAACTACGTGCGTGGTTTCTAGACTTTTACCGTTAGCTAACTCTACTACATGTTTGGTGGGTAAAAGTGTTGGTGCACGTTGTAGCAATTGACACATTTTCACAGACATATAGCTTGTATCCGCACCCGAATCAAACAAAACAGTAACATAAATATTGTCGAGGAGAAACTTACCCATAACTACGTTGGGATCGTTCACTGCGTCGCCTCGACCTAGTACGAATGCACAACCACGAGCTTCATTGCCGTTGTTGTTGTTTCCCCCGTTGTTGTTATTCCCGTTGCCCTGATTGTTGTTGCGGTTCTGGTTCTGGTTCAATTGAGGGCAATCACGCTTGAAGTGACCTTCAGCCCCACACTGGAAACATCCCCGGTTTCCACGCTGTGGCTGCTGCTGCTGGTTCTGTGGAGCTGGTTGTTGTGGTTGCTGGTTCTGATTTGCAGGACGAGGGCTCCTACAGTCTTTAGCCTCGTGCCCCATCTTGAGGCATCTTTGACAACGACCCTTGTTGCACTGGCCGCTATGATGCCTGTTGCAGTTGTGACACTTAGGGTGAAACCCTTGATACCTTCTTTGTCTATGACCACCAGAGGATTGCTGACTAGGACTCTGGTAGTGGTCAGTCTTCTGCTGCTGAGCTTGGGATTGAACGGATGCTGAACCTTTGCTAGAATCCCCATCCCACTTTCTTTTGCTGTCGCTAGTAGTAGCAGGAGTAGCTGAAGGAGTAACTGTAGCAGTAGCGTTGACACGCTTAGGCAGTTTGTTCTTGTTCTGATCCACTGCCTGGTAGGCGCTGAATTTCCTGGATATTGTCAAGATTAGCCGAGGTAACATGGCTCTGGATTTCTGGTGCCAACCCCTTGAGATACATCTCGATGCGCTTGTATGGAGGGTCTACCATAGTTGGGCACAGTACGGCCAGTTCATTCGACCGTTTTGTATACGCTTCGATCTCAGACCCAACCATTTTCAGATTATACAACTCGTCTTCCAGCTTGTGAATATCTTCACGCGTGCAATATTCTCTCTTGATAAGTTCCTTAAAATCGTTCCAGGGTGTGGCGTTAGCAGCTGCCAACCCAAGAATTTGCACCTGCGCATTCCACCAGGTTAGCGCGATTCCTTCCAAGGTGCCGGTGGCATACTTGACCTTGCGAGCCTCAGGGCACTCGCACATTTCGAATACTGACTCTAGCTTTTCAAACCAATGGAGGAGTCCCACTGCCCCCTCGGTGCCACTGAAAGAATTTGGACGACAGTCCATGAAGTTCTTGAATGTGCAGACAGGCTGCTGCGCGTGTTGACCTGCTTGAGCTGCTGCAACTGCCGCAGCAACTTGAGCTTGAACAAGAGCCTCTAGCTGGGCTTGAGTCATGTTGATTCGTCCAGACATGATCTTCATTGTAAAAAGTAGCATAAGTAAGAACGGTTCGCGAATAGGGCGATGACAGAAAAGAGTAAGCACGTAGGGATTCTCATGCTATAGTGTCATGTGTATCTAAACGTATACGAGCAAAGTTCTACATAGTTCTAGCGTACAGGCAATAAACATAAACCGTATTACCTAGAATGTCGAGTCTTGCACGTGGAGCGAAGCGTCGTTGTGGATCGTTGAGAGCACTGTTCTGGTTATAGTCCGGTTTTAATAAAAACGTTTTCCCATATTAAAACCAAGTTCTCTATAACCAATGGCTCTGATACCAATCTGTCACACCCCCAAAATCCACCCGCGGAGTACCACCGCTTGGAGGCGTGACATGACCAGGATCAAGCCATCAATCATATCAAACATAGCATTTTATAATAATAAAAGTAATTAATGTAATTCATCATGACATGATTGATGTTCAAAACCAAACATTGTTTAAGTAGCGGAAGCATAGTAATGTAATCTCAAAATAGTTATAAGTTCAGATATTGTTCATGATCCGTATCACACAACGACCTGCTCCTCCCTGTGCAAGCTCCATAATGTACCTAAGGTCCTGCAAGGCATGCAGCAAATAATCAACAAACTAGTTGAGCGAGTTCACAGAAAGCAAGTGCGTAATAGTAATGCGTAAGTTCATCTAGTGGGGGGTTTCCCCATGTATATACTACTGGTGAGGGATTCTCACGTTTATCCTTTATAATGGGGGCTTCCCATTATGGTACTTACTAGACTAGTGCAACCATGTGTTCTTCTTAAACCGAGAACAGGAATACGTACTGGGTCACGTAGGCTTTACGTGACGTGCCCTTCCCCGAGGACAGTGGTACGCGTTGGGGCTACGTAGGCTTTACGCAGCGTGTCCTTCCGACCCGGAAGACAGTAGATGGTATTGGGTTACGTAGGCTTTACGTAACGTGTCCTCCCGACCCGGGAGACAAATGGCAAATACTGGGTTACGTAGGCTTTACGTAACGTGTCCTGACTATTCTGAGGACGATGGTCTATAGTCTAGTGAATGCGTAAGTACGAGTAACTCCTTCAATATCAACATATCCAACCCAATTCCCAACCCGGGAATCCCATGCCTTGGCTGTGTGAACTCACCTTGGATTGCTCGGCAGATACACAAAGAGTACAGGTAAGCTAGTAAATGGTCAACCACGTCCTATCATGGTTATTATACAAGTCAGGTTTTGACTAAGGTAACACACGTGTGCATCACATATGTTAACACGTTACTATCACGTATGCATGTAAACAGGTAAGAGCATAGCATTAACATTCATGTGCGATCCAATGTCTAAGCCCGAAAGTCAATCAACCCAAATAACATTCAACCAATTCATATAACGGCCCAATCTAAACAGTCCAGATTCTCAATCGGCCCAAATAGTGAACGCATACTAGTCCAATAACAAACAGTCCACAAATCCAATCATTTGGCCCAAACGATTGGGCCCGTGACAGTGTGCGTCCAAAATAATGTACGTGCATATTGGTCTCGAGTCGCAACGGGGATTACGAGTCGCAACAGGATATTACTAGTCGCAACGGGAGATTACGAGTCGCAATGGTGATCGCGGCTTGTCATGGTTTGGTTACGAGTCGCAACATGACTCGCAACCAGGATCTCGGCTCGTGCTGATGCGGTCTCGAGTCGTAATCCGGACTCGCAATCTCGGTCCCGTGTGTGCCGCTTGTGCGATCAGTTTAATTGTTCGAGATTTAAGCTGTCAGTTACAAATCATATGCAGTTTCCTTATACAACAATTATCAATTAACACCAACCCACAAATCAATTAACCAAATTATCGATTAAACATGGTATTTTATCAAGAACTCTTATGAACCCTAATCCACCACAACATGAACAATATTCCAACATAACACTAATCATATAAACAGGCATCTGGAATCACTAACTTACACTCAAACAAGTCAATTAATTCATCCAAAACATTGTGTAACAATCCAGTCAAACAAGCATGCATTTCGGTTCAAATCATCCTCACCCAAAATACGATTAACAACCTAGATTGATTCCTATATGTGAGCCGATCAACAACACACAATTTACTACTATCACAAGCAATCATGTTAACAAGAATCCTCGGTTATCAAGCAATTATCTCTAATAACATCATCATACAAACAAAATCATAAAATCAATAACATTTATCACTAACCGGAAATAAGAGAGGGAACAAGGATGATCCAAGTAGGGAAAGATCTTTGCCGTCGGGTCCTAAGCAAGCCGAGAGAGAGAGAGATAGAGAGCAAGTAGGGTTTGTGTGTGTTATGTGTTTTGCAAAAACAATGAAATCAAACCCCTACTCTTGGTTTTGGTGTTTGCGAGTGGGGAGTGGGCCGAGCCCACTCGGTTGCCTAATGGGTCCGCGTACAAGGTGTGGCCCAAAAGGGGCTTGTGCTCTCGAACGTAGTGTTGTGCGGTTCGGGTCATGATGTGCGGTTCAATTAATACACACATAAAACACACACATATTACAAAAATGCACATAACATAATCACGTAATTATTCGATTAATAACGTTCTCATAACCATGTATCGTTACACAAAGTAAGTCTAAAGTCCGAGTTGTCACAATTTGTTTACCCCGAACCGGACTCAGTGGTACACCGTACCGGATCGTACCGAAATGAACCTACCCCCTCCGTACCGAATTCGTCCCATCTAGTGAATTGCGAACCCGAACCGCGTACCCGTACCGGAGCGAACCGCGAATTAGGTGACTATGGGTGAGACCCTATAGTGGTGAGAGTTTTCTTGTGAGATGTCACATTTATGATTTAACAAATTGTATTTTTGCCATTATTATCACCAACCAAATTAAATATTTGAAAATATTTTGAAATCACTCAAAAAACCAATTATCATCATTTTCCTTCGTTTTTTAATATTTTAAGTAAAACAATTTTGGATTTGGTGAAGCTTTTAAGTAATATGTAAGCATATTTAAAAAAATTAATAACCAATTTCATATTTAATTAATTTGGTTAATTCGGTTATTGATATAATAACTATACATAATTGCATTCAGGGATATCTTGGGTTGTTGAATGTCTTGCAACATAATCTCAGTAAGATCAACTTGATCTTCTTCCTTAACCTCCACTAACTCAATGGAGAACAACTGCTTATTTTTCCACACATGTCCTGGCACATATTTTTTCACTATACCCAAAACATTCACCCTTGGTTCTTTTATCTTCAATCTCTTTATGTGTTAGTCTTCTAGAGTTTAAGGGTTTAGGTTTAGCAAAACTAGGAGCAGGTAACAAGGGTAGATTATGTCCAACTTCTTATGTGGGAAAAAATAAGACAGGTGGAACTTGTAAACTATAAGTGTAGTTGTTACGGTTGTTCATTTATTTATTATCATCGTTTGCATCAATATGAAAGAATAAATAATTTTGTTGTTCATTTATTTATTATCATGGTAATTTGCATCAAGTACACTATGAAAGAATAAAGAATTTTCAAGACTGGAAATATTTACTAGAAGGTGATGATGAATTGCATTCAAACCAAAATCCCAACTAGGCTTAGAGGAATCTGGAGCGTGTGCATTCAGCAGGAAGACCGTTAGTAAAGCGTCTGCGGTCATTGCAGTAGTTGTAGATCATGTGCTTGTTCTGCACCCACCTAATCCTGTTTCGGCCAGCTGCATCGACTCCTTGAGTTCTCCATGCCTGGTTGTCATTTACAGAGCTTGTCGACCTTGAGTTAGGACCAACTTTATCGGCATTGGCATTGAATTTCCTGTAGTAAGCGGTGAAAGGTGCGTTTTTCCAGTCAGTTTTCACACGCCCACCCTGGGTTGCCCAGTCATCTGCATTCCACAGGCTGGCGTACACTCTCATCGGTTGGCTCTTGGGAAAGGGAACTCCAGCAGCCTCATGGTTGTTAAACACCCTCACTGGTATGTTATCAATCAAGAAACTGTAGTAAAATGTAGTTGAAGATCAGTACATGTCAGTAGTACGGGTAACTTGTGTGCATAGATCGAATGTGAGATGGACTTACATGATTCTTTGTGCGTTCCATACAATAGTGTAGGTGTGGAAGGCGGCAGTTGGGTCGAACCATAGGTGAAACTGTTGTTCCTTATCTCCTTTCCCTTGCGAGTATACGTTGGTGTGGATTGTGTAAGGGCTTCCTGTGGTGTTGCCCAAGAACTCAAAGTCTATCTCATCATGCCCTGCGCCTTGTGACGATAACTGGTGTACAAAGTCAGTCATGCTTTTTGTTAGGGACTTGGTAACTATGATATAATGTCAAGATACAAATTTTGAAATCATGAGGGCATGGACTACTTACATAGAAGGTGGTGACTGTACCAGCAGAGTTTCCAGGTACTAGTTTGAGTTGCATGTCGAACCTTCCAAAGAGGTACTCGTGCTTGGACTGGAAACCCGACCCGGAGTACTGATCGAGTGAAAGGGAGAGATCCTGACCGCCATTGGAAATTTTAGCACGTTCGCCTCCAAAAGTGATGTCCATTTCGTCATAAAAACTTCCTGCCGATGCAGCTACAATCAGACATGAAATTGCTAGAGCAACTGCACAAGTATTATGGCTTGAATGTCCCATTATTCTTCTCAACCGAACTAGTGTGTATGTATGTGTGTGAAAGATAGAGAGAGGAAGAGATGTGATGGGTTTATGTTTAATTTCAGTGATGGTTTATATATATATATAGGTGTGGCTACATGATCACAAGTTTGCCGTAGGAACCATCCTGGTTGGTGGACAAGAGGTGACTCCACCGAAAAATGATTAGAAGACACCCATTTACGCGTGCCAACTCATGGAGAACAATTATTGCTTGTGTTTCTCGACACACACATATTTATGTGAAACTTCCTTCCACTATTCCATTGAAAATATTTTCAGTCATAACATTAATGGTTAGTGTTCCAAATGGAAGGTTTTACTTATTTTTTCTGAGGTTATAATTTTAAATATGAATTAAATATGAATATTTTCAAATTATTAATCACTAAACTAAGTTATTTATTACATTTATTTAGACCATCAATATTAGTCACTCTAAGGGTGTACGGGGCGTAAGCGGGGAGAGGGTTCGGTGACCGATGTCCCCGATCGGGAACACCGCCGCCATCAACGCGGGGACCCGAATCGTGGGGTGATATCGGTGTGGAGTCACCGCTGTTTGTGCACGAGAATTGAGGAACGGTAATGTGGGCAACGGTCGGATTTTTTTTAAAAAAAAAATCACTTTTTTAAAACATATATAAATAA
Source organism: Helianthus annuus (assembly GCF_002127325.2). Taxonomy (NCBI): domain Eukaryota; kingdom Viridiplantae; phylum Streptophyta; class Magnoliopsida; order Asterales; family Asteraceae; genus Helianthus; species Helianthus annuus. Next base: position 61,197,166 of record NC_035443.2, read on the forward strand.
CCATCCCATTCACTCCATTTTTTTATACTCAAACCATATCAACCTCACACATTTTTTATACTCTCCAACCACACCCACTTCACTTTATTTTTTATACTCTCAAACCACACCCTCTTCACACCGAGCAATGAAGAACCAACCCCGCGAGGCCAAGAAAAAAACTAAGGGACGGGGCTCGCAACCGTCTCGTGGTGGTTCGAGCGGTGCAAGTGCTCAACCACAACCCCCTTTCGGATACACTTCACAACCCCCGTTTTTTTTCCAACAACCTTCACACCCCTCGTTTTACAACACCCAACAACCCAATTTCGGCTATTTTCAAAATTTGTTATCAATGGACGCTCCTCCTCAATCCCCCGCCTTCGACCCATATGCTTTTCGTGCCCCACAAGTTCCATCTACACGAGAAAATGTCGAACGTCCTCTACCTATTTTCGACGACGAGGACGATGAGGTAGTGCCCGAAACTCAAAATTTGGGCGACGAGGACGAGGAAGATGAATATAATGTGGATGAAGACGCGGGCAACGAAGAAGATGACGCTCGGGAAAAAAAGGGAAAACGAAGAGCACGAATTGGACAAAGGTTGAAGAAGAGGCGTTGGCAAAGGCGTGGGTACATTACTCTACCAACAAAAAGAAGGGCAATCAACAAAACCGTGAAAGTTTTTGGCGTAAGATTTTAGAGCATTTTAACAAAACTGTCGGTGGAAGTAACCGAACCGTTCATCAAGTACCGTCTAAATGGAACCCGATGATGACGAAAATAAACTTTTTCAACAGCCTATACCAACAAGCGGTAAAAATTATATTTTTTTTAACATTGTATATTTTAATTTTTTTTCGAAGTTCATATTTTTTTAACACTTATTTTTTTAACACTTATTATTTTATTTTTATTATTTTATAATATGTATGATCGCACACGAGGAAGCGGATGTAAGCATCTCGACGTGATGAAAGTCGCGTTAAAAGAATTTAAAGATAAATTTCCGAACGGTTTTCAACATGTCGAGGTGTGGGAGGTCGTTCGAAGACACGAGAAATGGGCCCAAGTCCCATTGTTGGGTGAGGAAGGTGAAGGTTCGGCACATAAAAGAAAGCCCGTTGATGTGGACCCTTCGATACCAGATATGAACGAAGACCCCTCGCCACAAAGACCACAACAGCGAGACAAGCGTCAAGCTACATTGTCCGAGGGAAGCTCGGCCGAGTTGGCGGCACAATTCAAAGAGTACACCGCCATGAAAGAAACCAAGCAAGCGGTAGAATTGGAGGCGATCGAATTGAGGAAAAAAAGAGAGTCGGAGGCTCGCGAGCTCATATCGGAACAACGCGAGATGATGAAAAACTACAATTACGATCGAGATATGAAAATATTCCTCAAGCCGCACGACGATGCTCCGCCAAGTATGTTGCCGTTCATCCTCGCCCGAAAGCGCGAAATCGCTAACAAGTACGGGTGGCCATGCGATTTCTAAAATTTTAATTTTCTAGTTTTAGTGTAATTTTTATTTTCTAGTATGAATGTGATTTTTATTTTTCTAGTTTGAATGTATTTTTTTTTTAATTTAATGAAATGTCTTTTATTTAATTTTTATTTTTATTAATATTTTTTTAATTTATAAACATGCATAATTTAAAAAAAAAAAAAAAACCCAAGTCCCCTAAGAGGGGAGTGCCGCCATCAAAATGGGGTGTTAGGGGAGTTTAAGAGGGGAGTTGACGTTTAAGAGGGGAGTTGACGTGGCACTAGTTGATTGGTTGGGCGTAAGAGAGGGGACTCACCTCTTAGGTGAGTGCCCCTTACACCCTAAGTTTACTTAGGCTAAAGGGTGTGGGTTAATGGTTGGGACATGATTCGCCTCCCATCCAAGACGAACCGGCGCCACCAGTATTCGCTCTTCATCGCTCTTCACCTGGATGCCGCAGGAAATAATGGGGAGAGTGGGAGTCGAACCTGGATCACAAGGAACACCAAGTCTTTCCTCAACTACTCTACCACTATCTCATTGACGATCAATATTAGTCATTCTAAGTTTATTTATATTTACTGCCCGCTTGCTCTATCTTATTAACATGTCATGTATGAAAAAGAAAAGCATGACTGAGCTTAATGCTCGGGATAACCATAAATAACAAAAATATAAATGATTTCAAATGTTTGAAATAAATAAATAACTTATACTGAAAATGTAACGAGATTTAATTTTCCTATATAAAATCCTGCTTGAAAAGTTTATTTGAGAACACTTTTTTATCTAAGAATGCTATACATCCAAATATCTTTTTTTTAATATTTAAAATGTCTACTACAAAGTCTACTACAGTTCTAATAAAACTTTGATACAACGTCCTAAAATATAGTATGATTAAGTGGTTGTTGCGGAAACGTATGATTCGAATCAATTGTTGTAGAATATTGTCGTCGATTGTTGTAGAATCTTGTCGTTTATTGGTAATGGTGATGGTGGTGGTCATTGGGAGCAAGAGAAATAAGTTGTGAGAGGTTTAGGTGGTGGCCGGAGTGGTGGTGATAGTGAGCCGTATAGTGGCCGGAAGAAACAAGATGTAAACGTGGTGGATAAAAGAAATCTAGAGCGGTTCTTGAACTTCCGAAAGCACCCGGCTTGTTTGTAGGACACCTTGCTTCTATGTATGTATGAGAAATGGTTGAATAATGGTGGATGATGGTGGTAGTATGGTGAGGGGGTGGCGGTCGTAGGTGGTTATGGAGGAAGAGAGAGAGCTTTGTTGTTGTGGTGAGTTGATGAAATGAAGGTTGTTAACTCTCATGTATACTTATAGACCAATCTTATGAATGTCCAACATGTATTATGTTCTCTAGATACCCCACAATTACAATTTAATAATCAAACAAAATGGAGGTGGGTCACCCCTAGTGGTATAAATAAATAAATGAAATGCAGGTATAAATGCATGAATAGATGTTTAAATACATAAAATGGAGGTATAAATAAATGAAATTAAGGTATAAATAAATGAAATGAAGGCATAAATAAATGAAATAGAGGTATTATTACATGAAATGAAAGTATAAAAATTGAAATACATGAAATAGAGTAATAAAAGTGAGAAATGTATAAAAAAATAAATGATTCGGTTAGGTTCGGTTAATTTCGATTAACCGATGGTAAAAAAAATATCCGTTAACTGACTTTCGGTTAATTCGGTTTCGGTTAATTTCGGTTCGGTTTTGTCGGTTTTCGGTTCGGTTTCGGTTAACGGTTCAGTTATTGCACACCCCTAATATAATTTAGACGAGATTCGATTGTATCGGGTTTTGTTTTGAAAGGTTTAGCGTTTAACCACCATACTTATTATTATTATTATTGCTAAAGCACAAGAACACGTCGGCACATAAGCACGTAGTCACGTAGGCACATAAACCACAGAGGCACGTAAGCACGTAAGCACGTAATCCACGTAGGCACATATATTGCACGTATTCACCTATATTTTGCACGTATTCACCTACATATTTTGCACGTATTCACCCATCTTACAAGTCCGCGTTGCGCGTTCGAGAGTTGCGAGCGATAGCGAGTAACGGATCGAGTAACGTTGCGAGTAGTATAGCGTCGAGCATAGCGTACGAGAGTTCTTATTTTATATGCGTTTAGTTAGCGTTTGAGATTCGATAGCTGTGCGAGTTGTGCGCGTTTTGTAAAGCGGTGAGCGGAAAAACGTATAGTCTCCAAAATCGAAACATATAAACATGTAGGCACATAAAATCGATAACGCGTAAAATCAGCGATTGCGGCTTAGAATCAAAACAGAGTGTGCCCTGGGTGTTGGGCATTGACTACCCAAAGTGATTCGATTATTCTCAACGTCCTCGGGTGCACGCTTTGGCCTAATAGACTGTGCTCTCGCCAAAACCCCGCGATCGGCACTCATCCTTCCAGTTACTACGTGACCCGAGTCATCAGAACAATCAATCGAGACTTTGGTGAGAGTTTTGTAAAATCAAGGTAATGAGTGGAATGTGTCATTAAGGTGCGGGTTTCACCCCTAACTTAACAACTTGCCCCAAGACACTCCTTTACCAAATAGAGAGAGAGAGATTTTCGTTGAGATGCGGATGTCACTCCTAACTCAACGAAGTTTCTCATGCTGAGAGTAAAAATACGTGTAGAGTGAGTGATCTTATCGAGAGTTCTTGGTTTTCAAGCCTAATCTTGATCTAATCACTCGGTTGTGTTATGCGAGTGTTTTCGAAAACGTGTGTATTGTGTTAGCCTTAAGAAAGGCAAAAGTAATTTTGAACCTTAGGAAAGGTTCCTTTGTGCGAAACTGTAGTATGAGGTGTTTACACAAAGATGTAGTTTTCGCGAGTTCGAGCGAGAGTATCAATAGTAGGTTCGTACGAATCCCCTACTGGGTTCGCACAGAGCGGGTCTGTTGGTACTTAGACTATAGACTAGGTCAATCCTAAGACTCAACCTAATTCCCTATAGTTGTGGCTGTGATACCAATCTGTCACACCCCAACCGATGGCGGAAAGATCGGGGCACGACACTAGGCGAATCAGATTGCTCAAGAGATCCATAGCAACTATTTGTAACCAATATTTTTAAAGGTTAATTGTCCCATACCAATCAACAAATATTCAACAAGTAATTATTACAGATAGCGAGTTTCTCTCGAACAAAACAAGTCCGACAACCTAGATTTCTATTAGATGAGTTTCTAGACTGCCTATCTTGATTCCAGCAAACAAGTCCATCAACCTGTTACATACGTTAAAATAAAGTCAATACATAAAATGTAAAGGTGAGTACACAAGTTTGTATAGTATATAGTAGAGAAAGCGTTTTTACGCATAACCAGCATGTATCACGTAACGGGCGATGTCACACCCCGGCCGCGTATAACATGCAACCGCGGTGGAAACGCCGGGGAGTGTCGTGGACAGAATTAAATTGTTTCATAACCATGGCATACAAGTTGTATTTTATTTATAAACAAAGGTGTTACATTGTCTTGGAAAGAGAGTACGGAAATCAAAACATAATTAAGCTAGTTCAAACTTCATTTTTAGGCTCTAAGGCACAGGTCCACCCTAGAATCATGATCATCGTCCTATGGAATAGCTCCTGAAAACACATGTGAAAGTAGGTACGTCAGCATAAAAATGCCTGTGAGATACATAGGTTTTGTGAAAATGGGATTCATGACTTGAGTTTTAAAGAATGTTTAATGACAGTCAGTCATGAACCTTGTAATTTGTTTTGCTTTGTAAATCATTTGAAAAACGATAACATCAAACGATATGTATAGATAAATGCAAGGTTTAACGAATAACCAAGTAAAATGAGTTGAATAAGATAAGTTGTTTGTGAAAATAATGTCTTGTGAAGAATATGTTATTTATGTAAAATGTAATGTGTCTAAACTGAAATGACTTAGATAACGCCACGATATGTAATATTATACAAACATTTATATATAGGAAGTACCGGCGGCGTATCCACCATGTTTGCATCATATTACACACGCCACGTTACTTAAATCATTTACCCAAACCACTCCACCATGTAAATTGTTCATGTGTAAACCAAATGTCAAGTGTTATTGTGTAAACCATGTCAAATGTTTATGTTCAAATGTAAACCACCAATGTGTATGTCAATGTCAACGTGTTTATGTTCAATGTAAATCATGTAATGTGTATCCCAAAATGAATCATGTATGGTAAGCGAAATGTATCAACTTAAACCATATGTAAACTGCACAAAACAAGTCGTTGAAGTAACACGTGGTTTAAATCAACGTTATGTTCTGTGGAAAAATGCATGCTCTATTGATATTAACATTTATGTGGTATTGTAAACTATGCATACATCCAAGCCTTGAGACTGCGGCGATAAACCCTTAAACAAATTAAAGGTTTATCTAAGTTATGTATATCGAATTCGGTCATTCCTTCCAGTCCTATCAAACCCAGGACTTCAGGAATGGGAGTTGTCAATTCCTATGGTACCACTACCTACTAACGAACGGCGTAGCTAATGTTAATGAATGTATTGTTCCATGTTAAACAAACCAAATGTCATAACAAAAATGAAGGCATGTGATGTAAACAATTGTACTAAGTACGCTAAGTAAACATACGAAGCAGAAATGTTCATGTAAATCAATGTGCCCATATGCTGAGTAAACATATGCAGCAGAAATGTTCATGTAAATCAATGTGTCCATATGCTGAGTAAGCATATGCAACAGAAATGTTCATGTAAATCAGTGTGTCCATATGCTGAGTAAACATATGCAACAGAAATGTTCATGTAAATCAATGTGTCCATATGCTGAGTAAACATATGCAACAGAAATGTTCATGTAAATCAATGTGTTCATATGCTGAGTAAACATATGCAACAGGAATGTAATGTAAATCAACGTACTAAGTACGCACACAATGGGCATACATAGCATGAAATGTAATAAAATCGTGTACTATAATGTACTAACAACATAGCAGCCATATGATGTGAAAACATGGAAAGCATGAATGTAACAGATAGGCACATGTGTCTCACCCCAAAACAGTTTAGAAAACAGGTAAAAGATGGGGTTCTATGTACTCACCTGAGGTTGCTTTGTTGTTCTTGTGAAATAACCAGGTAAATGCGAGAGGTCACGGAATATCAACGGCACCTAATAGGTAGCTATGTTAATATACCGGACCAAATCGGAAGATCGGATAGTACGCGGGTTCGTAAACCAAACGAGTATGGAGACTCGTGTAATATGGTTTAACAAAACCTACATACTAAAATGAAACTTAACCTAAGTGCTTACGGTCCATCACGACCCGCTTAGGTAGCTTACGCTACCCTAACGCGTCGCTCGCGTAGAACGCGTCTGGAACGCCTAACATCGTGACCACAAGGTATAACCTCGGAAGGTTATAGCTATGGTCACCTAATGTGTTTGGTCAGGTCCTAATGACCGACCAAATGGGTCGGGTTCGAAAGTATAAGCGATGGTTTAGATCGCTTACCTTACGACCCTATATAAGCACTAAACTAAAAGTGACGAGCTAAGCATGTTAGAACATGCTTAACCAAGTTTGAAAACAGGTTTGACATCAAAACAAACGACTTTGATGCCCACGAGTAGTTTGGTTACAAAATATGCAAGAATGCACATTTTGGCCGAAACTACGACTCGTCACTGAGCCTAGATAACGTGGTGATCAGTAGGTATGGTCACTATGGACCATAACCATCGTGATCACGCTCACGTTATGAAGTTCCATGAACTTCGCATCGACCATAAGCTGGTCAATGCAGAAAGTCAACAAAACGTTGACTTTCGGACTCGAAAAGCGAATAAAAGAGCGAAAGAAGACTTACGGAGGGTCCCCGAGTGCAAATCAAGACCAAATAGCTCAGGTATGAAACAATGGTTTCAACTTAGAGCTTCAAGATCTGATTTTTGTGATTTTTACACTAAAGGGGGGGGGTATTTATAGGAAAGGTGGAACCGTTAGAATCGTTTTATCGAATATCGTGCCTTGATCTCATGCGTACATGTGTCCAGGGGTTAGATTCAGTGAACTTGACCCTTGGCCCTTCATTTGGGTGAAAAGGCATCGCCCTTTGATCGAACGAAAGGCCAGATTCTGCATTAAATGCAAAATCTTCTGTCAGACATGTTCACGCGGCCCGCCTCATGTTTTGGGCAATCCTTACGCGGGCCGCCTGGCCCCTCTGATCTGCACCACTTGCAGAATTTACACTTTTGGTCCCTGTTGCGTGTTTAAGCTATTTCCAGCCCTTCTAAGACCTGTAAAGCCATCTTTAAGGCCCTAAAATGATGCCTAAACATTGTGGACATGAAACATGCCCAAAAATATGTCGGATGTCGGTTCGTTTGGCCGTACGATCGCGATGTTCGCTTAATTACGACGGAATGCGCATAAGCGTGAAAGACGATCCAAATGACGCGACGAATGGATTTTTATCATGCCAAACACTAAGGCATAATATAAGGATGTTTACATAAATTTTTGGGTGTCCGGACGTATTCAGAACGTAAGTTATGCGCGAAAGTGCAAACTTAGGCACCTTTTGACACTTTTAGTCCCTGAATGATCCAAAAGTTTGTTTTAGCATACCAAACCTCTCAAAGCCTATTTCTAAGCTATGTAAAGGATATTTATGGTATGTTTAACTTATGGACATGTCCCGGAATGTTCGTTACAGTTCAAATTGGCATACTTTCGCAGTTTGTCAAGTTTAGTCCCTGTAAGCGAATTAACTTGTTTTTGCTATACCAAAGCCTTCAAAACTTATTTCTAAGTTATGTAAAGGTTATTTAAGGTACGTTGAGTATATGTTGATGTTCCGGAGTATTTGTCGCATTAAACTCAGTACGTTTACGCACTAGTTAGCGTATAACTCTCCAGAAAGCGATGTAGAGTTTGGAATTGAATAAGAGTCAAAACATGAAAATTGTGAAACACAATGAAACAAACATTGGGATCAAATTACATTATTTTATTGATAATTGAACTGTTTACAATGATTACAAGCACAATTGTTACAGGCGAAAGCAAGTAACTATCACCCAATGATTACAACTTAACCATGAGACTGCGTTGTAGAGTATGCGTGACACATGTTTAGCGAACACGTGAAGTAAAGTGATGTGATCCCTAGCAACCCCTGTCCACGATAGGTGCTGAGTCCAAACAATAGTACTATCGTTACTAGAGGCGGTATAGTGTAACACTGTATAAGCATAGTAAAAAGCATTCATAGATCATGTATAACATGCGGGAGCAGTTAGCGTTGTAAAGTGTTTGCGTTATGTGTTGTGTTTTGATATTAAACGTATGTAACACCCAAAAGTGCGTTAAAAGAAAATGGGTTCGAGTATACTCACAGTATGTGTTTAACAAGTAAACACAACTTGATTGGATTGAAGGGAGTGTGTTGGAGTTAGCCTGAGCATAGAACAGTACCGTAAGCATTGAGCAGTGCGTAAATAGTATGTCGGATGATTGAGTGTTCGAAAGGTGATCCGAATGGATGAGTCTCCAATCGAGCGGATGGTCATCTGAGCGGAACACCATTCGAACGGATGGCCATTCGAATGAGTGTGCTTTGTTTGGAAAATTGTTAAAGGTTGAAATTTAATCAAATCGTTCAAAAAGGTTCCCAATGTTGAAACGATTTTAAATAAGAGACAAGTTACTTGGTCGAATGGTCATTCGATCGGATGGTCATCCGATCGGATGGCCTTTCGAGTGAGTGATCTGTTATTTGAGATTTGGTAAAAATTTCTAAGTAGAAAGTTTCGAGTTTAACGGAGATGACTCACTCGAAAGGCCATCCGTTAATCGAATGGAAAAACCCGTTAATCGGTTATCTCTCTGGTGGAAACCCACCCCCAAATTACCACATAGGGAGTGTCCCTGTTAGGCGTGTGACATACCAATAACGAGCCACCAATTACATTGAACCCATACAAGTTATAAATAAAATCCCCATTAATAATAAAAACATCTTCAATAAGTTTTAAACGAAAATCAATAAGTTCAGCGGAAGCAAATAATAAACCAAGTTAAACTGTTTCAAAACCCAAGTATAGTTTCATGAAATCAATCGCATAAATCCTCCCAGTCGACCCATGACCACTCCAGCTACTCCAGACAGCAAGTTCCCCAATTCCAAGATACCTAACGACCTGCGAGCATGCAACAAGTGTATCAGACAACGCTGGTGAGTTCATAGTTTTACGAAAACGTTGGTTACCAAGTGTTTAGTTAATCCATTGAAGTTAATTCCAAAAGTAATATTGAAAACAATGTTGATAATACCCCAATACAAGATGGCTTCTGATTATTTTGCCCTTTCTCCAATGCTCCTATCAAAGCATTGGTCATGACTAGGTCATTAGTTCAACACCCGTTCTCCCAGATACGGGGTGAGGTTGCCAAACCTAAGTAGCGCTACTAACTAATACCATGTTACCTTCCCGGTAACCAAACAACACGGAGGGACTTTAAAGGTGATAGGAAGAGTATATTATCCAACATTCCCGTTTTTACCCAAAAGACATATCCCTCTCAGGAATACCCACTGACTGTCCCAACCACCGGGACGCATGCTCAAGAGAGATGAACTCACCTGTGATTTGCTCGGTAAGACCAATTACTTGTTTTTATCGTTGGACACCTCAAACCCTAATATGGTTCCAATGACAGTCAGTTTCGTTTACATAGAATTCACTTATTCATTGTATACACTCCACATGTGATAAGCAAGTATGGCACATATTATCACACAAGTTATAACGTATATTCGAGTCATATGTATTTTCCACATTACAAGTTCATACATCATAATGGCACACCTTAACAGCTCACACATTAATCACATAAACATGCATATATTCACAATAATTCACAACATTCAATAATCATTTTGGTTACAATAATCTTGTGCCAACACTGTATAAGGCCCGACATAATTTGACAGCCCACTCCGGAACTCAAACATATTGCTGTCCAGTTGGTGCGTGTGTGTGGGGACCCAGTCGGAGCCCGTAACACCTAGCCCGAAGTCAATCTAATTTAACCACTAAAGTCAACCTATCACAATTATTCATCTGCTAAGCATATATTATATATCCAACTATCACACCAATTTCACTTGGTTACACAATTAGAATCAATCAGTTATAATCCCTAGATTGAGAGCCCCCACTAAAGCACTAAACATCATCAAATCATTCATCCCATGATCCGTAATTAATATTCATGTTCTCATGCAACCTAGTAGTCTATATTCTTGAATTATAAAAACACCCACTATCCTAATGATAAGCTACAAGCACACAATAGCCGAGGAAGGTGGGGGGTCTCGATATAGGGCTGCCGTCAAAGATGGAGTTGCTATAGTTTATTATACTTGTGCCATGCAATTATATAAAGAACACGTACAAAACCGCATGTGTGTGTGCACTCCAACCAAAGAACCGACCCACTAACTACTCTTTCACATTATCATATACCAATATTAATTATCCCATGTGAACACACCCTACACACTGATCGAACAAACATTTATTCAAACATTTACGTGTAACTTGTAACTTGGGCACCAACTATATACCTTCTAAACTCTTATTGGACCTCACAATTGGCCACTAACTATATGCATTCTAAATTAGTATTGGACCTCACAATTGGCCAATAACTATATGCGATGCAACTGACACCCCTCGGCCCACTATCCTTTTCCATTAAATTCAATGACTTTCTATACTCATATGCCATGCCCTTGACTTTTCAACAACATCATTAATTTACACATGCAGTTCGATCATCATTACTTCCTGGTTCTGTTGCAACAGTAACCATAGTTCTATTCATGTTCATAGTTAACGACTCTACTTATTTCGTTTATATTACAAGTATACATCCCGGATTCATTATCACATGTTCATGAACATACAAATACCCATAATATCACATATGCAACCAGTAACAATATTAACAACCTATTCGATCCAAACCAATTATTACACCATATGGAAATCAACAATTTAAAAGTTACTAACCAGAACTTGATCGATCAATGCGTTGTTTCGAACAGTGGGGTTTTCTCCTGCCGTACGCGAGTCAAAAAGGGGGGGGGTTTCTTTAGTCGCACGCACGCTTGGAAGAATAGGGTTTGATAACTTTAATGATGTGAGGAGGTTACGTACAATTACATATAGGGTCAATTCCTTAAACAAGTAGGCTGGTCAATTCCTTTAACAAATAGGCTGAACCCCTTTTAATCAAGATATACAAATCGGGCCTAATTTATCTTGTTAACACAATCGGGCCAGATTTAATCAAAATACACATGAGATCGGTTGGGCTCGGTTTATGTTAGTTTGGGCTAAAAGATTTGGGCCAAGATAAAGCATGAGGAACAAGGGTTACGGTCATTTAACATGTAGCATTTATATAATCATAACATACGACTGGATATATATATACATGAAATTCAAACACTTATCATTTAATAGGTAGCCAACACATAACCATTTATTCATAATAATTAAGCGTAATTAAACAAGTTTAATAGGTTTACGAAACGTAGACATAATGGCGATGTATAATAGAACATGGATAATAGCGATACCAGTTAAGTGTCACAAGATTAAACAAAGCCATGAAGGTTCGGGTTGTCACATCATCCCCAACTTGAAAGAAATTTCGTCCCGAAATTTAGCACGGGGTTACTGAGGAAACTAGTTAGGTTAAGCGTTTTTGCGGGGTGTCACATCATCCCCTACTTGAAAGAATTTTCGTCCCGAAAATTGATCTAAAACAATGGCTTGAAGTGAGTTCCGACGAACTCGATCTATAGATACTTTACAACGCCTGGGGGGGGCTAATCTTGTGATCGGTGGAAATCATGGTATGGTTGTTAGCGTTTTGTTATATCAGTTGCCAATCAAGAAACAGGGAATTAATGAGGTTCGTACGAGGAATCGAGCGAAACAGGGGTCCGTTAAACATCCGAAGGATTTGGCCAGCAAATTTGTTTTCTAGAAGTAATTTCCAGTAGTGGTGCATGGCGGCATGGCACAACAGGGAGGTTCGTCACATTGCGGTCGCGCGAGTGTATCATTTGTCCAAAACAGAGTTTGGTGGGTAAAGATTAGTGTTGCAAAACGACAAACGCGTGTAACTGGGACTCTGAATTAAGCCATCATGGTATATTGCTGTATCATCGGTACTCTCGGATAGAAGTGATGCTCCGCGTGTTGTAGGGTTGGGTTTCAAAAGCTGAAAAGACGTTTCCCCGATTTTATTTCTCAGGAATTCACAGCTCCCCGCTATGCTAAGGAGGTTGAAGTTGCGAAACCTTCGAAAGTCCTATGATGAAGCTGTGATAGTGTCCAGCGAATCCAAGGGATTACTGTACCCCAGAAGGAAATCGGGATTTGCATAAGGTCAATTCTAAAATTCCACCTAACGATGTGGAGGTAAACCAGGTAACTCTTTGGAAGACATGTCAAAAATTTCACGAATAACATGAAGATACTCGATCTTCCTTTCTTAAAGTGGCGAATCGGTGACGAGAGTTAGAATAGCAGGGTAGCCCTTCAGTAGACACTTCTGGGCTTTCATGACTAAGACGATGCCAACAATGGCACAATTATGATGATCTTGAACTGATAAGGATTCCCCACTAGGGAGAGGGATACGCACGATTTTCTCTTTACCGAGAATTTTCGCTCAACGACTACGTCAAAACTTACAAGAATATAAGGAAGTAGGTCAATGTCGAACACTTGACCCACGAGATCAAGTTTACAACCAAAAAGGACATGAGAAGCTTCTATCGATTTACTATTAGTTAATTCTACTACATGCTTATTTACAAGGAAGGTGGGAGTCAGTCCTAACTGACGACTGAACCCTAAGGCACATAACTCCAATCGAAACGAGAGTCAAATAAAACAGAAGCAGAAAAAGATCATTCAAAGAAGACGTACCGGTCTCAACATTGCCATCACTGCGAGTCTCCCCCAGCGCCAATAGTAAATACTCTTCCACGTGCTCCGCTCCCACCATTGTTCCCATTGTTACCGCTCCCAGTATTGTTGTTGTTGCCAGCATTCTGATTAAGCTGAGGGCAATCCCTCTTAAAATGACCCTCATCACCACACTGAAAGCACCCCTTTTGATTTCCCCGGTTCTGTTGAGACTGTTGCATCTCCTGTTGCTGTGGCTGCTGCTGCGGCTGCTTTGGAAGCCAGACCCTACAATCTTTAGCCATATGACCCACCTTGTTGCACCTATGACATACCCGGGTGCACGGTCCGCGATGGTGGAACATACACTTATCACACTTTGGTAGCTTTCCCGCGTAAGAACCCTGATTTGAATTGTTGCTCTGATTCTGGTTCACAGAGGATGTCTGGCTGAAACTACGGTGGGTGCTGTTGTCTGCCCTTTTCTGAGATTGGCTGGCACTGTTTGCTTTGTCAGTATCGTTCCATTTTCGCTTGTGATCACTAGCAGGTGTGGTAGCTGTAGCAGTCGAGGTAGTAGCAGAAACACGTGGCGGCAAGTTGCCACGTTCGACCTCTTGGTCCGTAATCTTATGTGCCAGACGGACGATACGGGGCAGATTGTCTAAGTTTGCAGCAGTAACGTACCCCTTAACAGCTGGTGCTAAACCCTTGAGATACAACTCAATTCGCCGGGGTGGGGGTCGAGACATGTTAGGGCACAAAGTTGCTAGATCATTAGACCTCCTAGTGTATGCTTCGATCTCAGAACCCTCCATTTTCAGGTTGTAGAACTCGTTCTCCAGTTTCTGGATCTCATCACGAGGACAATACTCCTCCCGCATCAACTCCTTGAAATCATCCCAGGTAGTGGCATTCGCCATCTCAATACCCAACATTTGCACTTGGGCATTCCACCAGGTTAAGGCACCATCCTCCAAGGTGCCTGTAGCATACTTCACACGGTCCCCCACGGGACAGTTGCACATAGCAAATACTGATTCAGCCTTCTCGAACCAACGTAAGAGTCCCACAGCCCCTTCAGTCCCACTGAAGGTCTGTGGCTTACAATCCATGAACATCTTGTACGTACAAGCAGGTGGATGGTTTTGATTCGCAGGTTGACCTAAAACGAAGGAAGTAAGACGCACGGGTAAGATTCGAGTATATGACACAAGGATAGAAAGTAATTGGCACATATCGTACCAGCCTGGTAGGTCGGTAGGGCTTCAGCTACGCGAGTGTTGATCAAGTCGGTTAATTCGGCCTGGGTCATAGCAATGTGACCACGTCCACCACCTCGGCCTCCTCCACGTCCACTCATGGTTCTATATAAGAGAAGGGAACAATCTTAAGGGTCGAAATGAGGTAAAAGTCGAGTATCACATTGAAATCTACAAACTACCAAGTTTACACACGATAGGGCAGAACCCTTCCCACGCTCGTTAAGCCTCACTAGGACTTGCATGCACCTCGCGTTATTATTATGTGTGCACCCATAATAATAAGGCGATTTGCAAGCTTATCTCAGTGCCTCTTAACTTGCGCTAAAAGGTTCCCCACATTCAAATAGCAACAAAAGGTTTTACAGGATCAAGAATCACAATAGTCAAAGGGTTGTGTCACACTAACAGTTCAAATAACAGGGGTTGGTAATATAAGGGCTCATGCTGTTGCGCCAAGTGTGCATTCAAGTGCAATGTCATACATAAGTGTACACTAGATATACTATGCAATCGTAAATGAGAAACGAACCTTGCAGTCTGGAGCTGAGTGTCATGGTCGATTTCGGTATTGTTCGGTTATAGTCTGGTTTTATGAAAACGTTTTAAAACCAAGTTCACTATAACCAATGGCTCTGATACCAAACTGTCACACCCCCAAATTACCACATAGGGAGTGTCCCTGTTAGGCGTGTGACATACCAATAACGAGCCACCAATTACATTGAACCCATACAAGTTATAAATAAAATCCCCATTAATAATAAAAACATCTTCAATAAGTTTTAAACGAAAATCAATAAGTTCAGCGGAAGCAAATAATAAACCAAGTTAAACTGTTTCAAAACCCAAGTATAGTTTCATGAAATCAATCGCATAAATCCTCCCAGTCGACCCATGACCACTCCAGCTACTCCAGACAGCAAGTTCCCCAATTCCAAGATACCTAACGACCTGCGAGCATGCAACAAGTGTATCAGACAACGCTGGTGAGTTCATAGTTTTACGAAAACGTTGGTTACCAAGTGTTTAGTTAATCCATTGAAGTTAATTCCAAAAGTAATATTGAAAACAATGTTGATAATACCCCAATACAAGACGGCTTCTGATTATTTTGCCCTTTCTCCAATGCTCCTATCAAAGCATTGGTCATGACTAGGTCATTAGTTCAACACCCGTTCTCCCAGATACGGGGTGAGGTTGCCAAACCTAAGTAGCGCTACTAACTAATACCATGTTACCTTCCCGGTAACCAAACAACACGGAGGGACTTTAAAGGTGATAGGAAGAGTATATTATCCAAAATTCCCGTTTTTACCCAAAAGACTTATCCCTCCCAGGAATACCCACTGACTGTCCCAACCACCGGGACGCATGCTCAAGAGAGATGAACTCACCTGTGATTTGCTCGGTAAGACCAATTACTTGTTTTTATCGTTGGACACCTCAAACCCTAATATGGTTCCAATGACAGTCAGTTTCGTTTACATAGAATTCACTTATTCATTGTATACACTCCACATGTGATAAGCAAGTATGGCACATATTATCACACAAGTTATAACGTATATTCGAGTCATATGTATTTTCCACATTACAAGTTCATACATCATAATGGCACACCTTAACAGCTCACACATTAATCACATAAACATGCATATATTCACAATAATTCACAACATTCAATAATCATTTTGGTTACAATAATCTTGTGCCAACACTGTATAAGGCCCGACATAATTTGACAGCCCACTCCGGAACTCAAACATATTGCTGTCCAGTTGGTGCGTGTGTGTGGGGACCCAGTCGGAGCCCGTAACACCTAGCCCGAAGTCAATCTAATTTAACCACTAAAGTCAACCTATCACAATTATTCATCTGCTAAGCATATATTATATATCCAACTATCACACCAATTTCACTTGGTTACACAATTAGAATCAATCAGTTATAATCCCTAGATTGAGAGCCCCCACTAAAGCACTAAACATCATCAAATCATTCATCCCATGATCCGTAATTAATATTCATGTTCTCATGCAACCTAGTAGTCTATATTCTTGAATTATAAAAACACCCACTATCCTAATGATAAGCTACAAGCACACAATAGCCGAGGAAGGTGGGGGGTCTCGATATAGGGCTGCCGTCAAAGATGGAGTTGCTATAGTTTATTATACTTGTGCCATGCAATTATATAAAGAACACGTACAAAACCGCATGTGTGTGTGCACTCCAACCAAAGAACCGACCCACTAACTACTCTTTCACATTATCATATACCAATATTAATTATCCCATGTGAACACACCCTACACACTGATCGAACAAACATTTATTCAAACATTTACGTGTAACTTGGGCACCAACTATATACCTTCTAAACTCTTATTGGACCTCACAATTGGCCACTAACTATATGCATTCTAAATTAGTATTGGACCTCACAATTGGCCAATAACTATATGCGATGCAACTGACACCCCTCGGCCCACTATCCTTTTCCATTAAATTCAATGACTTTCTATACTCATATGCCATGCCCTTGACTTTTCAACAACATCATTAATTTACACATGCAGTTCGATCATCATTACTTCCTGGTTCTGTTGCAACAGTAACCATAGTTCTATTCATGTTCATAGTTAACGACTCTACTTATTTCGTTTATATTACAAGTATACATCCCGGATTCATTATCACATGTTCATGATCATACAAATACCCATAATATCACATATGCAACCAGTAACAATATTAACAACCTATTCGATCCAAACCAATTATTACACCATATGGAAATCAACAATTTAAAAGTTACTAACCAGAACTTGATCGATCAATGCGTTGTTTCGAACAGTGGGGTTTTCTCCTGCCGTACGCGAGTCAAAAAGGGGGGGGGGGTTTCTTCAGTCGCACGCACGCTTGGAAGAATAGGGTTTGATAACTTTAATGATGTGAGGAGGTTACGTACAATTACATATAGGGTCAATTCCTTAAACAAGTAGGCTGGTCAATTCCTTTAACAAATAGGCTGAACCCCTTTTAATCAAGATATACAAATCGGGCCTAATTTATCTTGTTAACACAATCGGGCCAGATTTAATCAAAATACACATGAGATCGGTTGGGCTCGGTTTATGTTAGTTTGGGCTAAAAGATTTGGGCCAAGATAAAGCATGAGGAACAAGGGTTACGGTCATTTAACATGTAGCATTTATATAATCATAACATACGACTGGATATATATATACATGAAATTCAAACACTTATCATTTAATAGGTAGCCAACACATAACCATTTATTCATAATAATTAAGCGTAATTAAACAAGTTTAATAGGTTTACGAAACGTAGACATAATGGCGATGTATAATAGAACATGGATAATAGCGATACCAGTTAAGTGTCACAAGATTAAACAAAGCCATGAAGGTTCGGGTTGTCACAAGCCGGCTCTCAACTAAGGAATGAGTAGAGAGTCTGAATGAGCCCAGAACCCATCGGTTTTCGTGTGAAAATTAAAATCAGATGAAAAGTGTTGAAATCTTGTTGAGATTTAGTTAAAAAGTGTGAAATCTCTTAGATCAAAAAAAAAAAAAAAAAAAAACAGAACCAATCTCGATCAAATGATGTCCCTTAACCGTTTGCCGGAGCAAAACAAGGTGGAAACCACCTTCAAGAGGTCCAAATCAGTGATGTCAGAGAAAATGTAAGTGTTTGTGTGTGGTCTTGATGGAGAGGATGATGTAGAAGTGATTAATGATGATGATTGTACAAGATTTGAGGAGAAAAGATTCCCAAAATGCCTTGAATCGCGAATAAAGGTGACTAAGAGCGACTTGAGTGCGGGTGGTCGGATGGAGATGTCAAATCAGTGAAAGGGAGGTGTAAGGGTAGTATTTATAGTGTGAGAGGGCGAGTTAAGTCGGTGGAGAGTGGCGTTCGGTCGAATGCGTTGTCCGGTCGAATGGCCATTCGGTCGGATGGTCATCCGGACGGAAGTCCATTCGATCGGTTGCTTATTCGATCAACCGAATTGCGTTTTGTTAGTTTCCCAACTTTGTTTCGTATGTTAAGCGTTGCGTTGCGTTTAATCGAGCTGCGAGTAAGCGTTTGAGCGTATAAGCGTTGCGTTTATAACCACATAACATATAAACAACCAATCACACAAGTAACACACATAACACAAGTAAAAGCATAAAGTAATTCTGTGTTTCGAGTTTGCGTTGCGATTGCGTTGAGTTTGTGTTGTGATAGAGTTAAAAATGAGATAACTTCGTTTTGAATAAGCGTTGTAATATGCGTTTGAAAACATAGTTTTAAAATAGTTAACCCATAACGATAATCGGAATCTCGGGAGTACAAGCGTTTAACGAATGAAATGAACACGATGAGTAATGACCCGAAAAGTCGGGTTGTTACACATTTGGCGCCGGAGAGGAGGGTGACAGCGGCGGGAAAACAGAGAATACGTATAAACCAGGCAACCAGTCAATTCGTTTCCATAATACTCAGTTTCCAAAATCAATTCACAACAATTTGTTTCCATAATACTCAGTTTCCAAAATCAATTCACAGCAATTCGTTTTCAAAATCATGCATAAATTTGGTTATTTATGTTGTTTGCCTGTTTGTGTATCTCAGCAGGTTATTATGCTCTTAATAATTTGGTTAACTGTTTTAGACTTTTGTTGTCCTCTGTAGTACATGAAAGTATAAAGCAGCAATTTGGTTAACTATTTTGATTTGGCATAAAAGATAAGCAATTTGGTTTTAGTTGTATAATTTGATTCAGCATAAAACATAGGTGTATAATTTGGTTAACTGTTTAGAATATTAGAACTTTTTTTTATGTTTTCTATTACCAAATACTGGATTTTGGTTATTTGGATTTATGAATTTAGTAATTTTTGTTTTAATTTGTTTACCCCGAACCGGACTCAGTGGTACACCGTACCGGATCGTACCGAAATGAACCTACCCCCTCCGTACCGAATTCGTCCCATCTAGTGAATTACGAACCCGAACCGCGTACCCGTACCGGAGCGAACCGCGAATTAGGTGACTATGGGTGAGACCCTATAGTGGTGAGAGTTTTCGTGTGAGATGTCACATTTATGATTTAACAAATTGTATTTTTGCCATTATTATCACCAACCAAATTAAATATTTGAAAATATTTTGAAATCACTCAAAAAACCAATTATCATCATTTTCCTTCGTTTTTTAATATTTTAAGTAAAACAATTTTGGATTTGGTGAAGCTTTTAAGTAATATGTAAGCATATTTAAAAAAATTAATAACCAATTTCATATTTAATTAATTATTTGGTTAATTCGGTTATTGATATAATAACTATACATAATTGCATTCAGGGATATCTTGGGTTGTTGAATGTCTTGCAACAAAATCTCAGTAAGATCAACTTGATCTTCTTCTTTAACCTCCACTAACTCAATGGAGAACAACTGCTTATTTTTCCACACATGTCCTGGCACATATTTTTTCACTATACCCAAAACATTCACCCTTGGTTCTTTTATCTTCAATCTCTTTATGTGTTAGTCTTCTAGAGTTTAAGGGTTTAGGTTTAGCAAAACTAGGAGCAGGTAACAAGGGTAGATTATGTCCAACTTCTTATGTGGGAAAAAATAAGACAGGTGGAACTTGTAAACTATAAGTGTAGTTGTTACGGTTGTTCATTTATTTATTATCATCGTTTGCATCAATATGAAAGAATAAATAATTTTGTTGTTCATTTATTTATTATCATGGTAATTTGCATCAAGTACAATATGAAAGAATAAAGAATTTTCAAGACTGGAAATATTTACTAGAAGGTGATGATGAATTGCATTCAAACCAAAATCCCAACTAGGCTTAGAGGAATCTGGAGCGTGTGCATTCAGCAGGAAGACCGTTAGTAAAGCGTCTGCGGTCATTGCAGTAGTTGTAGATCATGTGCTTGTTCTGCACCCACCTAATCCTGTTTCGGCCAGCTGCATCGACTCCTTGAGTTCTCCATGCCTGGTTGTCATTTACAGAGCTTGTCGACCTTGAGTTAGGACCAACTTTATCGGCATTGGCATTGAATTTCCTGTAGTAAGCGGTGAAAGGTGCGTTTTTCCAGTCAGTTTTCACACGCCCACCCTGGGTTGCCCAGTCATCTGCATTCCACAGGCTGGCGTACACTCTCATCGGTTGGCTCTTGGGAAAGGGAACTCCAGCAGCCTCATGGTTGTTAAACACCCTCACTGGTATGTTATCAATCAAGAAACTGTAGTAAAATGTAGTTGAAGATCAGTACATGTCAGTAGTACGGGTAACTTGTGTGCATAGATCGAATGTGAGATGGACTTACATGATTCTTTGTGCGTTCCATACAATAGTGTAGGTGTGGAAGGCGGCAGTTGGGTCGAACCATAGGTGAAACTGTTGTTCCTTATCTCCTTTCCCTTGCGAGTATACGTTGGTGTGGATTGTGTAAGGGCTTCCTGTGGTGTTGCCCAAGAACTCAAAGTCTATCTCATCATGCCCTGCGCCTTGTGACGATAACTGGTGTACAAAGTCAGTCATGCTTTTTGTTAGGGACTTGGTAACTATGATATAATGTCAAGATACAAATTTTGAAATCATGAGGGCATGGACTACTTACATAGAAGGTGGTGACTGTACCAGCAGAGTTTCCAGGTACTAGTTTGAGTTGCATGTCGAACCTTCCAAAGAGGTACTCGTGCTTGGACTGGAAACCCGACCCGGAGTACTGATCGAGTGAAAGGGAGAGATCCTGACCGCCATTGGAAATTTTAGCACGTTCGCCTCCAAAAGTGATGTCCATTTCGTCATAAAAACTTCCTGCCGATGCAGCTACAATCAGACATGAAATTGCTAGAGCAACTGCACAAGTATTATGGCTTGAATGTCCCATTATTCTTCTCAACCGAACTAGTGTGTATGTATGTGTGTGAAAGATAGAGAGAGGAAGAGATGTGATGGGTTTATGTTTAATTTCAGTGATGGTTTATATATATATATAGGTGTGGCTACATGATCACAAGTTTGCCGTAGGAACCATCCTGGTTGGTGGACAAGAGGTGACTCCACCGAAAAATGATTAGAAGACACCCATTTACGCGTGCCAACTCATGGAGAACAATTATTGCTTGTGTTTCTCGACACACACATATTTATGTGAAACTTCCTTCCACTATTCCATTGAAAATATTTTCAGTCATAACATTAATGGTTAGTGTTCCAAATGGAAGGTTTTACTTATTTTTTCTGAGGTTATAATTTTAAATATGAATTAAATATGAATATTTTCAAATTATTAATCACTAAACTAAGTTATTTATTACATTTATTTAGACCATCAATATTAGTCACTCTAAGGGTGTACGGGGCGTAAGCGGGGAGAGGGTTCGGTGACCGATGTCCCCGATCGGGAACACCGCCGCCATCAACGCGGGGACCCGAATCGTGGGGTGATATCGGTGTGGAGTCACCGCTGTTTGTGCACGAGAATTGAGGAACGGTAATGTGGGCAACGGTCGGATTTTTTTTAAAAAAAAAATCACTTTTTTAAAACATATATAAATAACCATCCCATTCACTCCATTTTTTTATACTCAAACCATATCAACCTCACACATTTTTTATACTCTCCAACCACACCCACTTCACTTTATTTTTTATACTCTCAAACCACACCCTCTTCACACCGAGCAATGGAGAACCAACCCCGCGAGGCCAAGAAAAAAACTAAGGGACGGGGCTCGCAACCGTCTCGTGGTGGTTCGAGCGGTGCAAGTGCTCAACCACAACCCCCTTTCGGATACAACCCCCTTTCGGATACACTTCACAACCCCCGTTTTTTTTCCACCAACCTTCACACCCCTCGTTTTACAACACCCAACAACCCAATTTCGGCTATTTTCAAAATTTGTTATCAATGGACGCTCCTCCTCAATCCCCCGCCTTCGACCCATATGCTTTTCGTGCCCCACAAGTTCCATCTACACGAGGAAATGTCGAACGTCCTCTACCTATTTTCGACGACGAGGACGATGAGGTAGTGCCCGAAACTCAAAATTTGGGCGACGAGGACGAGGAAGATGAATATAATGTGGATGAAGACGCGGGCAACGAAGAAGATGACGCTCGGGAAAAAAAGGGAAAAACGAAGATCACGAATTGGACAAAGGTCGAAGAAGAGGCGTTGGCAAAGGCGTGGGTACATTACTCTACCAACAAAAAGAAGGGCAATCAACAAAACCGCGAAAGTTTTTGGCGTAAGATTTTAGAGCATTTTAACAAAACTGTCGGTGGAAGTAACCGAACCGTTCATCAAGTACCGTCTAAATGGAACCCGATGATGACGAAAATAAACTTTTTCAACGGCCTATACCAACAAGCGGTAAAAATTATATTTTTTTTAACATTGTATATTTTTAATTTTTTTTTCTAAGTTCATATTTTTTTAACACTTATTTTTTTAACACTTATTATTTTATTTTTATTATTTTATAATATGTATGATCGCACACGAGGAAGCGGATGTAAGCATCTCGACGTGATGAAAGTCGCGTTAAAAAAATTTAAAGATAAATTTCTGAACGGTTTTCAACATGTCGAGGTGTGGGAGGTCGTTCGAAGACACGAGAAATGGGCCCAAGTCCCATTGTTGGGTGAGGAAGGTGAAGGTTCGGCACATAAAAGAAAGCCCGTTGATGTGGACCCTTCGATACCGGATATGAACGAAGACCCCTCGCCACAAAGACCACAACAGCGAGACAAGCGTCAAGCTACATTGTCCGAGGGAAGCTCGGCCGAGTTGGCGGCACAATTCAAAGAGTACACTGCCATGAAAGAAACCAAGCAAGCGGTAGAATTGGAGGCGATCGAATTGAGGAAAAAAAGAGAGTCGGAGGCTCGCGAGCTCATATCGGAACAACGCGAGACGATGAAAAACTACAATTACGATCGACATATGAAAATATTCCTCAAGCCGCACGACGATGCTCCGCCAAGTATGTTGCCGTTCATCCTCGCCCGAAAGCGCGAAATCGCTAACAAGTACGGGTGGCCATGCGATTTCTAAAATTTTAATTTTCTAGTTTTAATGTAATTTTTATTTTCTAGTATGAATGTGATTTTTATTTTTCTAGTTTGAATGTATTTTTTTTTAATTTAATGAAATGTCTTTTATTTAATTTTTATTTTTATTAATATTTTTTTAATTTATAAACATGCATAATTTTACAAAAAAAAAAAAAAAAAAAAAAAAAAAAAAAAAACCCAAGTCCCCTAAGAGGGGAGTGCCGCCATCAAAATGGGGTGTTAGGGGAGTTTAAGAGGGGAGTTGACGTTTAAGAGGGGAGTTGACGTGGCACTAGTTGATTGGTTGGGCGTAAGAGAGGGGACTCACCTCTTAGGTGAGTGCCCCTTACACCCTAAGTTTACTTAGGCTAAAGGGTGTGGGTTAATGGTTGGGACATGATTCGCCTCCCATCCAAGACGAACCGGCGCCACCAGTATTCGCTCTTCACCTGGATGCCGCAGAAAATAATGGGGAGAGTGGGAGTCGAACCTGGATCACAAGGAACGCCAAGTCTTTCCTCAACTACTCTACCACTATCTCACTGACGATCAATATTAGTCATTCTAAGTTTATTTATATTTACTGCCCGCTTGCTCTATCTTGTTAACATGTCATGTATGAAAAAGAAAAGCATGACTGAGCTTAATGCTCGGGATAACCATAAATAACAAAAATATAGATGATTTCAAATGTTTGAAATAAATAAATAACTTATACTGAAAATGTAACGAGATTTAATTTTCCTATATAAAATCCTGCTTGAAAAGTTTATTTGAGAACACTTTTTTATCTAAGAATGCTATACATCCAAATATCTTTTTTTTTAATATTTAAAATGTCTACTACAAAGTCTACTACAGTTCTAATAAAACTTTGATACAACGTCCTAAAATATAGTATGATTAAGTGGTTGTTGCGGAAACGTATGATTCGAATCAATTGTTGTAGAATATTGTCGTCGATTGTTGTAGAATCTTGTCGTTTATTGGTAATGGTGATGGTGGTGGTCATTGGGAGGAAGAGAAATAAGTTGTGAGAGGTTTAGGTGGTGGCCGGAGTGGTGGTGATAGTGAGCCATATAGTGGCCGGAAGAAACAAGATGTAAACGTGGTGGATAAAAGAAATCTAGAGCGGTTCTTGAACTTCCGAAAGCACCCGGCTTGTTTGTAGGACACCTTGCTTCTATGTATGTATGAGAAATGGTTGAATAATGGTGGATGATGGTGGTAGTATGGTGAGGGGGTGGCGGTCGTAGGTGGTTATGGAGGAAGAGAGAGAGCTTTGTTGTTGTGGTGAGTTGATGAAATGAAGGTTCTTAACTCTCATGTATACTTATAGACCAATCTTATGAATGTCCAACATGTATTATGTTCTCTAGATACCCCACCATTACAATTTAATAATCAAACAAAATGGAGGTGGGTCACCCCTAGTGGTGACCGTCAAAATGAGGGGGGGGTTGGGGTTGGGGTGTAATGGTATGGTTACACATTTAGTTAGGATCTAAGGTTATTTAGTTAGGATAATAGTGTGTTATTTAATATAAAGGGTGTTCGGGGACCCTAATTAGCTCAGAAAAGTAAAAACTATGTTTTTGGCAATATCTTTATGTTCCGGGTAAAGTCCGGTTGTTCGGTTGGATATTGATCCGTTAAAGTGCTAAATAAAGCTATAAAGTGTCGTTTATATTGTTTTTAGTGATACAATAAATTCCCAACACTTTGGAAAGTGACTAGGACTATTTTGCCAGGTTTTTGCACTTTACTAGTATTGTTAAATGTTGAATTTTTGTGTTTAATGCAGAATTTTGTAATTAAAGTATGTTTTAGGCACTTCCGGTCACTATAACTATCACCTCGTGACACAGTTTTATGATCCTCACCTCCCTACATTCCCTACTAGTGTAGTAATCTATTCCTGGCTCATACTGGCCTCAGAAACAATGTATGTATAGTGCTGGCAATGTCAGCATGTTTACTGGGTTATCCGCTCACTGTGCTAACTGTGCTTTTGTGCATCAAGTATGTCACTATTGTTTGTGTGTAATAAATGGAGTGACAGTAATAAAGTATGATGCATGAGTATGTATGTATCAGAAAACAGAAAGCAGTTTATTCATAATTGTAATCAAGCACAGTAATTAAGCACTAATTAAATATTAATTAATTTGTACGGATACCTGGATTTTTGAGGGTTGTCACATTCTCCCCCCGTTAAGAAAATTTCGTCCCGAAATTTTAGGCTCTGCTTCTAGTTGCAGGGGTCTTAGGAAATAAATGGGGGTACTTTTCTTTCATGCGATCCTCACGTTCCCATGTGTATTCTGGTCCATGTCTTGCATTCCAACGAACTTTAACGAGCTTGACACTACTCCTGCGTGTTTTGTTTATTTTCCAATCAGTAACCTCGACTGGTTCTTCAACAAAGTGGAGCGTGTCGTCAATATGAATTTCGTCAGCCGGGATGACAACAGTTTCTTGCGTCAGACTCTTCTTCAAGTTTGATAAATGGAATGTATCGTGAAGACCATTAAGTTCGGCAGGTAAGTCCAACTTGTATGCTACTAAACCAATCCTTTCCAGAATCTTGAACGGACCAATATAACGCGGATTCAACTTTCCACGCTTTCCGAAGCGTGCCACACCCTTCCAGGATGATACCTTCAACAAAACCATGTCTCCCACCTCGAATTCCAGAGGTTTCCTTCTTCGGTCCACATAGCACTTTTGACGATCGCAAGCCGCCTTGATGCGTTCTCGCATCTGTGCAATCTTGTCTGTGGTTTCCTGGACCACTTCAGGACCAACTAACTGCCTATCACCTGCGTCAGCCCAACAGATCGGTGATTGACATTTATGTCCGTATAGAGCTTCGAACGGTGCGACTTGAATACTTGCGTGATAACTATTGTTGTATGAAAATTCGACCAATGGTAGGTGAGTATCCCAACTTCCACCTAAATCCATTACGCAAGCTCGCAGCATATCTTCTAAAGTCTGAATCGTTCGTTCGCTCTGTCCATCTGTTTGTGGGTGAAAAGCGGTGCTCAGATTCATCAACTGAGATCCGAATGCTTCCTGAAAGGACTGCCAAATCCTTGACACAAACCTCCCGTCTCTATCAGTGATGATCGAGAGAGGCACTCCGTGACGTGTAACGATCTCTCTCATGTATATCTCAGCCAACTTGCTCGTGTTATCTTTCTCTCAGATTGGCAAGAAATACGCAGATTTCGTTAACAGGTCTACTATTACCCAAATAGTATCGTGACCTTTTAGCGTTCTTGGCAACTTTGTTATGAAATCCATTGAAATCTGTTCCCATTTCCATTTGGGTATTTCGGGTTGTTGCAGAAGTCCTGAAGGCTTCTGGTACTCGGCTTTTACCTTAGCGCACGTTAAACACTTACTAACATAAACTGCAACATCCCCTTTCATCCTAGGCCACCAATAGAAGTCCTTAAGATCTTGGTACATCTTATCCGCTCCTGGATGAATAGAGTACCGTGATTTGTGAGCCTCATTAAAAATAACGTTTCTCAAACCACCAAACAGAGGAACCCAAATTCGTCTCATGAAACATAAAGTTCCTTCCTCGTTTGGTACTAACTGCTTCTCCATTCCACGGAATGTTTCATCCAGGCCCCGTATGTATGAAACCCAAATTCGTCTCATGAAACCCAAATTCGCACACTTTAAACCCTCAAATGTTTCATCCAGGCCCCGTATGTATGAAACCTGTTCAAACAACAATTCAAACTAATAAAACTGAACATTAACACATATGAATGACAAATTATAACTCAAATTTTCAACAAAAACAATATTAAAAATATAGTGTGTAAGTTATAACATTTTTAAATTAGGAAACACTAAAGATACTTGTGTACCAACCTCTAAAACAATTGTTTCAATTCATCACCCATTTATAACCCTTTCCATTTCTATGGCTATAGCTACAAGTAAATGGTGTAACATGTTCAATATTAAACCCTATGATGCGGAGATAACCTGTGAAAGGTAAAATAAAACATTCTAATGAGTGGATCAAGTAAAAAAAGTGAAGAATCTGTGAGGGAAGCAATTAGTATGAAGAACCTGCTGTGAGAGACAACTAAGAAGAGGATATTTAATATGTGATATTTCAAGAAGAAGACACGCGTATCCTGTGACTGGGTTAAAAGAAAGAATTGTTGTTTGATACAACCGCAAGAAGAATCTTAGTGGGTCATATTGTCTAAAAAATATATGCGAGATGGATTCAATTCATGTGATATGATGGTGGGTAAGTTAATGAAGATCGGGTGGAGTTCGTGTTGAGACAACCAGAGAGAGGTGGGAAAGCCAAAAAGCATATGACTCCAATGACCGATATGTGTCCTCATTGTTTGTTTTATTATATAGTATAGGTATATATTTGTTATTATTTGCGGGTATTTAGGTGTGTACTTGGATATCTGTGAATATTTTGTGGATTGATTAGGATGTAAATGAACTTATGCGTTTCGTTGAAATTTGAAACATATTTTTTATTTGGTTGAACTTGATTTTAGCTTCTTAAACTTACTTTGGATATGTTTTTTAAACTATTGAATGAATTTTAGACCTTTGAGTTTTCAAAGCTATCTATTATTATTTTTTTTATTTACTCGAGACTAATCAAGCTGAGCCGAGCTAGCAAAGTTTGAAACCAAGCCGAACTCGAGCTTAGGTATCCAGCTCGGTTTCAAATCCGAACGGGCTCGTTTTATAATCGAGCCCGAGCTTACCCCTAGCTCGACTCTGCTTGTGAACGTACACTTTGATGAGTTGGCCATGCGGCTGAACAGGTTTCCTAAACATTCCATGTCCATCAACTTCTTATGTGGGAAAAAATGTAGACAGGTTGAACTAGTAGAATATGAAAGAATAAAGAATTTTGTTGTTCATTTATTTATTATCATCGTTGCATCAAGTACAAGTACAATATGAAAGAATAAAGAATTTTCAAGACTGGAAATATTTACTAGAAGGTGATGATGAATTGCATTCAAACCAAAATCCCATGTAGGCTTAGAGGAATCTGGAGCGTTTGCATTCAGCAGGAAGACCGTTAGTAAAGCGTGTGCGGTCATTGCAGTAGTTGTAGATCATGTGCTTGTTCTGCACCCACCTAATCCTGTTTCGGCCAGCTGCATCGACTCCTTGAGTTCTCCATGCCTGGTTGTCATTTACAGAGCTTGTCGACCTTGAGTTAGGACCAACTTTATCGGCATTGGCATTGAATTTCCTGTAGTAAGCGGTGAAAGGTGCATTTTTCCAGTCAGTTTTCACACGCCCACCCTGGGTTGCCCAGTCATCTGCATTCCACAGGCTGGCATACACTCTCATCGGTTGGCTCTTGGGAAAGGGAACTCCAGCAGCCTCATGGTTGTTAATGAAGATCAATTCGGTAACCAAGAATTATCCGAGTCAAAGAACATGGGCCTCGGGCCTGTTTCGTATTTATTTATTTGTTTATATTATGTCTATTAGTATTGGGTCGAACAATAGGTTATGTTTATGTATTTAGTTTGGGCCGTAGGCCACCAGAATGGGTCGAACAGTTTATGTATGTCCAGTCCGATTTATAACCGGTGTGGGTAAAGGAGTTTGGGCCATAGCGAACCGGCGTGTCTCATAACCGAAGGCGGTTATTTCTGAATCGTCACACCTTTCTGAAACGTTGTGACTTTTAGAGACATGCCCCTTGATCCCCTATAAAGCCGCTGCCAAACTCCCTATTCATACGGTTATCACATCGACAGTTATCAAGTATATTTCAAACGTGTGTTTATCAAGTTTATCATATTCAAGTTTCAGTCAATCTAGTTATATTCATTCGGTTAGTTTACTATTTCTGCAAGTCATTCTCGTTTCAATTCATTATCATGAATTCGTGTGAGTGTTGTGGTTTGTACGTGAATGATTGTGTTTGTGGTCACAAGTCCATCCGTTCCGATTGGTCCTGGGTTTCCGATGACGATGATACCAACATTGGTATCAGAGCCAAAGGTTTAACAGGAACCGGAAGGAATTGTGATCAAGGAGAGAACCGAATCGGAGGAAACAAGGGGAAATCGGTTATGACCGATTTTGGTGATGATGTGTTTGTTCGTAGTGGAGAGTGCGGCCGGGCGGCGGAAGTGGATGAGTACGCGCAGGGGAAGCCAACCATGCGGACCGGGGTATCACCAATGAAAAAGTTTCCAAAGAAGGTATTCAGAGGGGGTTTCACGAAGAAGAACGGGAAGAAACCCAACGCATCAGTGGGTAGGCCAAGAAAACCGGGGGTTCGGTGTTTCAAGTGCAAGAAGTTTGGCCACATAGCGTCAATTTGCCCTAGTAAGTATATTATACTATCACCTTTACCAGTCGAGAATGATTATATCGTAAAGGATACTTGCGGGGGTAAATGGGATTCAATCTGGGTTGTGGATCCCACGTTTAAGACGCACATGACGGGAAATCGTAGTTTGTTCAAGTGTTTTAAAAGACACTTCGGGGTTATAACGAATGAAAGCAAGAAGGATGTTTCATTTGTTCATGGAATTGGTGAAGTAAAGGTGCCGGTGGACGGCAAGGATAGGATAATTCCGTGTGTTAGTTACGCACCAAAACTTGACAGGAATGTTCTAAGTTTGGAACAACTCCTGTTTCAAGGAATCGAGACGGTTACTATGGGTGAGAAGTGCGTATTGAAGAAGATGTTCGGTTGTCGATCAAAGGGTTTTGATATTTACGAAGACAAGTCGGAAACCGACTTGGAACAAGATTATCTTGACGCTTTTTATGATAATCTTGGGGTCGACAATGGGTACAAGGAAGAAAAAGAAAAGTTTCAAGAATGTTTAGGCGATTACTATGAGCGGGAATTTGAAAAGTCAAAAAATAAAAAGAAAGTGTATGACGAACGCCCAAGTGCAAGGAAAGTCGTGTACTCGAAAAAGGCAAAGAAAGCCTTAATGATTTATCTCGAGGGCGAGAAGGATAATCCACGACAATCAAGGCAAATGCTTCGGGAACGGGCAATAACTCTCTCTCAACTCGAGGAGGATGTTGTTGAAAGGGGGTTAATCATGGAAAGTTGCATTGAACCAGGGGATCTAATCACACTACACGAAGAAATCAAGAAGCACCCAAGATTCTTCGACACACCGTTTGAAGAAATCTTAGTTTGGTTCATCACGAACTTTCTTGGAATTGTTTGTGAGAAGGCAATGCCACCGGAGTTAATTGATGGTCGTGATGTTAGCCTCATACTACTACACCGCATCGTGAAGCACAACGGTGGGTTTGATGAAATAATGGCAAAAGACAAATGGGGCGAGATATCGGTGAAGTATGGTTACGACAAGGACGACGCCTATGAAATGAAGGTTGCATACGTCTACTATCTAGAGTTGGCCGAATGGTACTTTGATTACATCAATAAGGAGCGTGCAAGAGAGAAAGTTGGAATGGCCGAAAGCTCGAGCAATTGCGGATGGATCGAAGATTCAAGTGATGATGACGTGGTGGTGAAGATCAAAGTCACCAACAACCGCAAAGAGTAAACGGATCGAAGGGCTCGGATATTTCTTGCTTAAGGGGGAGAATGAAGATCAATTCGGTAACCAAGAATTATCCGAGTCAAAGAACATGGGCCTCGGGCCTGTTTCGTATTTATTTATTTGTTTATATTATGTCTATTAGTATTGGGTCGAACAATAGGTTATGTTTATGTATTTAGTTTGGGCCGTAGGCCACCAGAATGGGTCGAACAGTTTATGTATGTCCAGTCCGATTTATAACCGGTGTGGGTAAAGGAGTTTGGGCCATAGCGAACCGGCGTGTCTCATAACCGAAGGCGGTTATTTCTGAATCGTCACACCTTTCTGAAACGTTGTGACTTTTAGAGACATGCCCCTTGATCCCCTATAAAGCCGCTGCCAAACTCCCTATTCATACGGTTATCACATCGACAGTTATCAAGTATATTTCAAACGTGTGTTTATCAAGTTTATCATATTCAAGTTTCAGTCAATCTAGTTATATTCATTCGGTTAGTTTACTATTTCTGCAAGTCATTCTCGTTTCAATTCATTATCATGAATTCGTGTGAGTGTTGTGGTTTGTACGTGAATGATTGTGTTTGTGGTCACAAGTCCATCCGTTCCGATTGGTCCTGGGTTTCCGATGACGATGATACCAACAGTTAAACACCCTCACTGGTATGTTATCAATCAAGAAACTGTAGTAAAATGTAGTTGAAGATCAGTACATGTCAGTAGTACGGGTAACTTGTGTGCATAGATCGAATGTGAGATGGACTTACATGATTCTTTGTGCGTTCCATACAATAGTGTAGGTGTGGAAGGCGGCAGTTGGGTCGAACCATAGGTGAAACTGTTGTTCCTTATCTCCTTTCCCTTGCGAGTATACATTGGTGTGGATTGTGTAAGGGCTTCCTGTGGTGTTGCCCAAGAACTCAAAGTCTATCTCATCATGCCCCGCTCCTTGTGACGATAACTGGTGTACAAAATCAGTCATGCTTTTTGTTAGGGACTTGGTAACTATGATATAATGTCAAGATACAAATTTTGAAATCATGAGGGCATGGACTACTTACATAGAAGGTGGTGACAGTACCAGCAGAGTTTCCAGGTACTAGTTTGAGTTGCATGTCGAACCTTCCAAAGAGGTACTCGTGCTTGGACTGGAAACCTGAACCGGAGTACTGATCGAGTGAAAGGGATAGATCCTGACCGCCATTGGAAATTTTAGCATGTTCACCTCCAAAAGTGATGTCCATTTCGTCATAAAAACTTCCTGCCGATGCAGCTACAATCAGACATGAAATTGCTAGAGCAATTGCACAAGCATTATGGCTTGAATGTCCCATTATTCTTCTCAACCGAACTAGTGTGTATGTATGTGTGTGAAAGATAGAGAGAGGAAGAGATGTGATGGGTTTATGTTTAATTTCAGTGATGGTTTATATATATATATATAGGTGTGGCTACATGATCACAAGTTTGCCGTAGGAACCATCCTGGTTGGTGGACAAGAGGTGACTCCACCGAAAAATGATTAGAAGACACCCATTTACGCGTGCCAACTCATGGAGAACAATTATTGCTTGTGTTTCTCGACACACACATATTTATGTGAAACTTTTTTTTTTTGAATAGCAAACGGAACTTTTATTTCAACCAAACAAATCGAAAGCTTACAGCCAGAAACTGAGAGCCATCAATAGTCATAACAAAACAAAACGAAGCGAAATAAAACAAAATTACATCAAGAGAACTATGCTATGAAGTTGAAGTCCCACCATTGTTGTCGTGAAATAGCTTTAAATTTTGACCTTTCTTTCATATAATGATATGATTCTTCCTTTATACCTTGTATTATGTTTTGAGATTCACCCGTTTTGCCATTGAAGATTTTATCGTTTCTAATTTTCCATAGTGTCCATATCGTTTGTAAGACTATCGCGTGGATCATCTTCCTTTTATTTCGGCCCCTTTGTAGATCATTTACTCTTTGTAACATTTGTTTCAGAGAATCCCCCAAGTGTAAATCGTTACATTTTAGCCATTCGAATACCGCTTCCCAAACCCGTTTTGCATAGCCGCACTGTAGTAGTACATGATCTGCTGTTTCTTCCTCCGAGTCGCACATTCTGCACCTGTTGTCTTGCAATAACCCCCTTTCCCCTAATGCTTTTGCTGTTGGTATGTTGTTGTCTATAGCTCGCCATGAAAACATATTGCTTTTGCTAGACGCCCACTTGTTCCAAACAAAGTTGCCGCTTTGTATATTCAAGTCCAATTGTTGTGCCAACGCTTCTCTCACTGCTTTCACCGTAAAACACAGCTGATCTTCGTCCTTCCAGTACCACGTATCATATGTTTCCCGTATCGGATGCTGCATGAGGCGTTCGTTCAGCCCCTCCATCTCCATTTTTTCGCTTTCTGTTTCTGGTGCTCTCGACCAGGCCCATTCCCACATTCTACCTCCGTTATTTTCGTTGTAGTTCTCATTTACAAGTGCCCCTTTTTTTACAGCTAGTTGATATATTTCCTGGTATTGAAACTTCAGCGGTTCGTTTCCCAACCAGGTATCTTCCCAAAACATGGTCTTATCCCCAATTCCCACTTTGCATTTGAAACATGAGTTTAAATTAACATTGTTTTTTGCAAACTCGATACCGATCTCCCCAATGTTCTTCCATACCCCCGTGTTTGTTTTCTTTACCGGTATTGACATAATCTTTCTTTTATTACAGTGTATTGCTTTTACCACTCTTGCCCATATCTGGTTTGGCTCCATTTTTAGTCGCCACCACCATTTTAATAATAATGCCAAGTTTAAATCTTTGATACTCCCGATTCCAAGCCCCCCGAAGTCCTTAGACGCTACAATTCTTTCCCATCTAACCCATCTTATTTTGTTCTTCATGCTGCTTCCTCCCCACAGAAACTTTCTTCTTATTCCTTCCATGGTTTTTATTACCGCTTTCGGACATTTATATAGTGACAGAAAGTAATTTGGTAGGCTCCCCAAAACTGACTTTATTAATACTACCCGACCCGCAAAGGATAGATTCTTTGCTTTCCAATTAGACAGCCTTTTGTTGAAAGTATCGATCACTTCTTTCCAGTTTGCTATTCTATTCATATTCGCACCTACTTTTAGTCCAAGATAAGTAAATGGGAACTTACTTGGTTTACACTTGAAGATTTCGGCCATGTTTTCCACCTCTATTTCCGAACGACATACTCCATTGGCTCTTTCTTGGGTTCACTTTCAAGCCAGACGCCAAATAAAAAATTCTGAGTATCCTTTTCAGGTTCTTCATGTTTCCTTCGTTCCATTCGCCAATAAAAACTGAATCATCAGCAAATAACATATGGGATACAGTTGGGCAGTGGATACAGTTGGGCAGTTACCTGGTAGGCTTACTCCCGAGAAAATACTTGCATTCCTAGCCCTTTCCATCAGAATATGTAGACCTTCCATTGCTATTATAAATAAAAAAGGTGACAATGGATCTCCCTGTCGTAAGCCTCTTTTGTATTGGAATTCCCCCGTTAGGGATCCATTTACTAGTATCGAGCCTCTTCCTGCGAATAGAATCCCCATTACCCAGTTTCTCCATTTTGCTGGAAAGCCCATGTATGTTAATATGGAAATTAAAAATTTCCAATTAAGTGTATCGTACGCCTTCTCTATATCCGCTTTAAACACAAAAATGCTTTTTTTTTTTTGTTTTTTTCGCCCATCCTATAATTTCGTTTATAACCAGAGGCCCATCCACTATATTTCGGTCGGAAACAAAGGCTGATTGAGCATTTGAAATTACCTTCTTTATGACCCCTTTAATCCTATTTGCGAGTACCTTCGATATAATCTTGTTAACCACTCCAATAAGTGAGATGGGTCTAAATTCCGAGAGAGTCATGGGATCGTTCACCTTGGGTATTAGAGCAATAAAGGATGCGCTGCACGTATGATGAATCGAGCTATGTATGTAAAATTGATTCATGACTTCCATTACTAGCTCCTTGAATTCCTCCCAATAGGATTTAATTAGTTTGAAAGTTATGCCATCCGGTCCGGGTGCTTTAGAGACCCCACACTCCCATACCGCTGCACGTACTTCTTCACAAGAGAATGGTACTATCAGCCCTTCCGCTTGGCCATGTGTTAGCTTTGAAAACCCACCCGGTCCGATACGGGGCCTTGATTTTTCCGGTTCATCGAACTTTTCCTTAAACGCTTTCTGAAACTGGTTTTTAATTCCTGTCGGATCCGATATCCACTCCCCTTCAATCCAAAGGCCATTGATCTTGTTTCTTGCTATGTGACTATTAATTATTGCATGAAAATAACTTGTATTCTCGTCCCCCAAACCGACCCACCTCATTCTTGCCTTCTGTTGCAGGTCCGATAGATGTGCTTGATGCCAATCTCTCATCTTCGCCTTGCACTCTTGCCATGTTCTTATTTCCTCCTCCGTAAGTCTCCTGTTTTCTGCTAGATTATCAAAGTTCGTAATTTTGTTTTGTACCTCGGTGAGTTGTTTCTCCTCCTCCTCTTTCTTATTTTTTCGCCACACTTTTAGTTCATCTCTGATCTTTTTCAATTTATAAGCCAAGATTTCGTCTTTGAACGTAGAGTCGCATGTGTTGGCCAAACCCTTTTTCATCGCTTCCTCAAAACCCTGCATCTCGAACCAGCTATTGAATAGCCTGAATGGTGTCGGACCAAAGTTGTTATCCGTTGTTACAAGAATAAGTGGGCTATGGTCAGAAATATCCCTATTTAGAGCCAGCAGCGTCGCATTTGGCCATTTGGACATGAATTCATCACATACTAGAACCCGGTCAATCTTACTAAGATTTGTCCCATCCCCTGACATAAACGTAAATCTCTTGCCCCCCATGTTGTACTCTTGAAGTCCGGCACTACTTATGAAATTGTTGAAATACATTGCTCCATTCACATCAAAATGTGGGTTATATCTATCTTCTGCTACCCTTACTTCATTAAAATCTCCTAATAGTATCCACTGTCCCTCCATATTATTTCTTACAGCTAGTAATTCATCCCATAATCTTCTTCTGTTTGATAGTATTGTTGATCCATACACATTCACTATTACTAGTTCCTCCTCAAAGCCCGTTACCTGGCCCTTCAGTAGTAGAAAATTTTGATTTTTAATTTCTAAGTTCTTTTTGAACGTACCTTTACACCATATTGATAACAAGCCTCCTGATCTTCCTTCTGCATCCACCTTCGAGTATTCAAAATCGGAGTTGCTCCAAAACCTCTTAATAATATTTAGTGGCATATCTCTAAATTGTGTTTCTTGAATTGCTAAAAAGGATAGGTTGTATTTTGTAATGAGTTCTCTGATCCTTGCCCCCTTCCCGGCCCCTCCGGCCCCTTTAATGTTGGACAATCCGTAATTCATGACTGACCGACATCCTCCTGATCTTCTGTTACAGCTTTTTTGATCATCGCCTCTTTTTGGAGTAGTTCGACTCCCAGCTCCATTCCCACCTTTAATGTTTCGTTGATCTCCTTTTGAATCTCTATTGGCTCTGCATGTCTTTCTTCCTCCTGTGATTCCGGTACAGTCATTCCCCCATGTTCCTCTTGACCTGAATCTTCTACCCAGTCTGATTCATAATCATCATCTAGCCCAGCTCCTAACTGATCAAGCTGGTTGGTGTCTACTTCTGGGATACTTGCTTTGACCTTATTTCTTTTTTTATTGATTTTAACCCTCCTGTCTAGTGCCCTCTTCTTGGTACGAATTCTTGATTCATCAGATAAATCCAGATTTAGGTCTGGAAGTTTCTTTTTGGTGATGTTATGATTGGGCTTTAGACTCCCAGTACGACAATCCATAATACTTGACCTCTTTCTTTTGTTTTGCGTGGACCTGGGCAGCCCACCAGATTTGTCTTCATTAAGCCCAGATGGCCCAAACAGTTTTGTAAACTGGTTTATCTCTACGTTTGTATCCACGTCATTGTTGCCAGCTGTTGCATTTCCAAGGTTGACTTCTTTGTCCCTTGAATTCCCATGATCCTTTTCTTTTTCTCTCTCCTCATTGAATACCTCATGTTCCAATACCTCGTTCCCATTCTTCGGTGTTCCTTCTCCAACCGTTGAGCTTCCTTCCTTATCCTCCTGACCCGTCGGTTCGTTTTCCGGTACCGTGACCTCATACTCCGGTGACTCCTGACGGTTTCCATCTTCTGAGCTGCTCTGATTATCTCCTAGATTATCTGTATCCATATTGTCTAAATTCGTGTTTTCCACCGAGTTAACATTGACTATTACAACCGGTAGTTCTGGGCCGTCTTCAGCTTCTGCATACAGGTTTGGCGTCCAAAACCGGTGTTCTTCTGTTACCCATACATCAAAGAACTTGTGTTTCCATCTAATTGTTATTTTTTCGTTTATTGTTGAACCGTGGTTTACCAGTACACCTACTGCATCATAATTGAAATTCATATCGTTTTCATCTGCGTTTGATGGTTTTATGACTTTTCCAAACTTTTCTCCCACACAGTTGAATACACCATCTATCCATAGCTGCAGCGGAACACCACTAATTCTGAGCCACGCGATTCTTTGGAATGGTATCTGCTCTCCGTTCCATTTCCTTGCATATTTGCACCACCTTTTCCATAGATCTTCCTTTTCTGTTAATATATTTACCAAACTTTCCTCTGAATCGAAAGTTACTAGGATAGTTAAGCCCCCCACATACCTTACTTGATCGTCTCTTAGGCCCATTTGTTTCTTCATCTTTCCAACTGCTTTAAGATATTCGACTTTTTGGAGTTCACCCACTATTGATTTCCCTTTCCATTTTTGGTATGGTATTGATTCGTTTGCAAATGTTAACCAGTTCCCGTCCTCATGTTGGGGTCTTTTTCCTCTAGCCACGTCCGCCCATGACCTTCCTTGATTTGTACTTGACACCTTGTGTTCTGCTGTTTTGTTTACTACTGGCTGTGTATGTCCTTCCGTCTTTTTTCTCCATACACTCCTGTTTCTTTCATCCTTTT
Source organism: Helianthus annuus (assembly GCF_002127325.2). Lineage (NCBI taxonomy): Eukaryota > Viridiplantae > Streptophyta > Magnoliopsida > Asterales > Asteraceae > Helianthus > Helianthus annuus. The sequence goes on from NC_035443.2 coordinate 61,235,636, forward strand.
TTTCTATCTTCACAAATCTCGCCACGTTTTTTTAATCTTCCAACCGAAAAAACTCATTTGGTTCAAAGCCTTAATCATCTTCTCTGTATCATGGACTTTAACGAATCTAAGGAAACCGAACCGTTTCCCTCTCTTGTCGAGTTTCCTTGCAATGTATGCGTCCACCACCTGCCCGTAATTCTTACATTCCGTCCACAGATCACCATCGGAGATGTGTGGATGGATGTTAGAAACATAGAAAGTTATTGCCTTTTCCTTGAGTATTTCATTCACGTGCCCTTCTTTCTGTTGTTCATTTTGTTGGTCCTCAATTTCGCCCTCCTCTTTTTCGTCATACTTTCCGTCCATCTCCGATATTCCGGTCAATACTCGGCAGCTTTAAAAGGTTAATAGAACTCGAATCGATTAAGCAAGATTTAGGTTGGAATATGCAATCGATATCAGGCCTACTAAGCAATCAAGGGCCGAGAAATTAGGAATTGGAGATTGGCCGGAGATTTTTTCTTGTCGGAAGTTGCCTCTCACCGGAAATCGCCTTAACGTTTCATCTCCCCTTTTTTCGTACGCTTTTTTCAGACCAATGCTATGTTATAGATGCGTATGTGTGGGGTAGTTGTATTTATGTGAAACTTCCTTCCACTATTCCATTGAAAATATTTTCAGTCATAACATTAATGGTTAGTGTTCCAAATGGAATGTTTTACTTATTTTTTCTGAGGTTATAATTTTAAATATGAATTAATTAATCATGTACACCTATTATAGAACTAGAACTATAATCACAATATTTTCAAATTATTAAGCACTAAACTAAGTTATTTATTACATTTATTTAAACCATCAATATTAGTCACTCTAAGTTTATTTAGGTTAAAGGGTGTGGGGGTAATGATTGGGACATGATTTGCCACGTAAGTACATGAATGGAAGGCTACATCACCCCCTTGCATGATCCACCATGGTTTGCATGGATTAAACCATAGCAATCATGGTCCTCCTTTCCATTTTTCAAGAAATCATTTTCTTTTTCTTTAGACAAGGATAAATTAAAATAAATAAGGGGATAGTGGTTTGGGTCATAACCACAACCTTAGGGTATTGGTATTGGTTTTGGATGGTGGATTAGAGGTGGGTGACATGGCACTGACGTTGATGATTATGAGGGTCATTACCACACTCTATAGCCTTATTATATTATTGTCTGCTTGCTCTATCTTGTAAACATGTCATCTATGAAAAAGAAAAGCATATTTGAGCTTGATGCTCTCGGGTATACTCACACATCTAACAGACTGCACACACGCAGCTGTTTTACATCGAATATATAATAAACGTCGCATCAGGTCAAAATAGGAGGATATCTTGACCTCGGTCTTCACTTCGTAACATAGTCGAACCGTAACCAGCCATATCCACACAATATGCATCAACATCAACCCCTCTCTCTCCTCCATCAATTCTCTTCCCCGCATCGGTGTATACTCACCGCCCTTACTCCTCTTCGTTCACTGAAATTGGGCCGGCATCCGTTCACCGCGATCGGTGAACTCCATTCACCGAATGAATCCCTGAGACCACATCTCCCCCTTAATACATGCATGTTTCCACACGTCTGGAAACTACTCTTATAAATATTATAATGGTAGTCCCAAAATGGAACGTTTCTCTAATTAATTTTTCTAGTTTCTAAAAATTTATATTTACTTCTCTTTATCCAAAAATTATTCACTTTGATCAATTTTGGTACAAGTTTTGTTAATTTTACAGCAGATTCACTCTCAACCAAACGAAAGAGCATATTGAACCAGCGTACTTAGCAGATGGTCCGGAAATTAATTGCCTTATGTGTTGTTTCAAAGGTAAAATGTCTGCAGTCTTCGAACCACATCTACAGACATCTATAGCAGAAGATGTGAATCAAACCTCTGCAGTCTGCAAGAAGAAGACTGTTTGTTTTTTTAACTTCTACAAGCTGTCGAAATAAACTGAAATTAAACTGATTTATCAAAATAGTTGGGTAAAGAAAATTAACGATAAATATCTGAATACAATATAATAAAATATTCAAATGTAATACAAAGATCTAAGTTATCTCTGATACAATTAGCCTTTCGAAAAAATATCTCTAATACAATTAAATACTTATCATCAGGGAATAAAAGTTTGAGTCTTCTTGATTTCTTCTAAATTGTATCTCAAAATCTCACGATCTCTAACCATCATCCCCATGTTCATGTCTTGTCATCTATAACTGTGAAGACCGGCCAATTCAGGTCACATTGTCACGAAATATGGGTAGAGTTTTATGAAATGCATTTGAACCGATCATCATCCTCCGATGTATCGGCAATACCACTGCCGAACACAAAAGCATTGCAACAAGTTATACAAACCAAAACTCAATCAAATATTAGAAATATTAGTTGAAACATTTAGTCACACCCCAACCGATGGCGGAAACATCGGGGCGCGGCACTAGGCAAACCAGATTGCTCAAGAGATCCATAACAACTATTTGTTACCAAAATTTTTAAAGGTTAATTGTCCCACACCAATCAACAAATATTCAACAAGTAATTATTACAAATAACGAGTTTCTCTCGAACAAAACAGGTCCGACAACCAAGATTTCTATTAGATGAGTTTCTAGACTGCCTATCTTGATTCCAGCAAACAAGTCCATCAACCTGTCACATACGTTAAAATAAAGTCAATACATAAAATGTAAAGGTGAGTACACAAGTTTGTATAGTATATAGTTAAGAAAGCGTTTTTACGCATAACCAGCATGTATCACGTAACGGGTGAAAGCAAGTAACTATCACACAATGATTACAACTTAACCACGAGACTGCGTTATAGAGTATACGCGACACATGTTCAGCGAACACGTGAAGTAAAGTGATGTGATCCCTAGCAACCCCTGTCCACCACAGGTGCTGAGTCCAAACTATAGTACTATCGTTGCTAGAGGCGGTATAGTGTAACACTGTATAAGCATAGTAACAAGCATTCATAGATCACGTATAACATGCGGGAGCGATTAGCGTTGTAAAGTGTTTGTGTTGTGTGTTGGGTTTTGATATAGAACGTATGTAACACCCAGATATAACAACCCTCGGTAAAACCGACACCCTCATAATAATTTTGACACCCTAATATATCTTAAAATGTCTCAACATATCTTTATATGCATCCTATATATGAAAACCGAGCCCCAAATAGATTATAATATATAAAATAAATTAAAAACACTAAAAATTAAGCTGAGGCGGGCCGCTTAGGACCTCACCTCAACTTAACGCGGGCCGCATTAAGGTGTAACCGGACTCCGCTGAATTCTTTAGTTGACGCGGGCCGCATAAGAGATTCCATTAGTTAACGCGGGCCACGAGTGTCTCAAATGGTGGCGCAGCCCGGTGATGACACGTGTCATCATCGTGGCGGACCTATACGCTGACCCAGCCAAGCTACGTGTTGACCCAGCGTTGACGCGGGCCGCGTAAGCTTAGCCTGTTCTTTACGCGGGCCGCGTGGAGACCCAATTACAGCCCTATAAATAGAAGGCAACGGGCCTTCAGTCCGATCGTTCACTTTCTTTCTAAATTTCTGTAGTGGCGTTATTATACCCGGGCATTATACCCCCTAATTAGCGAGGTTCTGCTACGATGTAAGTATTATAACTTGGAAACAAATGTAATTGCGGGATCGCCCTCAATACTGTTCACTGTGAAATTATTTTATTTAAACCTGATTAAAATGGGATTCACTCACCAGTATTTCCCACTGACAAAATATTTTTAAAACGCGTTTCAGGTAACAAAATGTGAAAGCCAAATAGAAGCCAGCTGGACAGCACTGAAGGCTTGGAAAAGTGGCAATAAAGTTACCTAAGAATAAAATGGATGTTTTTATTAAATAAATAGGATTTATTCCTATAAAATGTGTGTACTGAAAACTTGGGTTTTACCCATATGTTTAATATTAGTAAACTTGGTGGTTTACTCTGATTAAATATTTCCTAACTACGGTCCTGATGAAAATTTTCCGCTGCCGAATTGGATAAATAAACGTGATACCACCCACCGAAACTGGCTCACAGCCGCCCGTTCCCGGGAACTAGGGATCGGGGGCTGTGACAGAAGGTGGTATCAGAGCTATGCCACTGATTCAGCCACAAGATTGTTCTGCTGACATCAAAATTCAAAGTGTTAGGAAATAAATTACGGAAATACGTGCATAATTGTATTTTCTTGCTATGTGATATCTGACTATTTGTTAGTTTACAGTATGAGCGACCAAGGACCATCTGACGCGTATCATCAATTGTCTAGTTCGCCTAGGAGAGAAGACACCTCCTCTTCTCAGCCTGCCCTCTCAGGGTACTCTGCTGACACGGAAGAAGGAATCTTTGTGTTTAGGGCTCAATCTGAAGAGCCATTTCCTCAGAAAAAGAGGGGATGGTTCAGTAGGGGAGCACACGAACGTAGGAAACGAATGAAAAAGTTGCAGGAACAGCGAGTGTTGGCCGCAACAAAAAGAGAGACTGATGCCTATAATCAGGATATGCTCAATTGGGGTATAGCTAATATCCATATTTTAGCAATCACTACTGCCGACCTAAACCTGGAACAAATGCTAGCACCCCAACCACAACCACAAAATCCTGACCAACCCATGGAAGTAGAAAATCAAATAGAAATGCCTGATTACAACCTGGAGGAGATACCTAGGTTACCTGCACCAAATCCTCTAGACCCAAACAACTACGACCCCTGGTGGGACGATGTTAGGGACTACGTGCAACAAAACCCAATACAGGAAAATGTGCCAATGCCCAACTTAGGAGCTTACCCAGGGTTAGATCCTCAAGATCCCTACAACATTAGTGATGCATATGTTAGGGAGATTTTAGAGAATCCATACCCGTACCATGTCCCTATCCCTCCATATCAGGAACCCGCACCCCAGATTCCAAACCCAGTCCTAGAACCTGCACCCCCAATGAGTGCAGAAAATGTCCAAGAACTTAGGACTTTCGGTGAGGAAATTTTAGAAAGCAGTGAGAGAATGCGACAGGTGGGAGAACGCCTTGTGTGGAAATACGATGAGTGTAATATGGATTTTTGGATGAATCCATATCAGTAAATGTGATGGCAGGAATGGTAGTAGTAATAATAATAATAATAAAATAATATATGTGTGTATGTGTTAGAAAAAAAAAAACACTACGGATGCCTACTATTAGTATTGTAGCTTTACATTTCAGTAGGTATTGTAATTTTAAATTCAGTACTAGTGTGTAATGATGCATAATATACGAATAGAGTAAAAGTCGCAATGCTCGACGCTTTTGGCTAAAAGTGCGTGTCATGTGATTGGCTATATTCAAATATTATTTGTGATATTAATATTTGGTAAATGTTTAAAATTCAGATGGCCGACGAGGGAAATCAAGATAATCTGAATAACGATAACCAGAGTAACATTAACGTGGTTAACGAGAATCCAAACAACAATAACAATGGAAACCAAATGGATAATAGTGCCGTTCAACACATAGTGGCACAAGGAATTATAGATGCAATGCCATTTATTATTCAAACGGTTCAAGAAGCGAATAATAAAAGTAAGCATAGTAGTAAACGACCAAGTGAACAGGAACACAGCGTGAACAATGGACCCATACTTCAAGCGCCCATTCCCAAAAGAAGAAGAACCATGCCATATGGTTGTTCTTACAAGGAATTCTGGTCCTGTAAACCAATAGAATTCTCGGGCAATGAAGGACCCATTGCAGCCCTACGCTGGATAGAGAAAACTGAGGCTGTTCTAAAAATAAGCAAATGTGCTGAAGAAGATAAGATAATGTTTGCTTCAAATCTGTTTAAAAATGCAGTCCTATAATGGTGGAACACTATCCTCCAGTCAAGAGGAAGTGATAGAATTTATAACATGGAATGGGAGGAATTGAAAAATATGGTAGAAAGGAAATTCTGTCCTCCCAATGAAAAGGAACAGATAGCAAATAAGTTTCTGAATCTTAGAATGGTCGGGGTAGACAGTAAGGGTTACACTACCACATTCTTTGAATATGCTAGGATAGTACCAACCCTTGCATCACCTGAACCGGTATTAATCTCCCGTTACATCTGGGGATTAATTGGAGAGATTAGACATGTAGTCAAGGCAGCTAGACCCCAAACCATAGAGGAAGCTGTAGAACTAGCCAATACATTGACTGATGAACTAGTGCGAACTAGAGAAGAAGAGCTGAGGAGAAACCTAACCCAAAGGCTTACTCAAGAATTCCGTTCAGGGAATTTTAACCGTAGGATTGTAGGTTCTACCTCAGCACCATACTGCAGAAACTGCAAGAAGAAGCATTCTGGAAGATGCTCTACTTACTACAATTACTGTAAGGCGCCAGGGCACAAGGAAGAAAATTGCAGGAGAAAAACCAGTAATGGAATGTGTTACAACTGTGGAGAAAAAGGTCATATTAAGACAAACTGCCCAAAATTGGCTCCAGATGCAAATAACAAGAATACTAAAAATGCTAGAGCATTTGTTCTAACCGCAGACGAAGCTAGGATGATTCCGGACGTTATTGCTGGTACGTTTTTAGTTAATGATATTTTTGCTAAAGTATTATTTGGCTCTGGTGCAAACCAAAGTTTTATTAATACTTCATTTTGCAAACTCCTTAATCAATCATTAACTAAACTACCACAAGAATGTCTAGTAGAGACAGCAAATGGAGAAACCGTTAAGATTTCTGAAATCTTGCAAGGAGCAAGAATAGAAATTGTTAATCAAATATTTATTGCAAACCTTTACCCAATGAATCTGGTAGGATTTGATGTCGTGTTAGGAATGGATTGGTTAATAACCAATAAAGCCAATATCTTATGCGATCAAAAGTCAATTCAGGTAAAATCACCAAGAGGTGAAAAGATCACAATTAAAGGAGATAAAGCATCTAGATCTACTAAATTCATCTCTGTGATGAAAACTGCAAGTTGTATAAGAAAAGGATCTATAGTTTATCTGATTTCTATGATCACTAACACTAAAGGAAAAGAATTAAAAGACATTCCAGTAGTGTCCCAATTTTCAGATGTCTTTCCAGAAGAATTGCCAGGACTACCGCCAGACAAAGAAGTTGAATTTAGAATTCACCTGTTACCCGGAACAGCACCAATTGCCAAAGCACCTTACCGTTTGGCACCCGCGGAAATGCAAGAACTGAAGAAACAGCTAGACGAATTGTTGGAGAAAGGATTCATACAGCCAAGCTCATCGCCATGGGGAGCGCCAATGTGTATGTGCATTGACTACCGTGAATTGAACAAAGTCACGATTAAGAATCGGTATCCATTACCGAGGATCGATGATTTGTTCGATCAACTTCAGGGAGCTCGATTTTTCTCTAAAATCGATTTAAGATCAGGATATCATCAATTAAAGGTACAGGAAGAGAACATTCCTAAAACCGCATTCAGAACAAGGTATGGTCATTATGAATTTACTGTCATGCCATTTGGTTTAACCAATGCCCCAGCCGCATTTATGGACATGATGAACCGAATATGTAAGCCATATTTGGATAAATTCATAATTGTCTTCATAGATGATATTCTAATTTACTCTAAAAGTAAAGAAGAGCATGCAAAGCACTTGCAATTACTTTTAAGTTTATTGAGAAAGGAAAAGCTTTATGCTAAGTTTTCAAAATGTGAGTTTTGGTTAGAACAGGTACAATTTCTTGAACATTTAGTTAACCATGAAGGAATTCATGTAGATCCAACAAAGATCGAGGCAATTACCAAATGGAAAACCCCTGAGTCTCCAACCGAGGTTAGAAGTTTCTTAGGATTGGCCGGTTATTATAGAAGATTTATTCGAGATTTTTCTAGAATAGCCATTCCTTTAACTAAGTTAACCTGTAAATCTGTTAAGTTTGAATGGGGACCAAAACAAGAAGAAGCTTTTAGAATCCTTAAGCAAAGATTAACCCATACACCCATACTAGCGTTACCAGAAGGAACTGAAGACTTTGTAGTCTTTTGTGACGCTTCAAAGTTAGGTTATGGATGTGTATTAATGCAACGTCAAAAGGTTATAGCTTATGCCTCTAGACAACTTAAGAGTCATGAAGAAAATTATTCAACCCATGATTTGGAATTAGGAGCTATAATTTTTGCCCTTAAGATTTGGAGACATTATCTTTATGGTAGTAAGTTTACCGTTTTTACAGATCATAAGAGTTTAAGGTATGTCTTCGGGCAAAAAGAGTTGAATATGAGACAAAGACGCTGGATAGAGTTACTTAGTGATTATGATTGTGATATCCAGTATCATGTAGGAAAAGCCAATGTGGTGGCTGATGCTTTAAGTCGAAAGTATCATGAAAAGCCAAAAAGGGTAGGTTCTCTTAAATTAAATCAATAAGTAGATTTAAATGAACAGATTAGAAAAGCACAAGAATCAGTAATCAAGGAGGATACTGAAAAATTAAAAGGAATGATTAAGGAATTAGAACAAGGAACAAATGGAATTTGGAGGTTCCATAAAAAGAGAATGTGGATACCTAAATTAGGAAATTTACGTCACCGTATATTAGAAGAAGCTCATAAGTCTAAATATACAATGCATCCAGGAAGTGATAAAATGTACCAGGATTTAAGGAAAAATTTCTGGTGGATAGGAATGAAAAAGGATGTAGCAGCCTATGTTTCTAAATGTTTAACTTGCTCACAAGTTAAAGCTGAACATCAGAAACCCTCAGGTTTATTGCAACAATTAGAAATGCCAGTTTGGAAATGGGAATGGATAACAATGGATTTTGTTACCAAATTACCCAAAACAAGAAAAGGTAATGATACAATCTGGGTGATTGTAGATAGGCTAACCAAGTCAGCTCATTTCCTACCAATGAAGGAAACCTTTAGTATGGAACAATTAGCCAAATTGTATGTAAATGAAATCGTTTCTTTACATGGCCTTCCTTTATCAATTGTTTCTGATAGGGATAGCCGTTTTACTTCTCATTTTTGGTCAAGTTTCCAAAAAGCAATGGGAACCAAGTTGAACTTAAGCACAGCTTATCATCCTCAAACAGATGGACAAAGCGAAAGGACAATCCAGACGATGGAAGACATGCTTAGAGCTTGTGTAATTGATTTCGGAGGTAATTGGGACGAACACTTACCTTTAATAGAATTTTCTTATAATAACAGTTATCACACAAGTATCAACGCTGCACCATTCGAAGCACTTTATGGACGAAAGTGCAGAACCCCAGTTTGTTGGGCAGAAATTGGGGAAAAACAACTACCTGGACCCGAGATAGTACAAGAAATAACTGATAAAATCATTCAAGTCAAGGAACGGCTGAAAGCAGCGCGTGAAAGACAAAAGAGCTACGCTGATAACAGACGCAAACCATTAGAATTTCAAGTAGGAGATAAAGTATTGTTAAAAGTCTCTCCTTAGAAAGAAGTGGTAAGATTCATTAAAAGAGGAAAGTTAAGTCCCAGGTATATTGGACCTTTCAAGATTCTTAAAAGAATAGGACCTGTAGCCTATCAGCTACAACTGCCAGAGGAAATGGCAGGAATACATAATGTATTTCATATATCTAATCTCAAAAAGTGTCTAGCCGATGGATCACTCATAGTACCTCTTAAAGATATAGAGGTAAATGAACAACTGAAATTTGTAGAGAGACCCCTACAAATTGAAGATAGGAAAATTAAAAATCTCAAGCATAAGAGATTAGTTCTGGTCAAAGTGAAGTGGGACTCCAAAAGAGGACCTGAATACACACGGGAGCTCGAATCAGAAATGCAAAAGAAATATCCACACTTGTTCCAGTAGATCTCGAGGACGAGCTCTAAAACAAGGTGGGGAGGATATAACAACCCTCAGTAAAACCGACACCCTCATAATAATTTTGACACCCTAATATATCTTAAAATGTCTCAACATATCTTTATATGCATCCCATATATGACAACCGAGCCCAAAATAGATTATAATATATAAAATAAATTAAAAACACTAAAAATTAAGCTGAGGCGGGCCGCTTAGGACCTCACCTCAACTTAACGCGGGCCGCATTAAGGTGTAACCGGACTCCGCTGAATTCTTTAGTTGACGCGGGCCGCATAAGAGATTCCATTAGTTAACACGGGCCGCGAGTGTCTCAAATGGTGGCGCAGCCCGGTGATGACACGTGTCATCATCGTGGCGGACCTATACGCGTTGACCCAGCGTTGACGCGGGCCGCGTAAGCTTGGCCTGTTCTTTACGCGGGCCGCGTGGAGACCCAATTACAGCCCTATAAATAGAAGGCAACGGGCCTTCAGTCCGATCGTTCACTTTCTTTCTTTCTTTCTTTCTAAATTTCTGTAGTGGCGTTATTATACCCGGGCATTATACCCCCTAATTAGCGAGGTTCTGCTACGATGTAAGTATTATAACCCCTGAAGACGTATTAGATACGCTGCCCGATTGATCTAGGGTTCCGTAACGACTGTCGTGGTTCTGCCCGACGTAGTCGTTGGAATGCCGTCTCGGGGAGGGTATTACTAATGTTAAAATGGGTTATTATACTAACACACGTGCATTTGTGTAAATTATAGATATTCACCAAGAAACCCTAAAGAATAACCTAAGACAGCAATGTGAGTTAATCTTCTTTTTATATACTCATTTTTGTGAGTTGATCCACTTTTTGTAAACCTTTTGTTAATAGTTTTTACAAAACCTTACATACTTTTCCATGCGAATGACAGTTATTGAGTATTTGTAAGAATACAATTATCGTGGGTATGTTGGGGTTTTGTATACAAAATTTGTTACCTCCTGGTTAAGGAGTAACATTTCCACAAGTCAGGTCTGACAGTACCAACGGGTGATAATTGATATAACTTGGAAACAAATGTAATTGCGGGATCGCCCTCAATACTGTTCACTGTGAAATTATTTTATTTAAACCTGATTAAAATGGGATTCACTCACTAGTATTTCCCACTGACAAAATGTTTTTAAAACGCGTTTCAGGTAACAAAATGTGAAAGCCAAATAGAAGCCAGCTGGACAGCACTGAAGGCTTGGAAAAGTGGCAATAAAGTTACCTAAGAATAAAATGGATGTTTTTATTAAATAAATAGGATTTATTCCTATAAAATGTGTGTACTGAAAACTTGGGTTTTACCCATATGTTAAATATTAGCAAACATGGTGGTTTACTCTGATTAAATATATCCTAACTACGGTCCTGATGAAAATTTTCCGCTGCTAAATTGGATAAATAAACGCAATACCACCGAAACTGGCTCACGGCCGCCCGTTCCCGGGAACTAGGGATCGGGGGCTGTGACACCAAAAGTGCGTTAAAAGAAAATGGATTCGTGTATACTCACAGTATGTGTTTAACAAGCAAACATAGCTTGATTGGATTGAAGGGTGTCACACCCCAACCGATGGCGGAAACATCGGGATGAGACGAACAAATTGCTCAAAACAACATAACACTATTTGTGACAATATTGATTAGTTCAAATTTCATAAATGCCTAAAATGTCATACATTCTTCAACATGATCAAAACATAAATCAAATTTCAAACATAGTTTATTTTCTAAGTGAGTTTCTAGTCCACCCTAACTTGCTTCTTCATCATCTTGTCTATCAACCTGCAACATGTATTAAAATAAAATCAACAAAAAGTTGGCGAGTATACAAGTTTGATACATAGCATAGTAGAATAAAACAAGTTTTGAAGTTGCTCAATATCCAACATGAAGACGATGACACTAGCTACCACTTTTCAACATTGTTCAAGTTGCTTTCAAATATCGTTCAAGTTGCATATAATGAAGTTGCACTCAAAGAGTGTTGAAGTTGCATTCAAATAAAGTTGCACTCAAAGAGTGTTGAAGTTGCATTCAAATAAAGTTGCACTCAAAGAGTGTTGAAGTTGCATTCAAATAAAGTTGCATCCAAATGAAGTTGCACTCAAAGAGTGTTGAAGTTGCATTCAAATAAAGTTGCATCCAAATGAAGTTGCACTCAAAGAGTGTTGAAGTTGCATTCAAATAAAGTTGCATCCAAATGAAGTTGCACTCAAAGAGTGTTGAAGTTGCATTCAAATAAAGTTGCATATAATGAAGTTGCACTCAAAGAGTGTTGAAGTTGCATTGAATGTGGGGTTACAAGCATCAAATCGTTTCATGTTTAAATGTGGATAGAGTGTGATAAGAACAAGACTCAAGTGTTGTGTAATTTGAATATGTAATACATGTTGCACCCAAATGTGTTTAAAACGAAAATTGGATCGAGTATACTCACATTGGTTGCGTTGCGATTTCTTGTAATAACGCACGAGTAAGGATGGAGAATCCAAGAGAACGAACGGACGGTTTATCCTAGATGTTGAAATGTCACGTAACGATCTAGTTAATAGTTGTAGGTTAAATAAAATCTTATTATAAGCCTTTAATATTTTATCTTTTACAAAACAATTACATTTCGATTTAGTTAGAGTTTTAACTAAATGTTTTTGGTATTATATACTAAGGATATCGTTAAATAAAATTTATTTTTAAAAGAATCCTAATTTATATTTCATTTAGGTAATTAATTCAGAGGTTTTGTTAGAGAAGGAAACAAAAAGAAACTCTTATTATTTGTGGGTTCTATTAAGAGAATAACTAAAGAAAACTACATTAAAAGAAAAGCAAGAAAATAATGGGTAAAATAATAACGGTTGGTTGTTTTATTATTGGAAAATAAAGGAAAAGCTTTTATTAATGATAAAAAAATGCCCATCGATTATGTAAGGGCGGGTCTCGAACCCGAGACCTGTTTGTATTTTCATACAACATTGGGTTATTATTTTGTTTATATAATAAATAACTCACTGTCATCTCCATTAAACAAACCCAACTCGACAGAATGTTATGTTTTGATTTAGTTTGTATAAAAACATGTCTACTCCTCCATGATACCACCCAATACAGAAACCCAAAGAGTTCATACTTACTAATTAATAACTAACAGTTCAAGTGACAAACCATTTTTAAGTATATATATTTTTTTTTGCATTATAGTAGTTGTTATATAAGAAGGAATAATGAAAACAAAATAAACTGAATTGAAGAAAGCAAAGCATACCGATACACCAGGAACCGATCTCCGGCAAACTCCGAACCCATGCGACTTGCCCAGTGAAACGAAAAGGAAACGGATCCTTGTCACGATCTTCGTACGGCTCCGGTAACTCCGGCAAGTTGCAAGGGTGCTCCGACATGTGTTCGTTATCGTTCTCGCGAGTGAAGCAACGGTGAGAGGGTGGCTAAACGTATCGGGTTAGTCTCTGATGTAAGCTCCAGCAATGTACTAGTGTTCCGACAAGGTGTTAACAGAGAGTTTGAGCACCGTGCCATTGATTCGAAAAGCTTGTGGCCTTGCCGAGAAGGGATGAGTTTACGTGATGGTGTTTAGAATGGTGTGGGTTTCTCGAACAAGAAGCCGTATATATATATATACACGTTCGGACTCGTGATTATAGGGTGATCGAAGGTTTCCGAATTTATCGTTTCGTGTACGCGTTTTGTTAAGATGCCTCTAGATTGTTGATTTCGTATAAAAGGAAACGCGGTAATGATATAATCTCCGATCAATCAGCGAGACTAAACAAGGAAATGACGATATGTACGTATATGGCGGCAATCTTTGCTTCAAAAGAATTTCAAAAGAGCTTATATATATTAAAAGTTACCATTTAAACCCTCTAGTTTCCCTACCTGTACTAACTGCGTTATATCTTTTATTAACTAAGACTTATTCCAAAATCAATTAACTAGATTAGTTAAAATTTTTAATTACGATATGATTTAATTAAATTAATTATTTAATAACTAGATATATAAATAGATAAATGGATTAAACTAGAGAGTAAAATCCTGATCATTATTTATTTCACGAAAAATTCCAAAGTTTCAAAGGTTAGGATCCGAATTTTTAAAACGGGTCGGATTTTGGATATCCGTTTTTTACGGATGTTACAGTCTCCCCTACTTTAGAAGATTTCGTCCTCGAAATCTAAGAGGATGACTTTTGAAAAGATGATATCTAAAGATTCAAAAGAAAGAATAGATGAGACTTGATCATAATGTTTTGTTTAAAAAAAATTGTTTTCATGAATGCCTCACATAGCATATAAGATGTTCAATTAGTTTCATATAGCATAATCATGAGTTTCACGTAGTGTAACATAGATAATGAAAGCATGGTAAATTTAGTTCGTTCATGAGAGATTATTATTTGTTTTAAATTGCGAAGATAGTGCGATTCGTGTTTCCAAGATTTAAATATAAGTAACGTTCAAATATGAAGTTTCATTGAGAACGAAAAAAAGTTGGTAACTACCTCTGAGGTAAGGAAATCACTCCTAGCTCATTGGTGAAGTTGAAAATTGAGCGAAGCTAATCGTCAAGGTAAGGAAATCACTCCTATCTTGATGATAAGTTTCCATTCTTGGGAATATATTAGCATAAAAATTTAGAATAATCCACATCACATACTTAGTTAACAAGATTAACGTATCACTGGCATGTGAATAAACAGGTCAACCCATCGTGTACCGCAAAGTTGACTACCCAACATCGTCGCAACGAAGAGGGTGTAATGTTGTTAATTTAACATGACCACTAGAATACGGGCGGGCGCTACTCCTATAGCACTACGCATAGTGCTATACATGTTAAGGTGTGGGTTAAAGGACAAGTTTATCACATAAGAATAACCTAGTAACACGAATCCAGTATAACATACTAGCATGCATGTATTAGATTGAAATGATATATCGTTCAAATGTAAAACACATGAAAATTGAGATAGCATAAAAAGATTTAACATAAAACATGGATTGTCACGGAAGGTAACATAAGACTATTCCAAAGTAAAGAAGTCCTTTTCGGATTAAGGAAGCGTGCTTTGGCCTAATAGACAAATACTCTCATCGAGAATGATTAACGATATTTGTCCTTCCAGTTACTACACGTCCTTAATAGATTGGGAAAATCGAAACTTTGGCGAGGGCGAAAATCGAGGAGTGGGACTAGTTAACAAGATGCAAGTATCACCTCTAACTTGATAACATCGTACCCTAACGTGGTTGGTACTTATCAAAAGATAAGGGTCCACTAGAGTATGAAATGGAAAGCTCCCTTCAAGGTTTGGATATCACTCCTAACTTGAGGGTAGATTTCGTGCAAAAATCAAAGTATAGCTGAGTGAAAGTCATCACCAAGTGTGGGAATCACCCCTATCTTGATGAATCGTTTCGATTGTGTTACATGAGTGTCTTCAAAACCTCCAAGTGTATTGTGTTATCCTTAGGAAAGGCATGTATATTAAGAGTCCAAGAAAGTAGAGGGAAGCAAAAAAAGATAGAAAGGAAGTTGTTTTAAGCAACACATAGTGAATAAGCTCTTAAACTATAGACTAGGCAAGGCATTCCTAATTCCCTATAGATATGGCTCTGATACCAATCTGTCACACCCCAACCGATGGCGGAAACATCGGGATGAGACGAACAAATTGCTCAAAACAACATAACACTATTTGTGACAATATTGATTAGTTCAAATTTCATAAATGCCTAAAATGTCATACATTGTTCAACATGATCAAAACATAAATCAAATTTCAAACATAGTTTATTTTCTAAGTGAGTTTCTAGTCCACCCTAACTTGCTTCTTCATCATCTTGTCTATCAACCTGCAACATGTATTAAAATAAAATCAACAAAAAGTTGGCGAGTATACAAGTTTGATACATAGCATAGTAGAATAAAACAAGTTTTGAAGTTGCTCAATATCCAACATGAAGACGATGACACTAGCTACCACTTTTCAACATTGTTCAAGTTGCTTTCAAATATCGTTCAAGTTGCATATAATGAAGTTGCACTCAAAGAGTGTTGAAGTTGCATTCAAATAAAGTTGCACTCAAAGAGTGTTGAAGTTGCATTCAAATAAAGTTGCACTCAAAGAGTGTTGAAGTTGCATTCAAATAAAGTTGCATCCAAATGAAGTTGCACTCAAAGAGTGTTGAAGTTGCATTCAAATAAAGTTGCATCCAAATGAAGTTGCACTCAAAGAGTGTTGAAGTTGCATTCAAATAAAGTTGCATATAATGAAGTTGCCTCAAAGAGTGTTGAAGTTGCATTGAATGTGGGGTTACAAGCATCAAATCGTTTCATGTTTAAATGTGGATAGAGTGTGATAAGAACAAGACTCAAGTGTTGTATAATTTGAATATGTAATACATGTTGCACCCAAATGTGTTTAAAACGAAAATGGGATCGAGTATACTCACATTGGTTGCGTTGCGATTTCTTGTAATAACGCACGAGTAAGGATGGAGAATCCAAGAGAACGAACGGACGGTTTATCCTGGATGTTGAAATGTCACGTAACGATCTAGTTAATAGTTGTAGGTTAAATAAAATCTTATTATAAGCCTTTAATATTTTATCTTTTACAAAACAATTACATTTCGATTTAGTTAGAGTTTTAACTAAATGTTTTTGGTATTATATACTAAGGATATCGTTAGATAAAATTTATTTTTAAAAGAATCCTAATTTATATTTCATTTAGGTAATTAATTCAAAGGTTTTGTTAGAGAAGGAAACAAAAAGAAACTCTTATTATTTGTGGGTTCTATTAAGAGAGTAACTAAAGAAAACTACATTAAAAGAAAAGCAAGAAAATAATGGGTAAAATAATAACTGTTGGTTGTTTTATTATTGGAAAATAAAGGAAAAGCTTTTATTAATGATAAAAAAATGCCCATCGATTATGTAAGGGCGGGTCTCGAACCCGAGACCTGTTTGTATTTTCATACAACATTGGGTTATTATTTTGTTTATATAATAAATAACTCACTGTCATCTCCATTAAACAAACCCAACTCGACAGAATGTTAGGTTTTGATTTAGTTTGTATAAAAACATGTCTACTCCTCCATGATACCACCCAATACAGAAACCCAAAGAGTTCATACTTACTAATTAATAACTAACAGTTCAAGTGACAAACCATTTTTAAGTATATATATATATTTTTTTGCATTACAGTAGTTGTTATATAAGAAGGAATAATGAAAACAAAATAAACTGAATTGAAGAAAGCAAAGCATACCGACACACCAGGAACCGATCTCCGGCAAATTCCGAACCCATGCGACGTGCCCAGTGAAACGAAAAGGAAACGGATCCTTGTCACGATCTTCGTACGGCTCCGGTAACTCCGGCAAGTTGCAAGGGTGCTCCGACATGTGTTCGTTATCGTTCTCGCGAGTGAAGCAACGGTGAGAGGGTGGATAAACGTATCGGGTTAGTCTCTGATGTATGCTCCAGCAACGTACTAGTGTTCCGACAAGGTGTTAACAGAGAGTTTGAGCACCGTGCCATTGATTCGAAAAGCTTGTGGCCTTGCCGAGAAGGGATGAGTTTACGTGATGGTGTTTAGAATGGTGTGGGTTTCTCGAACAAGAAGCCGTATATATATATATATACACGTTCGGACTCGTGATTATAGGGTGATCGAAGGTTTCCGCATTTATCGTTTCGTGTACGCGTTTTGTTAAGATGCCTCTAGATTGATGATTTCGTATAAAAGGAAACGCGGTAATGATATAATCTCCGATCAATCAGCGAGACTAAACAAGGAAATGACGATATGTACGTATATGGCGACAATCTTTGCTTCAAAAGAATTTCAAAAGAGCTTATATATATTAAAAGTTACCATTTAAACCCTTTAGTTTCCCTACCTGTACTAACTGCGTTATATATTTTATTAACTAAAATCAATTAACTAGATTAGTTAAAATTTTTAATTACGATATGATTTAATTAAATTAATTATTTAACAAGTAGATATATAAATAGATAAATGGATTAAACTAGAGAGTAAAATCCTGATCATTATTTATTTCACGAAAAATTCCAAAGTTTCAAAGGTTAGGATCCGAATTTTTAAAACGGGTCGGATTTTGGATATCCGTTTTTGACGGATGTTACAAAGGGAGCGCGTTGGAGTAAGCCTGAGCATAGAACAGTAGCGTAAGCGTTGAATAGTGCATAAATAGTATGCCGGATGATTGAGTGTTCGAAAGGTGATCCGAATGGATGAGTCTCCATTCGAGCGGATGGTCATTCGAGCAGATGACCATTCGAACGGATGGCCATTCGAATGAGTGTGTATTGTTTGGAAAATTGTTAAATGTTGAAGTTTAATCAAATCGTTCAAAACGGTTCCCAATGTTGAAACGATTTTAAATAAGAGACAGGTCACTTGGTTGAATGGTCATTCGATCAGATGGTCATCCGATCGGATGGCCTTTCGAGTGAGTGATCTGTTATTTGAGATTTGGTAAAATTTTCTAAGTAGAAAGTTTGGAGTTTAACGGAGACGGCGTGACAACGTGTCAAACAATAGAAAAACACACCAAGTCCAGCTCATTCGATCGAATGGTCTCATCCTGAAATTAAGGCACAGGCATAACAAAGAGATGTGGATATTTAGCTTTCATATCACTTTCGAGTTCCCAAGTCAACTCGGCGCCGCGTTTGCCTTCCCAGCGAACCTTCACTATAGGAATGCGGGAGTGTCGAAGTTTCTGGTTCTCTCGGTCCATCATTTCTACTGGCTTTTCCATGAAGTGTAGAGTTTCGTTAACTTGCAAATCCTCGAGAGGGACATGCAGGTTTTCTTCAGCTAGACACTTCTTGAGGTTCGAGACGTGGAAAGTCGGATGTACGTTGCTGAGTTCCTCCGGTAATTCGAGTCGGTAGGCCACTTTGCCAATTCTTTCCAGAATCTTAAAGGGACCGACGTATCGTGGCGCTAGCTTTCCTTTATTGCCGAATCGGATCACCCCCTTCCAAGGTGAAACCTTTAGGAGTACGAGATCACCAACTTCAAACTCAAGGGGCTCGTGGCGTTTATCGGCGTAACTCTTTTGACGACTCCTCGCTTTCAAGAGATTGTCTCGTATCTGGAGGATCTTGTCAGTCGTTTCTTTTAATAACTCAGGATCGGTAATTTAAGCGTCTCCGACCTCGTGCCATACAATAGGCGATCGACATTTTCTTCCATATAATTCCTCAAAGGGTGCCATTTGAATACTAGCATGATAACTGTTGTTGTACGAGAATTCTACTAAAGGTAAATGCGTATCCCAATTACCACCAAAATCTACAACGCACGAACGAAGCATGTCTTCAAGGGTGCGGATCGTGCGCTCAGTCTGACCGTCAGTCTGCGGATGGAATGCGAGACTGAGATTAAGAGTAGTACCGACAGTGGATTGGAATGTCTCCCAGAGACGCAAGGTGAATCGACCGTCGCAGTCAGAGATGATGTCACAAGGTGTCCCATGTCGACAAACGACTTCGTCGGTATAGATTCGTGCTAATCGTTCTACCTTGTAATCTTCTCATATCGGTAAAAAGTGAGCAGATTTCGTAAGACGATCAACGATAACCCAAATGCTATCGTGACCTGATAGCGTGCGAGGGAATTTCGTAATGAAATCCATAGCTATACTCTCCTATTTCCACATCGGGATCTCGGGTTGTTCGATTAAGCCAGAGGGTCGTTGGTGTTCAGCCTTAACTTTCGAGCAAGTAAGGCATTTCGAAACATAGAGAGCGATATCCTTCTTCATTCCTGTGCCCTGGTACATCTTGTCAGCACCGGGATGAATGGAATATCGAGATTTGTGGACTTCAGTCAGCAATATCTCCCGAAGGTTGTTGCAACTGGGAATCTAAATGCGGTCGTTATAGTGAAAGATAACATTCGGTTTATTCACTAGTTGGTTTTCAGTTCCAAGAATTCTTTCTTCCTTCAAGGTGTTCTCGAGAAAACAGGCGTGTTGAGCGTCGCGAATGAGGGCTTCGAGGTCGTGTTGGGCTTGAACATCACGAACACTATGTAAATAGCTTTGTCGGCTAAGATCGTCGGCAATGACATTTGCTTTGCCTGGGTGGTAGCATATCTCACAGTCGTAGTCGTTGAGAAGTTCAACCCATCTGCGTTGGCGCATATTCAGCTCTTTCTTGTTCAAGATGTGTTGTAGGCTCTTATGGTCGGTGAAGACCATACACTTGGTACCATATAGGTAGTGTCGCCAAATCTTTAACGCAAAAACATCTGCACCCGACTTCGAGATCATGGGTTGTGTAGTTCTTCTCGTGGACTTTGAGTTGGCGAGACGCGTACGCGATAACCTTGTCTCGTTGCATAAGAACACCACCAAGACCTAGGTTTGAGGCATCACAATAAACAACAAAGTCGTCATTTCCATCAGGTAGCGTGAGTACGGGAGCGTTGCAAAGCATATGCTTAAGAGTTTGAAAGGCATCCTCGTGTTTGGTTCCCCAAACAAAAGGTTTGTCTTTATGAGTTAGAGAAGTGAGAGGAACGGTGATTTTAGAGAAATCAGCGATAAATCGACGGTAATAACCCGCCAATCTAAGAAAAGAACGAACTTCGGATGGGGTTTTCGATGTAATCCAACTCTTAACTGCTTCAATCTTCGCGGGGTCGACGTGAATACCTTGACTGTTAACGATGTAACCCAGAAATTGAACCTCCTCAAGCCAAAATTCACACTTGGAGAACTTGGCGTAGATGCGATTCCCTTGGAGAAGCTCAAGAACTAATCGGAGATGATGCGCGTGTTCGGCTCTCGACTTTGAATAAATAAGGATATCATCGATAAATAAGATAACAAAGCGATCAAGAAAGGGTTTACACACACGGTTCATCAAATCCATGAAGACCGCAGGTGCGTTTGTTAGACCAAAAGGCATGACCACGAATTCGTAATGGCCATAACAGGTACGAAAAGCGGTTTTAGGATATCTTGTTCCTGAATTCGCAATTGATGGTAACCGGCATGTAGATCGATCTTAGAAAAACAAGTAGCGCCTTGCAGTTGATCAAATAACTCATCGATTCGGGGTAGAGGATAGCGATTCTTGATAGTAAGCTTGATGAGTTCCCTATAGTCGATGCACATTCGGAACGATCCATCCTTCTTTTTCACGAACCGGACAGGTGCGCCCCATGGAGATGTGCTAGGGTGTATGAAACCTTTATCAAGTAATTCCTGGAGTTGACTAGAAAGTTCACACATTTCGAACAGTGCGAGGCGATAAGGAGCTTTAGCGACAGGGTTAGCTCTAGGAATGAGGTCGATACGAAAGTCACTATCACGAGTCGGGGGGTAGACCGGGTAAATCGTCAGGAAAGACATTAGGAAAATCACGAACCACAAGTACCTTTTCCATCGGCTTCTTTTCCTTCTCCGCTACTACGATGTGTGCTAAGAAAGCCATGTTTTCCTTGCGGAGATACTTGCTTGTTTAAATGCACGACATAACTTTTAGGTAGTGTTTGGTATACAATAATGAGAGGTGAAATGGAATGAATGATTACGAGGGAATGAAGAAAAGGGTGTTTGGTTGGTCAATGGAATGGAATCACCCATTCCAAAAGGCATTCCATTCCCTCAAAATCATTCCTTCCACCCCCCATGTTTTTTTCCATTCCATCCCCTCTTGCACCATTAATCAACACCACAACCCACCACCACCACCACCCACCACCGACGCCATCGCCGCCACCCGCCACCACCTCACCCCGACAGCCACCTTCGCCACTGCCACCCACTCACCATCGTTATCACCCACAGCTGCGACCAACCGCCAACGCCACTTGCCGCCGCCCACCACCATCGTCGACGCCACCACCACCGCCACCACCAACCGCCTCTACCGCCACCAACTGCCACCTTTGCTGCCACCCACTACCAACGATCACCTTGCCGCCACCACCACTCGTCGTCACCGCCGCACCGCTACTCGCCGCCGCCACCACCACCCATCATTGCCACCGACACCCACCACCGCCACCTATAACCACCCACAATCACTACCACCACCGACCACCACCACCATTCACCGCTTATTTTATTACTCCATTTTTCTTGCCTACCGAACAATACACGATAATAATTCATTCCATTCACACATGGTAACCAAACAAGACATGAAATGGTAATGATCCATTGCATTCCCTCATCCATTCCATTACCTCGTCCATTCCATTACCCCATATCAAACAGACCCTTAGTTCTTTCGAGGATACTTCGCCATAAACACATAATTGGTCGCCATTAGGGAGAGAGAAACGAATCATATTTTCGAAACAAACAACTTCAGCACGATTTTCACGAAGAAAATCCATGCCTACTATGACATCGAAGCTACCAAGTTGCATATGAATGAGATCGATCGGGAAAACATGATTGTTGAGTTCGAGAGTACAATCATGGAGTACAGAACTAACGGTGACGGTTCTTTCGGTGGTGATTTCTACGTCGAACGTCGTTGGGAGGTTAGCGCGTTTACGTTTTAGGAGCTTTTCGAATTCAAACGACACAAAACAGTTATTGGCTCCAGAATCAAATAAACACAAAGCATAAATGCCATTGACGAGAAACGTACCATTGGCAACATTGTTGTCAGTCTAAGCCTGGCGGATATTGATGTTGAAAGTTCTTCCGGGGGCTGCTTGCTGTGGTTGTTGCTGCTGCTGCTGAGGTTGCTGCTGTTGTGGTTATTGCTGCGGTGGTTGCTGTGGTTCTTGTTTCACAACTCGATTCGGGCAGACGTTAGCAAAGTGATTTGGGTCACCACAAGAGTAGCAAGCTCGCGCATTAACAGCGGGCGCAGGAGCTGCTTGGTTACCCTAGATAGCAAGAGGTTGAGTTGGTGATGCAGGAGCTCGAGCAGCTTGTTGACGTGGGCCTGAACGGCAATGAGCAGTGAAATGCCCATAAATGTTGCAGTTGGCATAGAAACGGAAATTCACCCCTGCAGGGTGATGGTAGGTGCAAGTTGGGCACAGAGGATGAACACCAGTATAAGCACGCTTAGCAGGCGGTACGTTGGTGACAGTAGCTTGCCGGTTCTGATTGCTGGGTTGTACGGGGACAGCGTTGAGAGGAGCGGCGGTAGTAGCGTAGTTCTTGTTATTGTTGCCCTTTCGCTTGTGATTCTGGCGTGAAGACTTTGAACCTTGTGATGCTGCAGTTTCGGTAGCGGGAGTAGCAGTTGCTTGATTGAGGCTTTTGGTTGAGGTTTTAAAGTACCCAACTAAGACTCGCTTGTGAGTTGGTAAGTTTCCTCAATAGTAGCGGGTTTAGCTGCTAGAACAAAGTCAGCTACACAGTCGGGGAGAGCGCGGATGTATTTCTTGATTGTCATATCAGGTGTTGCCACCTGACTAGGACAGATGATACTGAGCTGCTTGAAGCGAGCGGTGAGACAAGCGTTGTTACCTCCATCTTGTTTGATATGCCAGAATTCATTCTCCAACTTTTGAACTTCATGTAGAGGGCAGAACTCCTTCATCATGAGCTCCCTGAGTTCCTCCCAAGAAAGACCATAAGCTGGATCACTGTCGCGCCTGTTGCGCTCAGCTGTCCACCAGTCCAGAGCCCTGGACTGAAAAACTCCAGTAGCATTAACAATACGCAGATTTTCTGGGCATCCGCTTTGCCTGAAGGTGACTTCGATTGAGTCAAACCATTGGAACATAGCGCTGGGTCCATCTTTGCCAGTGAAGTTAGCAGGACCGCAGGCCTTGAATTGTTTAAAGCTGAAATGAGCTTTGGGCGTATCGCTCTTTGACTCGACAGACGATTTGCTGTTGACCTCATTGATCTCACTGACGATCTGAGGTATAACTTTAGCCATTTCCTTGGCTATCAGTGAAGCGATGCGCTTGTCAGCATGGTTTCATCGAGTACCACGTTGAGTATGCGAACCAAATGACGACATTGTTTGCAATAGACATCGTCATATGATTTAGGGGAGTGCACGGTTCGGTTCGGTTATTAGCATTATCCGTAACCGTAATTGAAGTCATCGGTTCGGTTCGGTTAATTTTCGGTTAATAACCAATTCAAACAAGGGATAATTTTTTTGCTTAGAAATACACCTAATGGAGGTATAAATACATGAAATAGATGTACATATACATGAAATAGATGTATAAATAAATGAAATGCAGGTATAAATGCATGAATAGATGTTTAAATACATAAAATGGAGGTATAAATAAATGAAATTAAGGTATAAATAAATGAAATAAAGGCATAAATAAATGAAATAGAGGTATTATTACATGAAATGAAAGTATAAAAAATGAAATACATGAAATAGAGTTATAAAAGTGAGAAATGTATAAAAAATAAATGATTCGGTTCGGTTCGGTTAATTTCGATTAACCGATGGTAAAAAAAATATCTGTTAACCCACTTTCGGTTAATTCGGTTTCGGTTAATTTCGGTTCGGTTTTGTCGATTTTCGGTTCGGTTTCGGTTAACGGTTCGGTTATTGCACACCCCTAATATGATTTAGACGAGATTCGATTGTATCGGGTTTTGTTTTGAAAGTTTTAGCGTTTAACCACCATACTTATTATTATTATTATTATTATTATTGCTAAAGCACAGGAACACGTCGGCACATAAGCACGTAGTCACGTAGGCACATAAACCACAGAGGCACGTAAGCACGTAAGCACATAATCCACGTAGGCACATATATTGCACGTATTCACCTATATTTTGCACGTATTCACCTACATATTTTGCACGTATTCACCCATCTTACAAGTCCGCGTTGCGCGTTCGAGAGTTGCGAGCGATAGCGAGTAACGGATCGAGTAACGTTGCGAGTAGTATAGCGTCGAGCATAGCGTACGAGAGTTCTTATTTTGTCTGCGTTTAGTTAGCGTTTGAGATTCGATAGCTGTGCGAGTTGTGCGCGTTTTGTAAAGCGGTGAGCGGAAAAACGTATAGTCTCCAAAATCGAAACATATAAACATGTAGGCACATAAAATCGATAACGCGTAAAATCAGCGATTGCGGCTTAGAATCAAAACAGAGTGTGCCCTGGGTGTTGGGCATTGACTACCCAAAGTGATTCGATTATTCTCAACGTCCTCGGGTGCACGCTTTGGCCTAATAGACTGTGCTCTCGCCAAAACACCGCGATCGGCACTCATCCTTCCTGTTACTACGTGACTCGAGTCATCAGAACAATCAATCGAGACTTTGGTGAGAGTTTTGTAAAATCAAGGTAATGAGTGGAATGTGTCATTAAGGTGCGGGTTTCACCCCTAACTTAACAATTAAGGTGCGGGTTTCACCCCTAACTTAACAACTTGCCCCAAGACACTCCTTTACCAAATAGAGAGAGAGAGATTTTCGTTGAGATGCGGATGTCACTCCTAACTCAACGAAGTTTCTCATGCTGAGAGTAAAAATACGTGTAGAGTGAGTGATCTTATCGAGAGTTCTTGCTTTTCAAGCCTAATCTCGATCCAATCACTCGGTTGTGTTATGCGAGTGTTTTCGAAAACGTGTGTATTGTGTTAGCCTTAAGAAAGGCAAAAGTAATTTTGAACCTTAGGAAAGGTTCCTTTGTGCGAAACTGTAGTATGAGGTGTTCACACAAAGATGTAGTTTTCGCGAGTTCGAGCGAGAGTATCAATAGTAGGTTCGTACGAATCCCCTACTGGGTTCGCACAGAGCGGGTCTGTTGGTACTTAGACTATAGACTAGGTCAATCCTAAGACTCAACCTAATTCCCTATAGTTGTGGCTCTGATACCAATCTGTCACACCCCAACCGATGGCAGAAAGATCGGGGCACGGCACTAGGCGAACCAGATTGCTCAAGAGATCCATAGCAACTATTTGTAACCAATATTTTTAAAGGTTAATTGTCCCATACCAATCAACAAATATTCAACAAGTAATTATTACAGATAACGAGTTTCTCTCGAACAAAACAAGTCCGACAACCTAGATTTCTATTAGATGAGTTTCTAGACTGCCTATCTTGATTCCAGCAAACAAGTCCATCAACCTGTTACATACGTTAAAATAAAGTCAATACATAAAATGTAAAGGTGAGTACACAAGTTTGTATAGTATATAGTAGAGAAAGCGTTTTTACGCATAACCAGCATGTATCACGTAACGGGCGAAAGCAAGTAACTATCACCCAATGATTACAACTTAACCATGAGACTGCGTTGTAGAGTATGCGTGACACATGTTCAGCGAACACGTGAAGTAAAGTGATGTGATCCCTAGCAACCCCTGTCCACGATAGGTGCTGAGTCCAAACTATAGTACTATCGTTGCCAGAGGCGGTATAGTGTAACATTGTATAAGCATAGTAACAAGCATTCATAGATCATGTATAACATGCGGGAGCAGTTAGCGTTGTAAAGTGTTTGTGTTGTGTGTTGTGTTTTGATATAAAACGTATGTAACACCCAAAAGTGCGTTAAAAGAAAATGGGTTCGAGTATACTCACAGTATGTGTTTAACAAGTAAACACAGCTTGATTGGATTGACGGGAGTGCGTTGGAGTTAGCCTGAGCATAGAACAGTAGCGTAAGCATTGAGCAGTGCGTAAATAGTATGTCAGATGATTGAGTGTTCGAAAGGTGATCCGAACGGATGAGTCTCCATTCGAGCGGATGGTCATCTGAGCGGAACACCATTCGAACGGATGGCCATTCGAATGAGTGTGCTTTGTTTGGAAAATTGTTAAAGGTTGAAATTTAATCAAATCGTTCAAAAAGGTTCCCAATGTTGAAACGATTTTAAATAAGAGACAGGTTACTTGGTCGAATGGTCATTGGATCAGATGGTCATCCGATCGGATGGCCTTTCGAGTGAGTGATCTGTTATTTGAGATTTGGTAAAAATTTCTAAGTAGAAAGTTTGGAGTTTAACGGAGACGACGTGACGACGTGTCAAACAACGAAAAAACACACCAAGTCCAGCTCATTGGATCGAATGGTCTCAGCCCATTCGATCAGACTCAGTGATCATGATAGAATTTCATGTTCAACCCGTTAATCGGTTATCTCTCTGGTGGAAATCCGTTTTCAAGCCGGCTCTCAACTAAGGAATGAGTAGAGAGTCTGAATGAGCCCAGAACCCATCGGTTTTCGTGTGAAAAGTTAAAATCAGATGAAAAGTGTTGAAATCTTGTTGAGATTTAGTTAAAAAGTGTGAAATCTCTTAGATCTAGAACCAATCTCGATCAAATGATGTCCCTTAACCGTTTGCCGGAGCAAAACAAGGTGGAAACCACCTTCAAGAGGTCCAAATCAGTGATGTCAGAGAAAAAGTAAGTGTTTGTGTGGTCTTGATGGAGAGGATGATGTAGAAGTGAATAGTGATGATGATTGTACAAGATTTGAGGAGAAAAGATTCCCAAAAAGCCTTGAATCGCGAATAAAGGTGACTAAGAGCGACTTGAGTGCGGGTGGTCGGATGGAGATGTCAAATCAGTGAAAGGGAGGTGTAAGGGTAGTATTTATAGTGTGAGAGGGCGAGTTAAGTCGGTGGAGAGTGGCGTTCGGTCGAATGGGTTGTCCGGTCGAATGGCCATTCGGTCGGATGGTCATCCGGACGGAAGTCCATTCGATCGGTTGCTTATTCGATCAGCCGAATTGCGTTTTGTTAGTTTCCCAACTTTGTTTCGTATGTTAAGCGTTGCGTTGCGTTTAATCGAGCTGCGAGTAAGCGTTTGAGCGTATAAGCGTTGCGTTTATAACCACATAACATATAAACCACCAATCACACAAGTAACACACAAAACACAAGTAAAAGCATAAAGTAATTCTGTGTTTCGAGTTTGCGTTGCGATTGCGTTGAGTTTGTGTTGTGATAAAGTTAAAATGAGATAACTTCGTTTTGAATAAGTGTTGTAATATGCGTTTGAAAACCTAGTTTTAAAATAGTTAACCCATAACGATAATCGGAATCTCGGGAGTACAAGCGTTTAACGAATGAAATGAACACGATGAGTAATGACCCGAAAAGTCGGGTTGTTACACATTTGGCGCTGGAGAGGAGGGTGACAGCGGCGGGAAAAAAGAGAATACGTATAAACCAGGCAACCAGTCAATTCGTTTCCATAATACTCAGTTTCCAAAATCAATTCACAACAATTTGTTTCCATAATACTCAGTTTCCAAAATCAATTCATAGCAATTCGTTTTCAAAATCATGCATAAATTTGGTTATTTATGTTGTTTGCCTGTTTGTGTATCTCAGCAGGTTATTATGCTCTTAATAATTTGGTTAACTGTTTTAGACTTTTGGTTGTCCTCTGTAGTACATGAAAGTATAAAGCAGCAATTTGGTTAACTATTTTGATTTGGCATAAAAGATAAGCAATTTGGTTTTAGTTGTATAATTTGATTCAGCATAAAACATAGGTGTATAATTTGGTTAACTGTTTAGAATATTAGAACTTTTTTTTATGTTTTCTATTACCAAATACTGGATTTTGGTTATTTGGATTTATGAATTTAGTAATTTTTGTTTTAATTTGTTTACCCCGAACCGGACTCAATGGTACACCGTACCGGATCGTACCGAAATGAACCTACCCCCTCCGTACCGAATTCGTCCCATCTAGTGAATTGCGAACCCGAACCGCGTACCCGTACCGGAGCGAACCGCGAATTAGGTGACTATGGGTGAGACCCTATAGTGGTGAGAGTTTTCGTGAGATGTCACATTTATGATTTAACAAATTGTATTTTTGCCATTATTATCACCAACCAAATTAAATATTTGAAAATATTTTGAAATCACTCAAAAAACCAATTATCATCATTTTCCTTCGTTTTCTAATATTTTAAGTAAAACAATATATTTTGGATTTGGTGAAGCTTTTAAGTAATATGTAAGCATATTTAAAAAAATTAATAACCAATTTCATATTTAATTAATTTGGTTAATTCGGTTATTGATATAATAACTATACATAAGTGCATTCAGGGATATCTTGGGTTGTTGAATGTCTTGCAACATAATCTCAGTAAGATCAACTTGATCTTCTTCTTTAACCTCCACTAACTCAATGGAGAACAACTGCTTATTTTTCCACACATGTCCTGGCACATATTTTTTCACTATACCCAAAACATTCACCCTTGGTTCTTTTATCTTCAATCTCTTTATGTGTTAGTCTTCTAGAGTTTAAGGGTTTAGGTTTAGCAAAACTAGGAGCAGGTAACAAGGGTAGATTATGTCCAACTTCTTATGTGGGAAAAAATAAGACAGGTGGAACTTGTAAACTATAAGTGTAGTTGTTACGGTTGTTCATTTATTTATTATCATCGTTTGCATCAATATGAAAGAATAAATAATTTTGTTGTTCATTTATTTATTATCATGGTAATTTGCATCAAGTACAATATGAAAGAATAAAGAATTTTCAAGACTGGAAATATTTACTAGAAGGTGATGATGAATTGCATTCAAACCAAAATCCCAACTAGGCTTAGAGGAATCTGGAGCGTGTGCATTCAGCAGGAAGACCGTTAGTAAAGCGTCTGCGGTCATTGCAGTAGTTGTAGATCATGTGCTTGTTCTGCACCCACCTAATCCTGTTTCGGCCAGCTGCATCGACTCCTTGAGTTCTCCATGCCTGGTTGTCATTTACAGAGCTTGTCGACCTTGAGTTAGGACCAACTTTATCGGCATTGGCATTGAATTTCCTGTAGTAAGCGGTGAAAGGTGCGTTTTTCCAGTCAGTTTTCACACGCCCACCCTGGGTTGCCCAGTCATCTGCATTCCACAGGCTGGCGTACACTCTCATCGGTTGGCTCTTGGGAAAGGGAACTCCAGCAGCCTCATGGTTGTTAAACACCCTCACTGGTATGTTATCAATCAAGAAACTGTAGTAAAATGTAGTTGAAGATCAGTACATGTCAGTAGTACGGGTAACTTGTGTGCATAGATCGAATGTGAGATGGACTTACATGATTCTTTGTGCGTTCCATACAATAGTGTAGGTGTGGAAGGCGGCAGTTGGGTCGAACCATAGGTGAAACTGTTGTTCCTTATCTCCTTTCCCTTGCGAGTATACGTTGGTGTGGATTGTGTAAGGGCTTCCTGTGGTGTTGCCCAAGAACTCAAAGTCTATCTCATCATGCCCTGCGCCTTGTGACGATAACTGGTGTACAAAGTCAGTCATGCTTTTTGTTAGGGACTTGGTAACTATGATATAATGTCAAGATACAAATTTTGAAATCATGAGGGCATGGACTACTTACATAGAAGGTGGTGACTGTACCAGCAGAGTTTCCAGGTACTAGTTTGAGTTGCATGTCGAACCTTCCAAAGAGGTACTCGTGCTTGGACTGGAAACCCGACCCGGAGTACTGATCGAGTGAAAGGGAGAGATCCTGACCGCCATTGGAAATTTTAGCACGTTCGCCTCCAAAAGTGATGTCCATTTCGTCATAAAAACTTCCTGCCGATGCAGCTACAATCAGACATGAAATTGCTAGAGCAACTGCACAAGTATTATGGCTTGAATGTCCCATTATTCTTCTCAACCGAACTAGTGTGTATGTATGTGTGTGAAAGATAGAGAGAGGAAGAGATGTGATGGGTTTATGTTTAATTTCAGTGATGGTTTATATATATATATATATATATATATATATATATATATATATAGGTGTGGCTACATGATCACAAGTTTGCCGTAGGAACCATCCTGGTTGGTAGACAAGAGGTGACTCCACCGAAAAATGATTAAAAGACACCCATTTACGCGTGCCAACTCATGGAGAACAATTATTGCTTGTGTTTCTCGACACACACATATTTATGTGAAACTTCCTTCCACTATTCCATTGAAAATATTTTCAGTCATAACATTAATGGTTAGTGTTCCAAATGGAAGGTTTTACTTATTTTTTCTGAGGTTACTAGAGGGTAGGCCCGTACGATGCACGGCATGACCAACAGTTAGCGTCCTTCATTTTGTTGTGCGTTTGGGGAAAATGTTTATGTATGGATAAAAGATAATTAGTCAAAAGACAATGTAAGAGAAGCCATACAAAACGTGATAAGAGCTTGTACCATAAGCCGGCCACACAAAATTTAAGGCGTGCATAGCACAGGAAACTTTGTTGCGTAATCAGTTTAAGAACAAACATGTATGCCAAGTCTAAAAACATACATTACAGGAAAAAAACTTAAAGGAGTTCATAAAGCTTCCGGTTTTATTCAATAATTCACGAAATCTTCTGCCGCTAATGCATGGCCATGTAGTCGGCGTTCCCCTTAGTAGTTTCTTGTCTACAACAGGTTTAAGGAAGTAAACATAAGCAACGGGTATGAGCTAGTCAAATCAAATATCTATATGCTTATAGGCAAAATATATACCTTTCACCTGGAGCGCTACCCACAGAAGTAGGGCTGGGAAATAAAAAAAGGAAATGTTAGGCAGAACTTTAACTTGGATGATGTATATATTAGTAGCTCATATGCCATTATTTTTATTTTGTACAAAAAATTTGATAGAATGTAACTTTGTTCAAGTAGTGACACAACACAAATGGATATGATGTGTAAAACATATATGCTTATAGGCTAAATACATACCTTTCACCTGGAGCGCTACTGTAATACTCGAAATTTTTTATTACAAATTCTTACTTATATTAAATAAACAACTTGTTAATAATTAAATACTAAGTTTTGTTATAAGTATTTTATATATTTTAACACTTTATCGTATAACCTTTACTTTCAAAAATAAATAAATAACGATAATGATACTAATTATTTTTACTATATTTAAGTTAAATTTTGGGTATAGCAAAACTATCGAGACTTATATATGTTGCATAAAATAAATAATTACTTACAAATATCATATTTTTAAAATAAATTGTGAAACGTATATGAGAATTGAATGTCTTAATTATAATTTGTAAGTTTACTAAGAATTATTATTTTAGAGATAAACATGAATTTATCATTCCTTGAAACGTGGAGGTGATATATGAAAGAAAGAATGAGTCATGGAATTAAAACTTACCACCTGTCAACTAATATACCTTGTTCACCAAGGAAATCAAGTATAAAATAGAGATATTAGCTTTAACTCTGTATACCCTAAAAACCTATTTTTCCATTTCAATATTTCTTTTATCTTTCCTACTAAAACAAATAAACAATATCAACATCCGAGTCTCTATTGAAGAAAATGATGAAGGTAATTTGCATGATTTAGTTTTGGTTCATCCATTTATTATTTTATGATAAGGCAAAAGAAAGTTATAAAAAAAATACAAAGAATTGTAAGTAAACATCGCTAATTTAAAATTTTCTTATAGTTGAATATTAAATTCATTTTAAGATATATACATATAAATAGGATCTAAATTATTTAGATTGATCATAATAAAGAAAAAAAAAGGCACCGACAACTTTACTATGATATTATTATTGAGTATTAATAAATGTATAATATAATTCTTTTATGATATAGTAATAATTATGAATTAAGTGAATAAGATTGATATTGCCAAAATTAGAAGTTATCGGTTAAGATTTTACAATACATATTATTATATTTTAGAACTTATTTAAATTATTATATAATATGTAAACATAGTATATTTTTATTATAGTTAAACATGAATTTTGAAACCTTTGTAAACAAACTAACGAATGCACCAAACAGAATTATCATGATTTGAAAATAAGATAATAGCGATGTTATATTGTAGGATTCCGTGATCGTTTTGACGCAATCTAATATCCTAGCTTTGTGTTCATCGCTTAAGGTACGGACCCCTCCTCATATATGTGTACGGATTTAGATTCCCACTACCTCGTAGTTGGAAATTTAGATTTGTTACTGTATGCTTTGGTGATCTTCAAGATTTTCTGCTATTATATTTAAATATATAGTTATATTGTTTTAGCAAATATTGATTATGATGCATTGAACTACTGATTGTGTCGCACCGAATGGTGACGCGCTGAAAAACTGAATGTGAACTACTGAATGTGATTATGTGACGCACTGAATGTGAACTGACTACGCATTGAACTACTGAATGTGACGCACTGAAGGTGACTAACTGAATGTGTTATATATATTGTTTGATAGATATTATTAAGAAAATATATCTTGTGTTGTTGTTGTCCCACTGAGTAAACCCCGTTTACTCAGGCGTACGTTTGCCTTCTTATGTACGTTAGGTTGCAAGGATTGTCTGGAAGACTTGGATGGATGGTTCGAGGGAATAAAGACGCACATGGGTTTTCATAAGATTTTAAAATGTTTTGATCATTATTTTTGACTTATTTGAAATAATATAAAGTTTTACTATTTATGGATTGAAGTTTTGACCTCTGATGTACTGTATAAGTGACACGTCAGCCCGAGCCGGGTTGGGGTGTTACAGTTATGGTATCAGAGCTCAGGCTCTTTCCTGTCGATTTCTTTTTAAACAAAACCTGTCCGGTAAAGGGTAGAAGTTGATTTAGTACTCCTAATCTTCCGCCAAAGCATTAGGTTAGTCCATATATATATTTTTCTAAGCCATCGTTAATGGTTAATGGTTTGATCTGAAGTTTAGCTAAATTATGTTTTCTCCTTAAAAATGAAATATAAGACTATGTTAATAAAATTATGTAATAGTCGTCTTTATGTTAAAATTCTTGTTTTCGAGGACGAAATTATTTTTTTAGAGGGGTAGAATTGTAATACTCGAAATTTCTTATTACAAATTTTTACTTATATTAAATAAACAACTTGTTAATAATTAAATACTAAGTTTTGTTATAAGTATTTTATATATTTTAACACTTTATCGTATAACCTTTACTTTCAAAAATAAATAAATAAATAAATAACGATAATGATACTAATTATTTTTACTATATTTAAGTTAAATTTTGGGTATAGCATGTGACATCTGTGCTTGTAATCATTGTAAACAATTCAGTTATCAATGAAATAAAGTTATTTGATCCCAATCTTTGTTTGTTGATGTTTGATGTTTTTCATGTTTTGACTTTTATTCGATTTCAAACTCTATATCGCTTTCTGGAGAGTTATACGCAAACTAGTGCGTAAACGCAATCAGTTTAACCCAACAAATACTCTGGAACATCAATTTATGCTTAACATACCTTAAATAACCTTTACATAACTTAGAAATATGTTTTGAAGGCTTTGGTATGGCAAAATCAAGTTTATTCGCTTACAGGGACTAAAATTGACAAACTGCGAAAGTATGCCAATCTGAACTATAATGAACATTCCGGAGGCATGCCCATAAGTTAAACACACCCTAAATATCCTTTACATAGCTTAGAAATAGGCTTTGATGGGTTCAGTGTGCTAAAACAAACTTTATGCTTATTCAGGGATTAAAAGCGTCAAAAAGTGCATAAGTTTGCATTTTCGCGCATATCTTACGTTCTGAATACATCCGGACATCCAAAAATTTATGTAATCATTAAAATATTATGTTTTAGTGATTGTCTTGTGAAAAATCCATTCGTCGCGCAATTTGGACCGTTTTTGCGTCCGTTACGACTTCCGTCGTAACTAACCGAACAACGCAATCGTACCGCCAAACAAACCGACATCTGGCATATTTTTAAGCATATTTCATGTTCCCTATGCTTTAACATCCTTATAAAGCTTAGAAATGGGTTTGACGGGTGTTAGAAGTACCAAAACACGACTATACGAGCACAGGGACCAAAATTGCCAAAATGCAAAATCTGTTGGTCTGCAGGGTCCTTACGGACCGTATGGGGTTGCTTACAGTCCGTAAGCCATGCCCAGATCAGCAGAATTGCTTTCCAGCCATTTCCAGCTCTTACCCACCCTTGCACATGGTTTTGTTGAGTCTATGGGCTGGTTTAGGGGCTCCCCTGGTTTTTTAAAACTATGGTCATGAGGTGTACGGCTAGGATTGAATCTCGGATAACGAGGAACGATCTTAACGGTTCTACTACACCTATAAATATCCCCCCCCATGCCTTGCCCATTTTCCTCACTTGAATTCTGAGATTTTCTCTAAGTTGGAGTGAATAACACTTCATACCTGAGAAATACTTGGAATTCAATCTTGCGAGGACCTTCTGTAAGTATTCTTTCGCGTTTATCGTTCGTTTTAGCTTCAAAGTCAAACTGCGTTTGACTTTCTGCATTGACCAGTTTATGGTCAACGCGAAGTTCGTTTGAACTTCATAACGTGAGCGTAATCACGATGGTTATAGTCCCTAGTGACTATACCTACTGATTACCACGTTATCTAGGCTCAGTGACGAGTCGTCGTTTCGGCCAAAATGAATTTTCTCGCGTATTTTGTAACCAAACTACTCTAGGGTGTTAAAACCGTTTGTTTTAATACCAAACCTGTTTTCTAACTTTACTAAACATGTTCTAGGATGTTTAGCTCGTCGCTTTTAGTTTTGTGCTTGTCTAGGGTCGTAAGGGTAAGCGATCTAAACAATCGCTTATGCTTACGAACCCGACCCAATTGGTCGATCTTTAGGATTCGACCAAACACATTGGGTGACCATAGTGTATAGGGAATAACCTTCCGAGGTTATATCTATTGGTCACGTCGTTTAAATAATTGTATGATAGGTAATGTATGTGCCTTGGGTAAATTACCAAAATACCCTTTTTACGCTAAAATTCATTTTAAACCTATGCAACATAATTTTTGGTATCTAAACTGATTTAGCAACAATATTAAGCATGTTAAGGCATATCTTGCTTGTCATAGGACTAGTTAGGCATTCCGAACGCGTTTTACGCGAACGACGCGTTAAAGTGGCATAAGCTACCTAAACGAGTCGTGACGGGTCAAAAGCACTTAGGATAGGTTTTGTTTTAGTATATAGGCTTTGTTAAACCATATTACATAAGTTCCCACACTTATTTGGTTTGCAAACCCTCGTACTACCCGACCCTCCGATAGGTCCGTTTATTAATGTAGATACCTATATTAGGTGTCGTTTGAATCCGTGATCTTCTAGCCTTGCTTGGTGGATATCTAAAGTCTATTGAGCAATCTCAAGTGAGTACATAGTCCCCTCTTTTACTGTTTTCCAAACATTTTAAGGTGAAACACATGTGCCTACTTGTTACTTTCGTGCTTTCTTGTTTTCACATCATATGCTTGCTATGTTCTTAGTACACTTATAGTACATGATTTCATTACATTGTTTTGCTATGTATGTTGACTGAGCATGCTAGCACATTGATTTACGTTACGTTGCTTTGCTACATATGTTTACTTGGCATATTAGCACATTGTTTTACATTACATTTTCTGCTATGTATGTTGACTGAGCATACTAGCACATTGATTTACATGACTTTTCTGCTTTGTATGTTAACTTAGCATACTTAGTACATTGTTTTCATATAACATGTTTACATTTGGTATGACATTTGGTTTGCATAAACGGGACTTATATACATTCATTAACATTAGCTACGCCGCTCGGTAGTAAGTAATGGTACCATAGGACTTGACAAATCTCGTTCCTGACATCCTGGGTTGGTTTGGATGAAAGGAATGACTGAATCCGAAAACATTTCTTTTGATAACCTTTACTTAAGGTTATCCGTCTGTCTCAAGGCTTGAATGTATGCGTTAACTTACCACATAAATATTTGTATCATTTAAAACATGCTTTTACTTTGCAAAACATAACTTTTTGATATACTCAAAATACTTTGTTTTGTACATTTTTACATTTGGTTTAAGTGAATACATATCTACTTAACATACATGACATTTGTTACATATACATGACTACGTTTTGGGACTTTTTAAACATATGACAATGGTTTAGACAAGAACATTTGATGGTTGGTTTAAACATGGACTTTGTACATTGGTGGTTTGTTTAATGACTTAAGTAACGATATGTGTGTAGTATGATACAAGCATGGTGGATACGCCGCTGGTACTTCCTATATATAAGTGCTTGTATTGTATTACATGTCATAGCGTTATTTAAATCATTCAATTTGGACTTGTACATTTTACACAAATAACATATTATTCACAAGACTTTGTTTTACAAAACAGTTTATTTTTATACAACTTATTCTCACTTGGTTATTCATTTAACCATACTTTGTTCTTTATTTATACATATCATCTGATATTATCGCTTTTCAAATGATTTACAAAACAAAATATTTTACAAGGTTCATGACTAACTTTTATTAAACATCTTTTCTTAAACTTAAGTCATGAATCCTATTTCCACAAAACCTATGTATCTCACAGGCATTTTTATGCTGACGTACCTATTTTCACATGTGTTTCAGGAGCTAATGCATAGGACGATCGTGACACGCTAGGGTGGACTCGGGCCTTAGTGACATAAAACAGAGCTAGACTTAGTTTAATTACGTTATGTACTCTTTATTTCAGTAGTTTTAAGACAATGTAGCATATAGGTTCTTGTTTTGAACAATGTATTCCACCCTTGGGTGATGAATAAAATATTATTTTAATTACCATGGTTGTGGAACAATAATTCTGTTACAACACTCCCCGACGTTTCCGCCACGATTTGATGTTTTACGTGGTCGGGGTGTGACAGAAGAGTTGGTATCAGAGCCAATGGTTATAGGGAATTAGGTTATTAGTAATGCTTTGACCTAGACTATAACCTTTCTAGGACCCCAACACAAGTTGTCTTATGTTTAGATTTTAAAACATGCACTTCACCTATCCTTAGGTGATCACCAAAACAAGAACCCAGTTTTCTAAAACGATTTTTGAAAAACAATCCTCTGTTTTCAAATGATTTATTATATGGTTTTGAACCCTTTTGATTTTTTCAAATGAATTTTGGGATTTTATCATTTGTTTTTAAATGACTCTTTTGGCCTTGTGCCTTCCAAGTTTTCAAAATCTCGTCAAAGTTTTGGGTTCTAAATAGTGTGAACACGTGAAACTGGAAGGGAGAATGCCTGTACCCTGGGTTTTCTGTCTAAGGCTAGAGTGTTCGTACAAATCCACATAATCGGACCAGTCACTCTTACCTGGGAACTCCTGGGGTGAGTGTTCACTTATAGGCGAGCATGTCTTCGCTAAGCATTGTTTATGGACCCATTTACTTTGATTAGTCACTGTGTGTCATTTGTTTGCTTTGTGATACGGACGAATGACCACCATCCTTGCTTTGTTGATTTTGTTTCGTCTCGTTCTTTTCATCTAATCATCTCACTCGTTTCCTCTCATGTTTTCCTCTTTTTAGCATGCCTCCTCGACGCGACAATCAGATACCTAATGCCGAACTGGCAGAAATCATCGCACAGCATATGGCTGCGGCGTTCCCGAATCTTATTGCTCAGTTGAACCAAGCCAACATCAATCAGAACGCTCCTTGTAACTTCAAGAGCTTCAATTCGGCTAAACCACTCAAGTTCAGTGGTACTGAGGGGGCAACTGGGCTCCTTCAATGGTTTGAGAGCATTGAGAATACTTTTCGTCATGTTCAGTGTCCTGATAATCGCAAAGTCGAGTTTGCTTCTAGTGTTTTTCAAAAGGGGGCGTTGACATGGTGGAACAGGGTTATGAGAGATCGTGGTGCTGAAGTTGCTTTAGCACAAACAGGGGCTGAGTTGAGGACTCTCATGATGAGTGAGTTTTGTCCTCGTCATGAACTACGAGTGCTGGAAAGGGAGTTTGACGATCTAAAGTAGTTTAGTGGCGAGCACCGGGCATATACTGATAGGTACGAAGAGTTGAGTTTGTTATGCCCAACGATGGTTACCCCACTTGTTAAGGCTATCGAAAGTCACATCGATGGTCTACCTGACTCAGTGCAAGACATAGTTACTGGTAGTAAACCTACCACTGTTCGTCAGGCAATCGAACTATCTGCGACGTTGACTGAGTCACAGATTCGAAAGGGTAAGTTGCATAGAAAGGGTGACAAGAAGGGTAAGAAGCATGAGTCTGACAAGAAGGATAGCAAGAAAGGTAAAAACAAGAAGGAGAGTGATGCGGGTTCTTCGAAGGGGTCTAGGAAGCGGAAGGCTTCCCAAAATTTTGTCGTTACTGCACAGACGAATCAGCCTGCACAACAACCTGCCAAGATGCCTTATCTTGGCAACGCACCTTTGTGCAACAGGTGTAACAGCCATCACCAGCCACATCTTCAGTGTCGTCAATGCACTAACTGCGGAAGACCTGGTCATCTTGCTGCCACCTACGGCATTCCTGCTAATTTGAATCGGGCAGCTCAGAACCCGGCTCACCAAGTTGCTCAGCCTCTTGCTCAGCAACAAGGTCAAGCAGCACGACCTCACTTCCCACCAGGTTCTTGTTACAACTGTGGAGATCTGACCCACTACCGTAATCAGTGTCCAAGGTTGATAAATGCAAACCCAGTTCAAGCTCAGGCTCGTGGACGAGCTTTTAACATGAATGCTGTTGAGGCGCAAGCAGACAACGAAGTGGTGAACGGTACATTCTTTGTTAATATTCAACCTGCGTCTGTTCTTTTTGATTCAGGGGCCGATAAGAGTTTTGTGTCGTTATCTTTTGAGCCCTTGCTTCGCGTGTCTAGAACGAAACTAGGTAAGCCTCTGACAGTTGAAGTTGCGAGTGGTAAACCCGTTGTTCTTGATTCTGTTCTTCGCAACTGCCAGTTGAACCTAAACGACCATCTTTTTCCTATTGACCTCACGCCTATGCAACTTGGAAGCTTCGACATTATTGTGGGCATGGATTGGTTAGCCAAGAATCGCGCCGAGGTAGTGTGTTTTGAGAAGATCGTTCGTGTGCCGCTTTCGTCAGGTGAGATACTACAGGTTCGTGGTGAGAAACCTGCTAGTAGCCTCAAGCTTATGTCTTGTTTTCAAGCTCGGAAGTATCTGCGAAAGAACTATGTGGCCTTCTTGGCACATGTTACAGCAGATAGAGGCAAAGGTAAGACTATGCAAGATATTCCTGTTGTTCGGGATTATCCGGAGCTGTTTCCTGAAGAGTTACCTGGTCTACCTCCAGCACGCCAAGTCGAGTTCCGTATTGATCTTGTACCTGGTGCAAATCCTATTGCCAGGGCTCCATATCGTCTTGCACCGTCTGAGATGCAAGAGTTGTCTAAGCAGCTTCAAGAGCTTTCTGACAAAGGCTTTATCCGTCCTAGCTTTTCACCTTGGGGTGCTCCCATTCTTTTTGTCAAGAAGAAGGATGGATCCTTCAGAATGTGCATCGATTATCGTGAGCTGAATAAGCTTACCATCAAGAATCGATATCCCCTACCTCGCATTGATGATCTCTTTGACCAGTTACAGGGTGCTACTTGCTTTTCGAAGATTGA
The DNA here is from genome assembly GCF_002127325.2 of Helianthus annuus. Lineage (NCBI taxonomy): Eukaryota > Viridiplantae > Streptophyta > Magnoliopsida > Asterales > Asteraceae > Helianthus > Helianthus annuus. The sequence goes on from NC_035443.2 coordinate 61,275,976, forward strand.
TCTTCGTTCTGGGTATCATCAACTTCGTGTGCATGAAGAGGATATTCCCAAGACAGCATTTCGCACTCGTTATGGGCATTATGAGTTCACAGTCATGCCTTTCGGTTTGACCAATGCTCCTGCTGTTTTCATGGACTTGATGAATAGGGTCTGCAAGCCTTATTTAGATAAGTTCATCATCGTTTTTATCGAGGATATCTTGATTTATTCTAAGACGCGAGCTGATCATGAGCACCATCTTCGTCTTACTCTGGAACTCCTAAAGAAAGAGCAACTTTTTGCCAAGTTCTCCAAGTGTGAATTTTGGCTTAAGGAAGTTCAATTTTTGGGACATAATGTCAACGAACAAGGTATTCATGTAGATCCCTCCAAGATCAGTGCGATTAAGGATTGGGATACGCCTACTACTCCTACTGAGGTTCGTTCTTTTCTTGGTCTTGCGGGTTATTACCGCCGCTTCATCGAGAACTTCTCAAAGATTGCAGTTCCTCTAACTGCTCTAACTCAGAAGAACGAACCCTTTGAATGGGGTTTTAAGCAAGAGGAAGCATTTCAGACCTTGAAGCAGAAGCTTTGTAATGCACCTATTCTGACTTTGCCTAAGGGCAATGATGATTTTGTTGTTTACTGTGATGCATCGAAATTGGGTCTTGGCTGTGTTCTGATGCAAAGGAACAAAGTCATAGCCTATGCATCAAGGCAGTTGAAGGTACATGAGAGAAACTACACCACTCATGATCTTGAGTTAGGTGCAGTTGTCTTCGCTCTCAAAATCTGGAGACATTATTTGTACGGTACAAAATGCGTGGTTTTCACTGACCACAAAAGTCTTCAGCACATCTTCAATCAGAAAGAACTCAACATGAGGCAAAGACGTTGGGTCGAACTCCTAAACGACTATGATTGCGAAATTCGCTACCATCCTGGTAAAGCAAATGTTGTGGCTGACGCATTAAGTCGTAAGGAACGTACTGTGCTTCATTGTGTTCGTGTTCAATCTACTATTCAAGCTCGATCTGATATCCAAGCACGCATTACTCAGGCTCAACATGCTTGTGTTTCACAAGACTTGATAGGTAAGGAATTAACCTATCACATTAAGCCTGATCTTGTGCTGAAGGAAGATGGATCGTATTATTTCATGGACCGTTTGTGGGTCCCAAGCCAAGATGATCTTCGCACTTTGCTTATGGATGAGGCCCATAAGTCTCATTATTCTATTCATCCTGGCTCAAATAAAATGTATAAGGATCTTCGTACTCAGTATTGGTGGCCTGGTATAAAGAAAGACATTGCCTTGTACGTTTCAAAATGCCTTACTTGTCTCAAGGTTAAGGCTGAACACCAGCATCCTTATGGTCTTCTGGAGCAACCAGAGATTCCAGTTTGGAAATGGGAAAGCATTGCTATGGATCTCATTACCAAACTTCCGCGCACTAAGAAAGGTCATGATGCCATTTGGGTAGTTGTTGATCGTCTTACTAAGTCAGCGCATTTCTTGCCAATCCGTGAGGATTTTTCTGCTGAAAGACTGACCAAAATCTACGTGGATGAAATTGTATCTCGACATGGTGTTCCTTTGAACATTATTTCTGATAGAGATGCTCGCTTCTCTTCTCGATTTTGGAGAACCATGCAAGCTGCTATGGGGACCCAACTCAATCTGAGCACCGCTTATCATCCACAAACAGATGGCCAAACTGAAAGAATAATCCAGACTTTGGAGGATATGCTTAGAGCTTGTGTGATCGATTTTGGTGGTAGTTGGGATTCACATCTTCCACTGATTGAATTCTCCTACAACAACAGTTATCACTCCAGCATCAACATGGCTCCTTTCGAGGCTCTCTATGGTCGAAAATGTCGTTCACCAGTCTGCTGGAATGAAATAGGTGAGGCTCAGCTTACTGGACCTGACCTCATTCTAAAGACGACTGACAAGATTAAGAAAGTTTGTGATAACTTACAGACAGCTCGAAGCCGTCAAAAGAGTTACACGGACCGACGACGCAAGCCCTTGGAATTCCAGGTCGGTGATCGTGTATTACTTAAGGTCTCACCTTGGAAAGGTGTGATCAGATTTGGAAAGACATGAAAACTTGCACCTAGATACGTTGGACCATTCAAGATCGTCGAAAGAATCGGTAAGGTAGCCTACAGACTTGCATTACCTCCCGAACTTGGAAATGTTCATCCAACTTTCCACGTATCCAATCTCAAAAAGTGTCTAGCTGATGAGAACCTCCACATACCGCTTGACGAAATCCGTGTTGATAAAACACTTCATTTTGTTGAGAAACCTGTGGAAATTATGGATCGTGAAGTCAAATGGCTTAAACGCAAGCGCATTCCGTTGGTTAAAGTTCGCTGGGAATCTAAACGTGGACCTGAGTTTACTTGGGAACGTGAAGATCAAATGAAGGTGAAATATCCACATCTTTTCCCACAAGTTTCCTCTAAACAAATTTCGGGACGAAATTTCCGCAAGTAGTGGAGACTGTGACATCTGTGCTTGTAATCATTGTAAACAATTCAGTTATCAATGAAATAAAGTTATTTGATCCTAGTGTTTGTTTGTTGATGTTTGATGTTTTTCATGTTTTGACTTTTATTCGATTTCAAACTCTATATCGCTTTCTGGAGAGTTATACGCAAACTAGTGCGTAAACGCAATCAGTTTAACCCAACAAATACTCCGGAACATCAATTTATGCTTAACATACCTTAAATAACCTTTACATAACTTAGAAATAAGTTTTGAAGGCTTTGGTATGGCAAAATCAAGTTTATTCGCTTACAGGGACTAAAATTGACAAACTGCGAAAGTATGCCAATCTGAACTATAATGAACATTCCGGAGGCATGTCCATAAGTTAAACACACCCTAAATATCCTTTACATAGCTTAGAAATAGGCTTTGATGGGTTCGGTGTGCTAAAACAAACTTTATGCTCATTCAGGGACTAAAAGCGTCAAAAAGTGCATAAGTTTGCATTTTCGCGCATATCTTACGTTCTGAATACATCCGGACATCCAAAAATTTATGTAATCATTAAAATATTATGTTTTAGTGATTGTCTTGTGAAAAATCCATTCGTCGCGCAATTTGGACCGTTTTTGCGTCCGTTACGACTTCCGTCGTAACTAACCGAACAACGCAATCGTACCGCCAAACGAACCGACATCTGGCATATTTTTAAGCATATTTCATGTTCCCTATGCTTTAACATCCTTATAAAGCTTAGAAATGGGTTTGATGGGTGTTAGAAGTACCAAAACACGACTATACGAGCACAGGGACCAAAATTACCAAAATGCAAAATCTGTTGGTCTGCAGGGTCCTTACGGACCGTATGGGGTTGCTTACTGTCCGTAAGCCATGCCCAGATCAGCAGAATTGCTTTCCAGCCATTTCCAGCTGTTACCTACCCTTGCACATGGTTTTGTTGAGTCTATGGGCTGGTTTAGGGGCTCCCCTGGTTTTCTAAAACTATGGTCATGAGGTGTACGGCTAGGATTGAATCTCGGATAACGAGGAACGATCTTAACGGTTCTACTACACCTATTAATACCCCCCCATGCCTTGCCCATTTTCCTCACTTAAATTCTGTGATTTTCTCTAAGTTGGAGTGAATAACACTTCATACCTGAGAAATCCTTGGAATTCAATCTTGCGGGGACCTTCTGTAAGTATTCTTTCGCGTTTATCGTTCGTTTTAGCTTCAAATTCAAACTGCGTTTGACTTTCTGCATTGACCAGTTTATGGTCAACGCGAAGTTCGTTTGAACTTCATAACGTGAGCGTAATCACGATGGTTATAGTCACTAGTGACTATACCTACTGATTACCACGTTATCTAGGCTCAGTGACGAGTTGTAGTTTCGGCCAAAATGTATTTTCTCGCGTATTTTGTAACCAAACTACTCTAGGGTTTTAAAACCGTTTGTTTTAATACCAAACCTGTTTTCTAACTTTACTAAACATGTTCTAGGATGTTTAGCTCGTCGCTTTTAGTTTTGTGCTTGTCTAGGGTCGTAAGGGTAAGCGATCTAAACAATCGCTTATGCTTACGAGCCCGACCCAATTGGTCGATCTTTAGGATTCGACCAAACACATTGGGTGACCATAGTGTATAGGGAATAACCTTCCGAGGTTATACCTATTGGTCACGTCGTTTAAATAATTGTATGATAGGTAATGTATGTGCCTTAGGTAAATTACCAAAATACCCTTTTTACGCTAAAATTCATTTTAAACCTATGCAACATAATTTTTGGTATCTAAACTGATTTAGCAACAATATTAAGCATGTTAAGGCATATCTTGCTTGTCATAGGACTAGTTAGGCATTCCGAACGCGTTTTACGCGAACGACGCGCTAAAGTGGCATAAGCTACCTAAACGAGTCGTGACGGGTCAAAAGCACTTAGGATAGGTTTCGTTTTAGTATATAGGCTTTGTTAAACCATATTACATAAGTTCCCACACTTATTTGGTTTGCAAACCCTCGTACTACCCGACCCTCCGATAGGTCCGTTTATTAATGTAGATACCTATATTAGGTGCCGTTTGAATCCGTGATCTTCTAGCCTTGCTTGGTGGATATCTAAAGTCTATTGAGCAATCTCAAGTGAGTACATAGTCCCCTGTTTTACTGTTTTCCAAACATTTTAGGGTGAAACACATGTGCCTACTTGTTACTTTCGTGCTTTCTTGTTTTCACATCATATGCTTGCTATGTTCTTAGTACACTTATAGTACATGATTTCATTACACTGTCTTGCTATGTATGTTGACTGAGCATGCTAGCACATTGATTTACGTTACGTTGCTTTGCTACATATGTTTACTTGGCATATTAGTACATTGTTTTACATTACATTTTCTGCTATGTATGTTGACTGAGCATACTAGCACATTGATTTACATGACTTTTCTGCTTTGTATGTTAACTTAGCATACTTAGTACATTGTTTTCATATAACATGTTTACATTTGGTATGACATTTGGTTTGCATAAACGGGACTTATATACATTCATTAACATTAGCTACGCTGCTCGGTAGTAAGTAATGGTACCATAGGACTTGACAAATCCCGTTCCTGACATCCTGGGTTGGTTTGGATGAAAGGAATGACTATATCCGAAAACATTTCTTTTGATAACCTTTACTTAAGGTTATCCGTCTGTCTCAAGGCTTGAATGTATGCGTTAACTTACCACATAAATGTTTGTATCATTTAAAACATGCTTTTACTTTGCAAAACATAACTTTTTGATATACTCAAAATACTTTGTTTTGTACATTTTTACATTTGGTTTAAGTGAATACATATCTACTTAACATACATGACATTTGTTACATATACATGACTACGTTTTGGGACTTTTTAAACATATGACAATGGTTTAGACAAGAACATTTGATGGTTGGTTTAAACATGGACTTTGTACATTGGTGGTTTGTTTAATGACTTAAGTAACGATATGTGTGTAGTATGATACAAGCATGGTGGATACGCCGCTGGTACTTCCTATATATAAGTGCTTGTATTGTATTACATGTCATAGCGTTATTTAAATCATTCAATTTGGACTTGTACATTTTACACAAATAACATATTATTCACAAGACTTTGTTTTACAAAACAGTTTATTTTTATACAACTTATTCTCACTTGGTTATTCATTTAACCATACTTTGTTCTTTATTTATACATATCATCTGATATTATCGCTTTTCAAATGATTTACAAAACAAAATATTTTACAAGGTTCATGACTAACTTTTATTAAACATCTTTTCTTAAACTTAAGTCATGAATCCTATTTCCACAAAACCTATGTATCTCACAGGCATTTTTATGCTGACGTACCTATTTTCACATGTGTTTCAGGAGCTAATGCATATGACGATCGTGACACGCTAGGGTGGACTCGGGCCTTAGTGACATAAAACAGAGCTAGACTTAGTTTAATTACGTTATGTACTCTTTATTTCAGTAGTTTTAAGACAATGTAGCATGTAGGTTCTTGTTTTGAACAATGTATTCCACCCTTGGGTGATGAATAAAATATTATTTTAATTACCATGGTTGTGGAACAATAATTCTGTTACAACACTCCCCGACGTTTCCGCCACGATTTGATGTTTTACGTGGTCGGGGTGTGACATAGCAAAACTATCGAGACTTATATATGTTGCATAAAATAAATAATTACTTACAAATATCATATTTTTAAAATAAATTGTTAAACGTATATGAGAATTGAATATCTTTATTATAATTTGTAAGTTTACTAAGAATTATTATTTTAGAGATAAACATGAATTTATCATTCCTTGAAACGTGGAGGTGATATATGAAAGAAAGAATGAGTCATGGAATTAAAACTTACCACCTGTCAACTAATATACCTTGTTCACCAAAGAAATCAAGTATAAAATAGAGATATTAGCTTTAACTCTGTATACCCTAAAAACCTATTTTTCCATTTCAATATTTCTTTTATCTTTCCTACTAAAACAAATAAACAATATCAACATCCGAGTCTCTATTGAAGAAAATGATGAAGGTAATTTGCATGATTTAGTTTTGGTTCATCCATTTATTATTTTATGATAAGGCAAAAGAAAGTTATAAAAAAAATACAAAGAATTGTAAGTAAACATCGCTAATTTAAAATTTTCTTATAGTTTAATATTAAATTCATTTTAAGATATATATACATATAAATAGGATCTAAATTATTTAGATTGATCATAATAAAGAAAAAAAAAGGCATATTTTTTTTTGAACGGTGCATTCCTCTTTGACGATGCCCATCCAGAATGGCTTCACATTCCGGCTGGGCAGTCATAAAAAAAAGGCATATTATTATTGAGTATTAATAAATGTATAATATAATTCTTTTATGATATAGTAATAATTATGAATTAAGTGAATAAGATTGATATTGCCAAAATTAGAAGTTATCGGTTAAGATTTTACAATACATATTATTATATTTTAGAACTTATTTAAATTATTATATAATATGTAAACATAGTATATTTTTATTATAGTTAAACATGAATTTTGAAACCTTTGTAAACAAACTAACGAATGCACCAAACAGAATTATCATGATTTGAAAATAAGATAATAACGATGTTATATTGTAGGATTCCGTGATCGTTTTGATGCAATCTAATATCTTAGCTTTGTGTTCATCGCTTAAGGTACGGACCCCTCCTCATATATGTGTACGGATTTAGATTTCCACTACCTCGTAGTTGGAAATTTAGATTTGTTACTGTATGCTTTGGTGATCTTCAAGATTTTCTGCTATTATATTTAAATATATAGTTATATTGTTTTAGCAAATACTGATTATGATGCATTGAACTACTGATTGTGTCGCACCGAAAGGTGACGCGCTGAAAAACTGAATGTGAACTACTGAATGTGATTATGTGACGCACTGAATGTGAACTGACTACGCATTGAACTACTGAATGTGACGCACTGAAGGTGACTAACTGAATGTGTTATATATATTGTTTGATAGATATTATTAAGAAAATATATTTTGCGTTGTTGTTGTCCTGTAACATCCGTAAAAATGGGTTCCCGAAATCCGACCCGTTTTGAAATTCGAATCCTAATCTTGAACCAACGAAATTTTTCGCAAAATGAATAATGGTCGAAAGATTTTTATCCTAATTTAATTCGTTATAATCATGGTTATTTATATATTTATTTGTTTAAATAATTAAACTAATTAAATTTACAATTAGTTGGTAATTCTTGTCAACCGCCAAAAAAAAATAAAGAAAATAAACTTGTAGCTATGGGTTTTGAACCTATTTATTAAACACATTGGTTAAATATACAAACAGCTGTCTTTCTTTTTTTTTCAATTTGCCGCCAAACAGGTTGCCAGCGAGATTATGTCTGTCCATTTCCTTTTTCATTCATTACTGATTTGTTCGGCATTAAGACACGACTTCTGCGTTTCCCTTTTTCTTCCTTTCCTAACTTCTTGAGGATAGAAAACAACAATCATTTTCCCTATCCTTCTTCCTGATTACTCTCGATGAATCATGGTGATTGATCCCTTTTCTTTTTTTTATTTCGCATCCAACACTGAAGAGGTATGGTCTCAATTCCCTGCCTACATGGCAGGGACCACACCACTTTTGTGCACACAAGGCATCCACGTCACCAGAACATTCTAGAAGCATCCAGAAGACATCTGGGCGATTCACAGCTGGCATCAAAGATGCCTTGCCCGACATAAAGGACAACACGTGTCACCATCAACAGAAGGCCACGTAGGCCCGCGACAATCCAGGGAGCAGGGCTGACATGACCAGTACGAGGTACCCAGCACAGGCAAATGCAAGGACGCCACGTGTACCACTACACCCTTCGCGACAGAGCAGACCAAGAGGATATTCCCCTTGGTCGGACAGCTGGCGCGCGCCCACAGCTGGCACAGCTGCTTCCTCCTTCTTCACCCTCCGGCTATAAATAGGACCCTTCATCATTCAGGTTCAGGATCTTGGCTCTCTTTACTCACTCTATACACACACTGTTTTATTCCTCTCAGAGCAGTACTTATTCTCACGCCGGAGCCTGGTTAAGAGGGAAAACCCCCTTCCCCCCTCTTAACGAGACTAACGGTGTTTACTGTTTTGCAGATCTCAGGCCACCGATACGAGCAAGAGAAGAGGTTGAACCCATAAGTGAAACGACCCTCTTGGTTATCCTTGTGTTAACCATTGTTTCAACATTGGCGCCATCCGCTTTTTTGCAAGACCACTCTCACCTCTTTTTCTCTTCTAAAAAACACTCGTGAAAATGGCAGACCAAAATCATTCACACCCAGCTGACGGAGAAGTTTCTTCCTTTGAACTCGTTTCGGACACGGCACACGTCCAACGGGGTCAAAGGAACGAGACCATCCAAGAGGGTCAGCTGAACAACGAGTTTCCATCCATTTTTGGAAGTGCGTCCAGGGCTGTTAGCCAAACCACAACTGGACCCATCTTCCAAACACCAGCAAGAATCATCACTCAAACCACAAACGGAGCTGCTCTCCAATCTCCAACGGGGATATTACACCAAACACCTCCGCCGATGCAGACTGTAAGCCATGGAGCAGGCCCTTCTGCTCCATCGGAACAAGCACAACTCAGCTACTCTGCACTTTTAGGGCTACCCGAGGGAAAAACTCTGGCTTCCTGGTATGCCGAACAAATGGCGTCCATAAACCTCGTTTATACGCAGCTCAGCGCACAACAAGCCTTGCTCCAAGCACAGGCTAACCAATCAGCATTCGTAACTCCACAACCAAGGTCTCTGAGTACACACACGGCTCAGCAGACAAACGCGTGGAACTTACGACCAGAAAGAGGAACAGTGCAAAATGTAAGAAGACCCAACGTACAAGACACGCGCGATACTTATGCTGAAACAGAGAGCAACTTCGTTCAAACCTCCAATCTACAACGAAGACCGATCCAAACCCGTTTGGGCGCGCGCAACATGAATACGGAATGGGAAGAGGAGGAAGACGACCCAACTTACAAGGGGGAATCCACAGTGTTTAGCAGACTTCCTCCGGAACACGAAGCATACAAACCAACCAAGCGCGCGGGGTATAACCCCAAAGCAGAGCATGATTACACCTTGAGCTATCGTCCTGAGGACATGGCTGAAAATTCAAAATTCATTCGAGAAATCACGTGCGCGGCCATCGACAAAACAAAATTACCACACAACGTGGGTAAATACAACGGGTTGACGGACCCAGACGATCACCTCCAGGTGTTTAAAGGTGCAGGAGCAACAGGCGGATGGAACTTACCAACATGGTGCCACCTGTTTGCTCAGACATTCGTTGGCGCGGCGCGCATTTGGTTCGACAACTTACCGGCTGGCAAAATCAAATCATGGGTCGATTTCCGAGAGAAGTTCCTAGCACACTTCTCTCAGCAGCGAAGACAAGCCAGAGATCCGGGTGATTGTCTGAACATATGGAGAAAAGACTATGAAAGCGTAGAAGATTTCATTACAAGGTACAACAAAGAATGTCTAGAGATCGGAGACATACCAGAGAAAATGATGCGCGCACACTTCATGCGAGCGGTCAAGTGCGACGATCTGGTTAAAAGAATCAAAGGGCGAGATGGAGGACCCAAAGACTGGGAAACCTTCATTGAAGCAGCCAAGACTATTGCGCAGACAGACAGGCAACTGACCGGTGACGATCACCGTCAGCGCGCACACAACCATAACGATCGAAACAACAGAAGGGGCAGAAATCAACCCTGGAGGGCTTCTGGAAACAGAGAAAGAAGCCCCCCACGGGACGATGCACGCCATACGATCAATCAGATAGCCCATCGAAAAGAAGTGAAGCGCGAAAATAGAGAAAAGCAGTGGACTCCACTAACCAAAACACCTTCTGAAGTTTTAGCCACAAAGAACCATCAGTTCAAACCACCCTTGCAGATGCGCAACAAAAGGGGCCAAGACCCAAATCTCTTCTGTGAATTCCACAAAGATACGGGCCATTTAACCGATGATTGCTTTAGCCTAAAGCAAGAAATCGAAAGAGCCCTAAGAGACGGAAAGCTCACCCACTTAGTCAAAGGTGGAAAGCGCGATTACCGCCAAATACAAAGAAGAGACGAAGGGCCAGACAATAAGAAGCTCAGAAAGTTAGAAACCCACATGGTGCAAGGAGGTCCAAGGCGACCAAGAAAACATTACAACAAGCGCGCGCAAGATGATTCATGGCGCGAGAAACAAGTGGTTTTTCCAGTTGTCAGGGGAGGTCCAAGAGAAAAGCGGCCAATAGTCATTCCAGGGGTGATCGGTCACTACCAGACAGATTACATCTTTATTGATCCCGGGAGCACTGCAGACATCATATATGAACAGTGCTTCAATCAATTTGACCAAGAGGACAAGGCGCGCCTAGAGCCAGTCGACTACCCATTAACTGGTTTCTGCAACGACGTCGTCTTTCCCCTAGGACAAATATCATTCCCAGTATTACTTTCCGATGGGAGAAATTCAAGAACCGAAGAAGTCACATTCATGGTACTGCCGGCACACTCGAGGCATGACATCCTCCTAGGAAGAGAATCACAAGGAGATTTCAACATGATCTGTTCCGCACCACATTCTGCCGTAGGTTTCCCGACCGAAACAGGCGTTGCATTGATATATGCAAGCAAAGAAGTGCTGGCAACAGACGAAATCAGGCCAGCAAAATCAAGCAAACACGCACCGCGCTTAGAAGCAGAGAAATGGGTATTGAATAGCGCGTACCCAGAACAAACAGTCACTCTGGGGCCCGCAATGTCTGATCTAACGCGCGCGGCGCTAAAGAAGTTACTGCATGACAACATGGGCGTGTTCGCCTGGACACCGGCTGATATGGTTGGTGTTCCACGGCATATAGTAGAACACCGTCTAAACGTCTCCGAAGATGCCAAGCCAGTGGTGCACGCCAAACGCCACCTAGGCGACATCAAACACGATGCCATGAAAGAACAAGTGCTAGAGTTGCTAAACGCAGGAATCATCAGGGAAGTCCGGTACCAAACATGGGTAGCAAGCCCAGTAATGGTAAAGAAACCGAATGGTAGTTGGAGAATGTGTGTTGACTACAAGGATCTGAACAAAGCATGCCCCCGCGACTGCTACGCTTTACCAGACATAGACGAGAAAATAGATTCTTTGGCAACTTTTCGGTGGAAATGTTTTCTGGATTGCTATAAAGGATACCACCAGGTCCAGATGGCTGTTCAAGACGAAGATAAAACCGCATTCCGCACACCAACGGGGTTGTACTGCTACATCAAGATGTCGTTCGGCTTAAAGAATGCAGGTGCAACATACCAAAGGTTGATGAACGAAACATTCAGTGACGCCATCGGTAAGTACATAGAAGTGTACATGGATGATCTGGTAATCATGAGCAAGGAGGAGAGCACGATGTTGGCAAATATCCAGAAGACCTTCAACACGCTGCGAAGCGTAAGCATCAAACTGAATCCAGCAAAGTGCTCATTCGGAATGGAAGAAGGAAAGTTTTTGGGCTTCATAGTCACTAAGGATGGTTTTAAGGTAAATCCAGAAAAGGTCCAGGCCATAGAAAGGATGCCTTCACCAGCAAACGTCAAAGACATGCAAAAGCTTGCAGGACGATTGGCAGCACTCAATCGGTTCCTAGCTAACCACGCTGCAAAATCCTTCCCATTCATCAAGACCTTGCGCAATTGCATGAAGAAAAACCAGTTCCAATGGACTCCGGAAGCAGAAAATGCGTTCCGCGAGATGAAAGACTGTCTAATCAAGCTGCCAACTCTAACCGCACCAAACAAAGGAGAACCTTTGGTCCTGTACCTCTCAGCTTCCGACAAGGCAGTCGGAGCCGTACTACTTGTTGATCGTCAAGGTGTTCAAACGCCTGTGTATTATGTGTCTAGAACCTTGACCGACCCAGAAACCAGATACGCAATCATGGAAAAGCTTGTCCTTGCACTGATTCACGCGTCAAGAAGGCTGCGCAGATATTTCGCCAATCACGTCATCCACGTGCTAACAAACTACAATATTGGGAATATCCTAGCAAGGCCAGAAGTATCAAGAAGGTTGGCCAAATGGGCAATAGAGCTAGGGGGACACAATGTGGTTTTCAGACCACGTCCATCGATCAAGGGCCAAGTCTTGGCAGATTTTATGACAGAAGTGCCAGACGACAAAGACAGAGAATGCAAGGCGATGGAGAAAGCTGAGAAAAAACAAACAGAAGAGCCATGGCTACTGTACACAGATGGTGCATCCAACGAAGATGGGGCAGGCGCAGGGCTAAGGCTAGTAAGCCCTGACAAACATGAGTTCACATACGCCATACGCCTAGACTTCAAGAGCACAAACAATGAAGCAGAGTACGAAGCCTTTCTGGCCGGCTTGCGTTTGGCGATCAAAATGGGGGTCCGACACATCGAAGCACATGTGGACTCCATGTTAGTAGCAGGCCAAATCAACGGCCAGTACGAAGCCAAGGGCGACATAATGGCACTCTATCTCAACCAGGCAAAAACGTTGTTACAAACTTTCTATTCCTACAAGGTGCATCACATAAACCGCAGCGAAAACAAGCGGGCAGATGCTTTAAGCAAGCTTGCGTCGACAAGTTTCCAGCACTTAGCAAAGGATGTGCGCATAGAAGTTTTGAGCAACCCATCTGTTCCACTCAGAGAAGTCAGCGTCATCCAAACAGGAACCACGTCCTGGATGACACCCATAATCTTGTACTTACAATCCGGGATACTTCCAGAAAATAAAGCTGAGGCGCGGAAAATCCAATACAAATCAGAACATTATCAGATGGCAGACGGGATACTGTATCGAAAGTCATATCTCGGCCCGCTGCTAAGATGTGTTGATGCCGATGACGCAAATTATCTGATCCGGGAAGTACATGAAGGCATTTGTGGTATCCATGCCGGGCCGCGAATGGTAGTGGCAAAAGTAATGAATGCTGGATACTACTGGCCCGGGATGCACCTCGATGTCGTGAAAGAGTTGAGAAAATGCAGTGGCTGCCAAAGGCACGCACCAAAAACCATGCGCCCCAAAAACGAGCTGGTACCAGTAACAACCGCATGGCCTTTTCAACAATGGGGCATAGACATGGTGGGCCCCTTTCCAGAAGCTCCGGGGGCAGTTAAGTTCATCATAGTCGCGGTCGATTACTTCACCAAGTGGGTAGAAGCAAAGGCACTTGCATCAACCACGTCGGCAGTCCATACAAAGCAATCAAATTTACTCCATACCTTACGAGACTTCGTAACATTATAAAACTGAACCGCTCTCCATTGTTTTACCTCATATCACTTTCGAAAACTCTCACCCACTCTCTTGTTAATTTACGGCTGCCGGAGTTAGGAGTTCCAGAAACCTTCAGTCGCCGGAACCTTCGAGACTCCGCCGGAGGATGGAGAAGATGACCGGAGACCCACGGCATTCCTTTACGTGTTCGGTATAATTCTTTATTTTACCAGAATATTATATGCTCGTATCTCCTTGTTCTTTTCTTTATATAAACAAGTTGAACCAAATCGAATGGACAAAACTTAACAGTGTGTCGACATCGGAGACCTTCGCCGGAACCGGGTTTGCGTCGGGCTTAACTGTTTGGCCACGTTTCGCGCATGTCTCCTTTCCACTCAATTAACGTTACGCCTACAAGATGAAGCCGAGACCGGAACAAGTACCGACGCCGGAGTCTACGGAGACCCCGACGGAGTCTCGTTTATGAACGTATGTAAACGAGGAATGAAACCAAACGGAGTTTACGTCGGATCCGACCCTTCATTGCTTCGGTACACCCTTACCTTTGATTCTTTGTTAATTATACACTTATGTGTTGTTCATGAGATCTACCTCTTGGCTTCTTTCATCTATGTGCGTTGAGTCTAACATGAAGGAGATAACCATTTTTTTGTATAAATAAATAAATTAAATGAACCTTTTCTTTTTTTCCTTCTATTCGTTTTCATATTTTACATCAGAGATTGACTTATATAAATTTATATTTATAATAAAATACATGGTAAAGACAAATGGTTATTACCACTTTAAGAAATTATTATTTGAGCTGAAATTGATTTTAAAGCTAACTGTTAAACTATATTTTGGTGGGTTTAAGTATGTGGGTTAAATACCTAATCCATGCCTCTATAGAAAATAACAATAGGTGAAAATATGTTTCAGATAACCATTTTTTTTTTGTTCCTTTTCTTTAAACCATTTTGGTTTTAAGTAATTTGATCAGTTAATGAAATAGTTTATTTCTAATTAAATAAACCTTATTATTATTATAATTAAGGATATTTTGTTAATTAAGTAAATCAGAATAATATAAAATCAGATACATAATCCAAATGGTTATGCAGTGATCATACATATACGTAATGATATATAGACGGGTAAACTTCTAACCTCCTGAATGGTGACAATACCCGACCTCACCCGGATCCTTCGAATCTAAGAAACACAAAATGTGCCTTGCATAAACAAGAAGAGCACATCGATAAAATTTACGTTATTGTTTTCCCTCCTTTTATTTTAGTATGTTTATATTTGTCTAGGATAATAACTCTTTTTGGTTCATTTGGAAATTCTCCGTCCTTACTCGTGCGTTACTTACAAGAAACCGCAAACGCAACCAATGTGAGTATACTCCATCCCTTTTTCCCTTTTACACTTTGGGATGCAACATGTATTCTATATTCAAACACGTGACACTTGAAACTTATTTGAAACATGCTCTATCCATTTAAACATGAAACATGAAACTTGTGATACTTGAGACTATTTTGTGCTATGTGAACGTTTAATCCCTGTGTGTAGTTCCGCCTTAACAATAGTAGCGCTATAGGGGTAATGCACCTCCCCGTTAGTCTTTGGGGTATTGTTAGGATGAGACATATAACCTCCCGTTAAACTTTGGGAAAGGCACTTAACGCATTGGAAACTTGGGCTATCACTTGGACTGCGTGAACTAGTATGGCTGAAACTATTTTATTATGTTCATGTTGGATATGAGTGTTTAAACGCTTAAACTATTATGCTATGTATTCAAACTTGTATACTCGCCAACATTCTTTTGTTGACATTATTTTAATACATATTGCAGGTTGATAGACGCAGTGATCAAGAAAACAAGCTAGGATGAACTTAGAAACCCATTTTAGCAATTAATTAATGTTTGGATTTATGTTTGAATATTTGAGACTTTGTACTACTTTTCTAGTTTTAATAAAATGATTTAATTCATATTGTCACAATTAGTGTTATGTTGTTTTGAGCAATTTGTTCGTCTCATCCCGATGTTTCCGCCATCGGTTGGGGTGTGACAGATTGGTATCAGAGCCATAACTATAGGGAATTAGGAAAAGTAGGAATGCTTTAACCTAGTCTATAGTTTTAGAGCTTTATTTTTGTGTTTTGCTTGAAACTATATTGCGTGCTACTTCATTTGTCTTTATTCATTCTCTTTTGATCTTTTAAGCATACATGTCACTTATTTGTTAACACATGACATGCTACACTTGTCTTATTACATGCTAATACTTGTTTCCTCATTCTACCCTTTATGTGTCATTCTTAACATATTTTTATGTGTTAATAATTGTTTCATTATTCCATTCCTTATTTGCTATTCTTGAAATGTTTATACTTGTTCGTCTAATCTTTAACATACACTTTTCCTCTTACATTTTACTCGAGTAATCTAAATCCGACAACACTCATATTGTACAAAAGAGACAAGTTTACCAAAATAGGCGTGAAACCCACAATTTGGTAAACAACTCTCATCCCGCTTGATTTCATTTTTGTTGCACGAAATTACACCATTAAGTTAGGAGTGAAATCCACATCTTAATGGAAATTTCAAATTTCAAATTTCAAATTCAATTTCTAGTGGACCCTCGTTAACGTGTCGAAATTAAATTTTGACCCAACGAGTACCAACCACACTTAGGGCACGAACTCGGCAAGCTAGGGGTGAAACCCGCATCTAGTCGACTAGTCCCACTCCTTGATTTTACATAAATCTCGCCAAGTCTCGAATTTTCGATTGAATTGGGGCATGTAGTAACCGGAAGGGTGAATACCGTTAACCGACTTGTCGGCGAGAGTATACCACCTATTAGGCCAAAGCATGCTCTCAGATTCAAAAGACCTTTCGACCACTTTGGTTAGTCAACGTTCCGTTTTGGAACCATCCAAGTTTCTTTTATCAGATGTACGCTTTATTATCTTCGATCTTTTATGATGAAACTCTTTCTTGTCAATTTTGAACCATTTTTAAGATTTCACTTTTGCGCATACATCATACGATTATACATCATTAGCGCGCATAATTTCACTTAATTTTAATTACACTTTTGTAACAACGAGTGAAGACATATCATCAAGATAGGAGTGATTTCCTTACCTTGACGATTAACTCCGCTTCCTTTCTCATCTTACAACGACCTCACCAACGGATTACGGGTGATTCCCTTACCTAGGTGATCGTTACCAATGCTTTCTTTTAATAGATTCTTTTATGTAAATACGATCTTGTTTATGTCCAAATCGTTTATCATTACAAACCTCTAATTATTTCAAAATGCATTACTTATATAAAGGAATTTCTTACCTTACCATCTATTTTCCTATAGCCCACATACACG
This sequence comes from Helianthus annuus, assembly GCF_002127325.2. Lineage (NCBI taxonomy): Eukaryota > Viridiplantae > Streptophyta > Magnoliopsida > Asterales > Asteraceae > Helianthus > Helianthus annuus. The sequence goes on from NC_035443.2 coordinate 61,293,232, forward strand.
AAATTCTTAACTTTTTCATAGACGATTGTTCATCAACATTCGAAATTTCACGAAATGCTACTCATCAACTTAGTCAGGCTAAAAAAAAAAAATCCATGGCCCACGAAATTTCGCATTCAACATAATTATTAAAACACGCTCACCTCACAACATTAAACTAGGGATTTTATTTTCAATCAGGAATCAACCAACCATTTTTGCACACGTCTATAAAACATTAAAAACTTTATTCAACCATTTACTAGAACTTCTTTCAAAATCAACAAAACATTTTATTAAAAGACGCTTTCAATAATCGCTAAGTTCATGCACCAAATTTCTTTTCTAGGGATCAACTTTTTCTCAAGAATCTATAAACTTCAAAATTATTTATATACAAAGTTATTTAAAACGATACAAACTTATTAAATCCTAGGACTTTTCAAATCTAACTCGATACGTCAATTAAATTCAAAACACGTGGGTAAGGAAACTTCGTAGGAACCAATAATTTCGACTATATAAATTCTTCTAAAACCAAAGTAGCATTCCCATTCGTCTACAAAGTAAAATTTACATAGTCAATGGATGATTTATACTCCCTTTTACATTTACAGACTAGATTTTACGCTCCATGACAACTCAATCTATTTTAACTTCACGTTTTGCTCAAACAACTATATATGCATATCATTTTACACGTTTTAGTCAATATCTCCCAACAATCTCACGCGCGTCACTCGTCCCCTTTTCTTTCATACTCAAAACTTTTAATCTTTTACGCGCATAAACTCGTGCATTTCGATTTATACTGTAAATAAAATCATTATTTCCTACATCCATACTTATGCATTCTATGCCTTTACTTATGTTCACACGTACACATTTATGTTATACTCATGATTCAAAATTCATACGTTTTACGTTTATACACACACTCACAATTATACATTTACGTTGTCCTTACATTCATGTCTATACTACGTTCGTATTCATATTCATACGAGTTATGTTTTCATTTGCACTTTTACAACTTTGTTACACTTATACTCATACACATGTATTTTATTCATACTTAAACATTCATGTTTTACACTTAATTTTCACATTTACATCCATACTCATGCATTTTGTGTTTATACTCATATTTATACTCGTATTCACCCCCGTACTCGCATTTATACTCTCATATATACGATTTATGTTATACTCGTACTCGTGTTTATACTCTCATTATACGATTTATGTTATACCCGTACTCGCATTTATACTCTCATATATACGATTTATGTTATACTCGTACTCGTGTTTATACTCTCATATATACGATTTATGTTATACTCGTACTCGTGTTTATACTCTCATATATACAATTTATGTTATACTCGTACTCGTGTTAATACTCTCATTTACACGATTTATGTTATACTCGTACTCGCATTTATACTCTCATTTATACGATTTATGTTATACTCGTACTCGCATTTATACTCCCGTTTATACAATTTACGTTATATTCGTACTCGCATTTATACTCGCGTTTATAAGATTTCTGTTGTACTCGTACTTTTGTTTGTACTCTCATTTATACGAATTGTGTCTATACTCACGTCATTCGTTTGTGCTCAAATTGTGCTCACATTTATGCTCATTTTAATACACGTTATGCTTATACTTTTACTCATACTCCTGGCATGCGTTTTGTGTTTATGCTCACGTGCGTGTTCAAATTTAAACTTATACTATGCTCATGCTTTTTACTTAAAAATTTATACATTCGCACATGTACACGGGCGAAACCCGAAGGATTCGCTTACGTTGGACTTATACTATTTGGAACGTAAACATGCTTATATGCTACATTTCTATACTCACGCATTCTTGTTTTCAAAATTTATGTATACCTTGAGTCATACGTAACTAGTACAAGCTATGCGGATCATGCGACGATCAATATAATCGCAGGTGCACACGGGATTATAGTGATGGGCGTATGAGAAACCATAGAGTGTACTACTGTGTATGGTAAGACACGGGATGTAACATGACACCGAATACGAAACGGACGTAACGTGGTCAAAACATGGTGGATACGCCGCTGGTACTTCCTATATATAAGTGTTTTCACTATGTTGCCAAACTTTCGTAAAACGTGCCGTGAGAAATTCAGTGTTTTGTAGACCTTTTGGACCTAATACAAACTTTAAACAACTCACAAACGCATTATACCTATGAAACACTACGTGAAATTCAGGTTACGCTATGTGAAAACTAATGTTATGCTATGTGGAATTATTTGAAAACTATATCCTCTGGGACACATTCATGAAAACAATTTCCTTAAACAAACATTATGATCAGGTCTCATCTAATCTCTCTTTTGGATCTTTAGATGTCATCTTTTCAAAAGTCTTCCTATTAGATTTCGAGGATGAAATCTCCTAAAGTAGGGGAGACTGTAACATCCGTCAAAATGGGTTCCCGAAATCCGACCCGTTTTGAAATTCGAATCCTAATCTTGAACCAACGAAATTTTTCGCAAAATGAATAATTGTCGAAAGATTTTTATCCTAATTTAATTCGTTATAATCATGGTTATTTATA